>NC_136063.1:1636025484-1636665206 GCF_964261635.1 Lissotriton helveticus
ATCCTCGGCTCCACCCCCTATGCATGGAACAACACCTGGTGGCCCCCCCACCGTCAGAAACTCACCCACCCCAATGGACCAAGCACGCAACCTGGACATCCTACTCACCTCTTCACTCACCATGAATCACCAGATCAACGCTATATCCTCTGCATGCTTCAACGCCCTCGGTATACTTCGCAAGACTTTCAAGTGGTTACCCCGACTCCTGGAAAACCATCACCCACGTACTTATCAACAGCAGACTGGACTACGGAAACGCTCTCTATGCTGAAATCAACAAAACACTCCTCCACAAACTTCAGACCATCCAGAACACTGCAGCGAGACTTATCCTCGGCATCCCATGACATGACCACATCACCCAACACCTCCACGACCTCCACTGGCTCCCCGTTGAAAGAAGAATAACCTTCTAACTGTTCACACATACCTACAAAGCCCTCCACAATACCGGACCTCAATACCTCAATGACCGAATCTCCTTCCAGGACCCCAAGAGCAACCTTCGCTCAGCCGAACTCACCTTAGCCACCGTCCCCCGTTTCTAGAGGACCGGAGCAGGAGGAAGATCCTTCTCTTACCTCACAGCCAAGACCTGCAACGAACTTTCCCTTCACCTCGGACGAAGCCTGACACTGCACCAATCCAGAAGGGACCTCAAGACCAGGCTCTTCGAATGACCCCAACGGAGCTGCTCATATCCCCTCCCCCAGAGCCTTGAGACCCTCTCAGGTGAGTAGTGCACTCTACAAAACCTTGATTGATTGAAGGTGTATTGCTGAGTACAACCGTTCTCTTTGAGCTTATCTGTATGTGAAAAGAATCAAATAATTATTTTTCACAGTAACGCTGCACGCAATTAAGTTAAAAGAAAGAGGTGCAAACAGAAGTGTCAAAATCGAACTGATGCTATTTTTCAGCAAATTCCAATTAACAATGTACAAGTGTATTTCCAACCTTTGTCAAAATGCTGATCTCTGTTTCACAGCTCCTGAAATTCGAAGAGCCAATACATCTCAGGGATACCACGTTTTTCCTTTTGGAAACATTTCATGAACCTATGACACCTGTGACTAGGTGTCAATAATAAAAGATTTAGCTTATCTTATATATATATATATATATATATAGCATCAAGAAAAGAAAAGAAGAGCCATCCAGGCCTTTGTAGATAAGGCAGTCTAGAAGAAGGGACAGAAGCACCCTTATTACCCAGCAGCATTTATCAAAGGTCTACCAGAACTATGCAATATACCCCAGTGGCCCTGACTAAAAGATCTCACAGGATATAAGATAATAGCACATACTTACGAAGGGTAGAGACGGGGAGGGTTGATCACCAGGGGGAGGATGCACGAGGAAATGAATGAGGGGGGAGCGCCAGGCAGAAGAAGCAAGCGTCCAATGCAAGCGAACCAACAGGTCGGGGGGAAAACGTCATACGAATCATAAAACCTGCAAAGAAAAAGGGGGAAAACAATGACGCATGAGAGTAGTAAGAAAGGAGGAGAACAAAACAATGATGAGTAGACATAAAGGTGTGCGAGGAAAAACATTCGGAAGCAATATTAACTAACTAACAGGAGTACAGGAAAAGCGAGGAAGAGTGGGAGGAAAATCTGGAAAAGTAGAGTCATTGGAAATATGAGATGAACAAACAGTAATACATGCAGCAGTGCGCGATAAGCGCGCGTACTAATTTAAACTATATTGCTGCGCCATGCAGAAATCATGTTATAAACATTCAACCAGGAGACATGAGAAATAAGGGAAAAGCGGAAAAAGGAACATAGGAATTGAAGTCGCTAGGAGACCTAGCAGAGGGAAAATGACAGCACAAACTGCTATAAGTATAAAACATATAGGTTAGGTAAAGCATCTAAATCGTGCCATGAGAAATCATGGGGGGAAAGCTGATGAAGAACTAGAAAAGTCCATGTCAGGTGCTTGTGTTGCATTCAGGAAGCTTCATCCTCTGCCTCTGCAACAAGAAGTTCCCAAACCCCCTTAATCGCCCGACACATTCCATTCATTCTTCACTGTATCACTTTCTCAAAATTCTCTCAAAGTTTTTATGATTGCTATATTTTATGCTCATGTATTTTTCCTATGTCTTTTCCTTATTTTTCAATCTGTATCCAGATTTATTTCTTATTACAAATGCATTCGTATACTTATGTTCTTTTTTTTTTTTTTTATTGCTTAGGAGTCTTTAACTTTGTATTCCATTGTATTTTGCTTGACACCTGCTTTTCCTTTTTTTATTATTATCAAATAAAACTCTTTTGAACTTAAAAAAAATAAGATAATAGCACTGTTTTATTTTGTCTGGCAGAGAAATAATAATGCAGGCAGCAACGGGCTTTGCTGTGAACATGTACGAGAGCTTTTAGTGCCATGATCTCAACTACAAAAAAGTTAAGGAGCTTGTGAATAATCTTTGACAAATGTGTAGTTTGAAAAAAAAAAAAAAACACAAAACATGTTACTGTATTGGCTGTAATTAGCCATGCATACAAGGTCCTTCACAACACCGGACCCGCATACCTTAGCAGCCGGCTCTCCTTCCACACACCTAAAAGACACTTTTGATCAGCCCAAACCCTGGAACCCCCCCCTCCAACTCCGGCGATCTCTCACATTGATCCAATTCAGGAAGGACCTCAAGAACTGTCTCTTTGGATTACCCCAGCACTCAACTGAACCACCCCTCCTTCTCCCCCAGCACCTTGAGACCCTCACAGGTGAGTAGTTGCACTTTACCAACTCTGATTGATTGAGCCTTAATAACTACAAACTACTTTACTCCAACGTTAACGCTCAGAAAACATATCTATAACCCGCTTTTACAGTTCATACATTACTTGTAATTAAAATATAGAAGATTTCCCTTTTTATACATCAGCCACTTGCTGTAGATGGCTGTAACATTTTGACACCCATCCTAAGATGTTTGCATAATGTAGAATCACAGTACACCTGACTAAATGATTGAAACACCGTTTTCACATAACTGTAGCCTAGATCCAGATTTGCTTTACGGTTTTTTCATCCTTGTTTGCTAATGTCTGTCTCCAATTGATTGCATTCAAACTTACATTGATGCCACCCTTTTCCTGAGCAGTTTAAAACCAGAAACCCCCATTTTTGAGAACATTTAAATAGATATTTATATCTTCTTAGCTGGTGATAATCTGGTGATATCGCATTCAGCAATGCAACATCTGTCATATACAAATATTTAGCTTCCTTTCCAATAAAGCGATAACATTCAGCTACAACTCTTTATTCATTGTACCTATAAAATAAATTTGTATGTGAGATAGTGCTGTGTTATATATTTTTATAGGCACTAAAATATGATGAAACTGTTTTTCTGCCACTAAGATTCTGTTAGGAAAGGAATGTTCCCTTGATGGTATATGGTGTGTACCTCTGTCTTGAGATGCTGACTTTGTGCGTTTCTACGATTTTGACTTTACTTCTTCCTGCGCTGTCACACTTGGTTAGTGGGTGCAGAAGCCGAGGCTTGTCCATGGCAATGCGAGACCTGATGGGCCACACCAAGGGTACACTTACAGTTGACAGAAGACTACTGTCCTTGTGTGGGTTTACTACAAATTACAGTGGTGGTAGCATATCAATATTGTATCATCTCCTATAGTTAACCAGACCGTTTTAGCTGTGTCAGTGAGGGCATGGGCTGCTCTCATATAAGGTTTTGATGTTATGTTAAAACTCAGCACATTGCGCTGACAATCTGTGTGTTTGTGAAGAGCGTGTGTGAGTCTGTATGTGTGCGTGTGCGCATGTGTGTGTGTGCATGGATGTGTGGGTGGGTGTGTGTGTGTGTAAAATATCTGTATCACCCATGTGTGGTGGTAAGGAGACTCTGTGCATGCATGAGTCTGGACACTAAAACCAGTGACAGAACTTGCACTTAAGTCTTAAAATGTCTCTTTCAACAATCACAGAGAAATTTTCTCTTCCAATGAGCAGGCCATATACTTTACAAATATTTAGTACAGAAGAGACTGAAACACAGCTGCAGAAAAATTCGGCGCATGGAGCTATTAAAGGAAAGAACGAGCTGATTATGAGGACAACTTTGTGTTTAAGTAATGCTTGTTATAAATTGCTGTAAGAAACTGTATTATTAGTTGAGCATCCACCTCAAGTAATAATCACATTCCTTGTCAGGGTAAACCACTAAAGTCACTAACTAAACCTGAATTCAAACCCCTGTTAGCTATGGCACAGAGCAGACAGGCTTACCATGTATAGTGTTTATACAGTACTAAAACTGTAATAAGGATGAAATCCAAAACAATGCAATTATCAAAACAAATTAGAAAAACTGTGAAAATAAACAATAAACAAAATGACACCAACATTATTTAAAAAAAAAGAATAAGGGGAACAGGAGATACACATTTCTAAAGTTTCAAGTAGAAATAGTGCCAAAACTACCTATTGCCACTGATAATGGTCGTAGAACAGGAAATAGGAGCAATTTTATGCTGAGGTGATGGAGTGCGGGTTGGATACACCAATAAGAATCGTCCTGAGCAAAAGAAAATCCCTTCTGACTCAGGGTTTGATTTGAAGTTTGGTGGAGAAGGTACTCAGTTGCAATGTGCCTGCCTCATTTACAGTCAGGCGTAACTTCAGTATGTAGATGGCAGAGACTACTCCATCTCAGCTGCCTTTAAACACCTCTGATGGGCCAAAGGAGTAAGGGCTATTGGAGGTTTGACCAATTGTCTGCCCACCCTAAATAAAGTGGGTAAACACGTGGCCTTTCTTTGGTTTCAGCTACCGCCATACAAAACGTGGTGGTATGTAAAAACAAAACCATTTAAATTACCCTCATACTATGGGAGAAAACTCCCATGATGAGGTGCCATTGCTTTTTTTTACTCTCAAAAAGGATAAAAATGGGAATAAAAAAAAATTGAAAGTTGTCAATTTGTCATTCAAACTTTCAATGCATTTACAGAAAGTGGCATGACGGCGGTTTCTGGAAATGCAAGAAATGCCTGTTGGGCTGGCAAACATTTCTAAGTTTGCCCAGTGGAGTACCCTGACCATGGCTGGAGTAATGTTTTCCTCCGTGGTGACGTTACATACTCCGTCTGCCAGAGTTTAAATCAGGTCCTCTATCCTTAACGTCTCAACCCATGAGAGGAGTATGCTTCAAGACCTCCAGGGAGGCACTTAGAGACTCACTGGACAGACTTCAGCGTTATGACTTTCGCAGTCCATTTCTTGGTCCGGCCCTTTAGACCTCTTCTCTGGTCTCAGACAGCAGGTTCAGTCCTCTTCTGATACTCCAGAGGTCCAGGAGTGTTCTGAAATGGGGGCCTAGAGGTGACACGGTTATTCCTGGCATGAACTAGTGGGTGAGATTGACTCCTGAGCATGCACTAACCAATGGAGTAAATGTTCCTGGGGCTAACCCTATAGAACTTTGGGCATTTTCAAGATGGGGAGAGTCTTCAGCCACACTAAAGTTGGGCTCTGAGGGTTGGGGTGCATATGGTAATCCTAGTGTCCTCCCACATCCAATACATAAATTCAGTTTGAAGCAGACCCTTTGCCCAAAACAGACTCAAAGACAGATGTCCGGTAGAGAAAAGGCTGAGTTTTCTAGCAACAAGACAGTGTACAGATAATAATTATTTTGCCTCCTGTTCTCACCCTTTGAAGTGTGCCTCAAGTGTTATGTGTAAAATCCCAGCAGACCTGTCATGCAGGTTTTGACATTATAGCAGATTTTGACTCTCTAACAGGTTTTGACACTTTAATGTCGAAAAGAGGCCCACTGTAATTGGAGCCTCCTCGGCTGGTGGGACAAAGAAAGGGATCTGTTCTGGGTGAGTTATGTCTGTTTGTGACAGGGGAAGGCCTCTTTGAAGTTTATCAAGTGTCTAGGCCCAGCCCATATGCCGTCCTGTCAAAGACACAACAACAACAACTCCTCACACTCAAGGCCCTTGTCTTCACTCCTCATCAAGGGGGCTGTCCAAATGCTAATTACATGCCTGCAGAAGTGACAGAACAAAATGCAGGTTAGCTTCAAAAACTCATTGTCAGGGAAAAGATAACTTTCTAAATTGGATTTTAATAACTATTAAAAATAGTTATTTAATTATATATTTTTTGCTAGCCTCATTCCCAGGATGCATATTAGTATGTCATTTTCCATCCCAGTGTTTTCCTAAGGAATAACTAGCCTTGCTTCAGTGAAAATAACTTTTGGGACCTTTTTCTGCAAGGACATGTGTAACCTTGAACATTTATATGCCATAATTTTAAATACCATTCGCCATGCCTTAAGGGCAATAAGGCCCATTTAGAGGTGACATATAAATATTTCAAATGAAGCTTTAGGCTTGTCAAACCTGATTATTTTAACAGGTCGAATTAGTAGTTTAAAACTGCACAACCAGTCTACAGAGGGCAGGCATGCAGTCATGGTTCCACTGTCACTGTAGTGGATGACACAATGGGTGCTGAAGTCCACTAGTGACATTTAACTTACAAGCACTTGGTATACTTTGTAACATTCACTAAAGACTTACAGATAAGTTTAATAGACTAGCTAAGAGCATCTCCATTTCACCATGTTGAAAGGAAGAGCACAGGCAATTAATCACTGTTTAGCGAGGGGTCAAGTGCACAGAAGTGTAGAGCCAGCAAAAATATAGGGTCCTCCAAAAAGTGGCAAATCCATGGTGACCACACTGAACATGTGGATTTCCTACAAACACCAATGCCAGTAAATTGTCTAGGCTTGCTGTTAGTGTGTCAAATTCATTGAGACAATAGTTTCCTTGATACATGAAGGAGGCAAAAATACTGGGATCTAACACATAGCCTTAAGAATCATGTTGTTTTCTTTTTAGTCTCCTACTCAGCCATATCGTTAAGTCAAATACTGATCCTAGATATATGTGGAATTGCACATTCAAGGAAAATTGGATTAGCGTGTGAGCACCTATTAACAATTTTCCAAAACCTTTGTGAGCCACCATAGCAACGCCTCAAACCTTATTTGCCAGCTGTGAGAGTAAAAGGAAGATGGTCCAGATTATTTACTTATGCTTCCCCTGTAATTACTTCAACAATATACACTCAGGCCCTGATTCACAAAGGACCTCCACCCTAGTTGTTGGGAAGTGTCCGCACACGGGATGAAATCCCCACAATGAGAACTCTTTCTGCGGATATTCTGCTCCAAGTGGGCCGGTTTTCAATAAGGAAATACTGGTGCCAGGTACCCCCACTAAGACAACCCATGCAGGGACAAAGATGCTCAGTTGGAATATTGCAGGGATAAAGAATAAGTGTGATGATGTTAGGTGGAGGGCTTGTCTAACTGAGTCTGACATTATTGCGTTACAGGAAACTTGGGACACCAACAATTTATTTAATTTGGATGGTTATACGACCTACTGGTCATCTGCAACAGCTTCTCCCATGGGGAGGGCGAAGGGTGGTTTAATGACACTGATCTCCCTGAAAATTGCGGGTACTCACACCAAATTGGAGACAGGTTCTCCCCACTGTCTGGCAGTTCAAATTGCGTCCACTGAGGCTGGCAACTGGATTATTGTTAATTTTTATAATTCCTTTAAAGAACTTTTAACAACAAACATTTAGTCAGTCTATATAATTTTCTTGAATTATATAGCGAGATAAACATAAAATCTTCTTCGGTTATTGTTTTGGGTGATTTTAATATACATTGGTGTAATGAAAAAAGCCATGTTTGGGATAGCTTGGGACCGGCTGACCAAGAAGATACCCATTTTGAGCATTCCTCACAGGGACTGTACCTGGAGGAATTGTTGGCAGAAAATAGCCTGATTTATCCTAAGCCAACTGGTGGGGGTCTGGCGGTTCCAACTTTTAACGGCAATGGCACGGGGTCAATTATTGACTATATTTTTATTAGCGATATATTAATTAATAGGGTAAGTGGGTATACTGTATCTTGGTCTACATTTAGTGACCATTATTCCGTCACACTGACCATAGTGGATGACCTAAAGAAATGGGGAAAAAATAATAGAACGGTGGGCAAATTAGATATACGGCCCACAGACCAAGCACGTAGAATTAAATGGTGTCGGGTGATACCCCAGGATTTCCATGCCATTCTGCTGGCTACGGCCGGTCCCGAAATGTCCATTTGTATGAATTAATGTAATGGGGATGAAGATGTTCTGGCGGCTTATACTAAAATCTGCACTCAGATCGCCTCGGACCTCAAACGGCCAGGCAAAGGACAGGATATAGCAGGGGAGAGATGGTTTGACCATAACTGTTCAGTAGCCCACAGGAAGCTGTTGGCTGCTCTAAAACTAAACCCACTAGATAAGCCAACAATAACTTCACTAAGGAAAACGTATAAATTAGCCCAAACAAATCGTAAAAAGGAGATCAGAAAGGAGGCTTGGAATGAGTTATTATCCACTGATGTCATCAAAAATAGCACCAAGTTTTGGGAAGTGGTTAATAAGCCCTTCTTTCATGAGTCTCCTAATAGCCAGCTTGATTGTTGCATCCAGGAGCAGATCTGGCATAATCATTTTAAATCAGTATATGATGTGGATGATGTTTGTGTCAATCCAGATTTTAAGATTGAGGCGTATACTTTATCCTTCTCAGATTCAGACGTGTCTGTGGCAATAAAACAGATGACGAGTAACAAGGCTCCGGGACCGGATTGTGTGCCGGCTGACCTCTTTAAATCTGATATTAAGACATGGTCCAAAATATTGTGTAATGTTTTTAACAAGGCCTGTCACTCTGGCCTACCCTACACGTGGTCAGAGTCCGTAATAGTACCAATTTTTAAAAAAGGTAATAGAGGAGATTCTACCTGCTACCGTCCGATCTCCCTCATTGATTCCGCAGTCAAGGTGCTCAGAAGGGTGGTGCTTAGTCAACTCACGGGATGGCTAGAGGAAACAAAAACCCTTTCAGACCTGCAATATGGTTTCAGGAAGGGTAGGGGCACGTCAGATCAATGCCTCAACTTATACCTACTGATTGGGAAATACACAGTTGCCAAGAAGGGAGCACTATTTCTGGCATTTATGGACCTTTCCTCGGCCTTTGACCGAGTGAACAGGTCCAAACTGTGGGTCATGCTCCAGAAATTAGGAGTTGACAGTAACATTGTTTATTTCCTTGCAGATCTGCAGAGGGGTTTATCTGCCACCGTGCGATATGATCAGATGGGCAACTGCGCAGGAGGAATACGTATCACAAACGGTGTCAGGCAGGGGTGCATTCTGGCCCCCTTACTTTTTACTATTTACATTAATAATCTGGACTCTGCACTATGTGACGCGTGTAAAGTTATCCCGCGTGTTGGGAAACGCCTGATCCCGGCACTACTTTATGCGGATGATGCCGCTCTTCTAGCACGAACTGCAGTGGGGTTACAACTACTTTTAAATTCCTTTGCGGCCTTCATGAAATCCCTAGACCTTAGTGTCAATTTCTCCAACTCCCACATAATGAAAATTGGTCCTAAGACCATAAGGGCTGAAACCTTTCATTGCGAGGGGAACGTATTGTCCAAGGTTTCTACCTTCCCGTATTTAGGAATTATATTTGACGATCAAGGCTCCTGGGCTCCACAAATTTTAGCAAAAAGAAATGCCTTGGCGAGACCGACGTCTGCTGTTTTGGGCTTTGCAAGTAATTTGGGGGCAAGACCCATGCAAGCCCCTTTGAAAATATACTGTGCAAAATGCGTGTCCCTGACACTGTATGGTGCTGACATTTGGGGAATTAGGAACGTGAAAGCAATTCATGTCGTTGAGGATAAGTTTTTTAGAAAAATGTTATCTGTCCCACAATCCACAGCTGGGTATATTGTTCATCAGGAGTGTGGAGCTGGTTTTGTGGAGGATTTAATAGTCATGGCACCACTTTTAAAATGGATCTTGACTTGGCTGAATCCGGAACTGGAGTTAAACCAGGAAATCTTTAAAGATCGTTTAGCTCTCGACCATGGGAATCGCATTCCCTGGCTCAGATATGTTTATAACTTGACAGTGCAATTGGGCCGACCCAAATTATATAACTCGCCTGAGAAGCTGTCCAAGGGGGACATCAAATGGGTAAAGGATTCATATCTCTCAATGGTTGCCATGGCTAGAGAAGATAGGGATTTTACAAAGCCGATGGTAAGGGCTCATCAACTGCGGAAAACCACCTTGTCTATTGAACCATATTTGGTTAGCGTTACAAACCCCAACCATCGATTCTTACTGGTCAGATTTAGGCTGAACCAAGTTCATTTCCTCCTTGCAGAGTCATCAGGATGGAAGAGGGTGGAAGAGTTGGGGGTTTGTTTGTGTGATGATTTTTCCACACAGGATACAATGCACTTTATTTTTTTCTGTGAGCACTTTACCGCTATCCGGAGGCGTTTTATCCTTCCAATCCTAGCTAACAAAGGCTTTTTACAAGCTAAGCCAGCTCTTCTTTACCTTCAGCTATTATCAAATGTGTTGGAAATTTTTAATGTCGCTAGCCTCCTCACTGCGGCCGTAAGAATCATGAGAAGAAATAAGCTATGTATAACCGGCCCCAATGCACCTATCTGAATTAGGTTGTCTCAGCTCAGTAATGTGGTTTTATGAAATTCGCCCAAAATGAATTTGAACATATGTATTTTGTATCTAATTTTTTTTCTATATTGTTACTATTTTTATACGTAATTAATGGTTTTATAATTCCTTGGTATAACATTTGTAGTATGCTTTTATGGTTTTAACCGAAAAAAGTATTTTGACTGACTGACTGACTGGATTAGCGGGTGAGCACCGATTAACAATTTTCCAAAACCTTTGTGAGCCACCATAGCAACACTTCAAAACCTATTTGCCGGCTGTGAGAGTAAAAGGAAGATGGTCCAGATTATTTACTTATGCTTCCCCTGTGATTACTTCAGCAATATACACTCAGGGCCTGATTCACAAAGGACCTCCGCACTTGTAGCAGAGGCCCCCTAGTTGTTAGGAAGTCTCCGCACTCGGGATGGAATCCCCACAATGACAACTCTTTCTGCGGAGATTCTGCTCCAAGTGCAGAGACTCCCCTATTACTGCGGGGCCTCTGCCATGAGTGTAGAGGCCCTTGTGAATCAAGCCCCCAGTCCTTATTGTCTGAAACCTTTGAAGTTTCACTTAAATAAATCTTTTTAGGACTGTGCACTCCTTATTGCACCAATAGCTTTGATCTTCTTTCCTCTAGAGCTTTCAAAAATATCCCCGGACCTTTAAGATAAACCACACATTGTCGATAGGGTTATTATTCCAACCTAAAATATTTTCATGCTGCTGAGCCATTGGAAAGACAATAAACTGTACCGCTGTCAGATGCCCTAAAATATTTGCGGTTTTAAGAAAACACATAATCCTTGAAGGAATAACACAGAGATTGGGAGCACCTGATCAACCTGAAGTATATAATGATTGCGGTATTCAATAGCAACCCACAGTTGTCCATAAAAGTCTGAAAATACTCTTTAAATAAATAGACAAAACACATTGTGCATACCCCAGTGCATGTGCCAATGCCACAAATGCATAAGCATTCCAAATGAATAGATTTGCATTACAAATATGCCTTGTCTATAATGCATAGTCATTACAAGCTTTGTGCAATAAAATCCCTGTTGTAAAGGATTGTTTTATTTGTTTATTCAATGTTTTTTTTTAAATTGCATAACACCACCACATGGGGAGAGAGCTAACACAGTGTGTGCATATCAAGCCGGCTTCAGTTCGACAGGTTAAATGACAACACAATGAATGGTATAGTTAAAAGAATAGTTTACATTAAAGCACAGACCCATTTATCTTGATAGACAATAGTTAAGGTAAAGCAGGAGACCGCTTGTGTAAGCGGGACAACTCCCACTCCATAAACAGGCATGTGTAGTAATAGTGACGTAGCCAATCAGGTGAGTTCAGCTTGTTCCCTAGGGCTAGGTGCTTCCCCGTGGAGTCTAGCCTCTATCTGTAGAGCAAGATAAGTGCTCAAGGGGGGCCAAATGTCTTTGAGACTTGAACATTCTGGCATCATCTCCATAAAAGAATCCCATTGTAAAGGATTTGACTGGAAAACTTGTATTTGAATAGAAACAAAAAAATATCTTTGATTCTAAACGAGGAGACCCAAGACTCAAACTTCCTTTCCCTACAAAACAATTCCTTTCCCTACAATAAGATCTTGTCATAAAGGCATGCTGAGGCTTTCCAAGAACAGAATACAGTGTCTGCTTCATCAAATGTATTCCTTAGAAGGAGGTGAACCCAACCCATTTTGGTTCATTAGATGCCAATAATTTGGAAGGAGGTGACACTTTTACATTTTCTAACAGTCTGGAGTGGTTAACTGTGAAAAACGTCCTAGTTTTCATGTTTTCCCTTCACATCAAAACAGAAACAACCCGGTTTGTGAGATGGGTGTGATGGAGCAGGGTTTCGCAAAAAAGAAACCTGCTCGAATTAACACCCATGTAATATATACTAACAGTGTGCAGTGGAAACTAACATACAAAAACACATGAAACACATGGGAAACTGCGTTGCACATGAATAATAATAATATTAATACTGATACTTGTAAAGCGCGAACAGCTACCTCACGAAGAGGTGTCCCGGCGCTAAGAGAGTACTTCAGCAAGGCAAGATGCATGGTGAGTTGCTTAGGTTTTCTGCGTAAAGAGCGAGGTCTTTAGGAACTTCTTAAAGCTAGCTTCTGTCGTAGCAGATTGGATGGCAAGGGGCAAGGCGTTCCAGAGTTTCGCCGTGCCAGCAGAGAAAGATCTGACCCCCAAGTCTGGCTTTTCTAACTCGTGGGACAGTTAACTGAAGCAGGGAATTGGATCGTAGGTGTCTCTCCTGATGGTAACGGGGAAGTCTGAATTTTAAATAGGTAGGGCAAGTCCCTTTTAATGCCCTAAACGCCAAGGTAAGAACTTTGAATTTAATTCTGCTCACCACTGGGAGCCAATGCAGTTTGCGCAGATGCGGAGAGACATGATGTCTGAAAGGAATAGGTTTTATCAGTCTCGCAGCCACATTCTGCACGATCTGCAGGCGTTGCACCAGATATTTGGGCAGACCAAGGTAGAGGCCGTTCGAGTAGTCCAGTCTGGATGTAACTGTCGCATGGACTACCATTTTGCGACACTCAACTGGTAGAAAAGAAAGAAATTTACGGAGGTTTCTAAGTTTGTGGAGACATCCAGTGGTGACCTGCTGTATGTGCGAGGAGAAAGAAAGATTCTCGTCCCATCTTACTCCCAAATTCTTCGCACTGGTTCCGGGAACTGGTGCTGGGCCCATTTCGGGGGGCCACCACAGGTCGGGAGGAAGATGTGTATTTTTTCCAAAGAATAGTACCTCCGTTTTGCTTGCATTCAATTTTAGTTTGTTTGCATTCCTCCAGCTGGCCACATCTCGAAGGCAGCCCCTTATTTTACTAAAAGCTGCCTCCGACACCTCTACATAGGGGAAGACTAGTTGCGTATCATCTGCATACGAAATCGCCTTGACCCCCCATTTGGCAATCAAGGTAAAAAGTGGGGCTAAATAAACTTTAAAAAGTAGCGGGCTGAGTGCCGACCCCTGAGGGACACCACACCAGAGACGTTTTGGTTTAGAGGAGAAGGTGCCCAATGCCACTTTCTGGGAACGATCCGTGAGATAGGAATGAAGCCAACTCAGTGCTTTGTCCTCCAGACCCGTGTCCTTCAGCCTTAACAGCAGTCTACCGTGATCCACCGTATCAAATGCGGCTGATAGATCCAGGAGCACCAGCATAGCTGATGCTCCTGAATCTAAGGACCACCTGATCGACTCAGCAACCTCGATGAGGGCCGTCTCGGTGCTGAAGCCGGACCTGAAACCAGACTGTGTTTCATGTAAAGTTCCATTTTCCTCGATAAAGCTGTTCAATTGACGTTGAATCAGCTTTTCGAGCATTTTTCCTGGGGCTGCTAGCAGGGAGATGGGGCGGAGATTACTCAGGTCGTCTGGAGCACCATTGGGCTTTTTTTTCAAAGGAAGAAGTGTGGCATGTTTCCAACAGTCAGGGAACGTGCCAGTTTTGATGGATGTGTTCCATATATGTAGGAGTGGTGCTGCAATTGGGTCCGACATCATTTTCCAGAGCTTAGGTGGACAGGGGTCATCTGGGGCCCCTGATTTGCATTTTTGTAGTTCATTCAGTGCCTCAGCAAGGGTGATAGGATAAAATTGAGTTAAGGAAGGGGAGGGCGACTCAGTTATTTCTAAGTCCGCCATAACTGTGGGCTCGGGGCTCGAGAAGGTATCATAGACCTGCGCGATTTTTTTGTCAAAAAAATCCGAAATGTCTTCACAGAGTCTCGCTCACGGGATGATTTCAGTCTTGATAGCCCTCGGTTTAAAAAAGGATTGAACAATCTTAAAAACTTCTTTGCTAGATTGCTCCGCTTGTTGAATGGAGGTTACAATGAATAATTTTTGGGCTTTTTTTATGGATTGATGTAGACCGCGTAGGGCTTTTTTGTAGCAAATTTTTGCTGATTCACAATAGTTTGCCCGCCATAGGCGCTCCAGCCTTTTACAATTGCTTTTTTCAGCCATCAGCTCTGTGGAGAACCAGGAGGCGGAAGGGGATTCTCTACGTGACGTGGCAACTTTAGCAGTAGCAATGGATTCCACTGTGTTGCCTATCCAGCGATTCAGCAACACTGCATCAGAGTTCACGTCTGAAGTCAGTGGTGGGGGTTCAACTGCGAGAGCAGGGCATAAGGTATCAGCTGATATATTATCCCATTGTCTACACACATAGGAGTGTTTCCCTATTTTCTGAGAGTGGGATGGGAATGAGATAGAAAATGGGATTAGAAAATGGTCCGTCCATAACAATGGCATCGGAGGTTTGCCTGTAGTATCCAATATGTTGGAAAAAATTAAGTCCAGCATATGGCCAGCCCGATGCGTTGGTCCAGAGATGATTTGAGTTAAATTCGCAGCTTGCAGCGTTGTGAGGAGTTGAGTGGTCTGTGGGCAATCAGACCTGTCTACATGGACATTGAAATCACCAACTACAATGTAATGTGAGTGGGCTAGAGAGCTTTGGACTATAAAGTCCATAATTTCACAGGTGTGTGTCGAGGGGCAATCTGGGGGTCTATAAATAATCAAGCCGGCTAGGGACAGTTGGGGGTTAATTTGAAGGCAGAAATGTAGCCCCTCTATACCAGGAATAGTAGTAGGTGTAGAGGACGCATTGTAAATTTATCCTTGAAGATAATCGCCACTCCACCGCCCCTTCTGTCCTCCTCTCTATTTGAGAAGCTTAGTTTGAAGCCCGGCGGGACAGCCGGAGGAATAGAGGCCATATTGTCTATATTGAGCCATGTTTCTGTAAGAAACAAGGCGTCCCACTCAGAATCCGCTATTAGTAGACAAATATCATCAGCGTGCTTAGGGAGGGATCTGCAGTTCAGTAGTGCAGCCCAAAAAAGAGTAGTAGAGGTGTTGTTAGCTGTCAGTCGGCTTATTGTTTTGGAATATGCGTTTATTTGAGGCGAATCATCGCAAAGTGATTCGCAACAAATCAGGCATGAAGGTGGTAAGTCAAAATTAGCCAGATCGAACCTGGACGCCTGACAAGGTTTAGCTGCATTCAGTGCCAGTAATTCCGCACTGGTTCTAACTAGCCTTTTAGTGTGTGGCGACTCACTGGCAGCATGGCTGGTTTTGGGCGCGGTCTGGTCGCGGACGGGCGCAGACGGGCTTGCCTTAGGCGCGCCCGCTGCGCTCGTCCGCTGCGCTTCCGGGGGATGCACATTTTTATAATGTGAAGGGGGCGTGGCCTGAGGGTGGTGGGCGTGGCCGCAGTGTTCCACTCTATTGGCGGCAACTGTGGATAGTTTCCCTCGTCAGCGCTAAGGTCTGCTGCGCGGGGAATGCACTTGGGAGAGTGGCAGGTAGGTTTAAAATACAGAGTATCACACAAGAAAAGTTTAAAAATTTTAAAAAACCTCAGCGAATTCTCCCGGCTCCTGCCTCAGGAGCTTACAGTTCTCTAGTCGCGCTAGCAGTTCAGCGCGCCTTTAGTACTGGGTGCAGGGGGCGTGGCCTGAGGGTGGTGGGCGTGGCCGCAGTGTTCCACTCTAATGGTGGCAATTGTGGATAGTTTCCCTCGTCAGCGCTAAGGTCCGCTGCGTGGGGAATGCACTTGGGAGAGTGGCAGGTAGGTTTAAAATACAGAGTATCACACAAGAAAAGTTAAAAAAGTTTAAAAAACCTCAGCGAATTCTCCCGGCTTCCGCCTCAGGAGCTTACAGTTCTCTAGTCGCGCTAGCAGTTCAGCGCACCTTTAGTACTGAGTGCAGGGGGCGTGGCCCGAGGGTGGTGGGCGTGGCCGCAGTGTTCCACTCTAATGGCGGCAACTGTGGATAGTTTCCCTCGTCAGCGCTAAGGTCCGCTGCGCGGGGAATGCACTTGGGAGAGTGGCAGGTAGGTTTAAAATACAGAGTATCACACAAGAAAAGTTTAAAAAGTTTAAAAAACCTCAGTGAATTCTCCCGGCTTCCGCCTCAGGAGCTTACAGTTCTTACAGTACATGCGTGCACTAATGTGAAATAATGCATGGAAGAACTAAGCCACATTTTACAATGCGCTTTGAAAGAAACAAGAAATAATGCATGACTAGGCCGCATTATGCATATTGCATTTTGCTTTTAAAAATAATAATAAATAATGCCACTTTTGCTTAAAGCTTTGCTAGGAAAAAAATCCTACCATGGGATAGTGCAAAGGTGGGTGGTAAACAGTGAAAAGTGCATTTCTGTGTAATTAATGAATGCTTATGTTTTGTTCATCATAGTGAGATGAATTGGCCTGAAATGTCTAAAGTTGACATGATAGTTGAGCTGGATAGAAAAACATGAAATAATAAAGAAAATAGATAGAAAAGGCTGAGTATGGCAGAAGAGGTGTAAAAGTCCAAGGCTGATCAGCTGAGAAACACATTGTTTGCCTGCCAAGAAACGAGACTGGCCATGGGATCCAAGACTTCTTCCACGGACATAGCTGAGAGACACATGAGAAATAATGAAAATGTTACTTGTATTAAAAAGAATGAACGAGCCAAAATGTATGTCATGAGAAGGGATGTAGAACAAAAGACTATAGTAACTTTGAATGAAATCATGATGTTGTGACAGACCAACTCCCGGCCCATCCAATGAAAAATTGAGTTCTATGAATTGTTTGAACTAATGTGGGCTGGACATGTAGGTTTTAGGGTATAACTGGGAAGCCTTTGGGGTGTGGTAAGAGCGTCAGTAGGTGAGAGAAGAACGTCATCGGGGAGAGAGCAGAGAGGTGTAATGCGTCGCTGTCCATCAGTTTGCAGAGAGGCCTAGCTGTTCATGTTCCTGTACCGTACCTGAGTTCTAAAGTCCTTGTTCCCTGACTCTATTTCAGGAGACCCCCACTACCTCCTTGGCCAGGGGTGGGGGGGGGGGGTATTTCACTTATCCGTGGGTTAGTATTATCATTCTGACTCGTACTTTGTGTAATCATTTTGCAAATGTATTTTGACTCTGAAACTTATGTCTCTTCATCTATCCACTCCTTCGTGCGCATATCATTCATTTGATGAGTATGACACATTTGCATTTTGCTGATGTTTTTCTCTCCCTTTTGTGAATTTCATTAGTTGCATTTGTAACCAAATGCAATGAGGCCTAATTATTCACATTTATTTGAGATAAACTTTATTAATCTTACAGAGAGTCTGTGATTATTTAGCTAACTAGATAGTTAGATTGATAGTACTAATATTGCCATCAAATACTCAACCAATTGGTCCATTGACCAGAGGAAAGAGTTGATATACAGGTTTAGTTACGTATTTAGAAATGTTAGACATGAACCTGTGAAGAAAACAAATTTAATGTTATTAAATCTTGACCCCCGCACATCAGGGATTTGGGTGAATGTGTATGGGCCATTTGTATGTGATGTTATCGAGTATTGATCCCTGATTCGGCGTCGTGCTGGATCAGGTGGGAGGTAGTAGAGTGGATTGAAACTTACCTATTACAAAATAGTGTTTCTGTACCCCTTGTCAGGTAGAGCTTTTATATTAGAAGGGTACTTAGTAATACTAATAACATTATGTTCCACAGAGTTCTTATTGCAATATATAAACCTAGCTACAGTACAATTTATTGATGCTTTAAATGGCGATGCAGATTCATGATGAAGCCTGGAAAGGAACGGCTTGGTCTGAAGAGTGTTGAACTGCATGCAGTGTGGTATAAGTGTGAAAGTTGAGTGCTGTGCGTGATAGACCAGAGAAATACTCTTACCCACACTACACCTAAGAATTTGTGTGTGGGCAGCATAGGATGCATGCATTTTACGTAGATTTCATTGTTGTGCCTGGATGTAGAGGTATCTATGGGGTTCACCAAGCATGGCAAAGCAGCATCCCACTACATTCAATGGTTGCAAACAGTCATGGCAGATCCATGTGACCACCTCACGAGCATCAGGTGAGTGACACAGAAGCATGAGCCGGATGCTGGCAGCTAGGGTGAGAATGTACCCACTGGCAGGAACCGGATTCTACTCATCAGAACCACGTCCAGGAAACATACAGCCGCAATAACAGCTCGTTAAAGAAAAAACGTCAACGGCAAACTATATTCAAAATGGCTTACTAAAGCACACATGAAGCCTTACACTTTTGTACCCCACTATACCTGGCTCAAATTCTAACCATGTCACGTGTAGCCAGCCTCTTCACTACCCCGAATCCCTAATCTAGAGCCACCGTAATTTAAGAAACAACAAACTTTTCTCTGGAGGGCAACCAAAATATGGAACTCGACCCCTCCAGAGAAATGCACAGACCTTTGGTTTGTCACATTAAAAAGAGAAGTAAAAACTCTTTCTATTCCAGAAATACCTATTAAATCAACATCTTTTATTTCTCCGTTATCGTGTTTTATTTCTTTATCACTTTGTGATTAGAAACGAGTTTCCGTCCCACTAGTTGTAGTTGTTTATACGTTGTGCAAAAATATACACGGGGTTTCATTGCTGTAACACTCCTAAATATTATTGTAAAACCCTCTGATACTTCTAGGTTATGTAGGCGGTGTATAAAACTGCAAAAATATATAAATGTTGAAATAAATCCACATTCATGCACTGGTTACTGGCCGCCATGGTGAAATGATGTAAAGCCTTCATCCGGGAGTGTTGGAGGGGTAACTGTCAGGCACGGTCGAATATAGACTATCCATGAGTAACCGAGGAGCAGCTCACAGTCATGCACTGGTCACAGACAGCCGGGAAAAGGTGATCTAAAGAGCTCATCCAGGAGTCAAGGACATGTAATACACTACTGCGATCACAGGGAGTCAAGGGCCCCGCGGTCATCAACTGTAGCATGCAGACCCACACATAAATGAAAGAAAACTAGCTCTGTGAATATAGGATATATACTTATTTACACTGCCTTATATCAGAGCACTAATGTCAGAGAAAAGTGGGAAGAGTCTGAAGGTTCTCTGGGGAGAGAGGTGCATCGTCTGAGCTGTACAAATGCAGGCTCAGGGCAACTTCTCAAATGAGGTGCATCCTCAACTGTGTGGGAATGCAGACTTCCTGGCTGGTGTGTGAATGAGCTAATTTTTTTATTTATTTATTTGTGCGTTTTTATATAGCGCGGACTTTACCCGAAGGTGTCAGTGCGCTTCACAATAGGAACAGAAAATTACAGGTGAACAAATTACAAAAGCAGACGTTAAGTTACATGAGGTAAAAGTGACAATTGTGAGCAAACAAAATACATGAGGTAGCAAACAGTGCATTACAGGAGGAAAAAGTGACAAGTGTGCAGGTTACAAGAGAAAACAAAGTACAATTAGAGGTAAAATACTGCAATATATGCTAGACACTCAGGCACAAAAACAAACGTTACGTAGGCAATGGTGGCACTTGTGCAAGTATCAAAGGCAAACAACATGTGAGAGGCAGCAAACAGTGTGTTAAAAGAGAAAAGTGGCGTGTGCATGTTACAAAAGAGTACTAAACACAGGTACAAGGTACTGTGAGGAGAGGCCAAGGGCATATCAGCAAATTTAGGCACATCATCAAAAGCGTGTTTAGGTCCGCTGGAGGCAGCTCCGTCAATCAAATGGACAGCCAGAGGCGAATGAGTGCAAAAGGCAGCTCCTTTACTGAGATGTGTAATACTGTGCGATGCAGTCTAGTGTTTGGGGGGTGGAGTTAAGGGGAGGAACAGGAATGGGAGGAGCCAAGGACAGACTCGAGGGGCAGTTAGAGTAAGTGTATGGTATTGAATGGTCATGATAAATAAAGCTCCACATATCAATGACTTAGTGTCCGCCCCTTATTACAAGCGAGACACTACATCTGGCGACGAGGGTGGGATCATTGCGCTGTGTCGTTGCGCGGATCCCAGGAGCTGTGTGACCTGGTCCAGCGAGGTACAAGTCGGAGGTCGCTGTCGCGATGAAAGTGCCCCGAGCGGGTATTGCCGCAGAAACGGTAGCGGACGGCCTCGCTCTACATGCCCCAAAAGCTCCGTGATCGGAAATCACGTGGAGCCCAAGCAAGAGAGCGCTGTCGTGCACTAGACGCTGGGTGCTCACCACAGGTGCGTGCGGTGACGCGCGTGAAGCGAAACAAGGACGTCGGGAGCCCACCCCAGACCTACCTGCTGCGCGAAATCTCTCCTGTGGCGTGAAGCAGACACAGGAGCTGTGACCCGTCCCATGAGGCACGCGTGTGAGGTCGCTGTCGCGATGAGTGTGCCCTAAGCGAGAGCCGCGGTGGAAACTGAAGCCGCCAGCCTCGCGTCATCTGCGCCGAAGCTCCGTGGACGGATCTGCAAGGGCGCTGTCGTGCTCCAAGAAGCTCCATGGTCGGGAAGCCATGTGGAGCGGATTTGCAAGGGCGCTGTCGTGCGCCGAGAAGCTCCGTGGTCGGGTAGCCACGTGGAGCGGATCTGCAAGGGCGCTGTCGTGCGCCAAGAAGCTCCGTGGTCGGGAAGCCACGTGGAGCGAGTCTGCAAGGGCTCTGTCGCACGCCGAGTACTGAGTGCTCACCCCAGATGCGTAGTGATCTGCAAGGAGCAAAGGCAGCGACGTCGGGAGCCTACCCCGGTCCTACCTGCAGCGTGGATCTCCTCCTGCCGACTGAAGCAGACACGGGAGCCCTGGGAAGGTTTCAACCCCAGCGTGGTATGCATATGCCCGGTGAGTGCTTGACTGCACCTGAAACTAAGAAAGGAGCCAAATCTCATGAGACACGAGATTCGGGAACGGCGGCCATTTTGGAGTCAGGTAACTCCTCCGGTCCCCTGCCAAGAATTCAGAGTGGCCATTTTGAGGTCAGGCGACCCCCTTCCAGCAACAAGCACGAGCAAAGACAACGTTTGAGAGCAAACAAAGACAATTAGAAAAGCAACAAGCACGAGCCAAGACAAGACTGAACTAAACAAGCACAAGTAAATGCAAGCTTTCAACTTGAACAAGCACAAGCCCATGCAAGATTCGAACGTTAACAAACACAAGCAAATGCAAACTTCAAATGTAAACGAACACCAGCAAATGCAAGTTCTGAAGCAAACAAACACAAGTAAATGCAAGCGTCAGACGTAAACAAGCATAAGGGAATACGAGGCGTGACTACAAGAAGCGCAAGCAAATACAAATTCGGAATGCAACACACACAAGCAAATGTCAATTGCGAATGCAACAAGCACCAGCCCTCGCAAGCTTCGAATGCAACAAGCCCGAGCAAATGTAAGTGTGGATTGCAACAAGCACGAACAAATACAAGTCCCAAAATTAAATTTCCAGCACCAAGTGAAAATAAGCAATAGAAATTAAAGGAAACAAAGAAAATGAATGATCTAGAAACACGAGTAAACAAACATCGAGGAAGCTTCCGCTCTCGATTAAGCGACTGGTAACCTGCACTAGTCGTGAAAAGAAATACAAGAACAAGACGGCGACATCGCCAAGTACCAGTGCTGAGGAAACACAAAACACCTGCAGCTAGCACGCGGCATTAAAGAAAGCAGAAATTCCCTGAGACACGAGCCGTGCATGCTGCATCTGAGTAGCGGCCATATTGAACTCACTGAAGCATACTGAGCCAGTCACGCTAAGGGTGGACACCAAGCCAGGTTGGTTGTGAAAGGGAAAGGGGAAGCCGGGGGACACATTACAGTGGTCCCCTGTGAGTGAAGACTCTCCTCCGTCATGTCGGTGGGAAAAGGGAAACAAAAATCCAATATCTGCATTGAAGTGACACCCCCAGTGACACAGACTGACATCCAGAGTGTAGGTCAGAGATGGAACCGGTGGTTGAACTCACTGGATGCATTTCTCGAAACAACTGGGGTGCGAAGAGATGGAAAACGTCTACTATTATTGCTTCAGCTGGTGGGTCATGAAGGCCGGCGACTGATCAGAACATTTTCAGCAAAGGACACAGAAACATATGAAAAACTCAAAGAGACGCTACGCGCTCATTTCGACACAAAGGAAGACGTGGATCATGAACGTATCGTCTTCAACGCGGCACGGCAGGAACCCGGGGAATCATTACCAAATTTCATAACAAGGTTACAAAGTCTGGTGCACTACTGCCATTTCAATACATTCTCAGACGAGGAAGCAATTCGACTCCGGATAATCGAAGGCTGTTCAAAACCTGACACAAAGCGCAAGATCCTTCAAGAGCAGTTCTCGCTAAAGGAAATCATCAGGAGGGCCGAAGCTGGAGAGCGGGCCAAAGCAAGAGAATTGTCAAAAGGATTGCACCTTAATGCAAGAAAGGAAGATAAAAGAATGAAGATATCTCTCATGTCTGTGCATAAAGCCCAAGAAACAAACAAAACCAGAAAGAGGGAGGGCAAAGGTAGACTAGAGATAAGACAGCATGAGAGACAAAGTGACATGAAATACTCTAATTCAACAATACAAAAGACAGTGGAGGATGGCAAACAAAAGACCAGGATGATCCAGGATTATGGCAGTCTCACTGATATAACCTCAAGGAGTCATTCAACGTCAAGGAGTCACTCAACAAACGTTACAAACTATTCTGAAGAAACATCAAGTGGGACAGACCACACAAATGGAACAGATGACAGCCCGCTCAACAAGTATGAAGGAAAGACAAATTACAGAAGACTGGACCAGTCATGCAAACCCTGGAAACTGGTACCCGAACACACCCCAGCAACCCACTGTTTATCAAACTGTGTAGACGAGTCTGAAGAAGCATCAAGCAGTGGGAGACGTCCCACCCATGGCACAGATGTTAGTGCGCCCAACAGGCGAGAAGAAGAAACAAACCACATACGACGGAGTGATTCACTCAGACACCGGAAAGGGGTAGGCAAACACACTCAAGACACCCGTGATAACGAGGAAACTGAGAGGAGACAACTAACACCATACGAGGGAGACAAAATGTCTTGGGATCAAACAAAAGAAATAAACGTGTGGCTATCAAACAATCTCGCCACTACAATAGCACAGAAGACCATTCAAGAAATGTACCCAAAGAAATGTCCCAAAGATAGCTCTGACTCCAAGAGCAGTTCGTCACAGCCTACCAGCTCAAGGGACTTACCAGTTAAGACACACCCAAAAGAATGTTCTCAAAGGAAATCAGTAAAAGACTCCTCTGATTCAGAAAGCCTGTCTGTGCAATCACTCGGGTCAACAAAATCAAGGTCACGAAAACGCCCATGGCATCGATCGCCCGAATGCACAACGGAAACAGAGAACGTTCTCCCCGTCCAGAGCAACATATCTCAGGCCGATGACCCAAAATATTTGATCACCCCGCCACGCAACATGGCATGTCAGTCACAGTTATATCACGACATAAATAACATACTGTCACCCCGAATGGGGTCGGCAAGGCTGACTCAAAGGGCTTACAGAAGGAAAACTAATATATGGGACATTAACAACCATGTTAGGAAAGGACTGTCTCATCACCCTGCAAGGAAGGCAAAATGTGTTGACAGAGGTAAATCATTCTCAAAACACAAAGGGATGAGAGAGAAACATGCACATGCCCGGATGGTCAAGGAGTTCAACATTCCCAAACGTGAGTGGGAGCGAATAAGACAAACAGAGCCAAGGAATGAGTCCCAGAACCGAACCAGGACACTCAGTTCAGATAATGCCTTACTGTCTGATACGCAGGACTGTGAACACGAGGACATTGTTGTCCTTGACCGAAAAGACAAAAGAAGTGAAACCACAAGAGGATGCTCTTGTTAAGACAACAGAAAGATCGACCAAAGACATGTCCACCACTGATTCGACACTACTGATGCCTGAAGAACGGACTGAATTTGAGCTCATACATGGAGATGTATCCCTGCAGCTCAAACAGACTGTCCGCCGACCTGTGCGGCTGATTGAAGAATTACAAACACGGTGGAAGTTAAGTTAATTTTGTTAAGAAAGGGGGAGATGTAATACTGTGCGATGCAGTTTAGTGTTTGGGGGGTGGAGTTAAGGGGAGGAACAGGAACGGGAGGAGCCAAAGACAGACTCGAGGGGCAGTTAGAGTAAGTGTAAGGCATTGAATGGTCATGATAAATAAAGCTACACATATCAATGACTTAGTGTCCGCCCCTTATTGCAAGCGAGACACTACAAGATGCATAGCCGGTGCTGTGTGAACATGACAGTGGGTGGTACTGTGACGAATGTATGTCAGAGCTGTTGGAATGACGAATGGGGGCAGCTCTGCGACTGTTAATTTAGCAGTGTTTTCTGATCAATACACTGAAGTGGGTCCTATTTGACTCTTCCGAAAAGAGAAATATTTCCTTTCTCATGTAATTAAGAGACGCCATAGACTGAAAAATTATAGCCAGTGAATCCGGACTCATATACAACATGAAATTCACTTTCATGGGGATGCTGTGAAGCTCAGAGTTATAACTTAAACAAGCACTGGCAGTGCCAATAGACCTGGCTTGTGAATGAAAGTGCTTCTTGTGCAACTGATGGGTTTAGACACTCAATAGGCCATCTTGCATGTGCTCTGTCACACATCTTCGCAATCATACATCCAATTATTCATCCATTGACTCCATCTTGCATTCATCCTCTGACTCAATCACAATAAAACACACAAATTTAACAACATATGGAATGGAAGTCATTCCTGATTGTTACCCTCCTCCCATGTGTGCTGCTGTCAGAGAAAGGCAAACACCATAATTTATCTAGTTATCTAAGACTGTTTACACCATTACAATATCATGTGTGTGTCCTTGAAAATTAAGCTCAGGCAGCTGGATAAATAAACAAAATGACCGAAGCTAAGTGGATGGCAAAAACTTTATGTGGATGTACCCAACTTCTCCCCAGTCAGAACATGTACTCCTTGCTCATTTTCTGTATTTACTATAATTTGCTGATAGTCTACATGCCACAATGGAAAATGGAAGCTGTTTGTAATAGAGCACAAGATGTGGAAAAGTATATGTTTGGGTAGCAAAGCTCAAAAAGGTTTCAGAATGAAAAGAAATCAAGACTAGGGCCTAGTCATAACACTCAAAATCTTCAGAAAGCTTCATATATGGATGACAAAGTAGAGAACCCAGTTCTCCTAAGCATCTTGACGTTTTTCCACTTAAAAGAAAATTGTAAAGTATTAAAAAATGTATGTAATACCTGATAGTTTTTTTATTAAGTTTGTATCTGTGCCCATAAGTATGAATAACATCTCTTTCTTAAAGAAAATAAAAATCGACTAATTGTCTTTAACCAGAGAATATGAAGCATACGTGCCATAGATATTAGCCTTCATAACTAAACGTGTACTTGCATGAGCATTCTTTAAAGTAGCTTCATTTTTCCTGTCCACTATAGCCGAAAAATCTAATTTTGCTAAGGGACAGCCCCTACCCATAAAACAAGGAACTAAAGGTATATCTCAGTCTTTTAACTTCCTCTTTAAAAGACTCTGAAGTACAGCATTTTGTCAAAAGGTTCAGAACGGCAGGCCTATGAATTTGGCTAAAACGCTCGCCACAGGAACTGGGTTGTTGTACATGAGGGGTGATTATTGATAAGAAGGCAGGTGTGAGACTACTGCATTCAATTCTTCTTTCTATATACATTTTCCTTAGGGCCAGGAGTAACTCTCATGTATTTGCCCTACATCCCCTGTTAGTGAATTATAGTATCAAGCCGTTTGGCCAGTGAGACATGAATGTGCACCTACAGGCCTATTCAGCTAAAAGGTTTCCCTGCTCAAAACCTGGGATCCTGAACGGCAACAACCCGAGCGTTCTACATGTGCACGTGTGCTAGGATTGAACGTGTGCCATGCAAAAGTAATACAGGCCTGCAGGTTTCATCTTGGAAGCCCACAGACTGGATCAGAGTCCAAAATAGAGGGAAGGTTGCTTTCCCTGTACAGCCTATGTGTATTGCTGGTGTCTCTCCTAGTAGGGTGTGTATGTAATTAGTTTCCTTGTTCTTTCACGAGGCAAGCACACATGATCTCCTCAAGTCCAACATTGTATTGTTATTGTTCTTGCTTAATATTAACTGTTGTTCCACGCTCAGGCAGTGGAACGGCATCTGCAGGCCTCTCGGAAACTTCGTCAGTTGCGGTGGAGCCTTGTGGATGTCGAATGTGTGTTCTACATCCAATAAATATTCTCCTTTGCCCGTTTTCCTGCCTACGTCTTGATTTCGACATATTGGCGACAATTTGGTACACCCACCGAAGTACTTAATTTTCTTTTCCTCCAGATCATTCTACCTTTAACAGCTACCCGCCTCATTGGAGCGACACCCTTCAGCTTACCTGGTCTGGATTTCAACCGTATGCTTGCAGTAAGGATCCCTCAGTCTCTCAATGAAGTCCTGCTAAGCTTTCTACAACTCACTTTGGTAAAGCGAGATTTCTTGTTGGTGCATTGCATGTTCACTAGAGCGCGCGCGCACCCCTACTTTATGTTTGGCCTCCAGCGCGTGCTCCTCTAAGCACAAGCAAGCGCACTGCATTTTGGGAGCTCCACAGCCATGGATAGGAGAGCTCCCACCACGTCTTTTTAATAACGTGTGTGCTTGCATTTCCGCCCTGTTATCCTCAGCATGTCCCTACATATGCACTGTTGGGCTTGGCCCCTTTTGCAGGGTCATCCCTGAGCCTTTTGCCTTACTCCTGGAATTTTTTCTGACCTGGTGTTGGTGGTTTTAGGACTCTGAGCACTTTATCACTGCTGTCCAGTGTTAAAGTGCATGTGCTCTCTATGGTAAATGTGGTAAGATTGGTCCACACCTGTTTGACGTATTTAATTTACCTATCAATCCCTTGTAAAGTGGTATCTCATATACCCGGGGCCAGTAAATTCAATTCTACTGGTGGGCTTGCAGCGCTGCTTGCGCCACCCACCACAGTAGCCTTTGAAACCAGTCTCAGGCCTCTGTCATTGCAGTGCCTGCGTACGCAGTTTACTGCCACTGTGACGTGGCACATAAAGTGGTTGCCACGTCTCTGACTCCCCTTTTACTACATATCAGTCACCCCTAAGGTAGGCCCGAGCCAGCCCTATGCGCAGGGTGCACTGTAGGTAAAAGGTAGGACATATGCCTGAACTGTGTGGCATGTCCTGGTAGTAGTGACAAGCAGTCATTTTGTTTTCTCACTATTGTGAGGCTCCCCTCTCATAGGAATGCATTGGGTATTCCCTGATATGTATTTCAGTGGTAATTCCTGAAATGAGATGAGTAGCGTGATCAAGTTTTGTATGTTTGGAATAGTGGTCATAAATGCTGTGTAATGGTGCTTGCAGATTTATTATCACTAATTTAGCAATGGAACTATTAGAAGTGGGCATTTCTGTGTGCTATCAATCTTTGTGCCTGCCTGTTGTGTATTGCATGTCTGGCTCTGGATGACTGGGGCTGGGGAGGTGCAGTGGCTCCAGAGGGGCTGGGTGAGTCAGCGCTAGGCTGAATAAGCCGATCTGCATTAGGAGTAGTGGGAGGAGTAGCACCTGGACCTGAATAGGACTGTGCCTCTCTTACATAATGCAGGCTCCACCCCTCTGTGGTGTGTCTGGGGCCAGAGTCTACACTAGCAATGAGGGTTGTTGTGCTCCTGAAAAGAGAGCTGTAAGTGCCCGCCAGGACTGGTTTGGACCGGGCACAGTGCCCTGTGCCAGGGGGAGAACAAAGACTTGATGTGATATAAATATTGGGGCTGTGACCCCATGTCTGGGGGACTTTTGTGCTTACTTGAAACTGGAGAAGACACTGCGCTGGCAGGGAACCGCCACTGGGACTTTGCCTGGTGAGCTGCTTGCTGGAAGGAATGCTCCTCTGCCCAGGGACCATGTGTGCTGGCCTGCTGCCTGTGCTCTTAAACTGAGAGCCCAGCGCGAGAGGAGCACTGCCAGCTCACAGCTACAGGTCTCTCTGGTGGAGACAGACTGAGTATTTTTGGACTTGGAATGGCTGCTGGCCAAAGCGTGCAGAAACACTGATCGCGGTGTCTCTCCCTGACCTCACAACCAGGAAAGAGACCTTTTGGGTGGCTGTGCTGCTGGGGCTCTGTTGTGTGGCCCTGAGCTGCCCGACGGCACAAGAAGACTGAGGATTCCCATGGCCGGAAGTCCTCCACGTTGCCCCAGCAACCTGACTGAGGCTGGGAACAGAAGCAGCGGCTCCCCAGCAGGCAGCCCCCGCTGCCAGCCAGGCAGGGAAAGCCTGACCATAGGCGGGCCTCCCTTGAGGAAGGAGGACGCTGACAAGTGCCCAACAGGAGGGAGCCATGTCTACCGATCCGACACAGCTGCTGGCTGCACGGTCCGCAAGAAGCTGCTGGAAGTAAGGCTGCGTATACACCTGACTGTGGGCAGAGCCAACGGCCGCAAGGAGACGGTCCAATTTGGTGCAACAAACGACAAGGCTTTTTAAAGAGACCGACCATCTATGGCGCCTGCCGTGTGTCAGGTATTTTAGTTTTAAACAATCAATTTGGTGCTCCCGTCAGGAGGTTGAGCACTTGGTAACCAAGTGAGACCGGGGCTGGGGAGGCCCCGTTACGCCACAGCCTCAACGGTAAGGGAGGGCCCCGAGAGGCCTTCCTAGATGTCTGCCCCCACTCTGTTGTCCAAGCGTGGAGGAGAGGAGTGGAGAGAGCAGGGTATTCCAAGCATTAAGAGCACTGAGGCCGCTCATTGGTGAATTCTCTAGGTATTTCAGCCATTGCCAATACGAAGGGGACTGAGGGAAGTCTCCCCGCCAATAATGGGAGGAAGGTGTTTTCCATCCCTGATCAAACTGCTCCTTCGGATGCCCAGATGTAATGGTGTATCCCTGGGTCCAGTATGAGGGTGTTGCAGGTATACTGAGGGTGCCTAGCATCGAGGGCGGTGTGCCAATTACGTTACCACCCCCCTCCTGTGACCCATGGTGTACCCCTGTTACACCATAAAAGTGCAGAAACCTTAAGGAAGGAAGCCTCCTAAACCAGGAGTTAATAGGAAGACAATTTTTCTTCCTATTTTTCGCACTTTTTTCCACTTTTATTTTTTTACACATACATGTCCCGAGGTAAGGGTGGGCCTTAGCGTGCCCATACCGCCAGGGTTTAGTACACCAATATATAGTCCTGATGAATGCTTGGTAAATTTACACCGTTTCAGAGGCAGAAACATGTTGACTGACTAAGGAAATAACCACACAATTAATTTGTGGACTACCTTCCTACACTTAATTTTAATAATATGTCCTAAGTGATCGCTTAATAAATCATTTCCTGATACACTAAAGACATTTTTAATTCCCTCATCACTATTTAGTTTATTTTTTCACTGCACGCCTTAAACTCACATTTCCTGCTCCGCAGTAGATCTGGCGTCGAAGCACACTGAAGAGGCACTCGGCCTCTTCAGTGGGGCCCAATGATGAAGCATGTCATCACCAGGTGGTGAGTGAGGGCCTGCCTAAAAACGTCCTGAATGTGGCCGTTTTTTTCCATATTTTGTGTGTCGCTCCCTTGTGTGTTCTTTGAAACCATATGACACCTCTTTTTTTGCTTATTTAACATAACCGGGGAATAAGAGTGTCTCAAAGTACTCCCTACCCCTCCTATTGTTGATATATATGTATCCCTGGATGGCCCATATGCACAGTATGCTCTCATCAAGGCTTTTATGATATGTGCACCTATTACGCAATGCATAATGTCTGTTGCGGTTGTAATGTGTGCACCTTATAATGGTTGAACTAGGGTGTACTGCTGTGCTGCTAGAGATTTAGTGTATGCATAACCTATTGTGCAGTTTGTGCCTAAGAAGAGCCAGGAGTGTGCTCCCCTTACAAGTGTTTTCTAGGGGGACACTGATGATGGTGGGCATGCAGTGTTGTGAGGATGTACTGCCCTACTGCTGATTGTATTTTGTATAACATACTATACTAGGAAGTACTATGATGTTGATGCCTCATGATTTATGCATAATGTGTTTATGCCAAGTGCCCTATTGCCAGTAGCTACTGGTTGGGTTCACTAACTGTGCTATGATGGTTCTGACAATGGCCCGATTGGCCCTGTTCTGTATATAATCCCTTTAAAGTAATACTAAGTGCCAGGTGGCACAGTGTACATATGTGATAGCGTTCTACTGTGTTTTATGAGTAATACAATGGCTATTTTTTATATAACCTTGAGTGGAGTTTCCTTTGTGGTGTGCCTAGTGTGTCGCTGCTGTGTGTGTGTTGTGCAAACGCTTTGCACATTGCCTCTGGGATTAGCCTGACTGCTCTGCAAAGCTACCAAGGGGGTGAGCAGGGGTTATCTTTGGTGTGTAACTTCCTTGCCCTGACTAGAGTGGAGGTTTCTGCCTGGCTTAAGTGCATGCCCTAGCCAACCAGAAATCCCATTTCGAGCATGCACACATTCATCGGCACGACAAACATTCCTGCCTACATTTTAAGGAAATCTTCTTCTCTGTTTATAGGCTGGAGGTCCTTGGATTGCTTCCTTATTCAGACAGTTAGAAAGGCAGCAGGTATTCATTCAACTATTTTTCAGTTAGTTGTTTAAATTGTATTCATCCAGCTGTTACATTTCTGGCGTTACTCATTGCTCACAAGTATCCTGTTGTTTTTCTTTGTCATCTTGCAATTTCAATTTCAATTATGGTTTCAACACAACAGATCACTTTGCCACCACCTTTTCTACAAGCACCTGGCAAGCCTAATGTTAAGTAGCGTCAATGGGTGAGAATATTTGAGAATTATTTGGTGGCAATTGAAGCTATGCGTTTTTCTCCTACACGCAAAGAAGCAGTTCTGTGCAGCTGCATTGGGTTAGCAGCTCAGCAAGACAATTTACCACAATTTGTACCACAAGGGTGCTCAGGAGATGACTGGGATCCATACAAGGAAGCTTTGGCATGAATGGGCAAGCAATATGATGAGGAATCTAGTATCATGCTCGAACGCCACAATTTGAAAAAAAAGAAAACAAACTGCTGGTGAAACTGTCGAGGAGTATGTAGCAGCATCTAAGAATCCAAGCCTCACCTTATGAATTTGGTGCAAGCGTGGGTATTCCCATACGAGATCAATTTGTTTTTGCATGCTATTCTCCCAAAAAATCAAAAAAAGACTCCTGAGTTGTAGGAATCCTACTTTATCTGAAACAATTGATCTGGCAAAAGGAATTCAATGATTTCCACTGGAGCTAATCATGAGGGTCAATCGGTTAGCTCAGTCAGCCTACGCAGCGAGGATACCATTAATCTAATAAGGGTTGGCAAAAAAAAATCCTGGAAAATAACCATTCAAGAAGTGTCTAATAAGCTTTAGATGTGGGTCAAAATCACACATAGGCCATTCTCCTAACTGTCTAGCCCTTGGCAAGAGATGTATGTCCTGTAAGAAAATGGGACATTTTCAAGCTGTTTGTAAAAGAGTAAAAAGATCAACCATGATTAACAGCATTGCTGTCCCTGAAGATGTTCACAGTTGTCCTGAGTAATGTTGTTTTAATGATTAAATGTAACACTATGTTTGGAGTACACAATTCAAAGGGTCCATGGTGTGATGCTATAATTGGAGGTGAACCACTACAAGTTATGACTGATTCTGGATCACCAATTACAACTTATCTGATATCACTTTTCAGGAGATATTGAAAAGTTCTGTGGCACTTTCTCAGACATATGTGGACCCGAAAGCTTTTGGGGAAACTGAAATCGACGTGCATTGCTATTTTAATTCAGAAGTAGCATGCCTAGGCCGACATGCCATTACTAAAGTGTATGTAGCAATCAAAGGGAGGAACATATTAGGCTGGTAAGACCTTGAAAGAATGGGACTTTATCTAAAACCTGGGTTGGATAATCCTGTGGTGCTAGGTGATCTTCCAGAAGCCTATCTGGAGGATGACAAATGTACTGTAGATATTTTCGTAGATTCTCCCAAGCCTTCCTTTCCAAGTACTTCTTCAGATATTGATGCCATCATTAGCCAGTTTCCCACAGTTTTCTTCTAAAAAAGTCAGTACTGCGTTTTGAACACCAAATTCATTTAAAATCAGATGCTCAGACTGTGGTACATAGGGTCTGACCGTTGCCTCTGTGTAAGAGATGATTTGAAAAAGATTTTGAAAAATCTTTGCCCAGTGGGAATACTTGTACCTTGTGATTTTTTGTTATTGGTATTTCACATTGTAGTCACACAGAAAACTTGTGCTCTCTCAACAGCAACATTCTCGTAGACGTCCACCCCTCAGGTACAATGTTTGGTGCATTTAAGTACCTCAAGGTGCCATTTGGTTTGACCACTGCTGCTAGCGGTTTCCAGAAGATCATGGACATCGTTTTTGAAGACATTCATGGAGTCAAAGCTTCACAGGATGACATTCGGGTGTTTGCAAACAGTCGCGAGGCCCACAATAACACCCTATCTAAAGATCTTTCAAAGTTGTGCAATGCTGGGAAGACCATTAGACATGAAAAATTTAAGTTTGGTGTTCAGAAACTTGAATATTTAGGGCACATCTTGTCGCCAGAAGGTACCAAACCCACATTTTCTTTAATCAAACCAAAGATGTGATGCTGCCCCACCCAAAGATAAAGATGTTTTACACTCGATTTTGGGGTTGGCTGAATACTATGCTCGATTTGTGTATGGGTATGCTCAGATAGTAGAACCTTTGAGAGCCTTACTCAAAAAGGGTACTAAATTTATTTGGAGCAATGACTTGCATAACACATTTGACAAGGTTGAACATATTATTAATAATAATCCACATTTGTAAAGCGCACAATCACCCGTAAGGGTCTCTAGGCGCTGGGGGCCGTCGGGAAGATTAAGCGAGCTATTGCCCAGAGTCACATGGTGCTGGGCTAACCTGCCGCCGGAGCCGGGGATCGAACCGTGATCCCCAGATTCCAGCGTCAGTCACCCTGGCCGCGGCGCCACACCTCTCTATTATTGAGCAGGCACCAGCCGTGCAACCTTTTCAGGATGAATGCAATGCTTTGTGAATGTAGATACAAGTTTGTCAGGACTTGGTACTGTACTTGGTCAATGGATTGGGGGTAAGGAACATACCATTACATTTGCTTCCAGGACACGGCAACCTGCTGAAACGTGATACAGCACTATCAAACTAGAGGCACTCACATGTGTTTTGGCAATACACAAGTTCAGGTCATGCGTTTGGGGATGCGAGTTTGAAGTGTATACAGACCACAAGCCTTTAATGTACATTCTTAATTCTGGAGGAACTAATAAGGCATCTGCCAGGTTGATTAGTTTTTTATCCACATTACAAGAGTACAATGTTGCTGTCAAACATCTACTTGGTGGGAAGAACTTTAGACCAGATAGCTTATCATGTATGTCACTTGAGTTAGAACAGAGTGAAGGAGAAGGTACAGACTGTGTTGTAGCTGCAGTGGATGTTGTTTTGGAGTGTGCTCCCATTTCTGAAGGGACTTGGCGGGAGGCGTATCTGAAATATTCCAATCTCATTAAGGTTAAAGAGTTCATTATTAAGGGCTGGCCAGAGATCTCTTGCTGGTGAGGTAAAAGGTTTCTCTTTTGTGGCTTCGAAGCTCTCAGTTGTTGATGAGATGGTAATGCGTCTGTCTCCTAGAAGGGCGAGGTGGACACCAGATGCTATGGTGAGGAAAGGGGAGACAGACTTTCTTTAGAAATGCTAGGGTCCTTCCTGATACATTAATCTATAAATTACTTTGACTGCAGCACCTATTAGGTAGATGGCAGTGGTTGCAGGGTGAGGCCTGCATATCTGTTGTTAGGGGAAGGAGTAATTTGAAGGTGCACAAATTCTTGTCTCTCTTCCTGATATCTGTGAGGAGGGTCATAAAAAGCTGGATGCAACCTGCTTGTGCCTCTTTGTACTTCTGTGGTAGGCACTGCAGTTGGTGACTGTCCGATTGGGCAGAGCAGCATTGCAGACAAAGGCCAGGTCTGGATGGTGGCCTGGCCAGGACAGGTGAAAGGGGAACTGACCCAAACTGGTTCCAAGGAAGCAGACCTGGAATAGACAGCCTCTCTCTGTGAATTTGGTATAAAGATAAGAGCCCATAACCCAACATCCATCATTGTTGTGGTCTCTTCTACCACAGAGGGCTTACTCTGCAGAATATTCTGGGACTACTATGCCGCAAAGTGTTGGTGTTGCACTGACAGTAAATTCCCCATAGGTGAGGGAACATCGCTTGGAGTCTGATCTGAAGGAAGAATTACTGAAATGCCCTGGGTGCCAAGACATCCTGCCTGTGAGCAAAGGAGAGAAGTGCCAACCCTGGGGGAGGAGTTGATCATCGAAGGGACTGCCATAATTGAGTCAGGGTAGGATCTGTCCAACAGATACTCGCAAAGCAAGGGTGCAGAAGGAATTGGTTTACTGCTGGGCCAAGCAATGCGATCTTCATCACTTATCCCGAATTGTAACAACCAAAACACCTGAAGGTGTGTGCCAGAGTGATTGTCCAACTGAAGCCGGAATAAGCTTCTGCTGGGGACCGTGCGTTCCACCTTGGACTGTGTGAACACAGCACTGCCAAAGTGTGCTGCTGGGTTGGGATCAGTCCAAAAGACTATGGGCCTGATTTAGATTTTGGTGGACGGGATACTCTGACACAACGGTGATGAATATCCTGTCAAAGTATAAATCATATTCTATGCGATATTATATTTCATTGTTGTGATGGAGTAACCCGTCCACCTAGATCTAAATCAGGCCCTAAGTGACCAGAGAGGTACCCCCTAGAGTGCCTTGTGAACAATAAAGGTCATTGCCCCGATGCACTGCTTGCCGAAGATAGCCGCTGATGTCCGCCTTGCGAAAGAATCGTCATTTGGGGGCATTTAAGCATTACACTCAAAAAAGAAGCACCAAGAACTTATCGAAGAGTTGGTCTGCGGTGTGCTGTGAGTCAAGTACACACCGAATTGTCAGAGTGAGCGGCGCCGTCAGTCAAGTACCCGCCAAAGTGTCGGAGTGAATTGTGACTAAGCATGGGCGGATTTTGCGAATTGGCAATCCGTGAAATTGCGTATTTACGGATTCGCAATCCGCAAAATCCGCGAACTCTCGCGAGTTTGCGGATTTTTTTTGTGTTCGCAAGGATTTCTGTAAGTTCGCGAGGATTTTGTACAAGTTCGCAAACGCGAACTTACTTTTCGGGTAGCAACGGTCGCGAACATGTTGTTTCTACATCTGGTTCATCACAGCACCCTCTGTTTCACCACTGCCACCCTCTGTTTCACCACTGCCACCCTCTGGCTCACCCATGCCACCCTCTGGCTCACCCATGCCACCCTCTAGTTCATCACTGTAGATTATGGGTGGAAAAGCACACCTGCCCTGCCTTAACTGACATAAATGAATTAGGGGCTGATTAATGTGTTACTGAATTTGAACTTCCTGGCTGGAACCTGCTTCCTTATCTGTAATTGCTTTCTCTGAGCCTGCTGTGAGGGTCAGAGCATGGTCATAAACCAGTTGCAAGTAGGCAACTGAACTCTGGAGGGGCCCCTCAGGAAGCACTACAGGGAATGGTTACTAATGATAAGATTGAACTTTTGCACCTGCTGAGTGCTTTCAGTTTTGCAAAAATCCAAATATCCAGCAGCATCCACAAAAAGTAATCCTTCCAGGTCAAGATCCCTGGCACCTGCTTCCTTATCTGTAATTGCTTTCTGTTGCAGTGTAATGTTTTTTAACAGGACCTTTGTTGTATACTTGTAGCTATTCTCTGAGCCTGCTGTGAGGGTCAGAGCAGGGTCATAGAATAGTTGCAAGTAGGCAACTGAACTCTGGAGGGGCCCCTCAGGAAGCACTACAGGGAATGGTTACTAATGATGAGTTTGAACTTTTGCACCTGCTGAGTGCTTCCAGGTCAAGATCCAAATCAAAGTGACCAGCACATGAAGAAAGCACTGAGAGGAGCCTGCTGGACAGGAACAGGAAGTTGGAGACTGTGGGGCACTTCCTTCCTCCCACCCCCCCCCCCCCCAAAATGGACTCCTTGCAAAAAAAAAGTGCAGGCAAATGTCAAACAGAGGAGTTATTCTAATAAAAATCATAATTTTCAAGGTTTATGCTGCCTGCTGGTGGATTTCTTGTGCGAAATTGCAAATTTTGCAATCTCGCAATTGCGAGATTGTCGCTGCCCGCCGCATCTACGTTTTCGCGAGTGTTTACTCCCGCGAAATTGTATAGTATTCTAGTTGGCAAGTGCGACCAAGCAAAAAAATCCGCTTCGCACGGATTTACGAATTTTCGGTAAGTTCGCTAGAGTTCGCGAATTGCGAATTTACCGAAAATCCGCAAAATCCGCGAGCGGAACGGATTTTACGCTCATGCTTAATTGTGACCCACTGCCAGCTGTCCCAAAGAGATCTACTGACAGAAGCCTCCGCTCCTGCCATGTCCTTCGAGCAACATGCTGCCTATCCAGCTACCACGTTGCTCTTTGGAATACTGCCATGTGCCACCTGGAAGTTACCTGTGACCGGTGCTATCCTACTGCTGCAGGAGGCCTGAATGCAGCATTGCATTGCTCCTACGAACTGAGTAGGAGACTGAGCAATCCTAGGAGAGTCTGAGTGCTAAGACCAAATGGGTGGGGGAGGGGGCACAATCTGCACCTATAGACAATTTCTCGAACTCTGAACCAGAGATGGGGCACACAGAGATGAGGGACCAATGCATGGTAGTTGGATTAGTGTGTAGAGACACCTGAAAGCACACAGAATCACACCCACTCACAAGGAGGTAATGAAATGTTATGCTATTCTTACGCACACAGTTAGGCCAGACACAGACAAAATTGTCTGTGCCTTGAAATATGTTTTACATAGGAAATGACTGAGAGTGTGAAGCATAACACTCTCAAAATGTAAATGAACAAGAAAAACAATATGCTGTAATCGATATATAATACATGGGAGCCTGCAATCCCTATATAGGAGACTGTTCCAATGTACTTATTGTAGTTCAGTTATGACGTCTATTTACTTATAATAACAAAATAACTTAGCTGTTCAAATGTAGTAAGTTACTACAGTTGAGTTGTGACCTCATAAGACCTGCTGCTAAAGCCAGGAGCCAAGGTGAAAGGCAGGCCATAAAACATACTTGCCGCTGAAGTTTAAACTTGGGAAAGGAGAACTAGCGTTTCATTCTGAAGATCTGCTTTTCTAAACATGATCAATAGTCAGCAGAAACCGGATATTTGTGGCAGCATATAGATTTATATTGTTGCACAATATAATCGTGGGCCCTGAAATCCTCCGCGTTTTCGTCATCTAAAGAGTGTTAATGGAAAACTGCACCGAGCTTTGACAAGGCTGCTTCTCGTGTGTCTGAGACGTGAATACGAGTGACACGCCCAGACCATAATGTCCAGCTGTGATACATGTTTGCTGCTTAATACCCCAGTCACACAAAGGCACTCGGCAAACAGGCTCAATACAGACACCAAAAGCAGGAAATATTGATACAACACAGCATGAATTATTCATCACAGGCAGCAAAGCCTCGTAACAGCGAACTGAAATACAGCATAATGCCTTGCATTATCTTTAAACAAAACCCCTAACTGTCTGAAAAAGAGGCAATAAAAGGCGCATTTTATGATTTTCTTTTGTAAGAATAAATAGTAGCGACACACATAAGACCGGCTCGATTTATGCGTGGTAAAAAAGGAAAGGGAGGCCTCCTATGTGTGGTAATGAGGGACAAGGAGGATTGAGTAGGAAAACACAAGGAAAGTCCCTGGGCTATGTACTAACTTAGGAACCCTAGTATAGATCATGTGTACCAAAAAGCTGTACCCCAATATTGAAATATCTTCTAGATAACACTATAATACACCATATTTGTATAAATTGTAAAGCAGAAATGCGAAAAAAAGAACCTTAGATGTTTGTTGTTTTATATTAAAAGTTGTACAGTTTATTACAATGTTCACAAGGTTAAAAACATTATTATGCACAGATAAAAGTAAATACAATATCACAATTAGATTAAAAACAATGAGTATCAGGAGTCACAGTTTGTTTTCGTTGTCCATCACGACAACGAAAACAAACTGTGACTCCTGATACTCACCGTCTATTTAAAGTTCTGGAACTACCGAAGGGAACTAACATGCATCGACTGGAATTACTGGGCCGTTTTATTTTGTCTGCAGAGTCTTAAATGTAAGCCCTTTTCAATAACAAATGAATTCCTCCTGCATTTGGAGGGAGTTATTCCTGTGGGGAACCAGAGAAAGAAGGACCAGGTGCAAGTCTGCACCTTAAGTACTCACAATCAGACTGGGTGTGGAACCCGGGACTCCTTTCTGCCATGGACTCATTTAGGGGCCACCAGAGGTCGCACATGCGACCCTGGGCTAACCCTGAGCGACCCCTGCACTGCCATTGCGACCCCTGACCTCAGAGGTCTCCTATTAGGGGAGAGGTGGCCACGTGGCCCCCTTGGCCTGGGCTCATTTCGGACCCAGGTACCCCATCCGCCAGGGCCCAGACATTTTTATTGCTTTATTTTTAAATCAAGTGAGGGGTCCAAGCAACCCTCCTCCTGGGCCGATTTCCCAACCGGGGACCCCATCCCACATGGACCAGGCCTTTGTTTTTCATTTCATATTTTAAAATTAAAGGGGGGTTAGTGGTCCACTCCCAAACTGATTTATGCCCTGGAAACCCCATTCCCCAGATCCCTGCCTTTTCTTTTTTACTTAAATGGGGAGGGGGCCATGCAGCCCCTTCCAGCCAATTTCAGCCCCAGGAATCCCATCCCCCAGTACCTGGCCTCCATTTGGGTGTCCTGATCCCACCCAGGGCACACACTAACAGCTGATGGGGATTAACGGTGAGCCTCAAGGCCACGGCGGTCCCTGCCACCTCCCCATTTTCTGTGGGGGCCAGGATTGCTTTCACACACATGGAGCTGCTAAAAACAAAGCTTCCTGTGTGTGAAAGCAATTTTGCTCCACTTCTAGCAAGCAAGAGCATATTTAAATGCTCCCGCTTTCTAGAAGCGGAGTGTTTGTTAAGGCTTAGTGGGAGTGGTAAAGCTCCTGCCAAGCCCTAGCAAACAGCTATGTCCCTTTGATGGGCACCCAGTGACATAGCATAGCAGGAGCAGGCCCTGGGGAGATGGCGGTCCACACGGGCAAGAGGCCTAGGGGGTCAGATTGTTTCTACCCTGCCCCTTTTATTTTTTTTATTTTACTTTGTTTCTGTGACTCAGTTCAAGACCAGTCACAAGATTGTTGACAACACTTCCTGATTTGAAGTGCTAGCACTCAATCAGACACAGAACAAGATTGGGAGGGGTTGCAGATCCTCTGCGCCCCTATATATATATAACTGGAAATTTATTTTAATAACTCTTCAGCTACTGCTTAGATTTACACCAAATCACAAAAGACACATCCCTGAACCAACATCTACATTTCTGCTAAATTTGATGTAATTCCATTCAGCAGGTTGGGCTGTATCCTTGCTAAAGGCCCTATGGAAATTGACATGACAAAAACGCGTTTTGAGACCTCCTTTTTCTCAGCCCCCGCTTGAAAGATTTCCCCAAAACGTTTAAGAGAGCAGCTGAATTGAGTGGCTAACTAGTTTTGAAATTGTGAGGATTCATCAAATGGTACCAAAGTTATCGGCAAAACAAAAAACGTTTTTCCTATGGTAATATTTATGTGTATATATGAATATATATATATATTAGCTATTGTGGGTTGCAAGTAGGTAGTTATAATTAGGACCTTCTTTCTATTCAAAAAGCGTTTTTTCTTTTGCCAATACTTTTGGTGCCGTTTGATGAATCTTTGCGAAAGTCTCAAAACTAATGGCATGCTCAATTCAGCTGCTGTGTTGATAGTTTCGGGGTGATTCGTCAAGCGGGGAGCAAGACAATAGGGGTTCCTAAAACATGTTTTCTCCATGTTAATTTCCATAGGAAACTGTTGACACAGCTACAGCCCATACTGCTGAGCAGAATTACACCAAATTTGGCAGAAAGGTGGCTCTTGGTCCAGAGTGCCCTCTTTTTGTTAAATGGTGTAAATCCGTTCAGTAGTCTTTGAGAAAATTAAACATTTGCAGATATACAACGGTGCCCGCAGAGGATCTGCGAACCATCCGATCTCGTGCCTGCAATCTGATTGCCTGCCAACACTTCAAACCAGGAAGTGCTGGCATCCACCTTGTGACTTGGTTGAACTGAGTCACAAGGAAAAGGATTCAAGAAGATTAAACATTTAAAAAACAGGCAGGGTAGAAACACCCTTACCCCTTAGACCTGCTCAGGTGGTCCCACAGGAACCCTGATTGCATAAAAAAGCATAAAAAAAAATATTTGTCTGGAAAAGTGCAGGGTGCGAGAATCCCGCCAAAAATGTAAAAGCAAAACAAAGCATAGGCTTCTGTGTTTTGTTTATTTAGGCCCGGGTGGTCCAGGTGCCAGAGGCAACTATTTAAATAGATGCAGAAACCCAAGCTGGCCCCCACATCCCAGAGGACACCCTCCCTGGGGTGATATTCATTGTAGGCGGGGGGCCATGTGGGCCCCTCAGCACTGGGGACTGTCACCTCCCCGGGCTCTCTTTAAAAATGTAGTGTGGGGGAGTTGGGGTACCCCACACTGCCCCGGGGACCACCACCTCCCCAGGGCACAGATTCAGTAAATGGGGGGTCTATTGTGGACTCCTGGCCCCGGGGACCACCACCTCCCTGGGCTTTATTGATTAAATGTGGGGGGCCACAAGGCCCACCCGGAGCCCTGAGAACTGCCACCTCCCTGGGGCTATTTTGGGAATTGTAGTGTGAGGGGGCTAGAGCCCCCCATACTGCCCTGGGGACCACCACCTCCCTGTGGCTTTCAAGAAGATAGGAGGGGGCTGCGGGCCCCCCTCTAGGAACCTTCCATGGCTCTGGGGACTGCCACCCCCCCAGGGCCAGATCCAGCAATGTCCTGGGGAGCCCAACCCCTGGACATTGCATTTTGTATGGGATGCTCCCAAACAAGTGCTCTAGTATCAACAAGTGGGAGCAGTTTGCTCTCCCTTGTTCACAGTGGAGCAGTTTGTTTTTTACCTTCATGAAGCAGCATGTCAACAGCTTCCTGGGTGTAAAAAGCAACGCCGGTTCCCGCAGGAGGCAGGAGGTGGCCAGGACCTCAAGGGCCATCAAGCTTTCCCTAAGGTCTATTAGGGATTGGCTCCCCGGGGTAAAAGTGGCTGAGGGAAGGGAACCACCTGGTTCCTTTTCTTTAAAAACAATCAAAAAATGATAGGGACCCAGGGGATGGGGCCCCTGTGGCCGAAATCAGCCTCAGGAAGTGGGGTGCATAACATATTTTTTTTCTCTCGCGGTAGGAGTTGCAACCCTATTGCGGCTCCCAGCCTGGCCTCCGTGAAATGTTGCAGAGGATTCGCGGATCCACCTTAAATAAATAATCAAATAGTATGTAATGCATAAGGTAGTGTTGCATTTGTGAACATTTGTATAGAGCTAGTGAGATTGAAGTTAATAATCATATTAAAATTCATAGAGTAAGAAATAATATAAAAAAATAAAAATTAAAAGTTGAATTTTAAAAGTGAAATGTGTTGTAGTACATTGAATTTGTCCTTTTGTTTTGCGACTTTGTGCCAGATTCGCGATTCCGAAAATTATTTTAAAAGAGTATTTATGTTAAAAAATAAATACGTTTCACTATTGGGTTATAGGGTGGCTCTAACAAGAGTCATTGTGTTCGATATGACTTTGTTGGAGCTACATGTAAGTGCGGATGCACAGCTTAAGGTTGTTGAGAAACACCCTGTTCCCTTCATCTGTGAAGTGAACTCCATCACTTCTGTAGATGTCATGCATATCAAAATGTAGATTGTTGTTATAGATGGAACCCATCCTGTGGTCTCTGAGGTAAGCAGAAACAGCTTTATTGACATTCTTCCTAGCCTTCTCAATGTGTGGACAAAATTGATTTGACCACTTCCATTTCTGTCTTTGACATATATAAGAACAACTGTGCCCCTGCACTAACACAATACATAGAAAATTTCAAAGTTTGAGTTAGGTTGTTTACATATGATAATAAAGTTTAGCACAACAATCCAAACAGGTAGTGGAGCCACGTGATTCAGTGACCAAGAACAGAGTAAGAGAAATGTAAGTTAGTTGGTAGTCTGTTCATAGAGTATCCATTTTCTGTTTATTGTTCCGTTTCATAAGCCAACACGTGTTTCATCACAGGGAACTACTGCGAATCTTCAGGGCTAAACAAAAAATAGAGAGTGAAATGTATGATCAATGTGTATGGATAAATTTTATGGATACACGTGAAAAAGCTAGCTCAGTACTACTGATGATATAAGCTTTTTGCATGAGGAGACAATGCCCCATGAGCCAAGCTGGGCGAAGGGTAAAGAGGGTCCAATCAACCCCCACACCTCAGTGCTTCCTCCTTCGTCAGTGGCTTCCATACACATTGATCATACATTTCACTCTCTATCTGTGGGAGCGCATTAGTGAGTGACAGGGGGATCTATATACCCGGTCCTGACGAAGGGGCATGTCGCCCCGAAACATGTTGACCCACACAGGAGAGCAAGACTAGTAACTCGTTCTTGCCCTCCGCCTCACCCCTTTTAACGATACCAGCCAGTGCCTATTAAATAATTTTTTCTATACACCAGGCCAGGTATCTTTTAACTTCACTGCTTATCACTCCTGACCCCACTGACACTCACTCCATTATCACTCACATAGTACTCACAATAATAAGGTGCTCCGGCGTAGCCGCTTGTCGCAGCACTGCCCCGTCCCGCAGCGGGGGCGGGAAGACCCCGATGATGAAGCATGACACCAAGGGCCCTTTTGGTGTGTGAGGGGTATTTTAACACACTGAATATATTCCAACAACATCGGAATATATACTGAATATATTTTTTTCAGGTGGTCTTTGTTGATTATTTATGTATTACCACTCGCCCCATTGCCTACACCATCTACTTCCCTTTTTCATTATCTAGCGGTTACTCAGGTGTGCGCCCAGTTTCTCTGGATCTCCTAAAAGACCTCAGTAGTTGTCTATTATACTAACTGTCTTTGACATATGTTAGAGTATACAAATAAAGTTTAATTGAAAACAACATCAGTTGTGCAAAGGTATCCTTCATTAGGATTTCCAGCCCTACCCTAGTCAATGTGCCTAAGTCATTGCCACCACAGTGCACACTCATGAGGTCAGGGGGTTGGAGATGCAAAAAGGTTTAAACTAAAGGCATCAATTGGGCCAATGTAATCCTCTCTGTGAAAACCATTTGATATCCACATTTTGCAAACCTAGGTATTTGTTAATACCTCTGTGTTCAGCATACCTTTTGCTCCTGAAAACATAGCTGTGCCCTACAATCCATACAGTAAGCATTTTGAAGGGATGTGTGGAAGGAATAAAAAGAGTTCTGTACCTGAGTAAGTCACTTGGTGAAATGAGAGGTATCTAAAATTGTGGGGATGGTGCTGTTTTAGAAAAAGCAGATAACTGATTGGTTGGCCATAAACATTGTGTACTTAAAAAATAGGATGCATGTTACTTTCCTGAAGAAGCATCTTTTTGATTGGTTATTGAAAAATGTATGAATGGTACAGTAGATGGGATAAGGTAATATTTTGCAAAAGTGAATTTTAAAATATGGCGAATCTGCGAACTTCTAGTACAGTTGAATGTTGCAAAAAAGTGTTACTATGGAAACTAGGATTAAACAGAATGGGGAAAGGGTTGAAACTTAACTGTGGTTTTAAAATATGAAATGCTAACTTATATATAAGTGATATGCTACTAAAGTAAGTTTTCCTAAATCAGTACTATGTTTAGAAGTGGTGGTGTGTTGTTAAAAAATAATACTAGTATTATTGGAAATAGGTTATTGAACTCCCGTAAAAGTTCGCGACTCTATCGCCAAGCTACACTGCGGCACCGCGATGGAGTCGCGACTCCAGCAAATTACAGAAACAGTTTGGGTACTGTTAGAAGAGACTAATAAAGGGTTGATATATCTAACCAATAGAAATTGGTTTCTGAATTTTAAATAATGAAGGAAGCATTTTGATTTGTTACTTACATTCATTTGTGTGCAGAAAGAGAGGAAACGTTTGCCATTACTAGTTTTACCTTGTTGAGAGTGGTGCATCACATTTATTGTGCGGGAAAGAAACTCTTTTATGAGTTTCTGATAGTTCATATTCTGCAATACTATTTGAGAGGTGAGGTACAATTACTTATTGTGTAGTAGTGCTTCAGTCTTTGTGGTGATATTTTGAACTTTGAACAGCATTATTCATAAAGTTTGCAAAGTATTAGAGAAGTGTGATGCTTGAAATATGTTACCAAATGTACGAAAGTGTATTGTAGTTTGTTTTATAGTACTTAAATGAAGATTGAAATAGGTTTTGTATAGTAATATGTGTGCTTCCTGAGTCTCTAATGAAAGTAGTACGGAAAACTGATGTTTAATTCATATTGACAGATGTATTAAACTATATCTGCGTTCGCGTGTCGACAGTGGTCGGGCAGCCTTTTTGGTGCTGCTTGACATGTCGGCCGCGTTCGACACGGTCTGCCATCGGACCCTGGTTCAGAGGCTGGAAGAGTGCGGGATTTGCGAGGGGGCCAGAGACTGGCTGATGTCATACCTCGAGGGCAGGCAACAGTTGGTGTCACTTCCGCCTTTTAGCTCAGAGCCAAGGAAAATTGGACAGGGGGTGCCACAGGGCTCGGCCATCAGCCCGTTATTGTTTAACCTGTACCTCCGTCCGCTTGTCCAGCTAATAAAATCTTTTGGGGTTTCGGCATTTAATTATGCCGATGACACTCAGCTGGTGTTTTCCTTGGAAGGGAGCAATGCAATCTCGCTGAACACCTTCCATCGCTGCATGGCAGCTACAGCGGATTGGCTTCGAGCAAATTCTTTGCAATTTAATAGCTCGAAGACGGAGGTGCTCCACTGCTCCACTGACCGGATCCCGCGGGCTCTACCTACCGACTTTTGGCCTAGCACTTTTTCCGAACCAGTGTCGGTATCGGAGTCAGCCCGTAATTTAGGGGTCATGTTCGGCCCTAACTTACAACTTGACCTACATGTTAATAAAACCACGGGAACATGTATGATGCTGCTCCGTATGCTCCGCAGAGTTTTGCCTCTGCTTCCTGCTCAGTCCAGGCCGGAGGTAGTCCGTGGGACTATTTTAAGTCGGCTGGATTACTGTAATGGTCTCCTTTTGGGGGCCCCAAAAAATCTGATAGGGAAACTGCAGAGGGTGCAGAATATGGCTGCTAAACTGGCCCTTTCACGACCCAGATCTAGCTCTTCTACTCTTGCGCTTCGTGACCTGCATTGGCTCCCGGTAGAACTGCGGGTCCAATTTAAAGCGGCCTGTTTGGTATTTAGAGCGGTACACCTCTTGGGCCCCATCCCGCTACAAAACATGTTTGCATGGTATTCTGCCCCACGGCTTCTGCGGTCGTCATCGGCTCACCTTCTGGTGGTGCCTAGGTTTCAAAGAGTGAGGATGGGCGGCCGCTCATTTAGAGTGGCGGCAGCTAAATTGTGGAATTCTCTCCCACTCACTCTCAGGAGCTGCAAGGACTATCTTCCATTCAGGAAGGCCTTAAAGACTTATCTTTTTCCCAAGTAATGGCTGCGCGTTTGCTCTGGTCTTGTGTGGGGGTTCTCTGATCAAAGCGCCAGGATGCCCTCTGGGTGACAGGTCTGCGCTCTAAAAGTATGCGAAATAATAATAAATAATACATAATAATATATCACATTCTATATAACTTTATTTCCATGTTCCTTATATTATGATCAGAAAGGAATACACACACTTTCTTCTACAGAAATTTAGAGAGTATGCGGTCTATAATACAGATATTCAAGTATTTCTATGTTTCTTTTTATGCATCATGTCACTAGCAAAATACACAGACATACACATGTATACATTCAGAAATATGGTTATACTTATAACAGTGACATGGGAAGGATTGCTGATTTAAATTTGGTAGGTCTAACATCATGAGCAGTGAGTGAAAAATGAAGCTGCAGCAGAAAATTGAGGTTTCAGACATGTTGGCAGAATGATTAGTGATTAGGGTACTTTGTATGAGTCCCTGGAAAGGTACACTTGAAGTATGCAGTATAATTTTTGGTGTCTGCTTGAAATGGGAAAAGCAGTCTGTCAAGTTTAGAGGTCTGTGTGGTCTTGTGACTGAGGTATGTCTCTACTTGTACATGTATTCTCACACGTGTTATGCATCTGAAGATGCTAGATGTGTGAAACACAGGTAAATGACAATTTGTATGTTTCTTTTTATGTATGACGCCACTAGCAAAAGGCACAGGCGTTATGCATGCTTTCAGGAAAATGGTGAGACTTACAACAGTGACTTGGGAAGGATTACTGTTTTAAATTTTGGTAGGCCCGACATTCTCAGGAGTCAGTAAAAGCGGAAACTGAAGCTGGAAAGAAAACTGAGCTTTACGACATGTTAGTAGAGGGATAAGTAATTAGGGTACTTTGTATGAGTATCTGGAAAGGAACACTTGAAATACGCTGTATAAATGTAGGTGTCTGCTTCAAATGGGAAGAGCAGTCTGTCAAGTTTAAATGTCTGCATGGTTTTGTGGCTGAGGTATGTCTCTACTTGTACTTGTATTCTCACACGTGGTATGCATCTGAAGATGCTACATGTTTCTTTTACATATGATGCCACCAGCAAAAGGCACAGACACATGCATGCATGCTTTCAGGAACATGGTCAGACTTACAACAGTAACATGGGAAGGATAGATGTTTTAAATTGAGTAGGTCTAACATTCTGAGCAGTCAGTGAAAAATGGAGGTGCAGAAGAAAAGTGAGGTTTAAGACAAGCTGGTTAAGGGATTAGTGAATAGGCTATTTTGTATGAGTCTGTGGAAAGGGTTACTTGAAGTAGAGTGTATAAATGTAGGTCTCTGTTTGATATGGGAAGTGCACTGAGTCAAGTTTAAAGGTCTATGTGCACATGTGACTGAGGTATGTGTCTATTTGTACATGTCTTCTCACATGTTTTATGCATCTGAATATGCTAGACATTTGAAACACAGCTATACAACTATTTGTATGTTTCTTTTTATGTATGACACCACTAGGAAAAGGCACAGACACATGCATGCATGCTTTCAGGTATATGGTGAGGCTTACAATAGTGACATGAGAAAGACACAGACATCCGCATGCATATGTTCAGAAATATGGGTAGACTTATAACAGTGACATGGGAAGGATTGCTGATTTAAATTTACTAGGTCTAACATAGTGAGCAGTCAGTGAAAAATGAAGCTGCAGCAGGAAAGAGAGGTTTAAGACATATTGGCAGAGGGATTAGTGATTTTTTAAAATAATCTTTATTAGTTTTCAACAAATTATACAAAGAAACTATATCAGTAAAAATACGCATGGGGTTACACAAACTGTTACTATAGCAGCATTTTTGGGGGTGCTAGACAATCGTACAGATACTATTTTACAGTTCAACAATGGCAATTTTTATTCCACAGTTCCATATTTTAGTCATTACGATAATAACAATAACAACAGTGTCTGTTCATAGAAGTCCATCTGTGTCTAATGTCTACATTGACATTTATACTAGCCGTGGGTGAACAAGTGTATGTGACTGAGTATGTATTTGAGGGGTTTTAGGGGGAGACCCTGTCCTTCATGCCGGTTTACATATAGTATACACTGATCACTTATCTGGTGTCATGTGCACAGTGGGCAGGTGATCGCACCATATACTTTATAGGTGTGACCCAGTGTCCAGGGAATATGAAACAACAGTATATTCTAAGTTGTAGCTGGGGTCATTGTGCTCTATTTTGTTTCTATGGTATTTAGATAATCTCGCCATTGCACAGGATTAGTTGATGGTGGTTGCCGTGGTGTGCTGACTATGTGGGATTCATGCTCTGCTATAAGTGCCCTACGAAAGTCTAGGAGCCATGTGTGGGGCTCACTGGCGATTTACAAGCCATAGCAAGCCTGCGTTTTGCCAATCAGAGCACCAAGCCCACAAACTTATCAAGGTTCCTGCAATGGGCGTGGCGCTTTGTTATTCCTAACTTGAAATGTTGACCCTGGGCTACTATCGGGGTGCCTACAGCGTCTTCAGTGTCCCGGCCACCTCATTCCACAATGTCCGAAGACGGGGCAGGTCCATGAGAGAGGGAAGGTGGCCTCAGTGGCTAGACACCTTGGGCATATATCAATGGATGTGGGATACATGTATGCCAATCTATGAGAAGTGAGGTACGTGTGATGGAGAAAGTTAAATTGTATGTACTTCAGCCTGGCATTCATGGATATAACCATGAGACAGCCCACACATTGTGTCCACTGTTTATCCGTGATACTGATTGACAGCGCTTGGTCCCAGTATGCACGTAATGGCACTAACAGAGGCGCAAAATAGGGCCTTAGGGAATTGCAAATTGCTGTGATCGCCTTTTTGTCTCACCCATGTGTTAATAGAGTTTTCAATACCGTGTATGTAGTGGGTTCCATGTGTATATTTCCCCATATCTGGAAAAATTGCTGTGTCAGTGTTGCATACAGTAGGAAAGAACCTGGTGATATTCCAAAGTCATCTATTAGCTTTGCAAAGTCGCATAGTTTTGAGTGTGCAAATAGGTCCCCCCATATTTCAAGCCAAACCTCACGCTAGGTTTCAAGTTCAGAGCGCTTATGACAAGCAGAGGGGCCAAGGACAACTTCAAGAGGAAGATTAGGAGCATATGGTGCGGGCTGACTGCTCGGTAGGACATATTTCAGCCAGCTGCGTCTAGCTGCCAACATTAAAATATTGCCCTGTGTTTTTTGCAGCAAGGATTTGAAGCCTGACAGCCATTCCATCAGGCGGGGCTGCCGAATGGCTACCGTCCAGGAGTCTAACACAGCTAGATTGCGCGCCAGGACACTCTTGAGTATTTGTGCACAGTATAAATCCACTATAACATAACATAACTTGCAAACCACCTCATGTGCCATTGTAATTGTGCGGCTGCATAATAGTGTTCATAATCCGGAACCCCCAAACCCCCTTCATATATTAGTAGGTATAATTTCTGAAGTGCCACCCTGGGCCAGGAGTGATTGTAGGTCTTTAAAGAACCTGTGCGGTAGCTTGTATGGAAAGACAGAGAAAAAATACAAAAGCTGAGGGAGTAAGAACATCTTAGAGATATCAATCCGCCCCACAGGAGATAAAGGCAGACTCTTTTAGAATGGAAGAGCAGCACGGGCTCTAGTGACCGCCTTTCCCAGATAACCTTCCATCATATCTATCTGAGAGTGATAGATTTGCACCCCAGATATTTAAAGGTGTCGTAAGCCCAAGTGACTGGAGTGCTAGGTAGATTGTATTTCTGCTCTAAGGCCATGGTTTCATTGGAAATACCACTGATTTAGGCCAGTTAACTCTTAGGTCAGATATTAGAGCATGGCATCTAGGAGCTTCATTAGTTCTTGCAGAACTGTATAGTGGCCTCGCAGATAGATTAACACGTTGTATGCGTAAAGGGAGACAATGTGCCACTGCTCATATGCACGAATGTCCTAGTCTGAAACTCAGCAGCGTAATCTGCACGCCAAAGGCTCCAGGGCTAGCACCAAAATGATGGGATATAAGGGTCAGCCCTGTCTAGCTCCACGCTCTATGATGAAGGAGGAAGAAACAAGATGGCCCGTCTTGACTCTAGCCAGTGGTTTTGCATACAGCATCCTCACGCATCTAAAAAAATTAGTGCCCATGCCAAAGCCTGCCAACACAACTAGTAGGTATTGCCAACTCAGAGTGTCAAATGCTTTCTCGATATCTAATGCCGCTATCCATGGCAAGTCTGTTTCTTTTCAGGTCCACTCTAACTATTTAAGTTCAAGCCGGTGTTTGTCCTTGGGATGAACCCATTCTGGTTGTTGTGGACAAGTGTTTGTACTACATCTATTAACCTGTTGTCTAATACCTTGCCCAGGATTTTGTAATCCGAGTTCAGTAATGATAGAGGGTGGTAAGAACCCATTTGGAGTGGGTCTCTGCCTGGTTTTGGTAATACGGCTAGCAACACTTCCCTCAGTGAAGGCGGTACCTCCCCTGTTCAAATGTCATCCAGAGTGTAGGTCAGAGATGGAACCGGTGGTTGAACTCACTGGATGCATTTCTCGAAACAACTGGGGTGCGAAGAGATGGAAAACGTCTACTATTATTGCTTCAGCTGGTGGGTCATGAAGGCCGGCGACTGATCAGAACATTTTCAGCAAAGGACACAGAAACATATGAAAAACTCAAAGAGACGCTACGCGCTCATTTCGACACAAAGGAAGACGTGGATCATGAACGTATCGTCTTCAACGCGGCACGGCAGGAACCCGGGGGATCATTACCAAATTTCATAACAAGGTTACAAAGTCTGGTGCACTACTGCCATTTCAATACATTCTCAGACGAGGAAGCAATTCGACTCCGGATAATCGAAGGCTGTTCAAAACCTGACACAAAGCGCAAGATCCTTCAAGAGCAGTTCTCGCTAAAGGAAATCATCAGGAGGGCCGAAGCTGGAGAGCGGGCCAAAGCAAGAGAATTGTCAAAAGGATTGCACCTTAATGCAAGAAAGGAAGATAAAAGAATGAAGATATCTCTCATGTCTGTGCATAAAGCCCAAGAAACAAACAAAACCAGAAAGAGGGAGGGCAAAGGTAGACTAGAGATAAGACAGCATGAGAGACAAAGTGACATGAAATACTCTAATTCAACAATACAAAAGACAGTGGAGGATGGCAAAAGACCAGGATGATCCAGGATTATGGCAGTCTCACTGATATAACCTCAAGGAGTCATTCAACGTCAAGGAGTCACTCAACAAACGTTACAAACTATTCTGAAGAAACATCAAGTGGGACAGACCACACAAATGGAACAGATGACAGCCCGCTCAACAAGTATGAAGGAAAGACAAATTACAGAAGACTGGACCAGTCATGCAAACCCTGGAAACTGGTACCCGAACACACCCCAGCAACCCACTGTTTATCAAACTGTGTAGACGAGTCTGAAGAAGCATCAAGCAGTGGGAGACGTCCCACCCATGGCACAGATGTTAGTGCGCCCAACAGGCGAGAAGAAGAAACAAACCACATACGACGGAGTGATTCACTCAGACACCGGAAAGGGGTAGGCAAACACACTCAAGACACCCGTGATAACGAGGAAACTGAGAGGAGACAACTAACACCATACGAGGGAGACAAAATGTCTTGGGATCAAACAAAAGAAATAAACGTGTGGCTATCAAACAATCTCGCCACTACAATAGCACAGAAGACCATTCAAGAAATGTACCCAAAGAAATGTCCCAAAGATAGCTCTGACTCCAAGAGCAGTTCGTCACAGCCTACCAGCTCAAGGGACTTACCAGTTAAGACACACCCAAAAGAATGTTCTCAAAGGAAATCAGTAAAAGACTCCTCTGATTCAGAAAGCCTGTCTGTGCAATCACTCGGGTCAACAAAATCAAGGTCACGAAAACGCCCATGGCATCGATCGCCCGAATGCACAACGGAAACAGAGAACGTTCTCCCCGTCCAGAGCAACATATCTCAGGCCGATGACCCAAAATATTTGATCACCCCGCCACGCAACATGGCATGTCAGTCACAGTTATATCACGACATAAATAACATACTGTCACCCCGAATGGGGTCGGCAAGGCTGACTCAAAGGGCTTACAGAAGGAAAACTAATATATGGGACATTAACAACCATGTTAGGAAAGGACTGTCTCATCACCCTGCAAGGAAGGCAAAATGTGTTGACAGAGGTAAATCATTCTCAAAACACAAAGGGATGAGAGAGAAACATGCACATGCCCGGATGGTCAAGGAGTTCAACATTCCCAAACGTGAGTGGGAGCGAATAAGACAAACAGAGCCAAGGAATGAGTCCCAGAACCGAACCAGGACACTCAGTTCAGATAATGCCTTACTGTCTGATACGCAGGACTGTGAACACGAGGACATTGTTGTCCTTGACCGAAAAGACAAAAGAAGTGAAACCACAAGAGGATGCTCTTGTTAAGACAACAGAAAGATCGACCAAAGACATGTCCACCACTGATTCGACACTACTGATGCCTGAAGAACGGACTGAATTTGAGCTCATACATGGAGATGTATCCCTGCAGCTCAAACAGACTGTCCGCCGACCTGTGCGGCTGATTGAAGAATTACAAACACGGTGGAAGTTAAGTTAATTTTGTTAAGAAAGGGGGAGATGTAATACTGTGCGATGCAGTTTAGTGTTTGGGGGGTGGAGTTAAGGGGAGGAACAGGAACGGGAGGAGCCAAAGACAGACTCGAGGGGCAGTTAGAGTAAGTGTAAGGCATTGAATGGTCATGATAAATAAAGCTACACATATCAATGACTTAGTGTCCGCCCCTTATTGCAAGCGAGACACTACAAGATGCATAGCCGGTGCTGTGTGAACATGACAGTGGGTGGTACTGTGACGAATGTATGTCAGAGCTGTTGGAATGACGAATGGGGGCAGCTCTGCGACTGTTAATTTAGCAGTGTTTTCTGATCAATACACTGAAGTGGGTCCTATTTGACTCTTCCGAAAAGAGAAATATTTCCTTTCTCATGTAATTAAGAGACGCCATAGACTGAAAAATTATAGCCAGTGAATCCGGACTCATATACAACATGAAATTCACTTTCATGGGGATGCTGTGAAGCTCAGAGTTATAACTTAAACAAGCACTGGCAGTGCCAATAGACCTGGCTTGTGAATGAAAGTGCTTCTTGTGCAACTGATGGGTTTAGACACTCAATAGGCCATCTTGCATGTGCTCTGTCACACATCTTCGCAATCATACATCCAATTATTCATCCATTGACTCCATCTTGCATTCATCCTCTGACTCAATCACAATAAAACACACAAATTTAACAACATATGGAATGGAAGTCATTCCTGATTGTTACCCTCCTCCCATGTGTGCTGCTGTCAGAGAAAGGCAAACACCATAATTTATCTAGTTATCTAAGACTGTTTACACCATTACAATATCATGTGTGTGTCCTTGAAAATTAAGCTCAGGCAGCTGGATAAATAAACAAAATGACCGAAGCTAAGTGGATGGCAAAAACTTTATGTGGATGTACCCAACTTCTCCCCAGTCAGAACATGTACTCCTTGCTCATTTTCTGTATTTACTATAATTTGCTGATAGTCTACATGCCACAATGGAAAATGGAAGCTGTTTGTAATAGAGCACAAGATGTGGAAAAGTATATGTTTGGGTAGCAAAGCTCAAAAAGGTTTCAGAATGAAAAGAAATCAAGACTAGGGCCTAGTCATAACACTCAAAATCTTCAGAAAGCTTCATATATGGATGACAAAGTAGAGAACCCAGTTCTCCTAAGCATCTTGACGTTTTTCCACTTAAAAGAAAATTGTAAAGTATTAAAAAATGTATGTAATACCTGATAGTTTTTTTATTAAGTTTGTATCTGTGCCCATAAGTATGAATAACATCTCTTTCTTAAAGAAAATAAAAATCGACTAATTGTCTTTAACCAGAGAATATGAAGCATACGTGCCATAGATATTAGCCTTCATAACTAAACGTGTACTTGCATGAGCATTCTTTAAAGTAGCTTCATTTTTCCTGTCCACTATAGCCGAAAAATCTAATTTTGCTAAGGGACAGCCCCTACCCATAAAACAAGGAACTAAAGGTATATCTCAGTCTTTTAACTTCCTCTTTAAAAGACTCTGAAGTACAGCATTTTGTCAAAAGGTTCAGAACGGCAGGCCTATGAATTTGGCTAAAACGCTCGCCACAGGAACTGGGTTGTTGTACATGAGGGGTGATTATTGATAAGAAGGCAGGTGTGAGACTACTGCATTCAATTCTTCTTTCTATATACATTTTCCTTAGGGCCAGGAGTAACTCTCATGTATTTGCCCTACATCCCCTGTTAGTGAATTATAGTATCAAGCCGTTTGGCCAGTGAGACATGAATGTGCACCTACAGGCCTATTCAGCTAAAAGGTTTCCCTGCTCAAAACCTGGGATCCTGAACGGCAACAACCCGAGCGTTCTACATGTGCACGTGTGCTAGGATTGAACGTGTGCCATGCAAAAGTAATACAGGCCTGCAGGTTTCATCTTGGAAGCCCACAGACTGGATCAGAGTCCAAAATAGAGGGAAGGTTGCTTTCCCTGTACAGCCTATGTGTATTGCTGGTGTCTCTCCTAGTAGGGTGTGTATGTAATTAGTTTCCTTGTTCTTTCACGAGGCAAGCACACATGATCTCCTCAAGTCCAACATTGTATTGTTATTGTTCTTGCTTAATATTAACTGTTGTTCCACGCTCAGGCAGTGGAACGGCATCTGCAGGCCTCTCGGAAACTTCGTCAGTTGCGGTGGAGCCTTGTGGATGTCGAATGTGTGTTCTACATCCAATAAATATTCTCCTTTGCCCGTTTTCCTGCCTACGTCTTGATTTCGACATATTGGCGACAATTTGGTACACCCACCGAAGTACTTAATTTTCTTTTCCTCCAGATCATTCTACCTTTAACAGCTACCCGCCTCATTGGAGCGACACCCTTCAGCTTACCTGGTCTGGATTTCAACCGTATGCTTGCAGTAAGGATCCCTCAGTCTCTCAATGAAGTCCTGCTAAGCTTTCTACAACTCACTTTGGTAAAGCGAGATTTCTTGTTGGTGCATTGCATGTTCACTAGAGCGCGCGCGCACCCCTACTTTATGTTTGGCCTCCAGCGCGTGCTCCTCTAAGCACAAGCAAGCGCACTGCATTTTGGGAGCTCCACAGCCATGGATAGGAGAGCTCCCACCACGTCTTTTTAATAACGTGTGTGCTTGCATTTCCGCCCTGTTATCCTCAGCATGTCCCTACATATGCACTGTTGGGCTTGGCCCCTTTTGCAGGGTCATCCCTGAGCCTTTTGCCTTACTCCTGGAATTTTTTCTGACCTGGTGTTGGTGGTTTTAGGACTCTGAGCACTTTATCACTGCTGTCCAGTGTTAAAGTGCATGTGCTCTCTATGGTAAATGTGGTAAGATTGGTCCACACCTGTTTGACGTATTTAATTTACCTATCAATCCCTTGTAAAGTGGTATCTCATATACCCGGGGCCAGTAAATTCAATTCTACTGGTGGGCTTGCAGCGCTGCTTGCGCCACCCACCACAGTAGCCTTTGAAACCAGTCTCAGGCCTCTGTCATTGCAGTGCCTGCGTACGCAGTTTACTGCCACTGTGACGTGGCACATAAAGTGGTTGCCACGTCTCTGACTCCCCTTTTACTACATATCAGTCACCCCTAAGGTAGGCCCGAGCCAGCCCTATGCGCAGGGTGCACTGTAGGTAAAAGGTAGGACATATGCCTGAACTGTGTGGCATGTCCTGGTAGTAGTGACAAGCAGTCATTTTGTTTTCTCACTATTGTGAGGCTCCCCTCTCATAGGAATGCATTGGGTATTCCCTGATATGTATTTCAGTGGTAATTCCTGAAATGAGATGAGTAGCGTGATCAAGTTTTGTATGTTTGGAATAGTGGTCATAAATGCTGTGTAATGGTGCTTGCAGATTTATTATCACTAATTTAGCAATGGAACTATTAGAAGTGGGCATTTCTGTGTGCTATCAATCTTTGTGCCTGCCTGTTGTGTATTGCATGTCTGGCTCTGGATGACTGGGGCTGGGGAGGTGCAGTGGCTCCAGAGGGGCTGGGTGAGTCAGCGCTAGGCTGAATAAGCCGATCTGCATTAGGAGTAGTGGGAGGAGTAGCACCTGGACCTGAATAGGACTGTGCCTCTCTTACATAATGCAGGCTCCACCCCTCTGTGGTGTGTCTGGGGCCAGAGTCTACACTAGCAATGAGGGTTGTTGTGCTCCTGAAAAGAGAGCTGTAAGTGCCCGCCAGGACTGGTTTGGACCGGGCACAGTGCCCTGTGCCAGGGGGAGAACAAAGACTTGATGTGATATAAATATTGGGGCTGTGACCCCATGTCTGGGGGACTTTTGTGCTTACTTGAAACTGGAGAAGACACTGCGCTGGCAGGGAACCGCCACTGGGACTTTGCCTGGTGAGCTGCTTGCTGGAAGGAATGCTCCTCTGCCCAGGGACCATGTGTGCTGGCCTGCTGCCTGTGCTCTTAAACTGAGAGCCCAGCGCGAGAGGAGCACTGCCAGCTCACAGCTACAGGTCTCTCTGGTGGAGACAGACTGAGTATTTTTGGACTTGGAATGGCTGCTGGCCAAAGCGTGCAGAAACACTGATCGCGGTGTCTCTCCCTGACCTCACAACCAGGAAAGAGACCTTTTGGGTGGCTGTGCTGCTGGGGCTCTGTTGTGTGGCCCTGAGCTGCCCGACGGCACAAGAAGACTGAGGATTCCCATGGCCGGAAGTCCTCCACGTTGCCCCAGCAACCTGACTGAGGCTGGGAACAGAAGCAGCGGCTCCCCAGCAGGCAGCCCCCGCTGCCAGCCAGGCAGGGAAAGCCTGACCATAGGCGGGCCTCCCTTGAGGAAGGAGGACGCTGACAAGTGCCCAACAGGAGGGAGCCATGTCTACCGATCCGACACAGCTGCTGGCTGCACGGTCCGCAAGAAGCTGCTGGAAGTAAGGCTGCGTATACACCTGACTGTGGGCAGAGCCAACGGCCGCAAGGAGACGGTCCAATTTGGTGCAACAAACGACAAGGCTTTTTAAAGAGACCGACCATCTATGGCGCCTGCCGTGTGTCAGGTATTTTAGTTTTAAACAATCAATTTGGTGCTCCCGTCAGGAGGTTGAGCACTTGGTAACCAAGTGAGACCGGGGCTGGGGAGGCCCCGTTACGCCACAGCCTCAACGGTAAGGGAGGGCCCCGAGAGGCCTTCCTAGATGTCTGCCCCCACTCTGTTGTCCAAGCGTGGAGGAGAGGAGTGGAGAGAGCAGGGTATTCCAAGCATTAAGAGCACTGAGGCCGCTCATTGGTGAATTCTCTAGGTATTTCAGCCATTGCCAATACGAAGGGGACTGAGGGAAGTCTCCCCGCCAATAATGGGAGGAAGGTGTTTTCCATCCCTGATCAAACTGCTCCTTCGGATGCCCAGATGTAATGGTGTATCCCTGGGTCCAGTATGAGGGTGTTGCAGGTATACTGAGGGTGCCTAGCATCGAGGGCGGTGTGCCAATTACGTTACCACCCCCCTCCTGTGACCCATGGTGTACCCCTGTTACACCATAAAAGTGCAGAAACCTTAAGGAAGGAAGCCTCCTAAACCAGGAGTTAATAGGAAGACAATTTTTCTTCCTATTTTTCGCACTTTTTTCCACTTTTATTTTTTTACACATACATGTCCCGAGGTAAGGGTGGGCCTTAGCGTGCCCATACCGCCAGGGTTTAGTACACCAATATATAGTCCTGATGAATGCTTGGTAAATTTACACCGTTTCAGAGGCAGAAACATGTTGACTGACTAAGGAAATAACCACACAATTAATTTGTGGACTACCTTCCTACACTTAATTTTAATAATATGTCCTAAGTGATCGCTTAATAAATCATTTCCTGATACACTAAAGACATTTTTAATTCCCTCATCACTATTTAGTTTATTTTTTCACTGCACGCCTTAAACTCACATTTCCTGCTCCGCAGTAGATCTGGCGTCGAAGCACACTGAAGAGGCACTCGGCCTCTTCAGTGGGGCCCAATGATGAAGCATGTCATCACCAGGTGGTGAGTGAGGGCCTGCCTAAAAACGTCCTGAATGTGGCCGTTTTTTTCCATATTTTGTGTGTCGCTCCCTTGTGTGTTCTTTGAAACCATATGACACCTCTTTTTTTGCTTATTTAACATAACCGGGGAATAAGAGTGTCTCAAAGTACTCCCTACCCCTCCTATTGTTGATATATATGTATCCCTGGATGGCCCATATGCACAGTATGCTCTCATCAAGGCTTTTATGATATGTGCACCTATTACGCAATGCATAATGTCTGTTGCGGTTGTAATGTGTGCACCTTATAATGGTTGAACTAGGGTGTACTGCTGTGCTGCTAGAGATTTAGTGTATGCATAACCTATTGTGCAGTTTGTGCCTAAGAAGAGCCAGGAGGGTGCTCCCCTTACAAGTGTTTTCTAGGGGGACACTGATGATGGTGGGCATGCAGTGTTGTGAGGATGTACTGCCCTACTGCTGATTGTATTTTGTATAACATACTATACTAGGAAGTACTATGATGTTGATGCCTCATGATTTATGCATAATGTGTTTATGCCAAGTGCCCTATTGCCAGTAGCTACTGGTTGGGTTCACTAACTGTGCTATGATGGTTCTGACAATGGCCCGATTGGCCCTGTTCTGTATATAATCCCTTTAAAGTAATACTAAGTGCCAGGTGGCACAGTGTACATATGTGATAGCGTTCTACTGTGTTTTATGAGTAATACAATGGCTATTTTTTATATAACCTTGAGTGGAGTTTCCTTTGTGGTGTGCCTAGTGTGTCGCTGCTGTGTGTGTGTTGTGCAAACGCTTTGCACATTGCCTCTGGGATTAGCCTGACTGCTCTGCAAAGCTACCAAGGGGGTGAGCAGGGGTTATCTTTGGTGTGTAACTTCCTTGCCCTGACTAGAGTGGAGGTTTCTGCCTGGCTTAAGTGCATGCCCTAGCCAACCAGAAATCCCATTTCGAGCATGCACACATTCATCGGCACGACAAACATTCCTGCCTACATTTTAAGGAAATCTTCTTCTCTGTTTATAGGCTGGAGGTCCTTGGATTGCTTCCTTATTCAGACAGTTAGAAAGGCAGCAGGTATTCATTCAACTATTTTTCAGTTAGTTGTTTAAATTGTATTCATCCAGCTGTTACATTTCTGGCGTTACTCATTGCTCACAAGTATCCTGTTGTTTTTCTTTGTCATCTTGCAATTTCAATTTCAATTATGGTTTCAACACAACAGATCACTTTGCCACCACCTTTTCTACAAGCACCTGGCAAGCCTAATGTTAAGTAGCGTCAATGGGTGAGAATATTTGAGAATTATTTGGTGGCAATTGAAGCTATGCGTTTTTCTCCTACACGCAAAGAAGCAGTTCTGTGCAGCTGCATTGGGTTAGCAGCTCAGCAAGACAATTTACCACAATTTGTACCACAAGGGTGCTCAGGAGATGACTGGGATCCATACAAGGAAGCTTTGGCATGAATGGGCAAGCAATATGATGAGGAATCTAGTATCATGCTCGAACGCCACAATTTGAAAAAAAAGAAAACAAACTGCTGGTGAAACTGTCGAGGAGTATGTAGCAGCATCTAAGAATCCAAGCCTCACCTTATGAATTTGGTGCAAGCGTGGGTATTCCCATACGAGATCAATTTGTTTTTGCATGCTATTCTCCCAAAAAATCAAAAAAAGACTCCTGAGTTGTAGGAATCCTACTTTATCTGAAACAATTGATCTGGCAAAAGGAATTCAATGATTTCCACTGGAGCTAATCATGAGGGTCAATCGGTTAGCTCAGTCAGCCTACGCAGCGAGGATACCATTAATCTAATAAGGGTTGGCAAAAAAAAATCCTGGAAAATAACCATTCAAGAAGTGTCTAATAAGCTTTAGATGTGGGTCAAAATCACACATAGGCCATTCTCCTAACTGTCTAGCCCTTGGCAAGAGATGTATGTCCTGTAAGAAAATGGGACATTTTCAAGCTGTTTGTAAAAGAGTAAAAAGATCAACCATGATTAACAGCATTGCTGTCCCTGAAGATGTTCACAGTTGTCCTGAGTAATGTTGTTTTAATGATTAAATGTAACACTATGTTTGGAGTACACAATTCAAAGGGTCCATGGTGTGATGCTATAATTGGAGGTGAACCACTACAAGTTATGACTGATTCTGGATCACCAATTACAACTTATCTGATATCACTTTTCAGGAGATATTGAAAAGTTCTGTGGCACTTTCTCAGACATATGTGGACCCGAAAGCTTTTGGGGAAACTGAAATCGACGTGCATTGCTATTTTAATTCAGAAGTAGCATGCCTAGGCCGACATGCCATTACTAAAGTGTATGTAGCAATCAAAGGGAGGAACATATTAGGCTGGTAAGACCTTGAAAGAATGGGACTTTATCTAAAACCTGGGTTGGATAATCCTGTGGTGCTAGGTGATCTTCCAGAAGCCTATCTGGAGGATGACAAATGTACTGTAGATATTTTCGTAGATTCTCCCAAGCCTTCCTTTCCAAGTACTTCTTCAGATATTGATGCCATCATTAGCCAGTTTCCCACAGTTTTCTTCTAAAAAAGTCAGTACTGCGTTTTGAACACCAAATTCATTTAAAATCAGATGCTCAGACTGTGGTACATAGGGTCTGACCGTTGCCTCTGTGTAAGAGATGATTTGAAAAAGATTTTGAAAAATCTTTGCCCAGTGGGAATACTTGTACCTTGTGATTTTTTGTTATTGGTATTTCACATTGTAGTCACACAGAAAACTTGTGCTCTCTCAACAGCAACATTCTCGTAGACGTCCACCCCTCAGGTACAATGTTTGGTGCATTTAAGTACCTCAAGGTGCCATTTGGTTTGACCACTGCTGCTAGCGGTTTCCAGAAGATCATGGACATCGTTTTTGAAGACATTCATGGAGTCAAAGCTTCACAGGATGACATTCGGGTGTTTGCAAACAGTCGCGAGGCCCACAATAACACCCTATCTAAAGATCTTTCAAAGTTGTGCAATGCTGGGAAGACCATTAGACATGAAAAATTTAAGTTTGGTGTTCAGAAACTTGAATATTTAGGGCACATCTTGTCGCCAGAAGGTACCAAACCCACATTTTCTTTAATCAAACCAAAGATGTGATGCTGCCCCACCCAAAGATAAAGATGTTTTACACTCGATTTTGGGGTTGGCTGAATACTATGCTCGATTTGTGTATGGGTATGCTCAGATAGTAGAACCTTTGAGAGCCTTACTCAAAAAGGGTACTAAATTTATTTGGAGCAATGACTTGCATAACACATTTGACAAGGTTGAACATATTATTAATAATAATCCACATTTGTAAAGCGCACAATCACCCGTAAGGGTCTCTAGGCGCTGGGGGCCGTCGGGAAGATTAAGCGAGCTATTGCCCAGAGTCACATGGTGCTGGGCTAACCTGCCGCCGGAGCCGGGGATCGAACCGTGATCCCCAGATTCCAGCGTCAGTCACCCTGGCCGCGGCGCCACACCTCTCTATTATTGAGCAGGCACCAGCCGTGCAACCTTTTCAGGATGAATGCAATGCTTTGTGAATGTAGATACAAGTTTGTCAGGACTTGGTACTGTACTTGGTCAATGGATTGGGGGTAAGGAACATACCATTACATTTGCTTCCAGGACACGGCAACCTGCTGAAACGTGATACAGCACTATCAAACTAGAGGCACTCACATGTGTTTTGGCAATACACAAGTTCAGGTCATGCGTTTGGGGATGCGAGTTTGAAGTGTATACAGACCACAAGCCTTTAATGTACATTCTTAATTCTGGAGGAACTAATAAGGCATCTGCCAGGTTGATTAGTTTTTTATCCACATTACAAGAGTACAATGTTGCTGTCAAACATCTACTTGGTGGGAAGAACTTTAGACCAGATAGCTTATCATGTATGTCACTTGAGTTAGAACAGAGTGAAGGAGAAGGTACAGACTGTGTTGTAGCTGCAGTGGATGTTGTTTTGGAGTGTGCTCCCATTTCTGAAGGGACTTGGCGGGAGGCGTATCTGAAATATTCCAATCTCATTAAGGTTAAAGAGTTCATTATTAAGGGCTGGCCAGAGATCTCTTGCTGGTGAGGTAAAAGGTTTCTCTTTTGTGGCTTCGAAGCTCTCAGTTGTTGATGAGATGGTAATGCGTCTGTCTCCTAGAAGGGCGAGGTGGACACCAGATGCTATGGTGAGGAAAGGGGAGACAGACTTTCTTTAGAAATGCTAGGGTCCTTCCTGATACATTAATCTATAAATTACTTTGACTGCAGCACCTATTAGGTAGATGGCAGTGGTTGCAGGGTGAGGCCTGCATATCTGTTGTTAGGGGAAGGAGTAATTTGAAGGTGCACAAATTCTTGTCTCTCTTCCTGATATCTGTGAGGAGGGTCATAAAAAGCTGGATGCAACCTGCTTGTGCCTCTTTGTACTTCTGTGGTAGGCACTGCAGTTGGTGACTGTCCGATTGGGCAGAGCAGCATTGCAGACAAAGGCCAGGTCTGGATGGTGGCCTGGCCAGGACAGGTGAAAGGGGAACTGACCCAAACTGGTTCCAAGGAAGCAGACCTGGAATAGACAGCCTCTCTCTGTGAATTTGGTATAAAGATAAGAGCCCATAACCCAACATCCATCATTGTTGTGGTCTCTTCTACCACAGAGGGCTTACTCTGCAGAATATTCTGGGACTACTATGCCGCAAAGTGTTGGTGTTGCACTGACAGTAAATTCCCCATAGGTGAGGGAACATCGCTTGGAGTCTGATCTGAAGGAAGAATTACTGAAATGCCCTGGGTGCCAAGACATCCTGCCTGTGAGCAAAGGAGAGAAGTGCCAACCCTGGGGGAGGAGTTGATCATCGAAGGGACTGCCATAATTGAGTCAGGGTAGGATCTGTCCAACAGATACTCGCAAAGCAAGGGTGCAGAAGGAATTGGTTTACTGCTGGGCCAAGCAATGCGATCTTCATCACTTATCCCGAATTGTAACAACCAAAACACCTGAAGGTGTGTGCCAGAGTGATTGTCCAACTGAAGCCGGAATAAGCTTCTGCTGGGGACCGTGCGTTCCACCTTGGACTGTGTGAACACAGCACTGCCAAAGTGTGCTGCTGGGTTGGGATCAGTCCAAAAGACTATGGGCCTGATTTAGATTTTGGTGGACGGGATACTCTGACACAACGGTGATGAATATCCTGTCAAAGTATAAATCATATTCTATGCGATATTATATTTCATTGTTGTGATGGAGTAACCCGTCCACCTAGATCTAAATCAGGCCCTAAGTGACCAGAGAGGTACCCCCTAGAGTGCCTTGTGAACAATAAAGGTCATTGCCCCGATGCACTGCTTGCCGAAGATAGCCGCTGATGTCCGCCTTGCGAAAGAATCGTCATTTGGGGGCATTTAAGCATTACACTCAAAAAAGAAGCACCAAGAACTTATCGAAGAGTTGGTCTGCGGTGTGCTGTGAGTCAAGTACACACCGAATTGTCAGAGTGAGCGGCGCCGTCAGTCAAGTACCCGCCAAAGTGTCGGAGTGAATTGTGACTAAGCATGGGCGGATTTTGCGAATTGGCAATCCGTGAAATTGCGTATTTACGGATTCGCAATCCGCAAAATCCGCGAACTCTCGCGAGTTTGCGGATTTTTTTTGTGTTCGCAAGGATTTCTGTAAGTTCGCGAGGATTTTGTACAAGTTCGCAAACGCGAACTTACTTTTCGGGTAGCAACGGTCGCGAACATGTTGTTTCTACATCTGGTTCATCACAGCACCCTCTGTTTCACCACTGCCACCCTCTGTTTCACCACTGCCACCCTCTGGCTCACCCATGCCACCCTCTGGCTCACCCATGCCACCCTCTAGTTCATCACTGTAGATTATGGGTGGAAAAGCACACCTGCCCTGCCTTAACTGACATAAATGAATTAGGGGCTGATTAATGTGTTACTGAATTTGAACTTCCTGGCTGGAACCTGCTTCCTTATCTGTAATTGCTTTCTCTGAGCCTGCTGTGAGGGTCAGAGCATGGTCATAAAACAGTTGCAAGTAGGCAACTGAACTCTGGAGGGGCCCCTCAGGAAGCACTACAGGGAATGGTTACTAATGATAAGATTGAACTTTTGCACCTGCTGAGTGCTTTCAGTTTTGCAAAAATCCAAATATCCAGCAGCATCCACAAAAAGTAATCCTTCCAGGTCAAGATCCCTGGCACCTGCTTCCTTATCTGTAATTGCTTTCTGTTGCAGTGTAATGTTTTTTAACAGGACCTTTGTTGTATACTTGTAGCTATTCTCTGAGCCTGCTGTGAGGGTCAGAGCAGGGTCATAGAATAGTTGCAAGTAGGCAACTGAACTCTGGAGGGGCCCCTCAGGAAGCACTACAGGGAATGGTTACTAATGATGAGTTTGAACTTTTGCACCTGCTGAGTGCTTCCAGGTCAAGATCCAAATCAAAGTGACCAGCACATGAAGAAAGCACTGAGAGGAGCCTGCTGGACAGGAACAGGAAGTTGGAGACTGTGGGGCACTTCCTTCCTCCCACCCCCCCCCCCCCAAAATGGACTCCTTGCAAAAAAAAAGTGCAGGCAAATGTCAAACAGAGGAGTTATTCTAATAAAAATCATAATTTTCAAGGTTTATGCTGCCTGCTGGTGGATTTCTTGTGCGAAATTGCAAATTTTGCAATCTCGCAATTGCGAGATTGTCGCTGCCCGCCGCATCTACGTTTTCGCGAGTGTTTACTCCCGCGAAATTGTATAGTATTCTAGTTGGCAAGTGCGACCAAGCAAAAAAATCCGCTTCGCACGGATTTACGAATTTTCGGTAAGTTCGCTAGAGTTCGCGAATTGCGAATTTACCGAAAATCCGCAAAATCCGCGAGCGGAACGGATTTTACGCTCATGCTTAATTGTGACCCACTGCCAGCTGTCCCAAAGAGATCTACTGACAGAAGCCTCCGCTCCTGCCATGTCCTTCGAGCAACATGCTGCCTATCCAGCTACCACGTTGCTCTTTGGAATACTGCCATGTGCCACCTGGAAGTTACCTGTGACCGGTGCTATCCTACTGCTGCAGGAGGCCTGAATGCAGCATTGCATTGCTCCTACGAACTGAGTAGGAGACTGAGCAATCCTAGGAGAGTCTGAGTGCTAAGACCAAATGGGTGGGGGAGGGGGCACAATCTGCACCTATAGACAATTTCTCGAACTCTGAACCAGAGATGGGGCACACAGAGATGAGGGACCAATGCATGGTAGTTGGATTAGTGTGTAGAGACACCTGAAAGCACACAGAATCACACCCACTCACAAGGAGGTAATGAAATGTTATGCTATTCTTACGCACACAGTTAGGCCAGACACAGACAAAATTGTCTGTGCCTTGAAATATGTTTTACATAGGAAATGACTGAGAGTGTGAAGCATAACACTCTCAAAATGTAAATGAACAAGAAAAACAATATGCTGTAATCGATATATAATACATGGGAGCCTGCAATCCCTATATAGGAGACTGTTCCAATGTACTTATTGTAGTTCAGTTATGACGTCTATTTACTTATAATAACAAAATAACTTAGCTGTTCAAATGTAGTAAGTTACTACAGTTGAGTTGTGACCTCATAAGACCTGCTGCTAAAGCCAGGAGCCAAGGTGAAAGGCAGGCCATAAAACATACTTGCCGCTGAAGTTTAAACTTGGGAAAGGAGAACTAGCGTTTCATTCTGAAGATCTGCTTTTCTAAACATGATCAATAGTCAGCAGAAACCGGATATTTGTGGCAGCATATAGATTTATATTGTTGCACAATATAATCGTGGGCCCTGAAATCCTCCGCGTTTTCGTCATCTAAAGAGTGTTAATGGAAAACTGCACCGAGCTTTGACAAGGCTGCTTCTCGTGTGTCTGAGACGTGAATACGAGTGACACGCCCAGACCATAATGTCCAGCTGTGATACATGTTTGCTGCTTAATACCCCAGTCACACAAAGGCACTCGGCAAACAGGCTCAATACAGACACCAAAAGCAGGAAATATTGATACAACACAGCATGAATTATTCATCACAGGCAGCAAAGCCTCGTAACAGCGAACTGAAATACAGCATAATGCCTTGCATTATCTTTAAACAAAACCCCTAACTGTCTGAAAAAGAGGCAATAAAAGGCGCATTTTATGATTTTCTTTTGTAAGAATAAATAGTAGCGACACACATAAGACCGGCTCGATTTATGCGTGGTAAAAAAGGAAAGGGAGGCCTCCTATGTGTGGTAATGAGGGACAAGGAGGATTGAGTAGGAAAACACAAGGAAAGTCCCTGGGCTATGTACTAACTTAGGAACCCTAGTATAGATCATGTGTACCAAAAAGCTGTACCCCAATATTGAAATATCTTCTAGATAACACTATAATACACCATATTTGTATAAATTGTAAAGCAGAAATGCGAAAAAAAGAACCTTAGATGTTTGTTGTTTTATATTAAAAGTTGTACAGTTTATTACAATGTTCACAAGGTTAAAAACATTATTATGCACAGATAAAAGTAAATACAATATCACAATTAGATTAAAAACAATGAGTATCAGGAGTCACAGTTTGTTTTCGTTGTCCATCACGACAACGAAAACAAACTGTGACTCCTGATACTCACCGTCTATTTAAAGTTCTGGAACTACCGAAGGGAACTAACATGCATCGACTGGAATTACTGGGCCGTTTTATTTTGTCTGCAGAGTCTTAAATGTAAGCCCTTTTCAATAACAAATGAATTCCTCCTGCATTTGGAGGGAGTTATTCCTGTGGGGAACCAGAGAAAGAAGGACCAGGTGCAAGTCTGCACCTTAAGTACTCACAATCAGACTGGGTGTGGAACCCGGGACTCCTTTCTGCCATGGACTCATTTAGGGGCCACCAGAGGTCGCACATGCGACCCTGGGCTAACCCTGAGCGACCCCTGCACTGCCATTGCGACCCCTGACCTCAGAGGTCTCCTATTAGGGGAGAGGTGGCCACGTGGCCCCCTTGGCCTGGGCTCATTTCGGACCCAGGTACCCCATCCGCCAGGGCCCAGACATTTTTATTGCTTTATTTTTAAATCAAGTGAGGGGTCCAAGCAACCCTCCTCCTGGGCCGATTTCCCAACCGGGGACCCCATCCCACATGGACCAGGCCTTTGTTTTTCATTTCATATTTTAAAATTAAAGGGGGGTTAGTGGTCCACTCCCAAACTGATTTATGCCCTGGAAACCCCATTCCCCAGATCCCTGCCTTTTCTTTTTTACTTAAATGGGGAGGGGGCCATGCAGCCCCTTCCAGCCAATTTCAGCCCCAGGAATCCCATCCCCCAGTACCTGGCCTCCATTTGGGTGTCCTGATCCCACCCAGGGCACACACTAACAGCTGATGGGGATTAACGGTGAGCCTCAAGGCCACGGCGGTCCCTGCCACCTCCCCATTTTCTGTGGGGGCCAGGATTGCTTTCACACACATGGAGCTGCTAAAAACAAAGCTTCCTGTGTGTGAAAGCAATTTTGCTCCACTTCTAGCAAGCAAGAGCATATTTAAATGCTCCCGCTTTCTAGAAGCGGAGTGTTTGTTAAGGCTTAGTGGGAGTGGTAAAGCTCCTGCCAAGCCCTAGCAAACAGCTATGTCCCTTTGATGGGCACCCAGTGACATAGCATAGCAGGAGCAGGCCCTGGGGAGATGGCGGTCCACACGGGCAAGAGGCCTAGGGGGTCAGATTGTTTCTACCCTGCCCCTTTTATTTTTTTTATTTTACTTTGTTTCTGTGACTCAGTTCAAGACCAGTCACAAGATTGTTGACAACACTTCCTGATTTGAAGTGCTAGCACTCAATCAGACACAGAACAAGATTGGGAGGGGTTGCAGATCCTCTGCGCCCCTATATATATATAACTGGAAATTTATTTTAATAACTCTTCAGCTACTGCTTAGATTTACACCAAATCACAAAAGACACATCCCTGAACCAACATCTACATTTCTGCTAAATTTGATGTAATTCCATTCAGCAGGTTGGGCTGTATCCTTGCTAAAGGCCCTATGGAAATTGACATGACAAAAACGCGTTTTGAGACCTCCTTTTTCTCAGCCCCCGCTTGAAAGATTTCCCCAAAACGTTTAAGAGAGCAGCTGAATTGAGTGGCTAACTAGTTTTGAAATTGTGAGGATTCATCAAATGGTACCAAAGTTATCGGCAAAACAAAAAACGTTTTTCCTATGGTAATATTTATGTGTATATATGAATATATATATATATTAGCTATTGTGGGTTGCAAGTAGGTAGTTATAATTAGGACCTTCTTTCTATTCAAAAAGCGTTTTTTCTTTTGCCAATACTTTTGGTGCCGTTTGATGAATCTTTGCGAAAGTCTCAAAACTAATGGCATGCTCAATTCAGCTGCTGTGTTGATAGTTTCGGGGTGATTCGTCAAGCGGGGAGCAAGACAATAGGGGTTCCTAAAACATGTTTTCTCCATGTTAATTTCCATAGGAAACTGTTGACACAGCTACAGCCCATACTGCTGAGCAGAATTACACCAAATTTGGCAGAAAGGTGGCTCTTGGTCCAGAGTGCCCTCTTTTTGTTAAATGGTGTAAATCCGTTCAGTAGTCTTTGAGAAAATTAAACATTTGCAGATATACAACGGTGCCCGCAGAGGATCTGCGAACCATCCGATCTCGTGCCTGCAATCTGATTGCCTGCCAACACTTCAAACCAGGAAGTGCTGGCATCCACCTTGTGACTTGGTTGAACTGAGTCACAAGGAAAAGGATTCAAGAAGATTAAACATTTAAAAAACAGGCAGGGTAGAAACACCCTTACCCCTTAGACCTGCTCAGGTGGTCCCACAGGAACCCTGATTGCATAAAAAAGCATAAAAAAAAATATTTGTCTGGAAAAGTGCAGGGTGCGAGAATCCCGCCAAAAATGTAAAAGCAAAACAAAGCATAGGCTTCTGTGTTTTGTTTATTTAGGCCCGGGTGGTCCAGGTGCCAGAGGCAACTATTTAAATAGATGCAGAAACCCAAGCTGGCCCCCACATCCCAGAGGACACCCTCCCTGGGGTGATATTCATTGTAGGCGGGGGGCCATGTGGGCCCCTCAGCACTGGGGACTGTCACCTCCCCGGGCTCTCTTTAAAAATGTAGTGTGGGGGAGTTGGGGTACCCCACACTGCCCCGGGGACCACCACCTCCCCAGGGCACAGATTCAGTAAATGGGGGGTCTATTGTGGACTCCTGGCCCCGGGGACCACCACCTCCCTGGGCTTTATTGATTAAATGTGGGGGGCCACAAGGCCCACCCGGAGCCCTGAGAACTGCCACCTCCCTGGGGCTATTTTGGGAATTGTAGTGTGAGGGGGCTAGAGCCCCCCATACTGCCCTGGGGACCACCACCTCCCTGTGGCTTTCAAGAAGATAGGAGGGGGCTGCGGGCCCCCCTCTAGGAACCTTCCATGGCTCTGGGGACTGCCACCCCCCCAGGGCCAGATCCAGCAATGTCCTGGGGAGCCCAACCCCTGGACATTGCATTTTGTATGGGATGCTCCCAAACAAGTGCTCTAGTATCAACAAGTGGGAGCAGTTTGCTCTCCCTTGTTCACAGTGGAGCAGTTTGTTTTTTACCTTCATGAAGCAGCATGTCAACAGCTTCCTGGGTGTAAAAAGCAACGCCGGTTCCCGCAGGAGGCAGGAGGTGGCCAGGACCTCAAGGGCCATCAAGCTTTCCCTAAGGTCTATTAGGGATTGGCTCCCCGGGGTAAAAGTGGCTGAGGGAAGGGAACCACCTGGTTCCTTTTCTTTAAAAACAATCAAAAAATGATAGGGACCCAGGGGATGGGGCCCCTGTGGCCGAAATCAGCCTCAGGAAGTGGGGTGCATAACATATTTTTTTTCTCTCGCGGTAGGAGTTGCAACCCTATTGCGGCTCCCAGCCTGGCCTCCGTGAAATGTTGCAGAGGATTCGCGGATCCACCTTAAATAAATAATCAAATAGTATGTAATGCATAAGGTAGTGTTGCATTTGTGAACATTTGTATAGAGCTAGTGAGATTGAAGTTAATAATCATATTAAAATTCATAGAGTAAGAAATAATATAAAAAAATAAAAATTAAAAGTTGAATTTTAAAAGTGAAATGTGTTGTAGTACATTGAATTTGTCCTTTTGTTTTGCGACTTTGTGCCAGATTCGCGATTCCGAAAATTATTTTAAAAGAGTATTTATGTTAAAAAATAAATACGTTTCACTATTGGGTTATAGGGTGGCTCTAACAAGAGTCATTGTGTTCGATATGACTTTGTTGGAGCTACATGTAAGTGCGGATGCACAGCTTAAGGTTGTTGAGAAACACCCTGTTCCCTTCATCTGTGAAGTGAACTCCATCACTTCTGTAGATGTCATGCATATCAAAATGTAGATTGTTGTTATAGATGGAACCCATCCTGTGGTCTCTGAGGTAAGCAGAAACAGCTTTATTGACATTCTTCCTAGCCTTCTCAATGTGTGGACAAAATTGATTTGACCACTTCCATTTCTGTCTTTGACATATATAAGAACAACTGTGCCCCTGCACTAACACAATACATAGAAAATTTCAAAGTTTGAGTTAGGTTGTTTACATATGATAATAAAGTTTAGCACAACAATCCAAACAGGTAGTGGAGCCACGTGATTCAGTGACCAAGAACAGAGTAAGAGAAATGTAAGTTAGTTGGTAGTCTGTTCATAGAGTATCCATTTTCTGTTTATTGTTCCGTTTCATAAGCCAACACGTGTTTCATCACAGGGAACTACTGCGAATCTTCAGGGCTAAACAAAAAATAGAGAGTGAAATGTATGATCAATGTGTATGGATAAATTTTATGGATACACGTGAAAAAGCTAGCTCAGTACTACTGATGATATAAGCTTTTTGCATGAGGAGACAATGCCCCATGAGCCAAGCTGGGCGAAGGGTAAAGAGGGTCCAATCAACCCCCACACCTCAGTGCTTCCTCCTTCGTCAGTGGCTTCCATACACATTGATCATACATTTCACTCTCTATCTGTGGGAGCGCATTAGTGAGTGACAGGGGGATCTATATACCCGGTCCTGACGAAGGGGCATGTCGCCCCGAAACATGTTGACCCACACAGGAGAGCAAGACTAGTAACTCGTTCTTGCCCTCCGCCTCACCCCTTTTAACGATACCAGCCAGTGCCTATTAAATAATTTTTTCTATACACCAGGCCAGGTATCTTTTAACTTCACTGCTTATCACTCCTGACCCCACTGACACTCACTCCATTATCACTCACATAGTACTCACAATAATAAGGTGCTCCGGCGTAGCCGCTTGTCGCAGCACTGCCCCGTCCCGCAGCGGGGGCGGGAAGACCCCGATGATGAAGCATGACACCAAGGGCCCTTTTGGTGTGTGAGGGGTATTTTAACACACTGAATATATTCCAACAACATCGGAATATATACTGAATATATTTTTTTCAGGTGGTCTTTGTTGATTATTTATGTATTACCACTCGCCCCATTGCCTACACCATCTACTTCCCTTTTTCATTATCTAGCGGTTACTCAGGTGTGCGCCCAGTTTCTCTGGATCTCCTAAAAGACCTCAGTAGTTGTCTATTATACTAACTGTCTTTGACATATGTTAGAGTATACAAATACAGTTTAATTGAAAACAACATCAGTTGTGCAAAGGTATCCTTCATTAGGATTTCCAGCCCTACCCTAGTCAATGTGCCTAAGTCATTGCCACCACAGTGCACACTCATGAGGTCAGGGGGTTGGAGATGCAAAAAGGTTTAAACTAAAGGCATCAATTGGGCCAATGTAATCCTCTCTGTGAAAACCATTTGATATCCACATTTTGCAAACCTAGGTATTTGTTAATACCTCTGTGTTCAGCATACCTTTTGCTCCTGAAAACATAGCTGTGCCCTACAATCCATACAGTAAGCATTTTGAAGGGATGTGTGGAAGGAATAAAAAGAGTTCTGTACCTGAGTAAGTCACTTGGTGAAATGAGAGGTATCTAAAATTGTGGGGATGGTGCTGTTTTAGAAAAAGCAGATAACTGATTGGTTGGCCATAAACATTGTGTACTTAAAAAATAGGATGCATGTTACTTTCCTGAAGAAGCATCTTTTTGATTGGTTATTGAAAAATGTATGAATGGTACAGTAGATGGGATAAGGTAATATTTTGCAAAAGTGAATTTTAAAATATGGCGAATCTGCGAACTTCTAGTACAGTTGAATGTTGCAAAAAAGTGTTACTATGGAAACTAGGATTAAACAGAATGGGGAAAGGGTTGAAACTTAACTGTGGTTTTAAAATATGAAATGCTAACTTATATATAAGTGATATGCTACTAAAGTAAGTTTTCCTAAATCAGTACTATGTTTAGAAGTGGTGGTGTGTTGTTAAAAAATAATACTAGTATTATTGGAAATAGGTTATTGAACTCCCGTAAAAGTTCGCGACTCTATCGCCAAGCTACACTGCGGCACCGCGATGGAGTCGCGACTCCAGCAAATTACAGAAACAGTTTGGGTACTGTTAGAAGAGACTAATAAAGGGTTGATATATCTAACCAATAGAAATTGGTTTCTGAATTTTAAATAATGAAGGAAGCATTTTGATTTGTTACTTACATTCATTTGTGTGCAGAAAGAGAGGAAACGTTTGCCATTACTAGTTTTACCTTGTTGAGAGTGGTGCATCACATTTATTGTGCGGGAAAGAAACTCTTTTATGAGTTTCTGATAGTTCATATTCTGCAATACTATTTGAGAGGTGAGGTACAATTACTTATTGTGTAGTAGTGCTTCAGTCTTTGTGGTGATATTTTGAACTTTGAACAGCATTATTCATAAAGTTTGCAAAGTATTAGAGAAGTGTGATGCTTGAAATATGTTACCAAATGTACGAAAGTGTATTGTAGTTTGTTTTATAGTACTTAAATGAAGATTGAAATAGGTTTTGTATAGTAATATGTGTGCTTCCTGAGTCTCTAATGAAAGTAGTACGGAAAACTGATGTTTAATTCATATTGACAGATGTATTAAACTATATCTGCGTTCGCGTGTCGACAGTGGTCGGGCAGCCTTTTTGGTGCTGCTTGACATGTCGGCCGCGTTCGACACGGTCTGCCATCGGACCCTGGTTCAGAGGCTGGAAGAGTGCGGGATTTGCGAGGGGGCCAGAGACTGGCTGATGTCATACCTCGAGGGCAGGCAACAGTTGGTGTCACTTCCGCCTTTTAGCTCAGAGCCAAGGAAAATTGGACAGGGGGTGCCACAGGGCTCGGCCATCAGCCCGTTATTGTTTAACCTGTACCTCCGTCCGCTTGTCCAGCTAATAAAATCTTTTGGGGTTTCGGCATTTAATTATGCCGATGACACTCAGCTGGTGTTTTCCTTGGAAGGGAGCAATGCAATCTCGCTGAACACCTTCCATCGCTGCATGGCAGCTACAGCGGATTGGCTTCGAGCAAATTCTTTGCAATTTAATAGCTCGAAGACGGAGGTGCTCCACTGCTCCACTGACCGGATCCCGCGGGCTCTACCTACCGACTTTTGGCCTAGCACTTTTTCCGAACCAGTGTCGGTATCGGAGTCAGCCCGTAATTTAGGGGTCATGTTCGGCCCTAACTTACAACTTGACCTACATGTTAATAAAACCACGGGAACATGTATGATGCTGCTCCGTATGCTCCGCAGAGTTTTGCCTCTGCTTCCTGCTCAGTCCAGGCCGGAGGTAGTCCGTGGGACTATTTTAAGTCGGCTGGATTACTGTAATGGTCTCCTTTTGGGGGCCCCAAAAAATCTGATAGGGAAACTGCAGAGGGTGCAGAATATGGCTGCTAAACTGGCCCTTTCACGACCCAGATCTAGCTCTTCTACTCTTGCGCTTCGTGACCTGCATTGGCTCCCGGTAGAACTGCGGGTCCAATTTAAAGCGGCCTGTTTGGTATTTAGAGCGGTACACCTCTTGGGCCCCATCCCGCTACAAAACATGTTTGCATGGTATTCTGCCCCACGGCTTCTGCGGTCGTCATCGGCTCACCTTCTGGTGGTGCCTAGGTTTCAAAGAGTGAGGATGGGCGGCCGCTCATTTAGAGTGGCGGCAGCTAAATTGTGGAATTCTCTCCCACTCACTCTCAGGAGCTGCAAGGACTATCTTCCATTCAGGAAGGCCTTAAAGACTTATCTTTTTCCCAAGTAATGGCTGCGCGTTTGCTCTGGTCTTGTGTGGGGGTTCTCTGATCAAAGCGCCAGGATGCCCTCTGGGTGACAGGTCTGCGCTCTAAAAGTATGCGAAATAATAATAAATAATACATAATAATATATCACATTCTATATAACTTTATTTCCATGTTCCTTATATTATGATCAGAAAGGAATACACACACTTTCTTCTACAGAAATTTAGAGAGTATGCGGTCTATAATACAGATATTCAAGTATTTCTATGTTTCTTTTTATGCATCATGTCACTAGCAAAATACACAGACATACACATGTATACATTCAGAAATATGGTTATACTTATAACAGTGACATGGGAAGGATTGCTGATTTAAATTTGGTAGGTCTAACATCATGAGCAGTGAGTGAAAAATGAAGCTGCAGCAGAAAATTGAGGTTTCAGACATGTTGGCAGAATGATTAGTGATTAGGGTACTTTGTATGAGTCCCTGGAAAGGTACACTTGAAGTATGCAGTATAATTTTTGGTGTCTGCTTGAAATGGGAAAAGCAGTCTGTCAAGTTTAGAGGTCTGTGTGGTCTTGTGACTGAGGTATGTCTCTACTTGTACATGTATTCTCACACGTGTTATGCATCTGAAGATGCTAGATGTGTGAAACACAGGTAAATGACAATTTGTATGTTTCTTTTTATGTATGACGCCACTAGCAAAAGGCACAGGCGTTATGCATGCTTTCAGGAAAATGGTGAGACTTACAACAGTGACTTGGGAAGGATTACTGTTTTAAATTTTGGTAGGCCCGACATTCTCAGGAGTCAGTAAAAGCGGAAACTGAAGCTGGAAAGAAAACTGAGCTTTACGACATGTTAGTAGAGGGATAAGTAATTAGGGTACTTTGTATGAGTATCTGGAAAGGAACACTTGAAATACGCTGTATAAATGTAGGTGTCTGCTTCAAATGGGAAGAGCAGTCTGTCAAGTTTAAATGTCTGCATGGTTTTGTGGCTGAGGTATGTCTCTACTTGTACTTGTATTCTCACACGTGGTATGCATCTGAAGATGCTACATGTTTCTTTTACATATGATGCCACCAGCAAAAGGCACAGACACATGCATGCATGCTTTCAGGAACATGGTCAGACTTACAACAGTAACATGGGAAGGATAGATGTTTTAAATTGAGTAGGTCTAACATTCTGAGCAGTCAGTGAAAAATGGAGGTGCAGAAGAAAAGTGAGGTTTAAGACAAGCTGGTTAAGGGATTAGTGAATAGGCTATTTTGTATGAGTCTGTGGAAAGGGTTACTTGAAGTAGAGTGTATAAATGTAGGTCTCTGTTTGATATGGGAAGTGCACTGAGTCAAGTTTAAAGGTCTATGTGCACATGTGACTGAGGTATGTGTCTATTTGTACATGTCTTCTCACATGTTTTATGCATCTGAATATGCTAGACATTTGAAACACAGCTATACAACTATTTGTATGTTTCTTTTTATGTATGACACCACTAGGAAAAGGCACAGACACATGCATGCATGCTTTCAGGTATATGGTGAGGCTTACAATAGTGACATGAGAAAGACACAGACATCCGCATGCATATGTTCAGAAATATGGGTAGACTTATAACAGTGACATGGGAAGGATTGCTGATTTAAATTTACTAGGTCTAACATAGTGAGCAGTCAGTGAAAAATGAAGCTGCAGCAGGAAAGAGAGGTTTAAGACATATTGGCAGAGGGATTAGTGATTTTTTAAAATAATCTTTATTAGTTTTCAACAAATTATACAAAGAAACTATATCAGTAAAAATACGCATGGGGTTACACAAACTGTTACTATAGCAGCATTTTTGGGGGTGCTAGACAATCGTACAGATACTATTTTACAGTTCAACAATGGCAATTTTTATTCCACAGTTCCATATTTTAGTCATTACGATAATAACAATAACAACAGTGTCTGTTCATAGAAGTCCATCTGTGTCTAATGTCTACATTGACATTTATACTAGCCGTGGGTGAACAAGTGTATGTGACTGAGTATGTATTTGAGGGGTTTTAGGGGGAGACCCTGTCCTTCATGCCGGTTTACATATAGTATACACTGATCACTTATCTGGTGTCATGTGCACAGTGGGCAGGTGATCGCACCATATACTTTATAGGTGTGACCCAGTGTCCAGGGAATATGAAACAACAGTATATTCTAAGTTGTAGCTGGGGTCATTGTGCTCTATTTTGTTTCTATGGTATTTAGATAATCTCGCCATTGCACAGGATTAGTTGATGGTGGTTGCCGTGGTGTGCTGACTATGTGGGATTCATGCTCTGCTATAAGTGCCCTACGAAAGTCTAGGAGCCATGTGTGGGGCTCACTGGCGATTTACAAGCCATAGCAAGCCTGCGTTTTGCCAATCAGAGCACCAAGCCCACAAACTTATCAAGGTTCCTGCAATGGGCGTGGCGCTTTGTTATTCCTAACTTGAAATGTTGACCCTGGGCTACTATCGGGGTGCCTACAGCGTCTTCAGTGTCCCGGCCACCTCATTCCACAATGTCCGAAGACGGGGCAGGTCCATGAGAGAGGGAAGGTGGCCTCAGTGGCTAGACACCTTGGGCATATATCAATGGATGTGGGATACATGTATGCCAATCTATGAGAAGTGAGGTACGTGTGATGGAGAAAGTTAAATTGTATGTACTTCAGCCTGGCATTCATGGATATAACCATGAGACAGCCCACACATTGTGTCCACTGTTTATCCGTGATACTGATTGACAGCGCTTGGTCCCAGTATGCACGTAATGGCACTAACAGAGGCGCAAAATAGGGCCTTAGGGAATTGCAAATTGCTGTGATCGCCTTTTTGTCTCACCCATGTGTTAATAGAGTTTTCAATACCGTGTATGTAGTGGGTTCCATGTGTATATTTCCCCATATCTGGAAAAATTGCTGTGTCAGTGTTGCATACAGTAGGAAAGAACCTGGTGATATTCCAAAGTCATCTATTAGCTTTGCAAAGTCGCATAGTTTTGAGTGTGCAAATAGGTCCCCCCATATTTCAAGCCAAGCCTCACGCTAGGTTTCAAGTTCAGAGCGCTTATGACAAGCAGAGGGGCCAAGGACAACTTCAAGAGGAAGATTAGGAGCATATGGTGCGGGCTGACTGCTCGGTAGGACATATTTCAGCCAGCTGCGTCTAGCTGCCAACATTAAAATATTGCCCTGTGTTTTTTGCAGCAAGGATTTGAAGCCTGACAGCCATTCCATCAGGCGGGGCTGCCGAATGGCTACCGTCCAGGAGTCTAACACAGCTAGATTGCGCGCCAGGACACTCTTGAGTATTTGTGCACAGTATAAATCCACTATAACATAACATAACTTGCAAACCACCTCATGTGCCATTGTAATTGTGCGGCTGCATAATAGTGTTCATAATCCGGAACCCCCAAACCCCCTTCATATATTAGTAGGTATAATTTCTGAAGTGCCACCCTGGGCCAGGAGTGATTGTAGGTCTTTAAAGAACCTGTGCGGTAGCTTGTATGGAAAGACAGAGAAAAAATACAAAAGCTGAGGGAGTAAGAACATCTTAGAGATATCAATCCGCCCCACAGGAGATAAAGGCAGACTCTTTTAGAATGGAAGAGCAGCACGGGCTCTAGTGACCGCCTTTCCCAGATAACCTTCCATCATATCTATCTGAGAGTGATAGATTTGCACCCCAGATATTTAAAGGTGTCGTAAGCCCAAGTGACTGGAGTGCTAGGTAGATTGTATTTCTGCTCTAAGGCCATGGTTTCATTGGAAATACCACTGATTTAGGCCAGTTAACTCTTAGGTCAGATATTAGAGCATGGCATCTAGGAGCTTCATTAGTTCTTGCAGAACTGTATAGTGGCCTCGCAGATAGATTAACACGTTGTATGCGTAAAGGGAGACAATGTGCCACTGCTCATATGCACGAATGTCCTAGTCTGAAACTCAGCAGCGTAATCTGCACGCCAAAGGCTCCAGGGCTAGCACCAAAATGATGGGATATAAGGGTCAGCCCTGTCTAGCTCCACGCTCTATGATGAAGGAGGAAGAAACAAGATGGCCCGTCTTGACTCTAGCCAGTGGTTTTGCATACAGCATCCTCACGCATCTAAAAAAATTAGTGCCCATGCCAAAGCCTGCCAACACAACTAGTAGGTATTGCCAACTCAGAGTGTCAAATGCTTTCTCGATATCTAATGCCGCTATCCATGGCAAGTCTGTTTCTTTTCAGGTCCACTCTAACTATTTAAGTTCAAGCCGGTGTTTGTCCTTGGGATGAACCCATTCTGGTTGTTGTGGACAAGTGTTTGTACTACATCTATTAACCTGTTGTCTAATACCTTGCCCAGGATTTTGTAATCCGAGTTCAGTAATGATAGAGGGTGGTAAGAACCCATTTGGAGTGGGTCTCTGCCTGGTTTTGGTAATACGGCTAGCAACACTTCCCTCAGTGAAGGCGGTACCTCCCCTGTTCAAATGCCTCCCCATACACTGTGCATAGCCTTGGGCTAAGTTGTTCAGAATAGATTGAATAGAATTCTGAAGGCCATCTGTCTGCCCCTGGGGCCTTGCCCGTAGCTAAATATTTGATGGTTTCAGAGATCTCATCGGCCGATATATGGGCCTCCAGCAATTCTTATTGGTCCTGCGTTATCTCTGGGAGATTAACTTGAGACAAGAACTGTTGAGTGGGCAAAGGATCATCAAGGTCAGGAGCTTTATAAAGAGATTCATAGTATTAAAAAAAGAGTCATTAATCCTTTCTTGCGTATTAATCAAAAGGACATCAGGGGTGTATATTTCCATGATATGTAGCTGTAAGGAATTAGCTTTTAACAATCAAGCCAGCATCCTGCCCGTCTTGTCTCCCTCCTTATGTTGCCAAGCTAGGTATTGCTTGTAGTCCAAGATGCAGAGGCTGTCCAGTGCCTCCTTATATGCTAGGTGAGCCTTGGACAACGTGGGTGCAATACTTGGGTCTGCAGGGGAGGGTTGTTTGCCTCGCTGTGTTTCCGACTCGTGGCTTTGAAGCTCTTTCTTGAGTGCCACACGAGAGCCAAATACTGCCGTCATCACCTGTCTATGGAGAGCAGTCTTGAATGCGTCCCATTCAATGGTGGCATGGGAGGCAGAGCCTGCATTTGTTTGAAAGTATACATCGATAGATTGTGTTATGAGTGCGCTTAATGTTGCGTGTTTGAGTGCCTCCAAAGGGAGGCCCATGTCGGGATGCTAGTTTTATGTGTTGACAATTGTACTATTAGCGGACTATGATTTGAAATCGTGCAAGCTTAATACTGTGCCTGTGATACCATCGCTACGGCCGTCTCAGAGCAGTATATGGCATCTATCCTTGTCTGCAGGTCGTATATTTTGGTGTAGTGTGAATAAGTATGTGATGTGGGATGTGTGCTTCGCCAAGCTTCCGTGACTTGCATGCTGTTGATCCAGTCCATTATATGCAGTACCAGGGCAATAGATTGCGCTCCCGGGAGTGGTGGGCGTGAGCGATCCAAAACTAGATAAGGTATGCAGTTATAGCCCCCCCAGTATGTTGGTCCTGTTGAATCTCTGAGCAGTGATGGCTTCGTTTGTAAGAATAAGGCCTGTCTTGAGTTTGGTGTATATAGTGAGACTAAGGTCCGTGGGGATCCATCTAGAAGTCCCTCCTGAATCACATATAGACCATCTGGGTCTACCTGGGTATGCAAAATCTGCAGGGGTATTCCTGGAGCTATCAAAATTATGGTACCCCTGGCATAGGTTGAGTATGTGGTGCCTATGACCTTGCCTCTCCAGCGCTTGTGGAATGATGTCAGAGTTTGAGCAGTGAGGTGAGATCCCTGGATCAATGCTATTGTGATCTTGTGACTTCGCAAGTAGTGGTACACCTTGTGGCATTTAACACAGCCAGCTAGACCTTGAACGTACCAGGTTATCAAAAGACAATTATTGCCTATTTTCATTTGTGCCAGTATTTGAGAGTTTAAAAAAAGCTCCTGACCCTAGACTGCACCCAGAGATGGACAGCGCGTTACCCCTGAGCCTAACCCCTTAATATTGATGCAGCTCACTTGTGCATGATGGGCATGTTGTGTGATATAACGGAGTAGATAGACTGCAATAAACATTTATAATACCCAACTCCCCACCCCAGGCCGACTTGCCAACGGGCAATAGGCCATCTGCACTAAAATGCAATTAAACAAAAAGCTATAGTTAATATAAAGAAGGAACAAAAGAGGAATTATGCACATAAGAATAGTTTATAAAGAGAGAATATAAAATGAGCAGAGAGAAGAAAAGAAAAGACATATAGATGCTATATCAGCCACTTATCCTGCATGTGAGCGCAACTATTCTTCGTTGCCATCTGCATAAAGGCCGCCTTAACAGTTCGTGCCTGCCATAGTTGTGGCGATTTCTGACGGTTGCTCGCACAGTCAATTACCTTGATTACCACGGTGAGATGTATAGGGTTCCTGCTGTGGGGGAGTTTTGAGTTGCTGGGCAGGAGTTCACCCGAGCTGGTCGGCTGCTTGCGAAGTGACTGTCGGGTCCCCTCCATCAGCACTGCATGTTGTGTGTCTGTGAGCTGGAGTGTTTAGTGTATAGTTGCATCCGAGTCGGACTCAGATCTTGAGGAGGGTGGAGTTGCCAAGGTGTTCCACCTGTTTAAAGGCTTGTTCTTGCTCCATTACTGCCTGGATTTTGGACTGGCGCGTGCTCGCCCTTTGCTGCAGTATCTGCGTGTGCCTGCGGTTCTCCCTTGTTGACGAGAGTCCAATGAGAGTGCACTTGTGGCATGTGCAAATCCATTCTGTCTCATCCAGGACCAAGACTCTTTGTAATTGGAGCAGATGATATTGTTCCAGCCAATCTCCGAGTCGCTGGGCTGTCGCCTCGCTTGTCTCACCCGCTTAGCTCAGAGGCCAGCGTTTACAGTGTTGGATGGCTTATATGGTAGGCTTAAAGGCATTTATTTCAGGATTATGTGGCTTGTCTGATGCAGAGCTGTTTACAGCGTGTCCGCACTTGTTGTCTTCTTGGCCATGTCCCCGTTGAGTGATCAGGGTACTTTGCATGAGTCTCTGGAAAAGTGCACTTGAAGTATGCCATATAAATGTTGGTGTCTGCTTGAAATGGGAAAAAGCAGTCTGATAAGTTTAAAGGTCTGAGTGGTCTTGTGACTGAGGTATGTCTCAACTTGTGCATGTATTCTCACACGTGTTATGCATCTGAAGATGATAGACATCTGAAACACAGGGATACAACTATTTGTATGTTTCTTTTATGTATGATGCCAACAGCAAAAGGCACAGAATAATGCATGCATGCTTTCAGGAACATGGTGAGACTTACAACAGTAACATGGGAAAGATTGGGTAGGTCTAACATTCTGAGCTGTCGCTGAAAAATGAAGGTGCAGCAGAAAAGTGAGGTTTAAGACATGTTGGCAGAGGGATTAGTAATTAGGGTACTTTGAATGAGTCTTTGGAAAGGTACACTTGAAGTAGGCTGTATAAATGTAGGTGTCTGCTTGAAATGGGAAGTGCAGTCTGTCAAGTTTAAAGGTCTGCGTGTTCTTGTGACTAAGGTATGTGTCTACTTTTACATGTATTCTCACACATGTTATGCATCTGAAGATATTAGATGTCAGAAAAACAGTTCTACAACTATTTGAATGTTTCCTTTATGTATGACGCCACAAGCAAAATGCATAGACATATGCATGCATGCTTTACGGAATATGGTGAGACTTACAACATTGACATTGGAGGGATTGGTGCTTTTAATGCCTCTTTGTGCACCTCCGTTGCTCTTTTGTGCAGTTCTGTTGGCTCTTTCTGCACCTCTGTTGCTTCTTTCTGCACCCCTCTTGCCTCTTTCTGTACCTTTCTTCCCTCTTTCTGCACCTCTGTTGCCTGTTTGTGTACCTCTCTTGGCCTTTTCTGCACCCCTCTTGCCTCTTTCTGCACCTCTCTTGTCTCTTTCTGTACCTCTCTTTCTGCAGCACCTGCTCTTTCTGCACCTTCCCTACCTCTTTCAGCACCTCTCTTGCCAATGTTTGCACCTCTTTTGCTTTTTCTGCACACCTCTTGTTCTTTTCTGCACCTCTCTTGCCTTTTTCTGTACCTCTTTGCCTCTATCTGCATCTCTCTTGCCTTTTCCTGCACCTCTCTTGCTTAGTTTTGTAATCCTCTTGCTTCTTTCTGCAACTTTTTTCCCTCTGTCTCACCTCTTTTGCCTATTTGTGCACCTTTCTTGCCTCTTTATGCACCTCTTTTGCCACTTTCTGCACTTCTCTTGCCTCTTTCTACACTTTTTTTACTGTACCTCTCTTGCCTCTTTCTGCACCTCTCTTAGTTCTTTCTGCATTTCAATTTCTTCTTTCTGCACGTCACTTGCTTCTTTCTTCAGCTCTCTTGCTTCTTTCTGCACCCTTCTTCTCTTTTTCTGTACCTCTGTTGCCTCTTTCTGCACCTTCCTTGCATCTTTCCGCACTTCTCTTGTGTCTTTTTGCACCTCTGTTGATCCTTTCTGTACTTATCTTGCTTCTTTCTGCACTTTCCTGTTTCTTTCTGCATAGTCTTTCCTCTTTCTGCACCTCTCTTGCCTCTTTCTGCACTAGTCTTGTCTCTTTATGTACCTCTATTGTCTCTTTCTACACTTTTCTTGCCTCTTTCAGCACTTCCCTTCCTTCCTTCTGTACCTCTTTTGCCTCGTTCTACACCTCTCTTTCTTCTTCCGGCATGTCTCTTGTCCCTTTCTGCACCTTTCTTGCCTTTTACTGTACTTCTTTGCCTTTTTCTACACCTCTCTTGCCTTTTGCTGCACCTCTGTTGCTTCTATCTGTACTCCTCTTCCCACTTTTAGCACAATTCTTCACTCTTTTTCATCTCTCTTGCTTGTTTGTGCACCTCACATGCATTTTTCTGCACCCCTCTTGCCTCATTCTTCACCTCTGTTGCCACTTTCTGGTCTTCTCAAGTGTCTTTCTGCAATTTGCTTGTCTCTTTATGCACCTCTCTTGTCTTCTACTGTACCTCTTTGCTTGTTTCTGCACCGCTCTTGCCTTTTTCTGCACGTCTGTTGCTTCTTTCTGCACTCCTCTTCCCACTTGTTGCACCCTTCTTCACTCTTTGTGCATCTCTCTGTTATCTGTTTGTGCATCTCTTTCATCTTTCTGCATCACTGTTGCCATGTTCTGCACTTTTCTTGTCTCTTTCTACAATTCTCTTGCTTCTTTCTGTACCTCTCTTGCCTCTTTTTACACCTCTCTTAGTCTTTTCTGCAACTCAATTGTTTCTTTCTGTAGCTCTCCTGCTTCTTTCTGCAGTTTTTTGCTTCTTTGTGCACCTTTATTGCCTCCTTCTTCACTTCTCTTGTTTCCTTTTGTAACTCTGTTGATTCTTTCTGAACTTCTCTTGCTTCTTTCTGCACTTTCTTGCTACTTTCTGCACCCCTCATGCTTCTTCTGCATCCCTCTTTCCTCTTTTATGCACCTTTCATGCCTCTTTCTGCACTTGTCTTTCCTCTTTCTGTACCTCTCTTGACTCTTTCTGCAGTTGTCTTGCCTCTTTCTGTACTTCTCTTGCCTCTTTCTCTAGTTTTCTTGCCTCTTTCTGCACTTCTCTTGTCCCTTTCTGTACCTCTTTGCCTCTTTCTATACCTCTCCGGCCTTTTTCTGCGCCTCTGTTCCTTTTTTCTGCACTCCTCTTCCCTCTTTTTGTACCATTCTTCACTCTTTGTGCATCTCTCTTGCGTGTTTGTGTACCTCTCTTGCATTTTTCTGCTACCCTCTTGCGTCTTTCTGCACCTCTGTTGCCACTTTCTGGACTTCTAAAGTGTCTTTCTGCACTATTCTTGTCTCTTCCTTCACTTCTCTTGCTTCTTTCTGTACCTCTCTTAGTTCTTTCTGCATCTCAGTTTCTTCTTTCTGCAGCTCACTTTCCTCTTTCTATATCCTTCTTCCCTCTTTCTGTACTCTCTTGCCTCTGTGTGCACCTTTATTGCCTGTTTCTGCACTTTTCTTGCTGTTTTACACCTCTGTTGGTTCTTTCTGCACTTCTCTTGCTTTTTTCTGTACCCCTCTTGTCTCTTTCTGCATCCCTCTTCTCTGTTTCTACACCTCTCGCTTCATTCTGCACCTCTATTGTCCGTATTTATACCTCTCTTGCCTCTCTGCACCTCGTTGCCTTTTTTGCACCCTACTTCCCTTTTTCTGCACCTCTGTTGATTCTTTCTACAGTCTTCTTGCTTATTTCTGCACCCTTCTTCCCTCCATCTGCACCTCGGTTGTCTGTTTCTACATCTCTCTTGCCTCCTTATGTATCTCTCTTGCCTCTTTCTGTACCTCTGTTGCCTCTTTCTGGACTCCCCCTGTCTCTTTCTGTACCTCTCTTGCCTCGTTCTGCAACTCTCTTGCTTCTTCCCATACTTCCGTTGTTTCTTTCTGTACCTGTGTTGCTTCGTTCTGCCCCCGTCTTGGTTCTTTCTGCACATGACATGCTTGTTTGTGCACCTCTGTTGCCTCTTTCTGCACTTTACTCTCTTCTCTCTGCACCTCTCTGGCTTCTTTCTGCACCTCACTCTCTTCTTTCTCTACCTCTTTTGCTTCTTTTTGAATGTCTCTTGTCCCTTTCTGTACCTCTCTTGTCTTTTTCTGTGCCTCTTTACCTTAGTGTACCTCTCGTGTCTCTTTCAGCACCTCTGTTGCTTCTTCCTGCACTCCTCTTGCCTCTTTCTGCACCCTTCTTTCTTCTTTCTGCACCTTTCTTACTATTTTGTGCACTTCTCTTTCCTCTTTCTGCACTTTTATTATCTCTTTTTTACAATTCTATTGCTTCTTTCAATACCTCTCTTGCCTCTTTCTGCACCTCTCTTAGTTCTTTCTGCACCTCAGTTTATTTCTGCAGCTCACTTCCTTTTTCTGCACTTCTCTTGCATCTTTCTCACCATTCTTTGCTCTATCTGCACCTCTCTTGCCTCTTTGTGCACCTTACTTGCCTCTTTCTGCACTTCTCTTGGGACTTTGTGCACTTTTCATGCCTCTTTCTGCACTTCTTTTGCTTCTTTCTGCACCTCACTTGCTTATTTCTGCAGCTCACTTGAGTCTTTCTGCAGTTCTCTTGGTTCTTTGTACTCCTCTCTTGCCTCTTTCTGCACATCCCTTATCCCTTTTGCCAATTTTTGTACATCTCTTGCTTCTTTCTGCACGTCTATTGTCCGTTTTTACACCTCTCTTGCATTTGCTTGCACCTCTGTTGCTTCTTTTGGTACCTCTTTTGACTCTTTCTTTACCTCTTTTAGTTATTTCTACACCTAATTTGCATATTTCTGCACCTCTCTTGTTACTTTTTGTACTTCTCTTGCTTCTTTCTATACCTCTCTTGCCTCTTTCTGTACCTCCCTTACCTCTTTCTGTACCGCTCTTGTCAATTTCTGTACCTCTCTTGCTTCTTTCTGCATGTCTCTTGTTCCTTCTTCACATCTCTTTCCATTTTTGCACCTCTGTTGCTTCTTTGTAACCTCTTGCCTCTTTTTTTGCACCCTTATTTCTTCTTTTTGTACCTATGTTGCCTGTTTCTGCACCTCTCTTGCCTCTTTCTGCATCCCTCTTCCCTCTTTCTGCACCTCCCTCACCTCTCTCTGCACCTCGCTTGCCAATTTCTGTACCTCTCTTGCTTCTTTTTTCACATCTCTTGTCGCTTTCTGAACCTCTTTTGCCATTTTCTGTACATATTTTCCTCTTTCGGCACCTCTCTTGCCTTTTTGTGCACCTCTGTTGTTTCTTTCTGCACACCTCTTGCATCTTTCTCATCCCTTCTTCCCTCTTTTTGTACTTCTGTTACCTCTTTCTGCACATCTGTTGCCTCTTTCTGCACCTCTCCTGGATCTTTCTGTACATTTCTTCCTCTATCTGCACATCTCTTGCCTCTTTCTGCACTTCTCTTGCTTGTTTTTGCACCTCTGTTGCTTCTTTATACACTTGTCTTGCTTCTTTCTGTACTTCTCCTGCTTCTTTCTGTACCCCTCTTGTCTTTTTCTTTAGCCGTCTTGTCTCTTTTGCATGCATTTTACCTCTTTGTGCATCTCTCTTGCCTCTTTGTGTACTTCTCTTGCATGTTTGTGCACCTCCGTTGCTTCTTTGTGCACCCCTATTGCCTCTTCCTACCACCTCTGTTGCCTCTTTCTGTACTTCTCTCACATCTTCTGTTAGCTGTGTTGCTTCTTTGTGCATTTCTCTTGGCTCTTTCTGTACCTTTCTTTCTTTTTCAGCACATTTCTTCCTCTTTCTGCAGTTCTCTTGCTTGTTTCTGCACTTCTCTTTTTTTTATTTGTTATGAAAGGAATAGCAATGTGATTGTAAGTAATTGCTTAGTGTTTATTGTGAATATTGATATGTTATTAATTTAAAATTGTTAATCAATGTAACAAACCATTGAAACTGTTCACAAAATGAAGATGGCAAGAAAACATAAAATAGAAGAGAACAAAGTCTATTTAAAGAAAAGTAAAAAGAGCGCATTAGAAAAAGAGGAAAGTGTTACTCAGTATAAAGTCTCTTCTAGTAAGAGCACTAAACAGTTTCTTAAAACAGGTGTAGAGAGATTTAAAAAAGTCAATAATAATGAAAGGAAAAAGAAAAATTTCACAACACACCGAAAGGAAAAGAACTGTAATGGTAAAAAAAATGGTAAAAAAAAACATTTGATAATGGAAAAACAACACATATTATAAGAAGGCAACAACTATACTGGGAGATCATATACGAATGTTTTGAAGTAGAGTAATTCCAAATGTACTACAAGATTATAAAAAATATAAAAGAAGATCAGCAGCGTATAAGAAGAAGCAACACATTGAAAGTGTAGTAGATAGTGCTTTCAAATTGAAACAAAAACTATTTATATTAATATTGAAGAGAATGATAACATTGGATAAAACAAAGGTGTTTATGAAAGAGAAAAGCAAAATAAAAATACTTGTTAATAGAAGTAACTTTTGTAAAACGTTTAATGGTAAATGGAAGCACGCATCCAGTATTGAGCCTTACTTTAATAAAGAAAGCTATTTTCAAGAGAACACATTAGTACATGCAGTTGATACTAGTAGTCGATGCTATGAGATGAAAGATGGTTCTCCCATTCCAAAAGAAAACATGGTTGTTAGGAATGTGGAAGAAGAAATAGCTAAAGAAGTTCAAGGAAGGTGTACACAAGCTCCTGCAAATAAGTGGGATTGTAGCAGTATTTGCAGTATATTCGACAGGAATCTTTTGACATATTACTAATTCTTTTAAAACAATATAAAAAAAAAAGTGTTAAACCAAAGATTAAGATGTTACAAGGACTAGATCCATTTAAAATAAAAAAAATATACTAAGTTGCAAGGTCATTGTCTGGCTTGTCTTTCAAGAAAAGTGTGACAAAGTACTTTTCATCATTTAAGAATGTTAGCTGTACACCACTCTGAAATGTGGAAGCTAGTGAGTTGCTGGGCAGGAGTTCACCCGAGCTGGTCGGCTGCTTGCGAAGTGACTGTCGGGTCCCCTCCATCAGCACTGCATGTTGTGTGTCTGTGAGCTGGAGTGTTTAGTGTATAGTTGCATCCGAGTCAGACTCAGATCTTGAGGAGGGTGGAGTTGCCAAGGTGTTCCACCTGTTTAAAGGCTTGTTCTTGCTCCATTACTGCCTGGATTTTGGACTGGCGCGTGCTCGCCCTTTGCTGCAGTATCTGCGTGTGCCTGCGGTTCTCCCTTATTGATGAGAGTCCAATGAGAGTGCACTTGTGGCATGTGCAAATCCATTCTGTCTCATCCAGGACCAAGACTCTTTGTAATTGGAGCAGATGATATTGTTCCAGCCAATCTCCGAGTCGCTGGGCTGTCGCCTCGCTTGTCTCACCCGCTTAGCTCAGAGGCCAGCGTTTACAGTGTTGGATGGCTTATATGGTAGGCTTAAAGGCATTTATTTCAGGATTATGTGGCTTGTCTGATGCAGAGCTGTTTACAGCGTGTCCGCACTTGTTGTCTTCTTGGCCACGTCCCCGTTGAGTGATCAGGGTACTTTGCATGAGTCTCTGGAAAAGTGCACTTGAAGTATGCCATATAAATGTTGGTGTCTGCTTGAAATGGGAAAAAGCAGTCTGATAAGTTTAAAGGTCTGAGTGGTCTTGTGACTGAGGTATGTCTCAACTTGTGCATGTATTCTCACACGTGTTATGCATCTGAAGATGATAGACATCTGAAACACAGGGATACAACTATTTGTATGTTTCTTTTATGTATGATGCCAACAGCAAAAGGCACAGACTAATGCATGCATGCTTTCAGGAACATGGTGAGACTTACAACAGTAACATGGGAAAGATTGGGTAGGTCTAACATTCTGAGCTGTCGCTGAAAAATGAAGGTGCAGCAGAAAAGTGAGGTTTAAGACATGTTGGCAGAGGGATTAGTAATTAGGGTACTTTGAATGAGTCTTTGGAAAGGTACACTTGAAGTAGGCTGTATAAATGTAGGTGTCTGCTTGAAATGGGAAGTGCAGTCTGTCAAGTTTAAAGGTCTGCGTGTTCTTGTGACTAAGGTATGTGTCTACTTTTACATGTATTCTCACACATGTTATGCATCTGAAGATATTAGATGTCAGAAAAACAGTTCTACAACTATTTGAATGTTTCCTTTATGTATGACGCCACAAGCAAAATGCATAGACATATGCATGCATGCTTTAAGGAATATGGTGAGACTTACAACATTGACATTGGAGGGATTGGTGCTTTTAATGCCTCTTTGTGCACCTCCGTTGCTCTTTTGTGCAGTTCTGTTGGCTCTTTCTGCACCTCTGTTGCTTCTTTCTGCACCCCTCTTGCCTCTTTCTGTACCTTTCTTCCCTCTTTCTGCACCTCTGTTGCCTGTTTGTGTACCTCTCTTGGCCTTTTCTGCACCCCTCTTGCCTCTTTCTGCACCTCTCTTGTCTCTTTCTGTACCTCTCTTTCTGCAGCACCTGCTCTTTCTGCACCTTCCCTACCTCTTTCAGCACCTCTCTTGCCAATGTTTACACCTCTTTTGCTTTTTCTGCACACCTCTTGTTCTTTTCTGCACCTCTCTTGCCTTTTTCTGTACCTCTTTGCCTCTATCTGCATCTCTCTTGCCTTTTCCTGCACCTCTCTTGCTTAGTTTTGTAATCCTCTTGCTTCTTTCTGAACTTTTTTCCCTCTGTCTCACCTCTTTTCCTATTTGTGCACCTTTCTTGCCTCTTTATGCACCTCTTTTGCCACTTTCTGCACTTCTCTTGCCTCTTTCTACACTTTTTTTTACTGTACCTCTCTTGCCTCTTTCTGCACCTCTCTTAGTTCTTTCTGCATTTCAATTTCTTCTTTCTGCACGTCACTTGCTTCTTTCTTCAGCTCTCTTGCTTCTTTCTGCACCCTTCTTCTCTTTTTCTGTACCTCTGTTGCCTCTTTCTGCACCTTCCTTGCATCTTTCCGCACTTCTCTTGTGTCTTTTTGCACCTCTGTTGATCCTTTCTGTACTTATCTTGCTTCTTTCTGCACTTTCCTGTTTCTTTCTGCATAGTCTTTCCTCTTTCTGCACCTCTCTTGCCTCTTTCTGCACTAGTCTTGTCTCTTTATGTACCTCTATTGTCTCTTTCTACACTTTTCTTGCCTCTTTCAGCACTTCCCTTCCTTCCTTCTGTACCTCTTTTGCCTCGTTCTACACCTCTCTTTCTTCTTCCGGCATGTCTCTTGTCCCTTTCTGCACCTTTCTTGCCTTTTACTGTACTTCTTTGCCTTTTTCTACACCTCTCTTGCCTTTTGCTGCACCTCTGTTGCTTCTATCTGTACTCCTCTTCCCACTTTTAGCACAATTCTTCACTCTTTTTCATCTCTCTTGCTTGTTTGTGCACCTCACATGCATTTTTCTGCACCCCTCTTGCCTCATTCTTCACCTCTGTTGCCACTTTCTGGTCTTCTCAAGTGTCTTTCTGCAATTTGCTTGTCTCTTTATGCACCTCTCTTGTCTTCTACTGTACCTCTTTGCTTGTTTCTGCACCGCTCTTGCCTTTTTCTGCACGTCTGTTGCTTCTTTCTGCACTCCTCTTCCCACTTGTTGCACCCTTCTTCACTCTTTGTGCATCTCTCTGTTATCTGTTTGTGCATCTCTTTCATCTTTCTGCATCACTGTTGCCATGTTCTGCACTTTTCTTGTCTCTTTCTACAATTCTCTTGCTTCTTTCTGTACCTCTCTTGCCTCTTTTTACACCTCTCTTAGTCTTTTCTGCAACTCAATTGTTTCTTTCTGTAGCTCTCCTGCTTCTTTCTGCAGTTTTTTTGCTTCTTTGTGCACCTTTATTGCCTCCTTCTTCACTTCTCTTGTTTCCTTTTGTAACTCTGTTGATTCTTTCTGAACTTCTCTTGCTTCTTTCTGCACTTTCTTGCTACTTTCTGCACCCCTCATGCTTCTTCTGCATCCCTCTTTCCTCTTTTATGCACCTCTCATGCCTCTTTCTGCACTTGTCTTTCCTCTTTCTGTACCTCTCTTGACTCTTTCTGCAGTTGTCTTGCCTCTTTCTGTACTTCTCTTGCCTCTTTCTCTAGTTTTCTTGCCTCTTTCTGCACTTCTCTTGTCCCTTTCTGTACCTCTTTGCCTCTTTCTATACCTCTCCGGCCTTTTTCTGCGCCTCTGTTCCTTTTTTCTGCACTCCTCTTCCCTCTTTTTGTACCATTCTTCACTCTTTGTGCATCTCTCTTGCGTGTTTGTGTACCTCTCTTGCATTTTTCTGCTACCCTCTTGCGTCTTTCTGCACCTCTGTTGCCACTTTCTGGACTTCTAAAGTGTCTTTCTGCACTATTCTTGTCTCTTCCTTCACTTCTCTTGCTTCTTTCTGTACCTCTCTTAGTTCTTTCTGCATCTCAGTTTCTTCTTTCTGCAGCTCACTTTCCTCTTTCTATATCCTTCTTCCCTCTTTCTGTACTCTCTTGCCTCTGTGTGCACCTTTATTGCCTGTTTCTGCACTTTTCTTGCTGTTTTACACCTCTGTTGGTTCTTTCTGCACTTCTCTTGCTTTTTTCTGTACCCCTCTTGTCTCTTTCTGCATCCCTCTTCTCTGTTTCTACACCTCTCGCTTCATTCTGCACCTCTATTGTCCGTTTTTATACCTCTCTTGCCTCTCTGCACCTCGTTGCCTTTTTTGCACCCTACTTCCCTTTTTCTGCACCTCTGTTGATTCTTTCTACAGTCTTCTTGCTTATTTCTGCACCCTTCTTCCCTCCATCTGCACCTCGGTTGTCTGTTTCTACATCTCTCTTGCCTCTTTATGTATCTCTCTTGCCTCTTTCTGTACCTCTGTTGCCTCTTTCTGGACTCCCCCTGTCTCTTTCTGTACCTCTCTTGCCTCGTTCTGCAACTCTCTTGCTTCTTCCCATACTTCCGTTGTTTCTTTCTGTACCTGTGTTGCTTCGTTCTGCCCCCGTCTTGGTTCTTTCTGCACATGACATGCTTGTTTGTGCACCTCTGTTGCCTCTTTCTGCACTTTACTCTCTTCTCTCTGCACCTCTCTGGCTTCTTTCTGCACCTCACTCTCTTCTTTCTCTACCTCTTTTGCTTCTTTTTGAATGTCTCTTGTCCCTTTCTGTACCTCTCTTGTCTTTTTCTGTGCCTCTTTACCTTAGTGTACCTCTCGTGTCTCTTTCAGCACCTCTGTTGCTTCTTCCTGCACTCCTCTTGCCTCTTTCTGCACCCTTCTTTCTTCTTTCTGCACCTTTCTTACTATTTTGTGCACTTCTCTTTCCTCTTTCTGCACTTTTATTATCTCTTTTTTACAATTCTATTGCTTCTTTCAATACCTCTCTTGCCTCTTTCTGCACCTCTCTTAGTTCTTTCTGCACCTCAGTTTATTTCTGCAGCTCACTTCCTTTTTCTGCACTTCTCTTGCATCTTTCTCACCATTCTTTGCTCTATCTGCACCTCTCTTGCCTCTTTGTGCACCTTACTTGCCTCTTTCTGCACTTCTCTTGGGACTTTGTGCACTTTTCATGCCTCTTTCTGCACTTCTTTTGCTTCTTTCTGCACCTCACTTGCTTATTTCTGCAGCTCACTTGAGTCTTTCTGCAGTTCTCTTGGTTCTTTGTACTCCTCTCTTGCCTCTTTCTGCACATCCCTTATCCCTTTTGCCAATTTTTGTACATCTCTTGCTTCTTTCTGCACGTCTATTGTCCGTTTTTACACCTCTCTTGCATTTGCTTGCACCTCTGTTGCTTCTTTTGGTACCTCTTTTGACTCTTTCTGTACCTCTTTTAGTTATTTCTACACCTAATTTGCATATTTCTGCAGCTCTCTTGTTACTTTTTGTACTTCTCTTGCTTCTTTCTATACCTCTCTTGCCTCTTTCTGTACCTCCCTTACCTCTTTCTGTACCGCTCTTGTCAATTTCTGTACCTCTCTTGCTTCTTTCTGCATGTCTCTTGTTCCTTCTTCACATCTCTTTCCATTTTTGCACCTCTGTTGCTTCTTCGTAACCTCTTGCCTCTTTTTTTGCACCCTTATTTCTTCTTTTTGTACCTATGTTGCCTGTTTCTGCACCTCTCTTGCCTCTTTCTGCATCCCTCTTCCCTCTTTCTGCACCTCCCTCACCTCTCTCTGCACCTCGCTTGCCAATTTCTGTACCTCTCTTGCTTCTTTTTTCACATCTCTTGTCGCTTTCTGAACCTCTTTTGCCATTTTCTGTACATATTTTCCTCTTTCGGCACCTCTCTTGCCTTTTTGTGCACCTCTGTTGTTTCTTTCTGCACACCTCTTGCATCTTTCTCATCCCTTCTTCCCTCTTTTTGTACTTCTGTTACCTCTTTCTGCACATCAGTTGCCTCTTTCTGCACCTCTCCTGGATCTTTCTGTACATTTCTTCCTCTATCTGCACATCTCTTGCCTCTTTCTGCACTTCTCTTGCTTGTTTTTGCACCTCTGTTGCTTCTTTATACACTTGTCTTGCTTCTTTCTGTACTTCTCCTGCTTCTTTCTGTACCCCTCTTGTCTTTTTCTTTAGCCGTCTTGTCTCTTTTGCATGCATTTTACCTCTTTGTGCATCTCTCTTGCCTCTTTGTGTACTTCTCTTGCATGTTTGTGCACCTCCGTTGCTTCTTTGTGCACCCCTATTGCCTCTTCCTACCACCTCTGTTGCCTCTTTCTGTACTTCTCTCACATCTTCTGTTAGCTGTGTTGCTTCTTTGTGCATTTCTCTTGGCTCTTTCTGTACCTTTCTTTCTTTTTCAGCACATTTCTTCCTCTTTCTGCAGTTCTCTTGCTTGTTTCTGCACTTCTCTTTTTTTATTTGTTATGAAAGGAATAGCAATGTGATTGTAAGTAATTGCTTAGTGTTTATTGTGAATATTGATATGTTATTAATTTAAAATTGTTAATCCATGTAACAAACCATTGAAACTGTTCACAAAATGAAGATGGCAAGAAAACATAAAATAGAAGAGAACAAAGTCTATTTAAAGAAAAGTAAAAAGAGAGCATTAGAAAAAGAGGAAAGTGTTACTCAGTATAAAGTCTCTTCTAGTAAGAGCACTAAACAGTTTCTTAAAACAGGTGTAGAGAGATTTAAAAAAGTCAATAATAATGAAAGGAAAAAGAAAAATTTCACAACACACCGAAAGGAAAAGAACTGTAATGGTAAAAAAAATGGTAAAAAAAAACATTTGATAATGGAAAAACAACACATATTATAAGAAGGCAACAACTATACTGGGAGATCATATACGAATGTTTTGAAGTAGAGTAATTCAAAATGTACTACAAGATTATAAAAAATATAAAAGAAGATCAGCAGCGTATAAGAAGAAGCAACACATTGAAAGTGTAGTAGATAGTGCTTTCAAATTGAAACAAAAACTATTTATATTAATATTGAAGAGAATGATAACATTAGATAAAACAAAGGTGTTTATGAAAGAGAAAAGCAAAATAAAAATACTTGTTAATAGAAGTAACTTTTGTAAAACGTTTAATGGTAAATGGAAGCACGCATCCAGTATTGAGCCTTTCTTTAATAAAGAAAGCTATTTTCAAGAGAACACATTAGTACATGCAGTTGATACTAGTAGTCGATGCTATGAGATGAAAGATGGTTCTCCCATTCCAAAAGAAAACATGGTTGTTAGGAATGTGGAAGAAGAAATAGCTAAAGAAGTTCAAGGAAGGTGTACACAAGCTCCTGCAAATAAGTGGGATTGTAGCAGTATTTGCAGTATATTCGACAGGAATATTTTGACATATTACTAATTCTTTTAAAACAATATAAAAAAAAAGTGTTAAACCAAAGATTAAGATGTTACAAGGACTAGATCCATTTAAAATAAAAAAAATATACTAAGTTGCAAGGTCATTGTCTGGCTTGTCTTTCAAGAAAAGTGTGACAAAGTACTTTTCATCATTTAAGAATGTTAGCTGTACACCACTCTGAAATGTGGAAGCTAGTAAGGAGACTCTAATATGTAAAAACTCCAGCATTATGTTTAAGTGAAATGAACACAGCTCTTTTGCACGGTTCAGTATCAGATGTACAAAAAGTTTGTGATGATATACAGTTTTGGTTTTTTGGTTCACAAGAGGAGTGTAGAGAAAGTGAGAGTGTAGGTGTGGAAGAACGCTGGAAAAAGATTAGTACTCTGGCCTACAGACCCTCCGGACCTCGTGCTTCATTCATCACTATCATTGCTGACCTAATCACACCCCACGCCATGGCCTCCATGGACTACATACTCATCGAGACCTGAACTTCTACCTCGACAACCTCAGCGACCCCATCTCAACCGCCCTCCTGGACAACCTCGCCAACATCGGACTGAAGCAGCTTGTTACCATCCTTACCCACAAGTCAGAACACACCCTTGAGCCCATCTTCGCTTGTGGGAACAACATCCGCTTCAGCCACACCATGCAGCCCCTCTGGATGGACCGCCACTGAGTACACTTTTCTTTCAACAGCGCCACTGCTCTCAAACCTACTCCTCACCCTCCACAAAAGAACTGGAGCAAGGTCACAGCGGAGTACCTCAACTCCACCCTCATCCACAAACCTCCCTCCTCAACTGACGCCGACTCTGCAGCTAAGAAACAACACCACTGGACCATCAACTGCGCAGACAAGCTCACATCCCTCTGCCTCACCAACAGACAACGCCCCTGAAGGCCACCTGGTGTACCACTGACCTCCAAGAAGCCAGACGCTCCTGCAGATGTCTCGAAAAATGATGGAGGAACAGCAAAACCATGGAAGACCTACATGAATGCCACGTCAGAATACCACCAATGCATAAGGTCCACAGAGAAGACCTTCATCCGGAAGACCGGAACAAAATCCTCACCCACTCCAGCATCTCGAAGGAACTCTTCAACATCACCCAGCAATTCACCAAACCCCCCCCCCCCCCAGTGAAGCCACGGACGTCGCTTCCTTCCAGGACTACTGCAACAAGCTGGGTGCCTACTTCCACCTGAAAATCAAGGCCCTCTATGACAACTTCAGCGAGCTGACCCCAGAGATCACCATTCCCTCCATCGATAACAGCTGGCCAACCACAGCCGCATGGGCCCCGGTCACCACCAAAGATAATACCACAACCATGAAGAGCACTGACTCAGGAGCCCCCATGGACCCCTGCCCTCTGCACATCTTCCACAGAGCCGCCGCCACAATAGCACCCAAGCAACGACACACCATCAATGCCTCCTTGGAATTTGGCACTTTCTCCGACAACTGTAAATGTGCAAAAGTCAAGGCCCTTCTCAGGAAGCCCCCTGCAGACCCGACGGACCTGAAGAACTCCCAACCAATTTCTCTACTTCCCTTCACAGGCAAAGTCACCCAGATGACTGTCAATGCCCAGCTGACTAACTTCATTGAAGAGAACTCCATCCTCGACTCCTCCCAATCTGGATTCCGCAGCAACCACAGCACCAAGACCACCCTCCTCACTGCCACAGACAGCATCCGCACGTTCCTCAACCAGGGCCACACTGCAGCCCCCATCCTAGTCGACCTCTCTGCAGCCTTCAACACTGTCTCCCACCGGACTCTCGTAGCCTGACTCCACGATGCCGGAATACAGGGAACCACCCTTTCTCACCGGCAGAACTCAAAGAATCAGGCTTCCACCCTTCCTCTCCGAAACCACAGAGATCAACTGATGAGTACCCCAAGGATCGTCGCTCAGTTTTCAACATCTACATGGCTCCCCTTGCCGTCATCATCAGACAGCATGGACTCAGCATTGTATCCTAAGCCGAGGACAACCAGCTCATGAAGCACCTGAAACCACCAGACTCATCTTCCAAGAAAAGTGAAAGACGTCGCAGTTTGGATGAACAGCAGCTGTTTGAAACTCAACTAGGAGAAGAAAGAAGTCCTTATCCTTGAACCCACCCCCTCAGCTTGGGACAACTCCTGGTGGCCCTCTGCCCTTGGCAATCCCGCACCCCCATGGACCACCCCCAGAACCTCAGCATCATACTCGGCTCTTCCCTCACCATGACCCAACAGATCAACGCCGTCGCCTCCACCTGCTTGAACACCCTCTGCATCATTCACAAGACCTTCAAGTGGATCCCCCCGAAACCAGAAAGTCTGTCATCCACTCACTCCTAACAAGCAGACTGGACCACAGAAACGCTCTCTACGCTGGAATCAACAAATCCCTGCTACAAAACTCAACACCATCCAGAACACCGTGGCCAGACTGATCTTCAGCAGTCCACAACATGAGCACATCACTCAACACCTGCAAGACCTCCACTGGCTACCCGTCAAGTAGAGAGTAAACTTCAAGCTACTAACCCACGCCTACAAATGCCTCAACAACACTGGACCCAAATACCTCAATGAAAGAGTCTACTTCCACGTACCCAAAATAAACCTCCACTCCGCAGACTTCGCCCTAGTAGAAATCCTGTGCATTAGAGTCTTCTCCTATATTGCGGCAAAAACCTAGAACGAGCTCCTAGTCAACATCAGATGCCTCCATACTCTGCACACCTTCAGCAAGAGCCTCAAGACATTGTTCTTCGGCTAAGTCGGAGCTGTACCCCCCTAGCACCTTGAGACCCTCACTGGTAAGTAGCGTGCTTTAAACCCCCTGATTTATTTGATTGATTGATGAGTTTGCAGCTGACAAAAATGAACTGTTTTAATTTGATGTCGACGTACTCACTGTAGAAGTCAAACTACAAATGTTGATTTATATTTACAAAGTGAAAAGGAAAACAATGATAAGTGGCAGCAGTTTGGTATTTATTTGTTGGTAGAAGGTCAGTTTTAGTTGGCAATTGATCACATTGTTTATAAATACTGTTACAACAAATTAGAGGAGAACACAAAATGCCAGCTAGAGCAGTACATAACAACTTAGAGCCATATGCATGAACACATTTTCCCATAGTCACAGAATGGGCAAAACTCTTTGATGCATCTGGCACTTAGAGTTGGTACCTATTCCTCAGGAACTGGCAGATTTAAATGCATATGAGTCTATTCTTATTCAATCTGTACACCCATTTCATGTCATAGTTCGTATGGAGCCTAAAACAAGTAACCTGCCACCAACAGATTAACAGAGGTCTGAAAGGAAGAGTTGTGTACTTACCTTTAGGTTTTAGGAAAAACATTGAAACTGTTGGTGTAGTTAGGGAGAAATAAGCCAGTAGTTATTCTAGTAAATGCAGTACCAACAAATAGTTGTAAATCTGGCAAGAGTTTGTAGATGTTACTAAACTTCTGAAGGCTACATTGTACCTGGTACAGAATAATATTTTTTTATAAGAATGTAAATGTTGATGAAGGCGTAACATGCTTAGAAAATGACTCACTAATGTCGAGGCCAAATAGAAAAAGTGGTCAAGTTCAGCAGTCAAGAGATTTATGAACATTATACTAAACATCCTCTACATTTGAAAGAAATCAAAGGAAACTGTATTGAATTATTTCAAATGAAGGAAGCATAGGGAACTCCTATGAGTGTATGGGAAAAGAGTTTGGAGGCTCTTTGTTTTCAACTGTTATTCCCCACCGGAGAAGGTGGACGATTTGATGAGCTAGCTGTACGGATTCCAGCTTCAGAATAGTACTCAACAAGATTGTACTCTGAGGTCCAAGATTTCGACAGTGCATTCCATACATATTGTCATCCTCTGTTTGAAAGCAATTTGTATGCAGTGAGCCACATATTAAAACAAGAGTTCATCTTCAACATGCTTCTGCAAAAGAATTCATGGACAAAGTTCAACAAAGAGATAAAAATGGTGAATCTCAGTTAATTAATTTGAGGACGTGTCAATGTGGTACCAATGAATATTGGTTTCATTGTCATGGTGAACTTAAATGCATGTTAAGTAACTTAGGTGAATCTACATTGTTTGTAACACTTACCTGTGCTGAATATGCTTTGGAAGATTTACTTGAATTTCTATGAGAAGCAAATTCAAATGTTAAAAACATTGAATTGAAGACACCTGGAGAATTCTGTTCCTTGGATCCTGTGAATTTCTGCAGCAGGTATTCTAACCATAGATTTCAATGTATGATATGCAACAAAAACATTCCGCCTCTTGGAGAAGTTACTAATTTCTTTTGAAAAAAAGAGTACCAAGTCAGATGTGCTCTCATAGACACATGCTATTATGGATAAAGAATGCACCAAAATGTGGAACTGATACTGATGACACTGTTTTGTCTTTCATCAAACAGTCTGTTACATGTGTCATTCCAAGAGATCGACGAGAAAAGAGCTTGAGACAACAAGTTTTACAGTTTCAAAGTCATCGATGTAGGAAATACTGTAGATGAAAAATACAAGTGTAAAGGGAAATTTTATACAAAATGTCATTTTTGATTCCCATGTCCTATTATCTCTAAAGGAAGAGTAAATAGTTTTTTGTCAGCAGTAAGGCGTACAATAACTCCGAAATTTCTAAAGAATACATACAACTTCAGAAGAACAGAAGCTTCAAAATACAATAATGACTATAATCCAGGTATTTTGACAATGTGGAATGTAAACATCGATATTCAGTATGCTGCAGATAACTTAATTGTTGTTGCTCACTATGTTATTACATATATTACAAAATCTGAAAAGACAGAGATGAAAGAGTTTTAGCAAGAAATTGTACAGCTTCAGCTTGAAAATGCATTTCCATAGAAAGATTGGATCCAATGATTGTTCGCTTTGTTTGAGCTCAGCTAGTTTATATTAAAAGTCAAGAGGAATCATTTGGATAAGTCTTAGTCTTGCCTCGACTCGAAGTAGAGTTTTGAAATCTTTACAAAAAATCAAATACTTAGCACAGTATGAACCAGAAAGTACTGATGTTGTCAAAACTAATGTGTTGGATACATACCATCCCAAAAGGAGTACACATCTTAAAAACCTATGTCTGTATGAAATACTTCAGCACTATACGCTTAAAAAGAATGTTAGAGAAGGTATCAAAACACGAAAGATATGCAGTAATTGCATGTGATGGATGTCTAGTGAATCATTTCATAGGGAATCTTATTAATCACAGAAAACTGACTTGTGATAGTGTAGATAAGAGAGAATTTTTCTATTTAGCACGTCTGTAACTGTTCAAGCCTTAGCATAGTAAAACAGAATTACTTGGAGACTGCTATGAAGATTCTTTTAATGCAACAAAATACAACATTCAGTGCACAATTTTTTCAACTTATCCACAAATGTTAAATTATGAGATTGAACAAGAAAGCACTATTGCAACTGAAATAGCTAGAGAAAGTTCACAAGGCAGTCAAAGTTCTGGTCCACTGAGTCAAAATTCACTAGGACAACCAATTATTGAAAATGAAGCAGCGATAGCCATGAGAAGGTAGAAACTGCAATGTGACAAGCACAACAGGATATTATTCAGTTTGGAAAGTTAGAGGAACAACTAAATATTGAACAAAAAATATACATCTACAAACCGAACAACAGGTACAACATGGTTTGCTGTAAGAAAAAAAAGAATGCCAATGTTCATCATTTAAACCTATTCTAATATACATTAGTGGTCAAGCTGACACAGGGAAACATTTCTTAATTAAAGTATTGACCAGTTCTCTACACAAAACTACAGAATCATCTTGTGTTGTAACCGCTCCAACTGGATTAGCAGCACTCAACGTTAAAAGGATTACTTTACATTGATTGCTTATGCTGCCTGTTGAACATGATAATAAATTGGAATATCAGAAGCTATCTGGAGAAGCTTGTTATGAAGTCTCAAAAGTACTGAAGAAAATGTAGCTTTTAATTATTGATGAGGTGAGCATGGTCACAAACTTAGTGCTTGCCTTTGTACATTTAAGAATACAACAGATTTGAAAAACAGATTACGGTGTTCTGTTTGGAGAAAAATATTTAATTGTATTTGGAGATCTACTACAACTTACTCCTGTGAAAGGACAACCTGTTTTCAAATCACTTCTCCGTGAAGACACAAGCAAATCTTTGGCCCGTATTGGAAATGTAAACATTTGGTTACATTTTGAATATAAAGAACTTGCTAAGAATATGCAACAAGCAAGTGATGAAGATTATGGAAATATTGTTCAAGACATACGAATTGGTGTCTTCATGAAACATGGTAAATAAACTATAGAAAGTCGGCTACTAAGGATCTTCTTTGCAACTGGCAAAACAGCAGCAGAAGTAATGTACAATGTGCTTATAGAGAATAAGTCTATACTTTGCCTATTGCCTACACTGCAAGAGTGTTCAACATTTAATCAACAACTTCTCAAACTGGAAAAACAACAAATTGTGGAAATTGAAGCTATTGATAAAATCTAACTCCAGGGAGTCATGATTCCTTTAATGGAAATACTACAGGCTAAATTGCATTCTTTGGAAAAGTCTGCATCTAATACTGCAGGCTTAGAAAAGACTTTACATGTATGTATACACTGTTCAGTAATTGTGTGGCTTAATTTGAATATAGAAGAAGGATTCGTAAATGGAGCAATGGTAAAAGTTGTTGATTTTGTAAATTTTCAGAATAGAGATGGAATAGAATTTTTGATTATAAAATTTGATCAGATTAATGAGGTAAGACTGATTGGGCATTGTGTTGTACATTTTTTGCTTGTAAAAGATTTGTATGTTCACAGACAACAGTTTCCTCTGTCTTTAGCATATGCAGTAACTATTCATAAATCTCAAGGTTTAAGTACAGACAGAGCTTTTGTAAATATTTGAAGTACAGTGTTCAAAGAGGGAATGGCATTGTCTCGAGTAAGAACATTGTCTGGTTTGTATTTGATAGATTTTGATGAGAAGAAGGTTAGTGCTGATGCAAATTGTGTAAGAGAGTAAAATTGTCAAAGAAGACTTTGTACTCCTAATTTAGGTAAACATCCCATATATGAGAAACATATAGTGTGTCGAAAATGGTAATATGTCAAAGATGCAACTGAGGTTCAAAAAAACAGAAAGCAACTAAAGAGAAAGTTGAGAGTATAGAGAAAAAAATAGAAAGTGTTGATGATATTGTAGGATACCAGTTAGAAAACCCTTCGATTATCAACTGTTATGCTAATGTAATTCTGAATGTTGTGTTTCAATTTCCACATATTCATCATGAAATCATGGGAAATCATGAAAAAAGATTCTGTTCTGCACTACATCATGTATTTCAACAGTTGATAAGTGACAGAAGTAAAATAAAATGCCTACTGCTTCTGGCATTCAGCATCTTTTAGATATATGTACTGGTTCATTGACATTTACTCTCAACATACAGCAAGATGCACAAAAAGTTCAAATGCTTACGCTTGGAGTAGTAGAGCATGAAAAAAACACATTGAAAACTTATTTGGACTAAATTACAAATGGAACCATAAGTGTGAAGAGTGTTCATTTACTTCTACCACTGAAATACCATAACAATTCCTATACTTCACAATACCAGACTGCCAACCAGTACCTTTTAACGCATTGATAAAAACAGAAAATCAGGATATGAGATGTTCAAATTGTAGATCAGAGATGTTGTCTACATTGCATATAGAAAGATTTTGAAAATATCTCATTTTAATGTTACAACGTTGTAGAGAAAATTGGAAACAAAAATTACACATTTTAAAGCAAGTCAAATATCTATTTCAGGAAGAACTTACACAACAGCAGCTATTATTTTTCAAGAAAGAGTTACTGCAATATCTGGACACTATAATATTTGATTAAAGTGTAACAATGGATGGACACATTGATGCCCACCTAGAATTCAAAGCTAGATTGCCTTTTCAATTAACAAATTCTTATATGTTATTTCTCCACCAAAGGTTTTGAGTACATCATTCGACCTATTGGGGAAGACGTCAACAGAAAGAAGACAGCACTGCAAACTATTAACATTTATAATTAGTGTTTTGATTATTATTTGCGCTAATTGATATTACATTTGAAAAATTGTGTTTAAAAGCAAATAGTTTATATATTTGTTGTCTATAATTTACCAGTTGTAAATGAGAGTGTACATTTTGGCAAAAGTATTTCAGCTAAATAATAGAGTTTATGTATATGAAGGAAGTAATAGAAAGGAAAACGCATAGCTACACATATTGAAAATGATGTTCTATGCTGATTTGGTTTTTTTTTCTACAAAACTTGATTATTTTTACCCCCGCTGTTCAATGATGATACTACATTGAAATCACTGTGTATGGTGAGTTAAGTGGAATCTGAGAACAGCAAAAAAGGGAAACTGAGAAGGTTATGTAATTCTACATTTATGTTGTGTCCTCAAAAATATAATTTAGCAATTTCTATAATATATTATCATTACCTAACAGTTTTTCTTTTTTTTCTTTGTAGTAGCTTCTGTTGCAGTTTGAAAACAGTTTTAATTCTGTTTAGGATAATACTACTCTAAAATAGTTTTACTGAGTAAGGTATCTATGTTACCTGGTAAAATGTTTTACATTTAATTATATGTTATTTGTTCTAATATAAATAATGTTCATCCTTTCGACTATTGAAAATTATCATCATATTTTTGAGGAGCAGTATCACACTTAACTTTTTATAAAAGTGCATAGACCAATAAAAGTGCTTTTATTGCAAGGTATTTACTTCTCATTATACAGCACAGGTGTGTATTGAACTCTCTATCTAAGGACTTCTCAGACGCATATATAGATAACAGATGCCTGCTTCTGTGACTCAAAACTCTAGTAGAACTGATAAGATTTGCGCACCTCCATTATAAACTACATAGTTTTGAAGTTAGAGTTATCAGATGCACAACATGTCAGAATACATGTACAAGCCTACACATACTAGACTACGTCTCTTTCACTCCACATGTTGTCGAAATGTGTGTACAAGAAGATGTATGTATTAGTTTCTCCTTTTTATACAAGACAAGTGGGTATTGAAAGTGCTTTTTATTATAGTTGAAAATTTGACAGTTTTGAAGTATTATGTATCCCTGCCATGGGTATGAGCACCACCTCTGCGAAGAGGGGCTGTAGCTAGAACTTTTTCTGAAGCCCTACAGCACAGGGAGCCTTGAGTAAATAATGGCCCTGAACATTGCAGATCCTACAGAGGAAAAATAATTAAGCTTTACAAAGGAAAACAAAACAGAAACTTACCATCGCTGATAAGAACAGGTCAATGTAGATTGAACAATTTTCCAAGTGACTTTGCATGGATGCCACAATAGGTCTCCGATGGGGGATTTAAGAGATCATTATGAACTTTGAGTAGGTATTAGCATGTGGGAACGACCGGGTTTTCACAATGCAGAAAGAGTTATCCATCATGGGTTATCATCCCCTCTGTATCCCAAGTAGTGAACAATTATGGATACATTCTCGATATTCAGACTTTGAAATAGGGGTATAGCATTCCTGATTGTCCAATTGTCTCTTAGCTTCCCTATAGTGATGTTCTTTGTCTAGGACAACGATGTTGCCTCCTTTGTCGGAAGGTTTAAAAATTGTAGTGTTGTCCTCTTTGAGTTTTTGTAAAAGTTTCCATTCTTTTCTGGTGAGATTATATTATAAAGCTTTGTTTTTTGCATGATTGGAGGAATGTTATCATGGTCCATGTCACATAACATAGGATTAGATAATTGTAAAAATAGTTCTACCTCACCACGATGTACCAGGTTGGCTAATGCCCATTCAGGGCTCAATTATGAGGGAAAGCAATCATACGGGTACATTAGAATGTATAATTTTTTTTGAATGCATCGCTGAAATTGATAATTGGCACACTTTCCCGGAAATTGCCTGAATAAGACCAATATTCATGTACCATTAACGCTTTCCCTAGAAATTTGCATATACCTTATTTTGGTTTGTTAATAGTCTGTCACTATATTCTGCACGTTTTAAGATGGCCGCCATGAATTTAGGCCACCAAACTGTTTTTTATTTCAATTGTCATCACATGATTGTCACATGCACCTATAGGGTTGTACTAAAGTCAGTGCTTGGCTTGGGAACACCGACATCGAAAAAGGCTTTCACGCTGAAACGCTTCTGTCGGTGCGGGGGGGTCCGCACAACAGCAGTAAGAACAAACCCGTGAGTGCATCTTTTTTTGGTTACAAACACGCCGGTGTGGACTAATATATATATATATATATATATTACCTACTGGCGGTCGCCAGTAGGTACTTATAGTTAGGATCTATTTCCATAGGGATATCGCAACATTCTATTTGGAATAACTTTGGCGCCGGTTGAGGAATCAGCCTGAATTTTTCAGCAACTTTGCCTCGCGACGCTCCGCTCCTTCCCTGAAAGTTTGGGGGGGATTCGTCAAGCGGGGGCCGAGATAAAAGGGGGGTCCCAAAACGTGTTTTCCCCATGTTAATTTCCATAGGGCGGTCTGTCGCACTTTTAGCTCGAACGGCTGAATGGATTTTCACCAAACTTGGCAAAATTGTAGGGACTGGTAGCCTGATGTGCCTTTGCTATGTCTCAAGATATGTAGTCCAGAGGATTTTGAGTAATTTAGGTTCAAAAAAATTTATATATCTGTAAGCGCGCCCCGGTGCGCGTACCGGGGAGCTCTCCAGGCGCGCCACGCGACCTGCACACGGGAAGCTGATTGGCTCTCGGGAGTCTGTACACATTCGAAACAGTTCGCAGCGGCCGCCATCTTGTGTCTCGGTAGGATCGAGACACAAGAGGTGGTAAAAACAAAAGGGAAAATAATGAAAAGGGGGCAGGGTACACCCCCCCTGACCCTCTAGGTTTGATGTGGGGGCCATAAAAGGGTCCCTCGGGGAGCGTATTTTGGTGAAAAATAGTGAAAATAATAGTGTCAAATAATCATTTTGAGTGATTACAGGTAGGGTAGCTCTGAAAAGAGCTTTTGGGTTCTGTGGCTGTTTTCGGTACCTACAAGTACGTCCCACACACACCCACACGCACACAACCCTACACCCCCACAGTCACACACTCCCCACACACACCTCACACACGCACACCTCCACCCACACCCAAACACCCCACAGCCCTACACCGACACCTTACACATCCATACCCACATCCACACATCCCACACACCCAGACACACACACACACCTCACCCCCAACACACACACACGCACACACAGATACCTCACAGACACACCTCACACATCCCACACACCTCCCCCCACACACACACGCACACCTCACAGACACATCCACACATCCCACACATACACACACATCCTATACACATACTCCCCACACCCACACACACCCCAAACACACCTCACACACCCACACTTCCACCTACACCGAAACACCCCACACACCCACACCCACACACACACTTTACACACCCACATCCCCACCCACACCCACATACCCCACACAGATATATACCTCATCCCCCCAGACACACACACACACATACAGACCTCACAGACACACCCCGCACATCCCCCACACACACCTCCCCCACCCCCACACATGGGGAAAACTCAGTGAAACACTAAAATAATAATTTAAAGTGCTTAGAGGTAGGGTATCTCTGAATAGAGTTGTTGTGTTGTGTGGGTGATTTAAGTACCAACATGTAGGTACCAATGCAGAGTCTTAAATTCAATGTACACCTTTTACTCTGTAGATAATTTGCATGTTGTTACAGAAGTTATTGTGGTATATGGAATGCATACCATAGTCTGTCAGGAAAACATAAAGAACATGGAGGCAGGAGATGAAAAAGAGATGTCAAATACACTTTGGAGATAATATAGTGGGAGAAAGGAAGTATCTATGAGCAAAATTACTATGTAAAACAAAAAAGTTGCACAGTATACTATAAGTTTGACTTTACATTATAATGAATTTGGTAGTAGTTTAAGATTTACATATAAAAATGAATAATGTCTCAAACAATTTTAGAATTATTAAATATACATTTATTTTTGAGATTCATTTTCAAAATTTGATAGAACGTCTAACATTTGACTGTCCGAAATGTCCTCTTTTTGAGTGAACATAACTTCCAGCATTTGACTGTCAGAAACGTCCTCATATTGAATTAACAAATCCACAGATTCTACACATTGTAGAAGTTCATGGTCCCGTGATTCATCCATGAATTCCAAGTCATTGGGTTCAATGATTTCCTCATTGTTTATCTCTAGGACAATTTCAAAGGAAACGTTCTGTTCTCCTTCCATTTTTGTGCTGAAATTTACATTAAAAAAAAAATCAGTAGAAATATGGCACTGTTGGGTTTAAGTTCAGACAGGTAGTTTTGATTTTTTAACAGTGAAGTTAACTTTGGGCAGTGTATGGTAACAGGCAGGAAGTAGAAATATAAAAAAGTGCCTGTGAAGAAATGTAAGTAAATTCATAATTATAGCAGAGAAGCCTAAGTCAATCCATAAATATAACAGAGGAGCCTATCTCTATCTATAACTATAGCAGAGGGACAGTAAATAACTATCAGAAAACGTTTTTAAAAAGTAACTTGAAGTGCCCCTTACAAATTATCAACTTACTTTACAGAGAGGTGAAGACGACAAAATGCGAAAATCCTTTCAAGATGTACCTCAGGTAGTTATAGTCAAAATGGCTGTGTTTCCCTCTCATTTTTCATTTATATTCATGTACATAACCAATCAAATGTCAGGAAAAAAAATAGAAAATGAAAGTAACATTTTAATTGGTTGTCAATTCTAACACTTCAGATGTGTTTTTGTGAACTAATTTACCTCAGGGTATTTAGAGAGGTCTACAGGCTAAATAGCTCAATGGAATTCCATCGAATTTGGGAAAATGGTAGGGATTGGTATGTAGTATGAGCTATTCTATATTTGGTGAAAGTGTCTCCAGTGGTTTTTATGTAAATTAACTTTTAACATTTTTTTAGAGCGCTTCCCGGTGTGCGCCCCGGTACGCGTACCGGCAGCGCTACGGCAGTCCTCCATTTTGTGTTTCGGTAGATTTAAGACAGAAAATGGAGGACAAACAACGTTGGGAATGGGTATAAGGGGGCATCGTAGGCACTCCTTGACCCTCTAGGTTTTCTGAGGGGGTCTTAGGAGGCCCAAATAGGCAAACAAAAAAATATATATATATTTTTTGCGGGAGGAGCGCCCGGTACGTGCACCGGGGAGCGTACTATGGTGAAAAATAGTGAAAAGGGTAGCCCTGAAAAGGGCTTTTGGGTTCTGTGGCTGATTTAGGTACCTACAAGTAGGTACCAATGCGCAGTCTTAAATTCAGGAGGAATATTCTATTCCCCTCATCTGAAAAGTGCACACCATCTTCCCTGTAGATATCTTGCATGTTGTAACGCAAGTTATTATTGTATATTGAACCCATTCCATAGTCTCTCATGTAAGCAGAAACAGATTTATTCACATGTTTCCGTGCTTTCTCAAATTGTGGACAAAATTGATTGGACCACTTCCATTTCTGCCTTTGGCATATATTGGAATATACCAAGGCAGTTTGAGGAAAAAGTGCCATCAATTAATCAAAGGTGTCCTTTATAAGCATTTCCAGACCTACCCCAGTCAAAGTGCCCAAGTCATTTCCTCCACAGTGCACAATTAAAAGGTCAGGGTGTGGCAAATGCAAAAAGGTTTTCACCAATGGTATCAATTGGTGACATTTCAATCCTCTGTGGCCAATCCATTTAATCTTCACATTTGGTAAGTCAAGGTTGTGAAAATTTCTGGTAGCTGCATACCTTTGAGCCCAGTGGATATAGCTATGTCCAATAATCCAGACAGAATACATGGTGAGAGGAGATTCTGGTGCAGTCAGATGAAGTGTGGAAAAGAAATGGCAGTTGGAACAATAGGAGTTTGCAAAAAAAAACTTGTGGAGTTTCAGTGCTCTTGAATCACAAGCAATGATTGGTAGAATGAGATAGTTGAAAACTGAAAATTAGGGTGCATGGTTGTGTTCTGTGTAAGAAGTAATTTGAATGGTTAAAAAAAAGTCATTTAAAGAAACTTTGCACTAGAAAAGCTGGTGTATTCGCAGGTCCAACATCCTTGATGAGGTGATTTGCAACATTGTAGAATAAACCTTTAACCCTGGGAGCTCAGTGAGGAGGGAGTTGCTATGGCAACAGGTAGAAAGGGCTGAAGGGGGAAGGGTGTTGGTTTGAAAATACAGAGGGAAGAGATTTGATTGGGTACCATGAGCAATATGTGTGTAGAATTAGAGGTTTTCTGTGCCTTTATGGTTTGCAGTGTCTGGAGAACATACCTTTTGCTCTGCTAAAGAAATATTGGTGTGTGTATCTGACACTGTTCTGAATCTCCTAAAATATTTGTAAAGGTGAGTTATGATTCATTTAATATACATAGAGACTTGTATACTCTATGGAGAAGATTTGGAAGCAAATTGTGGTTTTTGAATGTTGCTTTGTGTCATGCTTTTTGATAATGCTTGGTAAAAAGTTTTTACTGCATAGAGTAATTGTATTTTGTAAAATTGCGAAGTTTTAGTCGTGACATGGAATGCTTCTACATAGGACCTGTGCTGTGTTTTGTAAATGTGATGTCAAAAACGATTTTGGGGAAAATAAATGTTTTTACATTTTTTAAAAGGAATAAAGAATGTGTGCATGTTTAATAGAAATACATTTGACTCTTTACAATGATGTTACCTGTGTTAACTCAGTGTAGGAAGCATATTGAGTTTGTTTGCATAGAGGAATTGTATTTTGTAAAATTGTGAAGCTTCATGTGAAAGCGTTTGCCTCAGTCTTATTCCTGTTGTGAGGCAGGTGCAAGATTTTGCCTCAGTCTTATCCCTGCTTTCACATGGAGCTTCACAATTTTATAAAATACAATTCTATATAACTATATAACTCAATACTTTCTTGGGAAGCATAGGTGGTGAAGCCTGTGTATAAGAGTGCAGTGGACTTAGACATATGTCTCATCTTCTTTGTACTTGTGGACAGAGCTGTCTTCCACTATACTCTTCAATACAGGCCTCACCTTTTGTGCACCCCTGGAGAATCCTCACCTGATCTGTAACCCTGTATAGATCGTTTGCTTTATGTCATTGCTTTGTTGTTTGGTAATAGTGGTCTATAATGTGCTACTTTTTTCTTTAACACCAATTGAAATCGTTATTTGAAGAGTAAGCAAAGATGCCCACAAAGGAAAGGACAAAGAAACAACGTAACCGGGAAAAATCCAAAACAGCAACGGAATTACAGCAGTCTTCCACAACAAATACTTCAAAAAACAGGAACCAAGCTCCTGGTAAGACAACTAAGTCTTTTTTACGTAACATATGTACATCCCAAAAAAATGATGGACAACATGTAGAAAAAGAAAATGAGAGAGTAAAATTGAAAAGGAAGGAGAGAACTTCAAAGAATCCTAAAACTGGAGCAGGAGAGAATAATATGTATAGGAATAGAAGGCAGAATCAGTTTAGAGACATTCGTAGATGAATGTTTCGCAATAGAGTGGTTTTAAATTTGTTAAAAAACATTAGGAAAGGTAAACAGAGAGCTGCTTTTTATAAGAAAAAGAAGAGTGTAGAGAAGATTGTTGATCAGGCTTTTGAAGTTAAGAAAAAATTATTTATTTTAATAATCAATAGAATTAGGACACTTAACAAGACAATTGATGTTTTCAAATCAAACAGTAGATGGAAAAGAGTAATTAATCGGACTAATTTTTGTAAAGTTTTTTCTGGAGAATGGATGCACAGTTCAAGTTGTGAGCCATTTTTTAATGAGGAGAGTTACTTCCAGGAGAATGATTTAGTGCATGCAGTTGACACCAGTGGTCGAGCGTTTGAAGTGAAAGACGGTTGTCCGATTGAAAAAGAGAAACTTGTGCCTAGAGAACCAGAAGAGGTGTTATCTGATGGAGTTTTAGGGAGACGTACTAAGGGTCCAGTATACACTTGGAAGTGTAGTAGTATTTGTAGTGTGCGACAGGAATCAATTGATTTGTTTTGTAATTTCTTACGTACATATAGTAAGAAAAGTATAAAGCAGAAAGTGAAGTTGTTGCAAGACTTAGATCCTTGCAGAGTGAGAGGAATCACAGGTTTGCAAGGCCATTCACTGGCTTGTCTTTCTAGAAAAGTCTGTCAGAGTGTTTTTCATCATTTTAGTATGTTAGCAGTGCATCATACCAAAATGAGGAAATTAGTGAGAATGTTGTATTATGCAAAAAGTCCAGCACTTAAGCTTAAACAATTAAACAGTGTTCTTTTGCATGGAACTGAATTAGATGTGAAGAAGATTTGTGAAGAAATTGAGATTTGTTATTTTCGTGAAAAAGAGGACAGTGTACAGATTTTAAATAGAGAAAATTTTGAGAAGCAAATTACCAGGTTTAAGGTGAAATCAAGTGAAAGGCCGAATTTTACTTGTGTGTGTTGTCGACGGACTCATTATAAGATTCAGACTAGGTTAGTTGATTTATATGCAAAAAGTGAAAAGATGGATAATTATGAGTGGAAAGATTTAGCAACTTATTTGTGGGTGGAGAATTGTTTTGATTTGAGTTCTGATCAGCGTATTTGTAAATATTGTTATGATAAATTAAATCAAAACAGAATGCCTGCTAGAGCTGTTCATAATAATCTGGAGTTGGTAGACATTCCCCGTGAATTGATGGATTTAAATACATATGAGTCTATTTTGATTCAATGTGTCCATCCTTTTCAGGCAATTGTTCGCATGGAGTCTAAGATAGGGAAATTGCCTCCTACAGATTTGCAGAGAGGATTAAAGGGAAGAGTTGTTTATTTGCCCCTTGATTTGAAAAAAAATATTGATACAATTGGTATAGAAAAAGTAGAAGAGGAACCTTTAGTTATTCTAGTTAATGGGGTTCCAACAAAGAGTAAAAAAAATTGGCAAGATTTAGTGGATGTTAGGAAAGTCAAAAAGGCAACGTTGTATTTAGTCAAAAACAATGAGTACTACAAAGATGTATGTGTTGCAGCAGAGGAAAAAGCTGCAGATGAAGACAGTGATTGTTCAGGCGGCCAAATTGAAAAAGTTGATGTGTCTAGAAGTGAAGAAATATATGAACATTATACTGTTCATCCTTTGCATTCCAAAGAAGTAATGGGGAATGCAATTGAATTGTTTCAAATGAAAGAAGCAAAAGGAAGTCCCATTAGTGTATGGGAACAAAGTTTGGAAGCTCGTTGTTTTCCACAGCTATTTCCAACAGGTCGAGGTGGACGATATGACGATCAACCACTTCAAATTCCTGCATCTGAATATTGAACTGTAAGATTATATGCTGAAGATGCAAGGTTTCGTCAATGAATTCCCTATTTGTTTCATCTACTGTATGAAAGTGACTTGTCTGGGCTTTCTTATGCAGTAAACCATATTCTGAAAAGTGGAGCACATCTGCAAAATGTTTCGGCGAGGGACTTTATGGAGAAAGTGAATCTGCAAGATAATATTTTAAAATCTCATCTAATCAATCTCATGGCATGTTAGCGTGGTACAAATGAGTATTGGTACCATCGCCATGGGGAATTGAAATGTATGCTAAGAAACTTAGGAACTCCTACATGGTTCCTCACTCTTAGCTGTGCCGAGTATGCATGGGAGGACTTACTTCAATTTCTACGAGAGGCCAATGCTAATATACAAAATATAGAATTCAAAACACCTGGAGAAACTGTGTTCTTTGGATCCAGTGAATGTATGCAGATATTTCAATCATAGATTTGAAGCTATGATGTCTTTTATTACCAACAAAAAAAATCCTCCCCTTGGAGAGGTTTTGGATTTCTTTTGGAGAAAAGAGTATCAAGCGAGAGGTGCTCCTCACATACATATGTTATTATGGATTAAAGATGCACCCAAATTTGGAACAGATTCAGATGAGACAGTGATGAGCTTCATTGAAAAGTATTCAACATGTGCTGTTCCGAAAATTACCGAAGAAAACAATTTAAGGCAACAAGTTTTACGCTTTCAATCCCATCGTTGTGGAAAGTACTGTCGTCGAAAATTCAGAAACAAGGACAAGTTCTACACAAAATGTCGTTTCGCTTTTCCACGACCAGTGATTTCTAAAGGAAGAGTAAATAATTTAATGTCTTCTCTGCGACATACTGTGACGAGAAAATCACCAAAAAATACATACAATTTAAAAAGAAACGAAGAGTCCAAGTACATCAATGACTACAACCCAGTGATTTTGTCCATGTGGAATGCTAACATGGATATTCAATTCGTTGCTGACAACTCTATTGCTGTAGCTCGATATGTGACGTCTTACATCACAAAAAAAGAAAAGACAGAACTGAAGGAAATGTGGGAGGACATTTCACATGAAAAGAGCCTAAGCAAGAAATTGTACAGTTACAGTCTGAAGATGTTGTCGCATCGAGAAATTGGAGCATATGAATGTTCTGATCGATTGTCGTCAGAAAGTCTCTATGCTAAATCTAGAACCATCATTTGGGTGAGTCTAGGTCTTGCTGCAACACGAAATGGAGTTTTGAAATCTGTACAAGAGATAGAGTATTTGGCGGAGAAAGAACCAGAAAGTACAGATATTTTGAAGACAAACATGTTGGATACATACTATCCAAATAGAAGTCCTCACCTTGAGAAGTTTGTCTCTATGAAGTTCTGCAAAGATATATTTATAAAAGAAACATCAGAGAAGATATCAATAATGGAATATATGGAATCATTGGATGTGAAGGATGTCTAGTGAAACAGAAAAAAGGTCATTTGATTAATCATCGAAAATTGAGTTGTGAAAATCCAGGCAAAAGAGAATTTTACTATTTGGCTCTTTTGCAACTCTTTAAACCATGGCGAGAAGAAGAGGAACTACTTGGAGATTTTCTCTGTTATGAAGACTCTTTTAATGCTACGAAGGATACAATAGAATGTCCTGTTTTTCCAAATTATCTGCAAATGTTGAATGAAGAAATAGATCAAGAATCAACAATTGCTGCAGAGATTGCGAGAGATAGTTCTCAAGGCAGTCAGAGTTCTGCTTCATTCAGTCAGGATCTACTAGGAGGACCAATTATCCAAAATGAAGCTGCCACTGCCATGGATGAAGTGGAAAGAGCTATGGAGCAAGCTCAAGAGGATGTAATTCATTTAGAAGATTTGGTGAAACAATTAAACCTTGAGCAGAAACTGATATATGACGAAGTCACAGAACAGGTTGAACATGGATTGAGTCATGAGAAGAAAGAGTGCTCATGTACATCATTTAAGCCTGTCCAACTGTACGTGAGTGGAGAAGCGGGAACTGGAAAAAGTTTTTTGATTAAAGCAATTGCATCTTATCTGCAGAAAAGGACTGAATCACCGCTGTCTTGTGTTGTTACCGCTCCAACTGGGCTGGCAGCACATAATATTAAAGGGATTACTTTACATCGTTTACTGATGCTGCCAGTGGAGCATGATAACAAATTGCAATATCACAAGCTATCTGGAGATGCGTGTTCCGAAGTTTCGAGAGTCCTGAAGAAAATGAAACTTCTTATCATTGATGAAGTAAGCATGGTGTCAAATATAATGCTTGCTTTTGTGCATTTGAGAATGCAAGAAATTCTTAGAACAGACTATGATGTTTTATTTGGAGGAAAACATATTATTGTTTTTGGAGATCTTCTGCAGTTGACTCCAGTGAAAGGACAACCTGTGTTCAAAATGCTCACACATGAAGATACCAGGAAGTGCCTAGGAAGCATTGGAAACGTTAATATATGGTTAAACTTCAAATATGCAGAACTGCTTCAAAATATGCGGCAGGCAAAGGATGAAGATTATAAAAATATTTTACAAGATGTAAGAGTAGGAAAAATAAGTCAACAATGGAAAGAAGCTTTACATGGACGGTTAATTTCTAATTTGTACCCAAATGAAAACATTCTTCCAGAGAATATTTTTAAGAAAATTAACGAGAAGAAATCTGCCATATGTTTGATGCCTACTCTGAAAGAATGTACCATGTTCAACTGGAAGCTATAGATAAAATAGAGCATATGGGAGCAACAATTATTTTGTCAGAAAATTTGAAATCAAAATTGGATCCATTGGAGAAGACTATATCTAAAACTGCTGGTTTTGAAAAGACTCTGAATGTGTGTTTAAATTGTCGTATCATTTTGAGAAGGAATTTAAATGTTGAAAGAGGTCTGGTAAATGGAGCAATGGGTCATGTTGTTGGTTTTGTGAATTACAAAAATAGAGATGGAATTGAAATTATAAAAATTAAATTTGATGGCATTGATGAAATAGAACAAATTTGTCGTTGTTCAGCTAGATTTTATGTTCGCCGAAAACAGTTTCCTGTTTGTTTGGCATATGCGGTGACAATTCATAAGTCTCAAGGTTTAAGTGTAGATAGCGCTTTGGTGAACATTGGAAGTTCTGTGTTTAAAGAGGGTATGGCATATGTGGCATTATCACGAGTCAGAACTTTATCAGGATTGTACTTGATTGAGTGTGATGAAACAAAGATTTGTGCAGATCTAGATTGTGTTAAAGAATACAATAGGTTAAGAAGAGAGTATGCTCCACATGTGCCTCAATATCCTCTGATTGAAAAACGTGTGGTAGGCCAAAAAAGAAGAAATGAGAGTAATTGCAGTGAGGTAGTAGCAAAAAGACAAAAAGTAGATGAAACTGTAATTGTAAGCAGAAGGAAAAAGGATTCTGTTGAGGATGTTGTTGGATTTCAGTTTGAAAACAGTTCTGGTGTCAACTGCTATGCTAATGTAGTAATTAATGTTGTTTTTTTTCTTCAAAATTTCCAAAAACAGATTGTCGAAAATCGGGAACAAACATTGTGCTGTTTATTGAATTCTGTGTTAGAGAAATGTATTAGTGATAGAGCAAAAATAGAAAGTGTTTCAGATATTAGAAATCTTCTAGACATATGTTCAGGTCAAAATCAATTTTCACAGAATATTCAGCAGGATTGTGAGGAATTTTTAATGTATATGTTTGATGTATTGCAAGATGAAGGAGTAGATATAAAAAATCTTTTTAACCTTTCTTATCAATGGCAACATGACTGTGATAACTGTGCTTCATCAAGTACTACTAGAATAGACTCTGAAAGATTTATATATTTGACTTTACCAGACTGCAAATCAGTGCCTTTTAATAATCTAGTTAAAGCAGCGGATCACAATATGGTGTGTACCCAATGTAAGTCTGCAATGCTGTCCACATTATTTCTACAAAATTATGGTCACTATGTCACTTTAATATTCCAACGATGTAGACCTGATGGAACTAAATTGACAACTTCTATTAAAAAATTCGTGGCTTCTCAGTTATCGATATCAGGAAGAACCTTTGCAACTGTAGCTATTATTTTTTATGATGGTCCTTCTACAACATCAGGGCATTATAATAATCCACATTTAAAATGCTATTTAAAAACTTCTAAAGGTTGGACCCAATGTAACGACACTCATTTGACTTTCAAACAACGTTTGCCTTTTGGCTTTATAAATTCATACCTAGTGTTTTTACAGCCAAAATTTAGGTAAAATTAATTGGCATATGAAGACGGGAGTAGTTTATAAAGGTTATTTTGCTGTTTAAAAATATATTCTGAGTAAGTGTTCCAGGCAATATAAAAAATTGACTTGTCATATAGGTACTGTAATTGGATCTCATAATAAGTGAGGTTAGTATTATACAAAATGATGAACATGAGTGAGTCAGAGATGGTTTTACAAATATTTAAATGTTGTGAAAATGTTGTAGAGCCTTTCTTTCAGAACGTCGGGAAAAAGATCATTTCAGAGTGCCTTAGAATTAATTTGAACAAATACTCATACATCTGACACTATTTGGCCAAATGGGAAGGTGCAGGAATGAGTAAAGAGTCATGACTGAAAAAAGGAGTATATTAAAATATTGAAAATATTTCAGATGTTCTTGGAGCTTTTCTTCTAGAAAGTCGATGACATGGATTTTTAAGTGAACAGCAAAGTACTTTCCAACGCGAAAAGGACCACCATGATACAGTATTTGGCCTCAAGGAAAAGTAAATCAATCTAAGATTAGCGTAGATTTGTGATTTGTCAGTATCTAAGTTTTTTTTTAAAACACAATCTTTTAGATTGTGTTTTTTTTTCCCCGCTGTCATATGATGAGTAATTTGAACTCACTCTTTTAAGTGAAATTCAATATATTATGAGAACAGCAAAAATAAACTTTGTAACATGTTGTACAAGTTATTGTATACTTTGGATTGTGTAAATTAAATTGTATTCCCATTGTCTGACACTCACTTTTCTTTTTCCGTCCTCTTTCAGCTCTTTTTACTCACTTATAATGTCTTTCTCTCACTGTCTGTAACCCCGTTCCTTTACTCCACTTCTTTGACAACCCCTCATTCTCATTTCAACTGTGTGCATCCCCTCTCTCCCTTGCATAACTTTTCAGTCTCTCTGCTTTACTTCCCTTTTCCGTATTTTACTCCTTTGCTATTTTAGTAATTCCTCTTTAGTCATTCAGCAGTATTGTCGCACTCTATCACTATAAATCACCCACTCTTCCTTGCTTATCTTTGTTTAATCCTTACTTTTGACCTCTTCTCTCTATTTTTCGGTCACTACTTCTATGTCCTCAGTGCCTCACTGTCCTTTTCTTATGTTCACTTGTATTTATCTACCTTCTATCATTTCTTTTAGAACAACTTCACTGTTCTTCTCTCATCGTTCTTCATCTCATTTCTTTTACTCTGATTCTATTACTATCCCTGATTTTCTTTCTTTCAATGTCCTTCTCTTTACTTTCATCACCAAATTATTTTCTCTCAGTGCCACTGTTTGTCGTCTTCTCCTCTCTTTCCTTTTTTTGCTCCCTTACTCATTTCCTTTTCTCACTCATTGTACTCCACCTCACTCAGTTTTTCTCTTAGTGTGTCTGCCTTCTAACTTCCTCAGTCCATTTCCCTCAATCGTTGTATATTATCCTCTCTCCCTTCATCCTTTTACTCTATGACTATTCTTCACTTACTCTCAGTTATCTTCTATTCATCATTCTTCTAAATGCATCCTTAATTAGACTGTTTTCTGTCTCAGTCATTATCTTTTTACTTACTACTGTTTCCTGATTTAGTTTTGCTAACTCACATTGTTTTAGTATCTTTCTTCCCATCGGTTAATTTCTCTGTTCTTCCCTTCCTCTGTCTCAGTGAATCTATATGCCTTACTCTTAGTAATTTGCTCTCATTCTATTTCTTTTTCCCTCTTTTTGTCCTTCTACCTTAGTTTATTTCCCTTTCTGTGTTCTTCACTCTAACTTTATTTCTAAATAGAGTGTTATGATTTTTAACCTCTTCATTTGTATCTTTTAATTTAAAATACATATTTTACTAATTATAACTTATTTTTTCTTCTCTCTTTCACAGATACCAACTGTAGTAAAAAAATTAAAGTTACATTTATTATATGGTAAGTGTGACTAAAAAAATGTAGTTTGTTATCACCCTTTGCTTTAAGGTCACTAACATTTTCTCAATCTACCTCACTCCTGTGTTTTACTCTGCTTCTCTCACTTATTCTCACTTTACTCCCCTTTCCCTATTTACCCTATCATATTCAACTTCTTTTGATCCCTATTCTTTACTTCACTTACCCTCTGTTCCCTTCCTTTGCTTCTTCACTCATTCTCTTTTTCTTAATTATTTACCTTACTCCTACACATATACCTCATCCCCCTCCCAACACATACACACACCTGTAACACACACCCCACACACACACCACACACACACACCTCATACACACACAAAAATCCTCCCACACACACTCCTCAAACACACACACACATTCCATACACACACATACATCGAACACATATACACCCCACACTCATACACTTCTCACACATATTTCACACACCCTCATCTCTACCCACACCAAAACACTCCACACAACCACACCCACAGACACACCTTACACACCCACACTCCGACCTACACCCACTGACTCCCTGTAAGTCACACACACTGCATTACTTATCTTTTTTTGCTGTTTTACTCAAGCCCATTCAGGTACTGTTTCCTTTACTCTCTTTGTCCTCTCTCTTTGTCACTCCCCATGTGTTATCCTAATTCAATATTTCTCCCTCTTTAGTTATGCACACTACTTTTTTCTCTCTCTCCCTCACCAGTGTTATTTAAATCTGGTTCCGTTATTACCTTTTATTTGTACATCATTTTTCTCTTTCCTTTTACTCTTTACAGCCACTCACATTCTTCATGTGCCTCTGCTTTAGTATTCTTCTTCTCTCTTTCTTTGTTTCACACCCTTATAATTTTTTTCATTTTTTCTCTTACACTTTCTTATATCTTTTACACTGTTTTACTATGTATTACACAGTACCTCTGTGTTGCTCCCTCTTGCTGTCTGTCTCTTAACAATACTCTCTCTTTCTCTTTCTCTTATGCTCTCCTTCTCTTGTTTTTTTTTTTTTTTTTTTTATTGCGCTAACGGGGCGCTTACCGGTGCGCGCACCGGGAAGCAAACCCATGAGAAAAATGAAGTCAAGAGTGCTAAAAATTTTAGTAATTTTTTTAAAATGGGAGGTAGTTCTGAAAAGAACTTTTTTTAAATGTTTTTGTTGTTTTATATTTTTTTTATTATTTTTCTGAACATTTTATTTTTGATTTTTTGAACACTTTTATAATTTTTTTGGTGTTTTTTTGGGGGAACAACAAAAAAAGGAATTACAAATGGCTCAACAGGAGCACAAAAAAAAAAGATTTATTGATTCTTCTTTTGGTTACATTGATGGTTTTCCACCGCATTGCTTATTAGGATCACGCTTAGTTCCCCATAGCACAGTGTCTTGCCACAGAAGACACATACAAATTTGAGACTGCCAAATTTTTTTTGAATATTGGGCACCATTTGCCGTCCTTTAGGTGCTGCATGTGATACTTTGGCAGAGGAGGTGCTGTGCTGTGGATTCTTCTGATTTTGCGCCATGGCACAAACCTCTGCTTGAGCAAGATTATTAGGATTCAACCTTTGCATGTGGCGCAACATAGTATAGTTGCCGAATGAATATTTCTTCTTGGAATTGCCCCTGGAAAGAATATCTCCGCAAATAAGGCACTTAACCTTAGGGACATTCACTTTCTTCTGCCCAGGAGGGTGGGAGAAGAAGTCCCAAATAAAATGCACTTTTATGTGACTCTGTCTTGGCTCTTCAGGCAAAAATTGCCTGTGTTGTTCCTCCTCCTCCTGTTCTTCCTCCTCATCCTCTTCTTGTTCAGGGACAAGGAACTGGGATGGTGGTCCTTCCTTTCTAGGTGGTTGCGGTGGTGGAGGGGGTCCACCAGCTGCAGCTACTAATGATGCCATTGTCAGAATCAGATACAGGTCTTCCTCTCTCAAAGTAGAAAGTCAGAGTGAGGAAAAAGGTGGGGGCTTTCATCATTTGAAAATAAAAGTGTTCTGGACCAATGAAAAGTGTTATTTTCAAGTCACATGATCCAAGCTTTCATCATTTGGAAACCAAAACTGATCTGTACCAATGCAAAGTGTTATTTTCAGATCACATGACCCGACGCGCTTACGCTACGCGCCCCGGGGCGCGTTGCGTAAGCGCGTCATGACGTTCACCGGTACGCGCCCCGGGAGCGCCCCTGGGCAAACAATAAAAAAAAAAAAACATATTTACACAATATAAAATTCGTTATAAAAATTATTACTTTTCATACCTATAGAGATTTGCTATTAAAAAACCTATGAAATTCACTGAAAAAACCATAGGTTTCACACCAGTTATAGTTAGGAATTAGCATTTAAAAAACCTATTAAATTCATGGAAAAAACCATAGGTTTTACACCAGTTATAGTTAGCTGGAAATTTTACTCGCATAAAACCATTGAAATTCCCACGTTATAGTTAGTTGGACTCACTATAACTTACGCGTGCAATGCACTGCTGATGACGTCACATATTACATCACTCATGACATGGTCAGTGACATCACTCATGACATCACTGATGACACCATCCAGTGAATGTGTGTCTTTCTGAAAAATAAATATTAGTGAGTAATGTTTAAATATTTAAATATATGTATTATACTCTCACGGAATCTTAATAGCATGGTAGTTTGTTCTGAGATAAAGCCTTCTAGATTGCTACAATTTCTTCTTGCCCTAAGAAGTTCACCAAATGGAACGCTCCATTTGAGAGGTCCAGGGCGGGCACTCAGGGCATGCAATAGACTATTGCCGGCCGTCTCCTTTCTATGTAGTTTTGAAACCAGGGTCCCCTGGACAATGTTTATTTCGGTATCTAGGAATTCCACGTTTTCATGCTATCGAGATTCCGTGAGAGAGGATATCCAGAATGGGTTCTGAAGAAGGCGGTCTCAAAAGTTTCGGAAATCAAAAGAGCAGACACCCTTAAACCCAAAGTGAATAACAAAGAAGGGGACGAGGAAGGGAGTACCAGGATAATAACCACATTTAATCAGGGATCTGATAAAATTCGCAAAATACTAGTAGACAATTGGTCCATCCTTAAGTCAGACAACATCATTGGCCCACTAATTGGGGAAAGACCACGCATTACTTATAGGAGAGGGCGGAACCTACGTGATATCCTGGTTAAAGGGGATATCACGGATAATAAAAAACAACATGTACAAGGTCTGAAAGGGTTTTATCCCTGCGGACATTGTCGAGCCTGCAAAGCTAGTTTTATGGTCAAACAAGTGGAAATACCAGGAAATCCAAAACCTAGAGAGATCAAACAGTTCCTGACCTGCAACTCAACATACTTTGTGTATGTCTTGGAATGTCCTTGCCATAAGAAATATGTGGGAAGTAGAATCTGTATGGCAAAGAAAAGAGTACAAGAACACCTTAGAGCTATTACCCATACAGATGTTCGATATCCCATTGCAAGACATTTCCAAGAGTGCCACCAATCGAATAACTCCTTGTTGAGATTCTTTGTAGTGGAGCAAGTTAACATTGGGAAAAGAGAAGGAAATCGATTACTGGCACTCAGAAAACGTGAATCTCGGTGGATTTTAGATCTCGCGACAAGATTTCCGGGAGGCCATAACCTCGATGAGGAACTAGCAACCCACTTACATGAATAAATCAGAAGGTACAGGGTAACATAATGAATTGTACACAGCGTATAATAAGGTGTAATGTGTAACTGCAAGAAAATGACAACAAATTGCAATGCGATCAACATAGTGATATATACTGCATTTATACTGTAATTCTATTGATCCCAATGTGATCACTGTATATTTTAGTGAAACTAGATTTTAATATTATATTTTATTATTTTTTAGGACACGAGAGGGACTTCCTAATCACTCCTGGGCACAACACGGGTTTTCTTATTATTATTTTGAACTCTCTCTTTTCTTCTTTTAATCTATGGGAGATTGAAGACACTGTAAGTTTAAACTTTGCATTTTTTCAAGCACTAGCCTTCGGAAGGAATTCGGCATATGAGGCACAACATAGAAATAGAACGAGGGTCTGCCTTAGACAATGTTGTTCACAATTTGAAGTAAAATCATATGTATATGAGTTAATACGTGCATTTGATTACTCTATCGCAAGATACAATAAGTTTCTTTTGTATACTCTCTATGCATTTTTAAGGTACTATACCGAATGAAATGTGTTTTACTTGAAAATGTAAAAAGTACATGATATGAGGTTTTCACTCTGGGTTGCTGGAAGTAATTAAGAAAATAATTATTTACGAGAGTTGCAACATGGGTTCATATGAAGTTGAATGTTTACTTATTAACTATAATGTATGCCAAATTGAAGGACCTTTTTGGTCTTCTTAAGAGAGCAGCAGTATATGAGTTGATGGAACCCAATATATACCTTCATCTATACCATATATACCACTTAGCAATGGCGGATCCATTTATACGTGTGATCATGTGACTTTCACAAGCAAATATGCCTTTGTCTATGTTGTTGGTCTCCTTTTAAATATGCTGTAAACATCGAAGCAATTCGCGTGAGCAAGACACAGCATTGTGTTGAAACGCGTAGCGAAATTTGGGAATAAACACCCTTTTTCTTCAGATATCTGTCTCTGAGTGCGTATTTGCTGGACTTAGCAACTTGGGAAATTGTAAATACGAACGGCTTTTGGGTTCGCCGTGGAATACGCCACCTGACTATGGGAGGAATGTTCTCGGAAGGACCCTATCTATCTTGGATATATATATATATATATATATATATATATATATATATATATATATATATATATATATATATATATATATATATATATATATATATATATATATATATATATATTACCTTATAGTTAGGACCTAGTTTCCATAGGAAATTCGCAACCTTCTATTGGGAATAACTTTAACGCCGGTTGACGAATCCACGTGAAATTCTCCAAGAAAGTGGCCTGGTCCACTTCGCTCCTTCCCTGAAAGTTTGGGGGTGATTCGTGAAGCGGGGGCTGAGAAAAAAGGGGGGTCCCAAAACTTGTTTCCCCATGCGATTTTCCATAGGACCTTTAGCCAGGGCTACAGCTCGAACAGCAGAACGGAATTACACCAAATTTGGCAAAAAGGTAGGGTTCGGTTTGCAAATTACCCTTTTTCTTAAATGGTGTAAATCCGTTCAGTAGTCCCTGAGAAAATCAAAAGTAAATTCATAGATATCTATAGATGAAGTACCGTACTCTGTACTGTACTCTGTACTGTACTCTATATTGTACTCTGTACCTTCCCGAGCATGAGATGCATGGTCATTGGCTGTCAACTGTCTGTCAACACTCCTAACCAGGAAGTGTTGGCAGCCATCTTGGGCCTCGGTAGAACTGAGGCACAAGAAAACAGTAAAACAAACGTGCAAAACACGCAAAGGGGGCAGGGTAGAAACACCCTGACCCCCTAGGCCTGCTGAGGGGGTCCCACAAGGACCCCGAAGGCCCCAATTTAAAAAATATATATTTATTTTAAAGTGCGGGGTACATGTACCGTACCCTGTACTGTACTCTGTACTGTACTCTGTACCTTCCCGAGCTCAAGCTGCATGGTCATTGGCTGTCAACTGTCTGTCAACACTCCAAACCAGGAAGTGTACTGGAGGTTCCTGGTGGGCTAGTTGGCTCCCAGGGACCCCCAGTATGCAAGGGGAATTAGTTCTCTCTCTGCAAATAAGCCAGGGGGCTGCGTTGCAGAGTGGTGTAAAAAGGGGCATGGCCTCATTACACCTCTCTGCAAGGCAGCCCCTGGCGTATACTGGAGGTTCCTGGTGAGCTTGTTGGCCCCCAGGGACCTCCAATATGCAAGGGGAATTAGTTCCCCCTCTGCAAACGTGCCAGGGGGCTGCGTTGCAGAGAGGTGTCATGAGGCCACGCCCCTTTTTACACCTCTCTGAAACGCAGCCCCTTGGCGCATACTGGAGATTCCTGGTGGGCTAATTGGCCCCCAGGGACCCCCAGTATGCAAGGGGACTTAATCTCCCAATTTAGAACACACTACAGGGCTCGTTTGCACAGTGGTGAAGGTAGGGGGTGGGGCTTGATGTGATGTGAGTGCAAACATGCCCTGTGGCGCCTTTTAATTTGGAGAATTAATTCCTCTTCGATCCAGAGGTCCCCTAGGGGTCAACTAGTCCAACAGGTATCTCCAGTAAGCGCCACGGAGCTGTGTTGCAGAGTGTTGTAAAAAGGGGGCGTGCCCTCTGAACACTTCTCTGCAACACAGCTCCCTGGCGCATACTGGAGGTTCCTGGTGGGCTAGTTGGCTCACAGGAGACCTCAGGATTGAAGAGGAATTAATTCCCTAACCTAAAACGGCCACATGGCGTGTTTGCACACATGTTACCTCAGGCCCTACCCCCTTCCTTCACTATTGAGCAAAATGTTCCTGTAAAATCAGCTGAACTACGAATTCCGATTTACTCACCTGTTATCACAAGAGTCGTCAGTGCTGCATCTTTGAGCGCACTACTGATCCTGAAAAGTCATTCTAACCATGCTTACAGCAACTTGAATTTCCTTCCATAGGCTAACATTGACTGGTTTCACTTGGAAATTTTTTTAAGTGTGGAGTTTTGGAACTTAAAAACAATCCCGCAAAAATCAGCCGAACTACGAATTCCGATTTACTCACCTGTTATCAGGAGATACCTCAGTGCTGCATCTTTCAGCTCACTACTATTACTGAAAAGTAAATTTAACTGTGCTTACCAGTAACTTGAATTTCCTTCCATAGGATATCATTGCCTGCTATATAAAATATATATAAATTAAAGAAATATTACATTAAAAAAATTAATATTACAATTTCAATATTTTTAAAACATTTTTTTCAATTTATATTAAAACTGTGTAATGTAATTTTAAAAATAAAATATCTAAAAATAAATACTTTATTACAATGTATTAAATTAGTATAAAAAATAACAATTAATACATTTAAAAATTATCATTTACAAAACCTTTGAAATTCACTGAAAAAACCATAAGTTTCAGCCACATTATAGTTAGGAATTAGCATTTAAAAAACCTTTGAAATTCACTGAAAAAACCATAGGTTTCACACATGTTATAGTTAGCTGGACATTTCACTCATACAAAACCATTCAAATTCCCCCGTTATAGTTAGTTCAGCTAACTATAACTCGTGCGCCCGCAATGCACTGCTGATGACGTCACATATTACATCACTCATGACATGGTCAGTGACATCACTCATGACATCACTGATGACATCTCAAATAAAATCACTGATGATATCATCCTTGTGAAAAAGTGGCAGACCTCCTCTCAGCAAAATATACCCTTTGATAAACACATTAAAAAATAGAAACTAAAAATTTCAAAACAATGGAGATACCAATACCAGTTACAACAACCTATTCAGTAATTCCAAAATCTACATACACATCCACTCATTCACCAATGATTCTATATAGTCACTCATACATGTACTCACTCATCATATGTACTCATACACCTATACATCCTGTTACACACTGATACTCAACCATAGAGTTACTCACACATGCAAATAAACTATCAAACATCCATTTACTTGCATATACAGCTATACACACACACTACTACACTTACTTCTACAGAAACGTACACATACTTACTCTCTTAAACAATCACTTATAGAAACACATACCTATTTATACAGGAACTCTTCCAATCTCTCACTCTCACATATACCCACTTATATACATCAATACCCACATACACTAGTTTAAAACATATGTAGTTACTCATAAAGATACTGTTGAGACAGTCATTCACTCACTAACACATCCATACACACACTCATCCAACCATACAGTCCTGCACACATGCTGACTCCAACATCCAAACAGTGAGTCAGTCATTCATGCCTCTATGCACTACGTACTATCCCCCACCGAACAATACAGACACTCATACTGATGCTCAAAAAACCAACTAATAACCCATATACACACTCATGTAGCTACTCACCAACCCATGCAGCCACTTATACACAAATTGAGAAACTGATACAGATATTTACATATTTAAACATTACTCGCTAATACATGTATTCACTAAGATACACTTAATAATTCAGTTATACAATCAATTTTACAAAAAAAACCATCCATTTAGACACTTAGTTACCCATTTATTCTTCCATTGACCTTTAGATATACATATATAAAAAATATTTATTTTTCAGAAAGACACAAATTCACTGGATGATGTCATGAGTGATGTCATTTGAGATGTCATCAGTGATGCCATGAGTGATATTACTGACCATGTCATGAGTGATGTAATATGTGACGTCATCAGCAGTGCATTGTGGGCACGCGTGTTATAGTTTTGCATGAGTGAAATGTCCAGCTAACCATAACATGTGTGAAACCTATGTTTTTTAGTGAATATATATATATTATGATTATGCCTCCACACGCGTTGACTTGTTTTGTTTTATAAGGAAGTTAAAATTGAAGAAGTTCTTTACAGTAAAAAGAGCATGGGATGACAAACAAAACAAGGAGACCTCAGAAACCGATTTGAATTTACAGGCATTTGAGGTACCGGCTTTGTGGGCACTACATGATCTGAACAATGAGGAACCTAGCGCCACACAATTATCCACACAAACCAGGTTAAGAGACTTGGACCTGCTACAAAAAGGCGCAGGGGAAAGTCCATTTAAACCGAAATCTTAATTCATACCCCTAATGCCAAGAGAGGCAATAGACGTATTTCATGACAGAGTGATTGAGGAGATAAAGAAACTGAATTGCACAGTCAACTTTAGAAAACAACGACCAAATCAGAGGCAAATGGAATTTAAGAACCTTATGGAAAAAATTCAAAAAAATCCTAGAATAATCGTAAAGAAGTCCGATAAGGGCAGGAACATTGTTCTTTGGCCTAAAACTCAATACAATGAAGAGGCAATGAGGCAGCTCAATGACATTGATTGTTATGAGAAGTCAACAATGAAAGCTTACAACAAAGCTAAAGACAATATCAAAAAAGAATTACAAAAGTGGAAACGAGAAGGGCTCATAACAAAGGAAGAGTATACCTATATGTTCAATCCACACCCAGAGATGCCCTTCCTATATCTCTTACCAAAGATACATAAAGGAAAGTTCCCAATTCCAGGACGCCCGATAATATCCGCATTGAATAGCATGACGGAGCAAGTGGGCGAATCCATTGATTTTTATCTACAAGATTTGGTCAGAACACTGCCATCTTTCGTCAAAGATACAGGGGACTTCCTAAAGAAAATAGAGAATTTTGTTTGGCTGAGGACTCAGTATTGTTGACTCTAGATATAGAGTCATTATACACAAGTATCCATCATGAATGTGGTTTCAAGGGTGTTGAGCATTTTCGAAACAGGAGGCCGGCTGAATATGTACTGCACAATAAGATGTTAATGTCTCTTATATCATGGTGCTTAAACAATAACTTCTTTTCATATGGGAAGGATGTTTTTAGACAGAAACAGGGAGTGGCCATGGGGGCTTGCTTCTCCCCGAGCTATGCGTGCTTGCACGTAGGGCTCTGGGAGAGGCAGGTCCTCATGACACAATACAAAGACATCTTTGAGCAGAGGATCAAGTACTGGCTACGTTTTATAGACAATGTTTTTATCATTTGGAAAGGGGACAGTGAGAGTGCACAGATCTTTGTGGATCAACTTAACAGAAATGATTTCAATTTGCACTTTACGTCACACAGCAGTCCATCCAAAATCGAATTCTTAAGCATACAGGTGGTAGAGGAAAAGCTGGTAACTAGTGCCTTCAGGAAACCAACTGCTGGCAATGCAATATTACACGCGACCAGCGCACACCCCAGACACCTAATCGCCAGTATCCCCTACGGGGAAATCTTGCGATTGAAACGTATTTGCAGTACACAAGAAGAATTCGAAAGATGCCGGGGCGAAACCCTTAATAGAATGAGATGAAGGGGTTACACAGAGAACATCCTGACAAAGGCAGTCTTAAAAGCCAGTCAACAGCCTAGTGAATCTTTGTTACCAAGTGACCATGATTTAGAAAAGGAGACAAATGATAATGATGATGCTCCCAGATTAATTACCACTTACAGTAGGCAAGAACGCAAGATCAAAGCCATTTTAACCAAAAATTGCCCCATAGTTCTAACCGATAACATCTTGAGAGAGAGATTACCAGTTAAACCTACAATAACCCACTTATCTAAAACTGGAGTGGAAGGAGCTCAAGTAAAAACGTGGCTGCCAACTAAACAAGGGTTTTTTAAATGTGCTACTTGCCGGGCATGTAAGTTTGGTGTCAATATGACAAAATACAAAACGCCATTCAGAGACAACGAAATTGCCATCAGAGGCAACTTTGATTGCCGCACAGACTTCGCAGTTTATGTTCTCACGTGCACCTGTGGGCTACGATATGTGGGAAGCACAAAGCTCCAGGTGCACGTGAGAATCCTGCAGCACATTAGAGCAATCATAAACTGTGATCCCGCCTATCCTGTGGTGCGACATTTTAAATCTGTACACAACAAGGACATCAATTGCCTGACATATTTTGTAATTGACACAGTTCCCCTGCCACGCAGAGGTGGAGACAGAGAGAAATTGTTGAGGCAGTTGGAGACAAAATACATTTTAAATTTGAATAGCAAAGTTCCAAATGGCCTCAATAATACTGAGGATTTACATACATTCCTTTGATACATCCTCTCTCTTTTAGTCCATAGATATGCAGTTTGTTATGCTGATACATATATAAAAAACCTTTTATTAGAATATTAGATCCCTTGTTTATTATAAATAGTTTTGTAACCAACTATTTAATCTGTTCTGCAAGCGTGCAGTTATGGAAAATTTGATGAATCAATTTAGTTGGATCAGTGATATAAAGGGAGAAATTATAGTTTGACAATGTTCAACCTTATGATATATATTCGGCATAAAGACGTCCAGCAGCAGCATGCAGCAGCACAACAGACGAGGCAAACCCAGTATTTGTGAGTATATATATATATATATATATATATATATATATATATATATATATATATATATATATATATATATATATATATTTGTTTTAAAAATAATTTGGAGTTCACTATCATCAATCACTCATTTTTTATTCACTACGAGCACTTAGCACTTTGGCAATATGAGATAAAATAAATTGTATGAGCTTTTTTTTGGGTACTTGGGATCAAGTGTAAAATTTATTCAACAATAGGTGTGAGTTAAAACACCAATTGGAAGAATTGAATATGCGAACAATCAAGTCAGCAATATATGTTTACAATCATATTAAATTTACACTTACGCAACTGCATTTAGGCAGTAAATTTGCACAAGGTCTATTGCTTCTCAGATATAAAATATTTAAGAAGCATAATAATGAGACTTATGTTTAGGATTAATGCGTAATTTGCACATGCGTTACAGCATTTAAGCTGTTAATTTGCACAAACATCCTCGATGGGATAAGTGAATGAAAAACAACATTTTAGTATATGGTGACATCAAATAATGCAATGCTTGTAAATATCCCTATTTTGTTAGTATATGTAAATAAGTATCAGTCTTATAATTTTATGAATTTAATAATTTTATAAATTTTGATACAGCAATTTTTATAAATGAATATTTATTGCGTATTTTGCATTTATGCTGACAGAAATCTGATTGTGATATGAGCTCAGAAGAAGTAACATTTGCCGTGCATAATATTTTCACTCAGTATTTTTTCACTGTTTATAATCACATGATTGTTTGAAACGAGAAAGAGAGAAAGAAATGGGTATATAAATAGTCTCTCGCAATGCATGCCTGTTATGTGATCAAGGGTATTTATTACCCGAAACGCGTCATGCCTATGAAACTACGAAGAGATAATAAACTTACCTGATATTCCTTGCTGCTTGGTGGTCCGTGATTTCTGCTGTGCCGTGCCGCTGCCGCGAACCGGATAGACAGAACCTGCTTTGCATATATATATATTACCAACTGGCGGTCGCCAGTAGATAGTTATAATTAGGATTGGCTACCATAGGAAATCCGCAACATTCTATTGGGAATAACTCTGGCACCGGTTGAGGAATTTGTGTGTAATTTTCCAAACTTTTGGCCAGCTCCACGCTGCTCCTTCCCTGGATGTTTCGGGGGGATTCGTGAAGTGGGGGCTGAGAAAAAAGGGGGGTCCCAAAACATGTTTTCCCCATGTTAATTTCCATAGGACATTCTGACACGGAATTACGTCAAACTTTGCAAAATTGTAGGGACTGGTACACAGATATGCCTTTGCTATATTTGGTGAAAATCCCTCCAGTAGTTCCTGAGAAAATCAAAAGAGAAAAACATATATATCTATAGCAGCTTACGTGTAAGCTTACTGTAAGCTTACCTTTCCGAGCATGAGCTGCATTCTGATTGGCTGCCAATGTCTGTCAACACTCCAAACCAGAAAGTGTTGGCAGCCATCTTGTGCCTCAGTAGACTGAGGCACAGGAAAGCAGAAAAAAAATGTGTAGAACTCAAAAAGGGGGCAGGGTAGAAGCAACCTGACCCCCTAGGCTTGCTCATGGGGTCCCACAAGGACCCCCAAGGCAAAAAAAAAAAAATTGTTTTCAAAATTCAAATTCTTCATCCAAGAAGTGTTGGCAGCCATCTTGGGACTAATATACATGATAGCACCTCATTAAAAAGCATTGCAGTTAATAGAAGGTTTTAGGACTTTAGTTACATTATAAATCATTTGTTGATGGTACCATACTTTAGGAATTGTGGTGTGTTCTAAGGTGATTTTACCACGTGAAAAAGCCTTCTGCTGAGATATAATGAATCATGCTTGAAAGAAAACTATTATCTCATGCTTTTCCCACAGTGGTTTGGAAGGGGATCTATAAGCTAAACTGAAAGCATATTTTCTGTAAATTCACATTATCTTTCTCAGTCATGTGAGAATGAAGTCTGACATTCTCAAGAAAACATGTACATCCAACAAGGACAGAGACTGTCAGTTGATTCCTTTGTGTTCTACTGCAGCTTCCCAGAGTGTTCTAAAGAACAACTAGAGCGCTAACAGTCTTACTTATGACAAAAGTATGGCACACCAGAGGCCATCTTGATTGGAATGAAGTGGTAAGTCTAAAAACATTTAATTTAAAAAGGAACAAAATGAGGGGGTTCATTTTGCCATAGAAAGTATGATTAGTGCTTCAGAAAGAAAAATTAGGGCACATTTTGAGTGACTTCTCAAATCCTCTTCTATTTCATTAAACAATTCTGACATGCAGTCTCCCAAGATAGCCACCAGAGACAAAAGAGCCCAAATGTAGCCCAAATAGCACCCAGATGTAGCCCAAGTATAGCCCAATGACAGAATGTCCCAGAGTGTTCTAAAGAACAACTAGAGCGCTAACAGTCTTACTTATGACAAAAGTATGGCACAACAGAAGCCATCTTGTTTGGAATGAAGTGGTAAGTCTGAAAACATTTAATTTAAAAAGGAACAAAATGAGGGGGTTCATTTTGCCATAGAAAGTATGATTAGTGCTGCAGAAAGAAAAATTAGGGCACATTTTGAGTGACTTCTCAAATCCTATTCTATTTCATTAAAACATTCTGACATGCAGTCTCCCAAGATGGCCACCAGAGACAAAAGAGCCCAAATGTAGCCCAAATAGCACCCAGATGTAGCCCAATTATAGCCCAATGACAGAATATCCCAGAGTGTTCTAAAGAACAACTAGAGTGCTAACAGTCTTACTTATGACAAAAGTATGGCACAACAGAAGCCATCTTGATTGCAATGAAGTGGTAACTCTTAAAACATTTAATTTAAAAAGGAACAATATGAGGATATATTTTGCCATAGAAAGTATGATTAGTGCTGCAGAAAGAAAAATTAGGGCACATTTTGAGTGACTTCTCAAATCCTCTTCTATTTCATTAAAAAAATTCTGACATGCAGACTGAAACATGCACTTTGAATACCAGCAGCAGACTTCCCTGGTGAGCAGTAGCTTTACTACAGTGATATAATGAGCAACTAGAGTGCTAACATTCAGAATTTATGGCAAATGTGTGACACATCTGAATGCCTTCTTGATGGAACCAAAGTAAACAAGCATTGAAAATGCAATAGATCTCGCCCTCGTTTAAGTTAAAGCCATTCTGTTTGTAATGAGGTGGCTTTTTAGCTTTGCTTTTAATAGTGTTTTTCAAACTTTCATGTAAATAACATGCATATTTATGCATATATGCATATGTATGCATGCATTTATATTTGTATTTATATAGATATGCAGATTATATATGTTTATATATGTATGTATATGTATATATATATACATACATATATATAAATGCATATATATGCATATATATATATATGTTCACCCAACATCTTCCTCTAGGAAAGAAAGTAAGCCGCACACCAACAGCGGAGCATTTGTTTCTTTATTGTAAATGCTCTCTCATTTCCCGGCAGTCCTTACATGTTTCGCTCGACCTTCGAGCTTTTTCAAAGGTGCGCCGTGAGCCCTTGTTCTTACAGCTTCTGGCAACCACACTTGCATATATTATCATCCGTTTAACACGCCCCCAATGGCTGCTGAGACTCCTGGTCCTTGTAGTCTATAATGGTTGCCAAGCTGCAAGATAATTTTTCTCTCCTCGTTTCAATTCTATCACAAATAGTCCGCTGTGCCACTGTGAGCCCATTTTCAAAGCTCCCTGTGGACCATTACCAAAGCCAGTCTTTGGCGTTCACCGCACTGCCCTTAATGCTTCCATAACTCCACCTTCGGTTCACTTCGGGCAGGCATGGCGCTCTTTATAGGTGGTGCGTCGCTTTGCGGCAGAACCACGCCGCTACATATTCACCCAACATCTTCCTCTAGGAAAGAAAGTAAGCCGCACACCAACAGCGGAGCATTTGTTTCTTTATTGTAAATGCTCTCTCATTTCCCGGCAGTCCTTACATGTTTCGCTCGACCTTCGAGCTTTTTCAAAGGTGCGCCGTGAGCCCTTGTTCTTACAGCTTCTGGCAACCACACTTGCATATATTATCATCCGTTTAACACGCCCCCAATGGCTGCTGAGACTCCTGGTCCTTGTAGTCTATAATGGTTGCCAAGCTGCAAGATAATTTTTCTCTCCTCGTTTCAATTCTATCACAAATAGTCCGCTCTGCCACTGTGAGCCCATTTTCAAAGCTCCCTGTGGACCATTACCAAAGCCAGTCTTTGGCGTTCACCGCACTGCCCTTAATGCTTCCATAACTCCACCTTCCTATGTGTATATGTGTGCGTGTAGATAGACCTAGGCACAAGAAAGCAGAAAAACAAACATGAAGAACACAAAAAGGGGGCAGGGTAGTACACCCTGACCCCCTAGGCCTGCCCAGGTGGTCCAACAAGGACAAAAAAGGCCCACATTTTTTTTTAAAAACCTGGTCTGTTTTTTCAAAAATTACCCCCGGGGGGACCAAATCGCGGCGGCATAGTGATAAAGAAGTGTGGGGGGTCCACAATCCCCCGAACACTGCCCCCGGGGACCGCCGCCCCCTGGGCAAAGCAACGCAGCCCCTTGGCACATACTAAAGGCTCCTGGTGGGCTACTTGGCCCCCAGGGACCCCCAGTATGAAAGGGAAATTAGTTCCTATTCTGCAAACACGCCAGGGGTTGCACTGCAGAGAGGTGTAAAAAAGGGTGTGGCCTCATTACACCTCTCTGCAATGCAGCCCCCTGGCGCATACTGCAGGTTCCAGGTGGGCTAGTTGGCCCCCAGGGACCCGCAGTATGCAAGGGGAATTAGTTCCCCCTCTGCAAACACGCCCGGGGGCTGAGTTGCAGAGAGGTGTAAAAAAGGGTGTGGCCTCATTACACCTCTCTGTAATGCAGCTCCCTGGCTTATACTGGAGGCTCCTGGTGGGCTAGTTGCCCCCCAGAGACCCCCAGTATGCAAGGGGAATTAGTTCCTCATCGGCAAACGCGCCAGGGGATGCGCTGCAGAACGTTGTAAAAAGGGGGCGTGCCCTCTGAACACCTGCCTGCAAAAATGTAGTACATCAGTATAAAAAAATAACAATTAATACATTTAAAAATTGGCATTTAAAAAACCTTCGAAATTCAATGAAAAAAACATAGGTTTCAGGCCTTATATAGTTAGGAATTAGCATTTAAAAAACCTTGCAAATTCACTGAAAAAACCATAGGTTTCAGGCCTTATATAGTTAGGAATTAGCATTTAAAAAACCTTGCAAATTCACTGAAAATACGATAGGTTTCAGGCCTTATATAGTTAGGAATTAGCATTTAAAAAACCTTTGAAATTCACTCAAAAAACTATAAGTTTTAGGGGTGTTATAGTTAGCTGGACATTGCACTCATACAAAACCATTGAAATTGCTCCTATATAGTTAGTTGTACTAACTATATTTCGCGCACCCGCAATCCACTGCTGATGATGTCACATATTAGATCATTCATGACATGGTCAGTGACATCACTGATGACATCACTGATGACATCTCAAATGACATCACTGATGACATCACTGATGACATCATCCAGTGAATGTGGTTTGCTTCGTTAATTAAATATGCATTATATATATAGCAATTTGCATTGAAGAATGAGTGGATATATATAAATAAATATTTGGATGGAGGATTTAGTAGCAGTGTAATTGACTGTTTACTTGACCAATTTATAATGTCTCACTAAATATAGTGGATAGTGACTAAACTGTGGGAATATCTGTATCAGTTTGTCAGTTGTTGTGTAAACTGATTCTACAGTTGGTTACTAGCTATGTGAAAGTCTATATTAGTTATTGATTAGTTAACTGAGTATATAGTTAGGACCTAGCTACCATAGGAAATCTGCAACATTCTATTGGGAATAACTTTGGCGTTGATTGAGGAAATTGCGTGCAATACGCCAACAGTTTGGACAGCTCAGTTCTGCTCCTTCCCTGAAAGTTTTGGGGGGATTCGGCAAGCGGGGGCCGAGAAAAAAGGGTGGTCCCAAAACGTGTTTTCCCCATGTTAATTTCCATAGGACGTTCTGACACGGCTACAGCCCGAACCGCTGAACGGAATTACGCCAAACTTTCCAAAATTGTAGGGACTGGTACGCAGATGTGCCTTTGCTATATTTGGTGAAAATCCCTCCAGTAGTTCCTGAGAAAATCAAAAGAGAAAAAATATATATCTATAGCAGCTTACGTGTAAGCTTACTGTAAGCTTACCTTTCCGAGCATGAGCTGCATTCTGATTGGCTGCCAATGTCTGTCAACACTCCAAACCAGAAAGTGTTGGCAGCCATCTTGTGCCTCAGTAGACTGAGGCACAGGAAAGCAGAAAAACAAACGTGTAGAACTCAAAAAGGGGGCAGGGTAGAAGCAACCTGACCCCCTAGGCCTGCTCAGGGGGTCCCACAAGGACACCCAAGGCAAAAAAAAGTGTTTTCAAAATTAAAATTCTTCATCCAAGAAGTGTTGGCAGCCATCTTGGGACCAATATACACTTCCAAAGCATTTCCAGACCTACCCCAGTCAAAGTGCCCAGGTCATTTCCACCACAGTGCACAATTATAAGGTCAGGGTGTGGTAAATGCATAAAGGATTTTACCAATGGTATCAATTGGTGACTCCTCAATCCTCTCTGTCCAATCCATACAATGTCCACATTTGGTAAATCAAGGTTGTAACAAAGTAGTGCATCACAATGTTTGCATTTGATTGAGGCCTCATTAAAAACAGGCTGAATATTTGGGATCAGCTGTTCTGGTCGCCCCCTCACCGATGCAGTTGCTCCTCCACTTGAAGTAGAGGCACCATCCCTTGGAGCCTCTCGTGCCAGAGCCCTGACTCTCTCCCGGGCATAGATGAATTACCAAAACTGTACTTCCTTCTGGGGTCTCCTCGGGAAAGTACAGTATGGCAGATCTTACACTCCACCTTCGGAGCATTTACTTTTTTAAGTCCCTCAGGTAGAGAACATTTTTTCCAAATGAAATGTTCTTTCACCCTCGGCTGAGGAGGCTCTTCATCTATGAAACCATCTGACTCCTCACTGCTGCTGGATGCTCTGGCAGCCATTCTATCCACAAATTGTTAGCACAGAAAAAAAGAGGTCTTGCTCTCACCAAAGTGAAAGAAGAAGTGAAGGAAAAGGGTGGGTTTTCATTCTTTGTGAAAAAAAACTGTTAGCAACCAATGAAAATTGTTATTTTAAGGTCACATGACTTGACGCGCTTACGCTGCGCGCACCGGAGCGCTTCCGGGGGAGCTTACGCGGCGCGAACGTAGGCGCTTCCGGGGGCGCTTACGCGGCGCGCCTGAGTGACGTTTTGGTAGCTTTACGGAAATTCAAAATCATTGATGTCATCAGTGATGTCACTGACCATGTCATGAATGATGTAATATGTGACATCATCAGCAGTGGATTGCGGGCGCACGAGTTATAGTGAGTCCAACTAACTATAACGAGGGAATTTCTATGGAGTAAAATGTGCAGCTAACTATAACTGGTGTGAAACCTATGGTTTTTTCAGTGAATTTCAAACGTTTTTTAAATGCTAATTCCTAACTATAACGAGTGTGAAACCTATGGTTTTTTCAGTGAATATATATATATATATATATATATATATATATATATATATATATTCACTGAAAAAACCATAGGTTATAGACCATATATAGTTAGGAATTAGCATTTAGAAAACCTTATTTTACTCACACAAAACCATTGAAATTCCATATATAGTTAGTTGCACTAACTATATATCGCGCACCCGCAATCCACTGCTGATGATGTCACATATTACATCATTCATGACATGGTCAGTGACATCACTGATGACATCACTGATGACAACATCCAGTGATTATGTGTTTCTGTAAAGTTTAAATATGTTTTACATATTGAAGAATGAGTGGATGTATAAGTGTCTGAATGAAGGTTTTAGTAGGTGCGTGATTGACTGTATGAGTGAGTGATTAAATGCGTCTTACTAAATGCACGGGTTAGTGACTAAACTGTCTGAAAGTGTGCATCAGTATGTCTGTTGTTGTGCAAGCTGCTGCATGTGTTGATCAGTAGCTATATAAGTAGCTATATGGGTTATTGATTGGTTGCACAAGTATTTGTATGGGAGACTGAGTGTGTGTATGGCTGGCTGGGAGGTGTGTGACTCTGTACAGATCAATGTGTACTTGTATCAGTGATTCTATAAGAGAGTAAGTATGTGTTAGTATATGTTTGAAAATGTAAGGTACTCTATGTTTAACTGTGTAGATTAGAAAATGGAAGTGTGATTGATTCTTTACAGGACTGACTAGGTGTGTGAGTAACTCCATGGATGAGTGGCAGAGTGTGAGTGTCTGTATAGGTGTATGAGTGCATATGATAGTGTTGTAAAGATGAGTGATTGTATGTATGAATGATTGTATGGGTGAATGAGTGAATGTGTGTGTAGACGTAGGAATCAGTGAGTGCGTATGTAGTAACTAGTATTGGTGTGTCAATGGTTTCAAAAATTATACTCTGTATTTAACACTGGGTGTAACAGAGGTTATATTAAAGTGTGAGGAGATGCATTGTATTGTCACATTAATGATATCATCATTGATGTGACCATTGATGTCAAAAGAGATATAATCAGTGATGTCATTTGAGATGTCATCAGTGATGTCATCAGTGATGTCACTGACCATGTCATGAATGATGTAATATGTGACATCATCAGCAGTGGATTGCGGGTGCGCGATATATAGTTAGTGCAACTAACTATATATGGAATTTCAATGGTTTTGTGTGAGTAAAATAAGGTTTTCTAAATGCTAATTCCTAACTATATATGGTCTATAACCTATGGTTTTTTCAGTGAATTTTCAAGGTTTTGTAAATGCTAATTCCTAACTATATATGGTCTATAACCTATGGTTTTTTCAGTGAATTTCATTGGTTTTTTAACAGCTAATATCTGTAGCTGTAAAATGTATTCTTCTTTAAATCCAAAAATATATTTTATATGTTTATGAATAATTTTTTTTTAAAATATTTTTTTTCTTCGTTCCCGCTTCGCGAATCGGGAAGCTTCCCGTTAGCTGACCTTGATGCCGCGAAATAGACCGCGAGCCGGTAAACGTTTCTTTACCGCAAGTGCCGCGTTAGAAAACAACATCGTGACGCCTCCCGTCCGCATGACGTTTCACGTTGTCGCGTGATACGTCATATGACGTGCTACGTTAGCAAACTGGTACGCGAAGCGAGTCGCAAAGCGCAGGTTTCTGGAAGCAAACCGGGAGGCCCTGCAAAGCGCTTAACGTAAACACAGCAAGTCATGTGACTTGGTAATAACACTTTTCATTGGTTCATTTCACTTTTGGTTTCCTAATGATGTAAGACTAGGTCATATAATCTAAAATTAACACTTTTCATTGGTTGAGAACTCTTGTTTTTCCCAAATGATGAAAATCCCTCCTTCTTTCCTCACTCTGACTTTCATCATTGTGAGAGAAAGACCCTTTGTGATCACTGAGCAATGGCTTCTTTAGTAGCTTCAGCTGGTGCTTCCCCACCACCTCCACCACATCCAAGGAAGAGTGGACCACCTGCTCAAGTTATAATTCAGCAAGAAGAGGAAGAAGAGGAAGACGAGGAAGAGCAGGAAGAGAGGCAATTTTTGCCTGAGGAACCCAGGACGTCTCACCGGAAAGAAAACTTCATTTGGCAATTTTTTAAAATTCCCAAAGGTCAGAAAAAAGTAAATGCAAGATACGTAACTTGCCTTATATGTCAAGATAGACTGTCCAGAGGAACCGAGAAAAAATACAGTTTCGGAAACTACACAATGCATCGCCATATGACTAGGTGGCATCCTAACAACTACAGTGCTGCACAGTTTCGGAACGACCTAGATAATCTCCCTATTATGGCCAGAAGATCTGTTGTACCGGAAGTAACGGGACCAGAGGGCAGGGAGATGGTGCCAAATATACAAATGAGATTTGGTGAAGTAAAACACATCTGCGTATTTTGCGATGGATTCATTTGCTACGGAGAAAGAAGCATCACTCTGATCAACAGAGCTATTGACTATCATATGCAAGTTTGTACGAAACGCCCAAAATAATAAATACTTTTTTTTTGTTTTGTTGCTCCTGTTGAGCCCTTTACAATGAATCGTTTTCATTGCCCCCTCCAAGAAAAACCCCAAAAAATATAAAACTGTTCAGAAAAATTCAAAAAAAGTAAAAAAATGTTCTGAAAAATAATAAAAAAAATATAAAACAACAAAAACAATAAAAAAAAAGTTCTTTTCAGAACTACCTCCCCGTTATTAAAAAATTGGTACAATATTTGGAACTGTGCCAACCTCTATTTCTCTTAGTTCGCTTCCCAGTTCGCTCGCCGGTACGCGAACCGGAAGCGAACCAAAAACAGTAAGTATAAGGGAAGGAAACAGACACTTATGTTAAAAGAAAGACAGCTATAGGGGAGTAAACTAGAGATACTATTACCCGTAATCCACTGCTGATGATGTCACATATTACATCATTCATGACATGCTCAGTGACATCATCAGCAGAGGATTGCGGGTTTTTTGGCAACGTGCCTTATCCACGGTTTAATAACGCTGCCTTTTGCTTTATATAAGTTTTCAAATTGTATGAAATATATACCAATAGGTCGTTATGAACCTTTAGGTAGTGCTTTTCTTCATGAGGTCTGGTCGCTTCCATACACATACAGATGTTTCAAAGATGATCAAGAAGTTTATCTGAATGGAGAGGAATGCACTGAGACGCCAGATCATTCACTAATGTGTAGGCACATACAGTTACACGGTTCATGCAACAAACACCGACCAAATATGGCTTGCGTGTTGCAAGGCACGCCAGTTCCTGCTATCATCCCCACGTTCAAGTTGTTGGAAAATGGTAGTTATTTGATGCTCAATAATGAAGATTGTTCTGAGTTAATTAAAAGTATTCCTTTTATCGTAACAGTAAGTGAACGGGTTATTTGCTGCAGAAATGTTCTATTTCCTCCCACACATGAACATAGGGAGTTTTCAATCTGGCCACAAATACCAACCTTGGGAGAGATTTCAACGGCATGGCAAGAATAAGAGCTCTTTTGTCTCAGAGAGAGGTGGCCTTGAGTTCGGCCCGTGAAACTTTCGTGCTTCACATAGCGAACACCCGTACAGAGGTGCAGACCCTTTTCAATTCAGATTTGCCTTTCAATTTCAGCAAGATGGTTCGGACTATCTTTAACGCATCCTCCACAAAGGCCCTGGCGCACTTTTTAAAAGTTGTTACCAGTGGTCTCGTGACTTCATTTGAGAAAATCTTTGGAGTCATCCCTGCTTTCTTTCATTCTATTTTCTCCACTCTGCTTCGTGGATTGGCATTTTTACTTGCATTACCAGCGGACGCTCTTGTGCTTTTTTACATTTTTAAATATGGATGTCCCTCCTATGCAACCTCCCACCCTGCAGCTGCTGACACTGTTCCGCAATCGCATGCTAGAATATTATGGCACAATGCCGTTGGCGATATTAAGCACGGCATATGGATTATCTTTTCGATTCTCCTACTTCACCTGTGTCCAGCCTGTATTTCACTGCCTGACCTGTGATTTCGATTGGGCCATTGATTTGTGTCTCTGCGGACCGGTTTCTCCTGACGTCGACTTTAATCAGCTGATGACTCCTATCATTACTCACGAGTTGGTTTGTCCTGGCGAAAGGATTATGGCTGTGGCATTGATGCATGGACTAATTGGTCCCTGGAATTTACTGGCGGCAGCACAGTCTTTCTTGGAACAGAGCTTTCTTGAAAACCCACCGAGCTGTCCTCTGATGGTGATAGAGGATCCGGTGCTGGGAGAGCACGTATGTTCTTTTCCGCTTTTAAATTGGATGGCTGAACTGTTTTCGGATGAAGACGGTGACTTCCTATTGGAGGCTGTTGCAGCTTATTTTGCATACACAGTTATGTCATAGACCTTTTTCATGTTTGATATGCTGAGTACTAGCATTTCATTGACAATTCATTGACTTATTTGTCAAGTTTTTATTATTTACCTTGCCTATTGGCTTAAGACTCGATAAAGTACTTGGCTGTTTTATTTTTCTTTAGCATTAAATTTTCCTAGTTTTTAATGCTTTACCTTGCGGACCGTCCACATATAAACTTGCAATCTGCTCTCATGAGATGGCACTTCTATTATCTTATTCAGTTCGTTTCCGGATCATGGGGAGGTGTCATCTAGGTCCTGGATATCTTTACACCGTGTTAAGTTAGCATGGGCTCATTACCGGTTTAAACGCCATTTTTCCTTTTTTGCAACTTCTGCACACGACACTTAGTTGTTGCTTTAGCTTTCCACCTAGTAGTTCGCGAATCGGGAAGCTTCCCGTTAGCTGACCTTGATGCCGCGAAATAGACCGCGAGCCGGTAAACGTTTCTTTACCGCAAGTGCCGCGTTAGAAAACAACATCGTGACGCCTCCCGTCCGCATGACGTTTCACGTTGTCGCGTGATACGTCATATGACGTGCTACGTTAGCGAACTGGTACGCGAAGCGAGTCGCAAAGCGCAGGTTTCTGGAAGCAAACCGGGAGGCCCTGCAAAGCGCTTAACGTAAACACAGCAAGTCATGTGACTTGGTAATAACACTTTTCATTGGTTCATTTCACTTTTGGTTTCCTAATGATGTAAGACTAGGTCATATAATCTAAAATTAACACTTTTCATTGGTTGAGAACTCTTGTTTTTCCCAAATGATGAAAATCCCTCCTTCTTTCCTCACTCTGACTTTCATCATTGTGAGAGAAAGACCCTTTGTGATCACTGAGCAATGGCTTCTTTAGTAGCTTCAGCTGGTGCTTCCCCACCACCTCCACCACATCCAAGGAAGAGTGGACCACCTGCTCAAGTTATAATTCAGCAAGAAGAGGAAGAAGAGGAAGACGAGGAAGAGCAGGAAGAGAGGCAGTTTTTGCCTGAGGAACCCAGGACGTCTCACCGGAAAGAAAACTTCATTTGGCAATTTTTTAAAATTCCCAAAGGTCAGAAAAAAGTAAATGCAAGATACGTAACTTGCCTTATATGTCAAGATAGACTGTCCAGAGGAACCGAGAAAAAATACAGTTTCGGAAACTACACAATGCATCGCCATATGACTAGGTGGCATCCTAACAACTACAGTGCTGCACAGTTTCGGAACGACCTAGATAATCTCCCTATTATGGCCAGAAGATCTGTTGTACCGGAAGTAACGGGACCAGAGGGCAGGGAGATGGTGCCAAATATACAAATGAGATTTGGTGAAGTAAAACACATCTGCGTATTTTGCGATGGATTCATTTGCTACGGAGAAAGAAGCATCACTCTGATCAACAGAGCTATTGACTATCATATGCAAGTTTGTACGAAACGCCCAAAATAATAAATACTTTTTTTTTGTTTTGTTGCTCCTGTTGAGCCCTTTACAATGAATCGTTTTCATTGCCCCCTCCAAGAAAAACCCCCAAAAATATAAAACTGTTCAGAAAAATTCAAAAAAAGTAAAAAAATGTTCTGAAAAAAAATAAAAAAAATATAAAACAACAAAAACAATAAAAAAAAAGTTCTTTTCAGAACTACCTCCCCGTTATTAAAAAATTGGTACAATATTTGGAACTGTGCCAACCTCTATTTCTCTTAGTTCGCTTCCCAGTTCGCTCGCCGGTACGCGAACCGGAAGCGAACCAAAAACAGTAAGTATAAGGGAAGGAAACAGACACTTATGTTAAAAGAAAGACAGCTATAGGGGAGTAAACTAGAGATACTATTACCCGTAATCTACTGCTGATGATGTCACATATTACATCATTCATGACATGCTCAGTGACATCATCAGCAGAGGATTGCGGGTTTTTTGGCAACGTGCCTTATCCACGGTTTAATAACGCTGCCTTTTGCTTTATATAAGTTTTCAAATTGTATGAAATATATACCAATAGGTCGTTATGAACCTTTAGGTAGTGCTTTTCTTCATGAGGTCTGGTCGCTTCCATACACATACAGATGTTTCAAAGATGATCAAGAAGTTTATCTGAATGGAGAGGAATGCACTGAGACGCCAGATCATTCACTAATGTGTAGGCACATACAGTTACACGGTTCATGCAACAAACACCGACCAAATATGGCTTGCGTGTTGCAAGGCACGCCAGTTCCTGCTATCATCCCCACGTTCAAGTTGTTGGAAAATGGTAGTTATTTGATGCTCAATAATGAAGATTGTTCTGAGTTAATTAAAAGTATTCCTTTTATCGTAACAGTAAGTGAACGGGTTATTTGCTGCAGAAATGTTCTATTTCCTCCCACACATGAACATAGGGAGTTTTCAATCTGGCCACAAATACCAACCTTGGGAGAGATTTCAACGGCATGGCAAGAATAAGAGCTCTTTTGTCTCAGAGAGAGGTGGCCTTGAGTTCGGCCCGTGAAACTTTCGTGCTTCACATAGCGAACACCCGTACAGAGGTGCAGACCCTTTTCAATTCAGATTTGCCTTTCAATTTCAGCAAGATGGTTCGGACTATCTTTAACGCATCCTCCACAAAGGCCCTGGCGCACTTTTTTAAAGTTGTTACCAGTGGTCTCGTGACTTCATTTGAGAAAATCTTTGGAGTCATCCCTGCTTTCTTTCATTCTATTTTCTCCACTCTGCTTCGTGGATTGGCATTTTTACTTGCATTACCAGCGGACGCTCTTGTGCTTTTTTACATTTTTAAATATGGATGTCCCTCCTATGCAACCTCCCACCCTGCAGCTGCTGACACTGTTCCGCAATCGCATGCTAGAATATTATGGCACAATGCCGTTGGCGATATTAAGCACGGCATATGGATTATCTTTTCGATTCTCCTACTTCACCTGTGTCCAGCCTGTATTTCACTGCCTGACCTGTGATTTCGATTGGGCCATTGATTTGTGTCTCTGCGGACCGGTTTCTCCTGACGTCGACTTTAATCAGCTGATGACTCCTATCATTACTCACGAGTTGGTTTGTCCTGGCGAAAGGATTATGGCTGTGGCATTGATGCATGGACTAATTGGTCCCTGGAATTTACTGGCGGCAGCACAGTCTTTCTTGGAACAGAGCTTTCTTGAAAACCCACCGAGCTGTCCTCTGATGGTGATAGAGGATCCGGTGCTGGGAGAGCACGTATGTTCTTTTCCGCTTTTAAATTGGATGGCTGAACTGTTTTCGGATGAAGACGGTGACTTCCTATTGGAGGCTGTTGCAGCTTATTTTGCATACACAGTTATGTCATAGACCTTTTTCATGTTTGATATGCTGAGTACTAGCATTTCATTGACAATTCATTGACTTATTTGTCAAGTTTTTATTATTTACCTTGCCTATTGGCTTAAGACTCGATAAAGTACTTGGCTGTTTTATTTTTCTTTAGCATTACATTTTCCTAGTTTTTAATGCTTTACCTTGCGGACCGTCCACATATAAACTTGCAATCTGCTCTCATGAGATGGCACTTCTATTATCTTATTCAGTTTGTTTCCGGATCATGGGGAGGTGTCATCTAGGTCCTGGATATCTTTACACCGTGTTAAGTTAGCATGGGCTCATTACCGGTTTAAACGCCATTTTTCCTTTTTTGCAACTTCTGCACACGACACTTAGTTGTTGCTTTAGCTTTCCACCTAGTAGTTCATCGTGGTTTACATGAGAATAATATGTTATTGCTCTACTATCTGCTTTGCTTGTTAAACTATATCTGTACAGCGAGTGCTAAAGTTTCAAGAACAACACAATACAGAATTGTTATGAGGTCTGATCTCCACGACTTCATACTCATAACATAAGTGCAACTTCTGCCAATTCTGGGCATGAGGCGGGTTTTATATTGCTTTGCCGAACACACATACACAACAGTTGATGCGGTTCACATGAAGAGAGAGCTGGTGTATGCTGATGTGATTCCTTCAAATCTAAGACACTAAAGTATGGGCACGCCCTAAACCAACACAAAGAGACCTTCTTAGCAAATAATATAATATGTGTATTAGGGAGGGTGAGATATAAGCAGCCGCGGGCCGTGGAGGGAGTTACGGTGAGGCAGGGAGGCGGGGAGGGGGAGAAGCAGGGTGGAGCTCTCTCTACCCTGCCCCTCCCCCTCCCCGCCTCCCTGCCCCACCGTAACTCCCTCCACGGCCCGCGGCTGCTTATAAGTGTTGCTAACTCTTATTCATTTACAGCATGTTAACATACTGTCACCATTCGCTTTTTATGTACTAGTAACTATGCTGGTAATTTTGCTACTGATAATATGTGTACTTGTATTCTCCACCCTGCTTCTCCCCCTCCCCGCCTCCCTGCCTCACCGTAACTCCCTCCACGGCCCGCGGCTGCTTATAAGTGTTGCTAACTCTTATTCATTTACAGCATGTTAACATACTATCACCATTCGCTTTTTATGTACTAGTAACTATGCTGGTAATTTTGCTACTGATAATATGTGTACTTGTATTATCTAAGATACTACGCCTGAGAAGACGGCATTAGTAAATAAACATTTCAAATACACATGTGTTCTTCTTAACTCCATGTTCTGGTTTCTAAGAAATATATAACGACCGACTGTTCATGAGTTCCACGTATCCTGAGATACTATAAGTTCATATTCTGGATTGTCTAAACATTGAGAGTTTGTTATATCCAATGTGACACTGTACCTAGCTTGCTAAGGAGTTTTTGATTACTAACGTGAGTTTTGGGACACCCTAATTCGCCGAGGTTCCAATCCTCTGTCCACAGTTCTGTGTGAGAACAGAAACCCTGCGACAGGGGCACCCCCGACCCTTGCTGGAGCTTCATCACACTTGCGATACAACTCCAGCAATGCGCCACCTTTACGGCACAGATACATCACGCATCTGTGCTGTTTTTGCCCCATGATGCGCCGCATTGTAAATGCAGCACACCATAGGTGACGGAACAGCGGCACAGAATGACTAACACATCCCTGCTGATGCGCCAGTCATCATAAATGTATCCCTATGCTTCTTATCTTGTTAGAGATGAACCGCCATATGTATCATCAAAGTTTTTTGCATTTCCTAAATAGCGAACTTTAAGGAATAAATAGCGATTCTTTACCATTCCTAGTTTGCGATTAGCTATTTGCTAATTACAAATTACCCATTCATTTCCTTCATTTCCATAGGGCGGTTGGACTCACTTTTAGCTCGAACGGCTGAATGGATTTCCACGAAACTTGGCAAAATTGTAGGGACTGGTAGCCCGATGTGCCTTTGCTATGTCTCAAGATATATGCTCCAGTGGTTTTTACGAAAATTAACTTTGAAAAATATATATTGGGCTACATTGGCCTATATATATGTTGGAGCCCAATGTAGCCCAATGAAGCCCAATGTAGCCCAATGTAGCCCAAAGATGGCCGCCAGACACACAAAAAAACAAATGTAGCCCAAATATCAGCCAGATGTAGCCCAACTATAGCCCAGTGACAGAATGACCAATCAGCTTCGCAAACCTCCGTTACGCGAAGCGGAGCGCTGTTACAGATATATATCTTTTTTTGAACGTTAATTTCTCAAAATCCACTGGAGCACATATATTGAGACCTAGCAAAGGCACATCGGGCTACCAGTCCCTAATATTTTGCCAAGTTTCGTGCAAATCCATTCAGCCGTTCGATTATTATTATTATTATTTTTTTTGCCCCGCGGAGCCCTTTTAAAACCTCCACATCAAACCTAGGGGGTCAGCGAGGATCTACTATGCCCCCTTATGGTTATTTCCCCCTTTGTTTTGGCCTCCTCTTGTCTCTCGATCCTACCGAGAGACAAGATGGCGGCCGCTACGGACTTTTTGGAATGTTGACAGACGCCAGAGAACCAATCAGCTTCGCTTCACAAAGCTCCGTTGCGCGAAAAGTACGCGTCCTGGGACGCTGCCCGGTCCGCTGTTACAGATATATATCTTTTTTTAAACGTTAATTTCTCAAAATCCACTGGAGCACATATATTGAGACCTACAAAAGGCACATCGGGCTACCAGTCCCTACAATTTTGCCAAGTTTCGTGCAAATCCATTCAGCCGTTCGGGCTAAAAGTGAGGCCAACCGCCCTATGGAAAACTCAATGTTAAAAACACGTTTTGGGACCCCCTTTTTTCTCGGCCCCCCCTTGACGAACCCCCCCCAAATTTTCAGGGGCTGCTTAGAAACAAAATGTGCCATTTTCCTGAAAATTTCAGCCAATTCCGTCCACAAACGCCAAAGTTATTAGACATAGAATTTTCAAAAATCCCATAGAGAAAAAATCCTAACTATATATACCTACTGGCGACCGCCAGTAGGTAATATATATATTACCTACTGGCGATAGCCAGTAGGTATATATAGTTAGGATTGTTTTCCATAGGGAAATCGCAACATTCTATTGGGAATAACTTTGGCGCCGGTTGAGGAATCTTCCTGAAATTCTCCTCAACTTTGCCTCGCGGCGCTCCGCTCCTTCCCTGAAAGTTTGGGGGGGATTCGTCAAGCAGGGGCTGAGATAAAAGGGGGGTACCAAAACGTGTTTTCCCCATGGTAATTTCCATAGGGCGGTTGGACTCACTTTTAGCCCGAACGGCTGAATGGTTTTCCACCAAACTTGGCAAAATTGTAGGGACTGGTAGCCCGATGTGCCTTTGCTATGTCTCAAGATATGTGCTCCAGTGGTTTTTACGAAAATTAACTTTGAAAAAATATATATTGGGCTACATTGGGCTATATATATGTTAGAGCCCGAATGTAGCCCAATGTAGCCCAATGTAGCCCAAAGATGGCCACCAGAGACAAAAAAAACAAATGTAGCCCAAATATCAGCCAGATGTAGCCCAACTATAGCCCAATGACAGAATGTCCCAGAGTGTTCTAAAGAACAACTAGAGCGCTAACAGTCTTACTTATGACAAAGGTATGGCACACCTGAAGTCATCTTGATTGGAATAAAGTGTTAACACTTAAAACATTTAATTTGCAAAGGAACAAAATGAGGGGGTTCATTTTGCCATAGAAATTATGATTAGTGCTGAAGAAAGAAAAATTAGGGCACATTTTGAGTGACTTCTCAAATCCTCTTATATTTCATTAAAAAAATTCTGATATGCAGTCTCCCAAGATGGCCACCAGAGACAAAAGAGCCCAAATGTAGCCCAAAGATCAGCCAGATGTAGCCCAACTATAGCCCAATGACAGAATGTCCCAGAGTGTGCTAAAGAACAACTAGAACGCTAACAGTCTTACTTATGACAAAAGTATGGCACACCTGAAGTCATCTTGATTGCAATAAAGTGGTAACACTTAATACATTTAATTTGAAAAGGAACAAAATGAGGGGTTTCATTTTGCCATAGAAATTTTATTACCTACTGGCGATAGCCAGTAGGTATATATAGTTAGGATTGTTTTCCATAGGGAAATCGCAACATTCTATTGGGAATAACTTTGGCGCCGGTTGAGGAATCTTCCCGAAATTTTCCTTAACTTTGCCTCGCGGCGCTCCGCTCCTTCCCTGTAAGTTTGGGGGGGATTCGTCAAGCGGGGCTGAGATAAAAGGGGGGTCCCAAAACGTGTTTTCCCCATGTTAATTTCCATAGGGCGGTTGGACTCACTTTTAGCCCGAACGGCTGAATGGTTTTCCACCAAACCTGGCAAAATTGTAGGGACTGGTAGCCCAATGTGCCTTTGCTATGTCTCAAGATATGTGCTCCAGTGGTTTTTACGAAAATTAACTTTGAAAAAATATATATTGGGCTATATATATGTTAGAGCCCAAATGTAGCCCAATGTAGCCCAAAGATGGCCACCAGAGACAAAAAAAAACAAATGTAGCCCAAATATCAGCCAGATGTAGCCCAACTATAGCCCAATGACAGAATGTCCCAGAGTGTTCTAAAGAACAACTAGAACGCTAACAGTCTTACTTAGGACAAAAGTATGGCACACCTGAAGTCATCTTGATTGGAATAAAGTGGTAACACTTAATACATTTATTTGAAAAGGAACATTTGCCATAGAAATTTTATATATATATATATATATATATATTCACTGAAAAAACCATAGGTTACACACCAGTTATAGTTAGGAATTAGCATTTAAAAACATTTGAAATTCACTGAAAAAACCATAGGTTTCACACCAGTTATAGTTAGCTGGAAATTTTACTCGCATAAAACCATTGAAATTCCCACGTTATAGTTAGTTGGACTCACTATAACTTGCACGTCTGCAATGCACTGCTGATGACGTCACATATTACATCACTCATGCATATATTTAAATATTTAAACATTACTCGCTAATATATGTATTCACTAAGATACACTTAATAAGCCAGTTAAGCAATCAATTTTTTTTTTTAAAAACAATGAAAAAACCATAGGTTTCAGGCCTTATATAGTTAGGAATTAGCATTTAAAAAACCTTTGAAATTCACTGAAAAAACCATAGGTTTTAGGCCTTATATAGTTAGGAATTAGCATTTAAAAAACCTTTAAAATTCACTGAAAAAACCATAGGTTTCAGGCCTTATATAGTTAGGAATCAGCATTTAAAAAACCTTTGAAATTCACTGAAAAAACCATAGGTTTCAGGCCTTATATAGTTAGGAATTAGCATTTAAAAAAACCTTTGAAATTCACTGAAAAAAACATAGGTTTCAGGAGTTATATAGTTAGGAATTCGTTTTTAAAAAACCTGTGAAATTCACTCAAAAAACTATAAGTTTTAGTGGTGTTATAGTTAGCTTGACATTTTACACATACAAAACCAATGAAATTGCTCCTATTGTACTAACTATATTTCGCGCACCCGCAATCCACTGCTGATGATGTCACATATTAGATCATTCATGACATAGTCAGTGACATCACTGATGACATCTCAAATGACATCACTGATGACATCATCCAGTGAATGTGGTTTGCTTCGTTATTTAAATATGCATTATATATATAGCAATTTACATTGAAGAATGAGTGGATAAATATAAATAAATATTTGGATGGAGGATATATATATATATATATATATATATGTCAAGGTGCATTGAAGAATGACTGTATGAGTGCCTGTATGGATGATTTAGTGTGTACGTGACTGATTGTATGATTGTATAAGTGAGTGATTAAACGTGTGTTAGTGAATGTGTGGGTGAGTGACTAATCTGTGTGAATGTCAGTATACGTCTGTCAGTTGCTGTGTAAGTGGCTGCATGGGTTGCAGAGTAGATACATGAGTTTCTATATGGGCTATTGATTAGTTGTCTGAGTACATGTATGGGTGCCTGAGTGTCTGTGTTGGTGGTCAGGTGGGTGTTTGACTCCCTGCATGAATGTAAGAGTGGGTGAAATCTGGGTTGTATGGGTTCATGAGTGAGTCTATGAGGGACTGCATGGTCAAGTGAGTGTGCGTATAGCTATTGAGTGAATGGATGTCTCAGTGGTATATGGATGAGTACCTGAATATGTGAAAGGCAGTATTTGTGAGTATTGGAGTATATAAGTGACTGCATGTGTGAGTGAGTGATTCTGAGAGTGGCTGTATGGGTGAGTGCATGCTTGTATCAGCGACTGTATGGAGATTAAGTATTTGTTAGTATCTGTATGAGTAGTGAATGTGTGTGTTTCTGTATTATTGAGTAAGTGAGTAAGTGGCTGTGTGATTGAGTGTTTGGGTGAGAGTAGCTCTATGGGTGTGAGTAGTTCTATGGGTGACTGATGGTGTATGAGTGGCTGTATGGGTGTATGAATGGATATCTCAGTGGCTGTTTGAGTGCCTTTATGGGTGAGTGAGTGGATGTGTATGTAGACCTATCAATCAGTGTGTGGGCATGAATGTACTGGTATTGGTGTATCAATGGTTTCAAGAATGGTAGTTTGAAATTTGGAGTGGGAGTATGATAGGCTATATTGGGGTGTGAGTAGGTGCATTAGAGTAGATGATGTCATCAGTGATGTCATTTGAGATGTCATGAGACCATGTCGCTGACCATGTCATGAGTGATGTAATATGTGACCTCATCAGCAGTGCATTGTGGGGGAGTGAGTAATAGATCGCTCAGCTAACCATAACAGCTGAATTTCTCTGGTTTTGTGTGGGTGAAATGTCACCCTAACTATAACGTCCCTGTAACTGTTGGTCTCTACTATGAATTTCTAAGGTTTTTTAAAAATGCACATTCCTAACTATAACATCCCTGAAACTTCTGGCTTTTCGCAGTGATGCTTTTTGAAAATTCAGCTGTGTCATCTGTGTAACCACTGGGTAACCACTGAGCAAACCATCTTGTACTACCTGAGGAAGACGGAAGCTGAAACGTTGTAGTGGAAATATACTTTGTTCTTTGGTGAATCTATATGTTTGAGTCACTTCTTTCTTGGATATATCTATATATATATATATATTCACTGAAAAAACCATAGGTTTCAGGCCTGATATAGTTAGGAATTAGCATTTAAAAAAACCTTAGAAATTCACCATAGGTTTTAGGGGTGTTATAGTTAGCTGAACAATTCACTTGTACAAAACAATTAAAATTCCTCCGATACACGCGCCCCCAATCCACTGCTGATGATGCCACACATTACATAATTCATGACATGGTCACTCTTGGAAGATCTGGGGGACTGGGCCACAGAGAAATCCCTAATTCCAGTTAATCAGACCGGTTTTGCGAAATCGGTGGGAACAACTTCTAATATCTTAGCAATGGATATGCTAATAGATAAGGCTAAAACAACCAAAATGCCGAATCACTTTTTTTTTTATTGATTACAACGCCACTGTTGACCATATAAACCGGAATATGTTATGGTCCAAACTAAAGAAATGGGGGATACCAGGACCATTGTTAGACTTGCTGATCAACCTACATACGGAGATGTGGATCCAGATTAAGGGGCCGATTAGGATGGAAAGCCACCACCGGCCTGGAGGATGCGGATTAACCGCCGCATACAACACCCACCGCCAGATTAGGATGGCGGTTGGATTGCGGTTGGACCAGCGGCGGACGGCAGGTTCGTCCGCCGCTGATCCGTGGGGTGGGGAGGGCTATTTGGTGACGGTGCCTGCAAGACACCGTCAGCAAAATTAGGATGTTCACGGAAACATGCTTTTCCGTGGCGGCTTTTCCGCCGTGGAAAAGCATGTGGACTTTGGCTAATGGGGGCCGGTTGCGGGCCCCCAGGGTGTCGGGTGCACATAGGGGGTACCTATTTACGCTTTGTGCATGTAATTGTAATACATTCATTTTTTGCATTTTTTGCGGCGGGTGCTGCTTGAAGCAGCACCCGCCGCAATGTTAGAAATACAGGATGTGACCGCCAGGGTGGCGGTCACATCCTTATTTGCACGGAGGGACCGCCGCTGCCCCTGTGGACGGTCCCTCCACCTCTGGGGTGGCGGACGGACGCAGGTCCGTCCGCCATCCTAATCTGCCCCAAAGTTGGGAGACGGCTCACTCCTGTCAAGACGCATAGAAACCAACAAGGGTCTCAAACAGGGCTGTGTCCTGGCTCCCACTCTATTTAACTTGTTTTTATGGGATTTAATCCCTATCCTAAATAGCTGTAACTCCCAGTCACCAAAATTAGGAAGGCTACTATTACCGTGTCTCCTCTATGCGGACGATAAAGTCCTAATCAGCCACACAAAAGTTGGGCTTCGACAACTCATGAATGCAACACAGGGATATTCGGATTCAAATGATCTGACAATAAATCTAGAAAAAACACAGACATTGACAATTAGTAAGAAACGGAACAAGTCGCACACCTTGTTTTGGAACAAAACTCGTATCGAGAATATGTCAGTATACAAATATCTAGGTGTAAAAATTGATAACAGTGACCTGTTTACTGAACAGAAAACTAGCATCAGGGGCAAAGGTGTTGCCTCAGCGATCGCTCTGAAAGCACTAAATAGTAAACTCACGGGCCCATCTCTTTTGCCTCTTACACAAGTAATATGAGCTAAACTGTTGCCAACAATAACATACAGGAGTGAAGTACTGAGAGGCAGAGATGCTAAGATTCTGGATAACACTGTAACAGCTGCGTATAGGATCATATTTAGCCTGCCCAAACAAACTTCACCGGCCCAAATCAGGCTTGAGTTTGGCATCCAGAAACAGACCCTGGCAAGACAGGGCACGTATATAGTAGTGTGGGACAAAAAGCGAAAAACCAAACAAGGAACCTTAAATAACCATCTATGGAAAGAGCTAGAACTACAGCCAGCCTCATCAGCCTCAAAGTACCTCAAAAGGAGCCTGTTGAATCTTGGTTTACAACAGCTTTGGGATACCCCGACAAGCCATATTACGCTGAAAAGATTGGTCAGGAAAACAATTAAGTATCTCTCATGGATTGAATGTAAATGTAAATGTAAATGTATTTCGATTTATATAGCGCACGAATCACCCAGGGGTCTCAAGGCGCTTGCTTAGGGAACCCGTCCTGGTATTCCCCTGTGAGATACCCCGGCAGGGTATCCGCAAGGTGAAAGCCAGGCATCCCGCCGCGAGGGGCCGTAGTGGAGATTAAGCAAGCTATTGCCCAGAGTCGCAGAGTGTGACCCCGTGAGTCGAGTAGGCACCGGAGCGAGAATTGTCGAGTCCGTGGAATTTTGAGCCCGAGACCCGCAGAGGCGGGGAATCGAACCCTGGTCCGCGGCCGATCTCAGCTTTCGGGTCTGCCCCCTCTAACCACTGAGCCACGCTTCTCCACATTGAAGATCAGGCATCATTCGCAAAAAGGTCACACTGCTGGATGATCCAGAACTCATTTACCATACAGGTACCGCGGAACTATCTCGATTTAGGTTATTCGAAAATGAAATTCTTAAAGTACAGGCTGGGTCTGTTACCCTGCATCCGCCACTTCCCACACTGGTTAAAGGAAAAGGCGGGCTTCCTCTGTCGGCTATGTGGTTCAGCTCCTGAGGACATGCCGCATTTGCTGTGCTCCTGTGACAAATTGCTGGACGAACGAAAGCACCTGCTAAAATTCCATTTTAACCAACGAGGAATTCGCTCACGAAGACAGGCAGTTCTTGCCTGCCTCACACCCCAGGAGCCTCAGCTGAACTGTAGATTCGTGAGGTTTATGATGGCAGTGGAAAAGAAAATGACAAAAGCTGACTCTTAATTGCCTTTTAGACACTCTTTGTACTTGTGAAGCTCAGTAAGGCAGTAGATAAGAAATCATTATGACCTGTTCTTAACTGTCTTTTAGATAATTTTGGTATTTCATGACTCTCAGTAGAACAGTAGTCTTGTGAAACTTTTGAAGGTTGAGGGAAAGAATTTGCCAAAACCTGTTCTTAACGGTTTTTAGATAGTTTTATTAATGAATCTATATCATTTATTGTTAATTAAAACATGAGATTTTATGACTTTATTTAGGAAGGAAAATGTGTGAGTTGATATACTGTTTCTTCCTTTGTACAGGGAGGTAATTACAATTTTTCTATTGACATATTGTTTATTTTAAACTTTGTATTGTAATGGTTTTAAGTAACTATGCAAATAATAAACTACTATGGTTCTTTCAGGGAATTTCTAAGGTTTTTTAAATGCCAATTCCTAATGATATCAGGCCTGAAACATATGGTTTTTTCAGTGAATTTCAAAGGTTTTTTAAATGCTAATTCCTAACTATATCAGGCCTGAAACCTATGTTTTTTTCTGTGAATTTCGAAGGTTTTGTAAATGACAATTTTTAAATGTATTAATTGTTTGTTTGTTTTTTTATACTGATTTATTACATTTTTTAAACTATTTATTTTCAGATATTTTATTTTTTATATTACATTATACATTACATTACAAAATATACTTTCTCAGAATGAATTACTGTAGATTAAATGCTTTGAAAATAGGCAATAGACTTTTAAGTACAGTAGTTACAGTTGTTGCAATGGGCAACACAATTTCAAACACAATGCAACATTGACCTCAATGTGAATTTCTAGTTAAATGCAATTAGTTACTTTATGGATTACTTTTCTAACCACAGGACTGGATCATAGATTCAGTCCTTGCACATCTCCTGTACACAGTTGAGTAAAAGTGTTGTAGTTACAGTAGTGATTTTTAAGGAATATTCTTGTATTTTAAACGTTGACACATTTTTTCTCATAGAATCACCAATGTTATCCTATTGCAGGAAATTCCTTTAGCAGGTAAGAAGTGCTATCGTCACTTTTTCTTACTCAGTGGTGGATCCTGGATCCAGCACTGGTGCATCTCCTGTAAACAGTTGAAAGAATGCGTTTAAGTCATACAGGCGATTTTTTAGGAATATTTGTAGTTTGTGAAAATAGACACTTAGAAACTTTTCTGGTGAAAACCAGACAATGGATTCCTATGGAAGGAAATACAACTTACTGGTAAGTATGGTTATAATTACTTTGCAGGGTCAGTGCGGGGCTAAAATATGCAGCACTGGGTTCTCTTGTGCTAACAGATGATTAAATCGCAATTCGTAGTTCGGCTAATTTTAGAGGAATATTTGTACGTTTCAAAAATCAACACTTAGAAACTTTTCTGGTGAAAACCACACAATGGATTCCTATGGAAGGAAATACAAGTTACCGATAACTGCGCTTAGGATTACTTTTGAGGGTCAGTGCTGGGCTAAAAGATGCAGCACTGGGTTCTCTTGTGCTAACAGATGATTAAATCGCAATTCGTAGTTCGGCTGATTTTAGAGGAATATCTGTACGTTTCAAAAATCAACACTTAGAAACTTTTCTGGTGAAAACCACACAATGGATTCTTATGGAAGGAAATACAAGTTACTGGTAAGTATGCTTAGAATTACTTTTCAGGCTCAGTGCTAGGCTAAAAGATGCAGCACTGGGTTCTCTCCTGATAACAGGTGAGTAAATCGGAATTCGTAGTTCGCCTTATTTTAGAGGAATATTTGTACGTTTCAAAAATAGACACAAACTTTTTTGCTGAAAACCACACAATGGATTCGTATGGAAGGAAATACAAGTTACTGGTAAGTACGCTTAGAATTACTTTTCAGGATCAGTGCTGGCCTAAAAGAGGCAGCACTGGGTTCTCTTGTGCTAACAGGTGATTAAATCGCAATTCGTAGTTCGGCTGATTTTAGAGGAATATTTGTACGTTTCAAAAATCAACACTTGGAAACTTTTCTGGTGAAAACCACACAATGGATTCCTACGGAAGGAAATACAAGTTAATGGTAAGAACGCTTAGAATTACTTTTCAGGGCCAGTGCTGGGCTAAAAGATGCAGCACTGGGTTCTCTCCTGATAACAGGTGAGTAAATAGGAATTCGTAGTTTGGCTGATTTTAGAGGAATATTTGTACGCTTCAAAAATAGACACTTTGCGTCCAACCACTTTTACCTCCCCCTGCAAAAGCTGAACCTGGGTCGTGTTTATGTGCTTCACGGGTTTTAGACAACAAGCTCTCGGCATTGCTGGGGCGGGGGAGTGCATTCCTCTGAACTCTGATGCGGGGGGCGGGGGTACTTGATGTAATCATGAGCATGTCAAAAATATCAGGAGGGAGGAACAAGGAAATTCTTGCACAGATCTAAAATATCGAGAGAAATAAATTCTCCAATTTACTTCCATTACGGGCATTTTTAAAGTGTAAGAAAAAAAAGAAGGTTACTTTTGCTGAAAAAATAGTTACTTTTGAAGAAAAAATTTGATTTCTACAAACAGAATCGGAGCGCTGGGTATAACCTTTACCAAAAAGTTTTCTGAAACTCTAGATTTCATGCAACTGCATTGTGTCCAACCACTTTTACCTCCCCCAGCAACAGCTAAACCCCCTATGTACAAGTGGCCTCAATGATTCATGCGTTTCAAGCCCGTTTCTAAAGCGCGTGGTCGCTGACATCCGGTGGCACCGGAAGGGACGTCACCTAGGAAGTAACGTTACCTGCCCGTGCCGACAGTTTTAGGAACACGCGAGGATCAAAGAGGTACACAAAATAGGAGAATGAATGTTCGTCTTTGCCCTTTTCAAATGCATTATTCAGCAACTAACAACTTGAAAATCTCGCATTCAGTCTCTGTTTCCGAATGTATTTGAGGTAAAAGCGTGGTCAGCGAAATAGTGGGATCGGATTGTACAAAAAAATGGCGACCACTCGGTATCAATTGAGGGGGTATTGGGCATTTATCATTATGGCATTGCATCCCGTCTAAACTATTATTTCAATCTGCAGCAGTCTTCTTCCTTGTTTAATTGTGACTTGACTCTGAGGATGCTTTTGGAGATAAGCACAATTACGTTTTACTTTACCTAAAACTAGCCAGCTCTAATTTTTCTGATGGCTTTCATTGTCTTCAGTCTGCCGAATCCGCACTTGTTTTGGGTCGTGTTTATGTGCTTGATGGGTTTTAGACAACAAGCTCTCGGCATTGCTGTGGCGGGGGAGCGCATTCCTTTGAACTCTGATGCGGGGGGCGGGGGTACTTGATGTAATCAAGAGCATATACAAAATATCAGGAGGGAGGCAAAAGGGAAACACCCCTTTTACTTAACAAGCTCTCGGCATTGTGTGGTGGGGGGCAGGGGAGCGGCATTGGGTGGCGGTGGCGGGGGAGCGGCATTGGGTGGCGGGGCAGGGGAGCGGCTTAGGAGCGGCTTCCTTTGAAGTCTGATGCCGAGGCTCAGACAAATGATGGTGTGTGATGTGTGATGTGGCTGGCGATGATGTGCACGCGCCTGGCTCACAGGAACTGTATCGAATCCGCAGTTTGGGGAGACTTTTCGGAAGCCTTACTATATATCTCGCCCACCATCCCTACGGGTTGGCATAGAGTTGAACTAAAAAGGCTACCCCAGGCAGATGAAATGTGGTTCTGGTGCTCATTCATCTCAATTCCCATAAAGGAAATAGGGTGTTTAAAAGGGGCTCTAGCTTTCAATCTACCAGTCACAGTTGCACTTTCACAGGGCCCGAGGTGTTCACATGATTGCAGGCATGGACTCTGGCCATTGAGACAAAGCTAAAGTAAATAGATCAGGGGTTTAAGAGGTTTATCTTAGGAATCACTTTGTACTTGATCAATGGTTGCTGACACGGTGCAGCCTTGCCCAGTTAGCTCTATGACTTCCTCAGGCCAAAGGATGGAACCGAGGTGATGTTTGAATTTACTTGAGCTGGATAGGGCACATAGTTTTTCTACAGTAAGAGCAGGGTATTTGGACAAAAATAGCTGACTGATTCAAATATATGGGGCAACTGTCTTCCCAGGTCCTTTAGGACTCACGCTTTCACCAATGTCAGTTCCACAATCCCCAGCTAGAGAGGCACCTGTCCAATATTTTCAAGAGGGATGCACTTTGGCACCAGCTCAACCTCAGAGCACCGTACAGGCATCTCAGTGCATTTTAACAGCAGGGGTGTCAATGAGCTTGCATGATTGTCATGCTCACTGGGGCACAGTGAGAACAAATGAAAATGTGGTATGGGAAAATATCCAAATGGTTTTTTGTATGGAATACATTAAATTACTCCCTACATATGGGAGCCTAGTCCCCAGACGTATTACTTCATTAATTGAGCACTCACTAATCTACCCCAAGTTGACTTTTAAATCAAAATTTTATATTTTCTAGAACATACATAAAAAATATCAAACAAATAACAAGAACACAATAATCATGAATATTTCCTGATTCCTTCCTACCCATACAATCTAATGACGGTAGCGAAAAACAACAATTCATGCACGATCCATGTGGGAAATAGTCCTGAACACACATGGGAAGATTACTACAAGCCTCCACTCAGTCCCAAAAGTGTGTATCTGGGTATCTTGCATGTGATTCCTTCAATTCATGAAGTCGATGCGTTACGGCCCACTAAGTTGGGCCTCATCAGGACATGGGCAAAAAAACACAATAATGTGCACCACTGAAATAGGGCAAATGCCCAGCATTCTAGAAGAAAGCCTCTGTGAAACAGGCTGCACTAAATGTCTCCGAACCAACATTAAAGTCAGTGGTGAGTCCCTTCCTCCAAGGGCAAACGCTTCACAGGGCTTCAAAATAATTATGCCGCACTTTGTGTCCATATGTTCACTGTTGTGATGGCTGCTTCATTCATCCCTTTGCCTGATTAAAATCAGAGGATTCCCTCCTCCACCTCAAATTTCTCCGCCACCTGACCTGACAGCTGGCAGTCCATGGGCCTGTTCCCTTCCGGCATTTCCACAATTGCAATTAATAACCAAGATCGGGACATCCTTGACTTGGACCCCGGTGATCCACAGACCCCGCCGGGCTACACCTCAGCTTCCTTGCCTCTCACGCAGAATTCCTAACTATTTTCAACTACGATTACGCTTCATCCTGCCCTATTCTCAACCCCCGTGAGTGGGTTGCTACCCTTGATTGTGCTCCTTCTTGGCTGGACTACTGCCACCATTCTTCAAGCAATCTGACTTCTCCAAGCACTATTGTTCTAACATGTGACCATTGTCCTGATGATGGCCTGAAATCAATCAGGTCGAAATGCCGTCGACGACCCAGCACAGAACTTTGGTGCTGTTGTGGTCAATTCATTTATCCTAAAAATGTAATACAATTGTACATAATTTTATGTTTTTATTGGCCACTTTGTTATTATTTTCCAATTTTTCGCCATTCACACTGTTCCTGCCTCACTCTTGTGTCACTGCGCCATCACCCATCACCAAGCGCGCCCAGTGCTCACTCGTGTGTTATGGTCACCATACAGTTATTTGTACCGTAGTGCTGCTATAACCATTGACCAATAATAATTGTTTCTCTTCACCAATTCCGTGGTGGTCTCCTTCCTTTGTCCCTTCGTTCTTCATGATGTATACTACTGTCTTTGACTGTCCTTGTAAAATGATTTCCTGTTGAGACATTGTTGTTTTGTTAGTTTTTCAAAACAATTATGCCAGACTTCGTGTCCATATTAGTACTTCACTGTCGTGGGACAACCTGCCTCATGTGGGTACTTGCCCGAATACAGGGGAGTGAGCTACAACTCTGGGCAGTGGCCTGGAAAACGTGCACAAGGTACTTCGAATCCGGTGACCAAGTCATGTGGGGCACAGTGAGCATGTCAAATAACAGGGCCAGGTGGGCATAAGTAAACATACGTTTTTACTGTCAAGGGGGACATCATAGTATTAGAGGGTATCCACGTACAAAAGTCTTCATACCCAACAATAGGCCATGTTCGTCAGAGATAGAAGAGTATTTGGCAGGGAGCACGCACGGCTGCCAAACAAGAAGGCCTCCTAGATCGGGAGCTCCTCATGTCGGCAGACGAAAGGAGCAAACTGGAACCGCTTAATCATTCAGTTTTCCACGTAGAAGGTTGTTATGACCGTCGGGGAACAGGGTGAGCCGGTTTTTGATGCTTAAATGGCTTTTTGGTGATTTTTACAATCTATATCAGGTCCTTTTTCATTTCCCTCACTGCGTCGGTCATTTTAGATGGCTTCCAGCTAAGGAGGTTACTTTTCCCTGCCTTTCTTCTGCTGTTTGGACCCAGGAGATTTACCACTTTTCTCCGCTATTTCTATGGATCTCATCCGATGCTGTGCACTTCTTTGGCTTCCCTGCTCTGCTTCACTTTGCTGCTATGAGGCTCACCATACTGAGGTAAGTTGTTCTTCTTAACTCTTCTGCAGCGTTCTATTTCTCCGACATTGGAGGCAGGGGTTTGTTTGTTTTCGTACAGCTCTCCTTTCCATTCTTGGACGCTTTATGGGCAGTTTGAAGAAACTCAAGACATTTCCTCTTCACACTACCTCATCCTCACAGAAACTGTTGTCATTCTTAAAGTCTCCCAATTCTCCATTGAGGAGTACTTCCCCTGCAACCAACATATCATCTCATCATATTCATCTGCTAAAATTGCTCCGGAAGTGTCCTAATCTACCTACAGGAGAGTTACGCAGGAAACCCCTCTCCTGAGAATTCCTCTTCTCCTATTTCTCTTGACCTGGTACTTGATGAAATTAAAGCACTCCACCCGTTTGTGGAGGAAACCAATATGCGCATTCAGAACTTGGATGACTCATGGTCTCATACGGAATCCAGAGTTACGGTTCTTGAAAAAAGCATCAGTGATGTGCATGATGAGTTGTTGAAAATTGCAGTTTTGGAGAAAGAGGCGGCGGTATTGAAGGCTCATTCTGAAGACTTGGACAATAGAAAGAGAATAAATAGCCTCTGTGGTCTTCAGGAAAGATTGGAGGGAACAGACCCTGTTTCCTTTTTTACTTCTTTTTTGCCCCAGCTGGTGGACTTACCTTCCTCCACACACTTGAACATTCAGAGACCTCATTCTCTAGGTCCTCGCACTCTTTCATCCTCTCCGTCATCCAAGCCCAGAGGTGTAATTATGTTTTTTTCGGGAATTTACTGATCTATTGAAAGTCCTCAATGCAGTGAATGCTAAAAGGCAACTTTTATGGCAAGGCAGTAAAATCTTTATTTCACAGGATGTCTCGAGAGCTGGAGCTGCCAGGTGTATGGAGTTCCCATATCTTTGCCCTCAACTACGCTCTTTGGGTGCCTGCTTTTGTTTGTTTCACCCTTGTCTCCTCAAAGTAACATTTCAGAATAAAACTTCCTCATTCACTGCACCTGGAGAATTGCGACAATTTCTTCATCTACAAACTTCCAGTTCCATGGAGACTTCTACTTCTTTGGCAAGATGAATAATTTTTGTGTTGGATGACTTTGCTTCTTTCGTGATATCTGTTTTTTTAATGTAATTTTCCTTATGTAGTCTTATGCTCATTTTCGTACGCTTCTTCTAGGATCATTGTGCTCTTTGCAGTTACTGACTAACCTTTTTTTCCAGGCTCCCTGATGCTCTTTATCCTAGTCATTTATCTTTATTATGTTCCGTTTGTCTGTCGACTCATCTCCTTTGCTGTGCCGTCCTACCAAGTGCTGTGGTCGACTCTCCCCCAAGTGTTCATCCTCATCAGTTATGTTTTTGCAGTTGTCATTTTTGACATGCACTGTCTCTCTTTTTTGATTTTCTCTACTCTTTCCCTTTCTCGTATTCGCTCTGCTTTCGTTTACCTTTCTTCACCTTTCGGTATCCCTTTCGATATTCTCATGTTTGATGTAATTTGTTGTCTTAAAAGATTGGCGTATTTATGTTTACAATTGTTACTTAATCCAGAGTTGTTTCTTGGGATGTTAAAGGAGTAATTAACCCTATAAAGTGGCAGAGAATTTTATCTCATTTATCTAAATATTCCCCTGACCTCGTTCTCCTTCAAGAAGCTCACCTTTAAGAACATGAGGCTTTGAAGTTTAAATGAGGTTGGGCGGGGTCTGTTTTTGTTTCTCCTTCTTTAAAAAAGAAAAGTAGTATTATTCTTCTTTGTCACAAGAATTTAGAGTTGGTAACTGTTTCTCAAGACAGTGATCCTGAAGGCAGATGTATTTTGTTAAGTTAATTGTTAATATCCCCTTAACTATTTGCAATATCTTTGGCCCCGCCCAAACTGACAACCCTTTTTGACCTACCATCTCCCAAAAATGTCTTCAACATGCTGATGATTTTTTTCATTTTAGGTGGTGATTGTAATCAAATAATACACCGCTTTTTTGATTGTCAGTCCCAACTTAAGTTTATTCCCCACAATATGCATAAACAATTCCTTGCCTTTATATCTCAACATCTTTTGGTGGACTCATGGAGAATCTGCAATCCTTCTAATAAAGAATTTTCTTTCTTTCCCACTCCCCAGGGCTTTCTTTCCAGATTAGATCATATCTTTATCTCTAAACTGCTTTCCTAAATTCGTATAGCTTCCTTTATTGAACCAATTGTGATGCTCTGATAATGCCCCTGTCATTACTGATCTTGATCTACAACTAGTGCATTCCAAATCCAATAGATGGAGATTAACTAATTCTCTTTTACTTGGCCTGATTTTTCTTTTTCTTTTTTGACTTTCGCTGAGGAATTTTTTGATGTTCATTCAGATCCTACTATTTCCCACAATTACTTTGGGACACCTTTAAAGCTTCTGCTCGAGGTCATATTATTGATTTTGTTTCTCGGAAAAAGAAAGCTCTTCTTAAACAGCATCAGACTCTTTTACTTGATATCAAATGATTGGAGCATCAATATTATTATTCTTATTCTTCTCCATTTAATTTACAAGAGCTTATTCATGCAAAATTAAAGTTTAATAATATTTCTACAGATAATGCTTCCTCAATTCTTCTTCAAAGTAGAAAACACTATTACAGTGGCCATAATAAAATGGGTAAGCATCTGGCTAATTATTTGAACATCTGTAAAAAGAGCCACATTTTAGATTCTGTAAAAAACGAAAAAGGACTTCCTGTATTTAAGGACTCTGAACTTCTTGCAAAATTTGTTAAATATTACCAATCTCTCTACACCCCTGAATCCCCACCCTTGCCTTCTCATATAGAGACTTATTTACAAAATTCTAGGAATTCCATTGGCACTCATAGAGACCTCTCATCTATAGAGGCTGACATATCTCTAGCAGAGATCCTCCATGCTCTTCAATCTCTCAAGAAGAACACATTTTGGTCCAGATGGCTTCACGGTTCAATTTTTTCTTCATTTTTCCAATCTTCTTCTCCCTAGACTGCTACAACTTTTTCAATGTTTCTCTAGATCTAGTTCCAATGGAGGCTCCTTCCAAAAGGCTAATATCTGTTTTATCCACAAAGCTGTAAAAGACCTGTCCCTCTGTAAACACCACACCCCCATTTCATTAGTCAATGATAACTATAACATTGTTGCCAAATTACAAGCTTTATGTCTTGAACCCTTCCTTCCCTTAATGATTGGTAAGGAACAGTCAGGGTTCATTAAAGGAAGAATTTCCTCTGATAATTCTAGATTATTATTTAATGTTTTAAACAAGGCATCTTCTCTTTCTCATCCAGCTGTATCTAGTGATGCTGAGAAAGCATTTGATCGAATTGACTTGGCCTTCTTGCTCAAATCTCTACCCCGCATTGATTAGGTCCTCATTTTATTCAGTTTGTCTCCTTACTCTATCACTCCCCCATGGTATCTGTTTTAGTTCATGGGAAAGCCTCTAGTTTCTTTCCGTTAGGTTGGGGTGTTCATCAGGTTTGCCTGTTATCCCCTTAATTATTTATTCTAGCTTTGGAACCCTTACTATATGGTATAAGAAATCACACAGACATTAGTAGATTTCAATATGGAGCCGATCATCTAAGAGTTACAGTTTACCCAGATGACATACTTCTTTTCATTTCTGCTCCTGAGCAGTTTCTACGCAATTTGACAGCAGACCTGCTGAACTTACCTTTACTTATCAGCACAAGCACTTTCATAAATTTGGAACCTGGTACCGATGATGCCTTAAATCAATACAGCCCGAAACGCCGTCGACCCTGCAGCACAACTCAAGGCGCCATCCTCGTGGTACCAAAATGCCAATGTTGTTCATCATTGTACCACATGTATGGACACCGACTAGAGTCCATTGTATATAATATTGTTTTTTTCTGCACCTTCTGCTGCTGTATATCTCCCCTCACTTGTTACTTGCGCCGCTCCCCTTGACAAGAGCTCTTCTGCACAGTTTTATAACAGGTTACATGACAATTAATGTAACAAAGTGCTGTTTGTTTTGACTCATCTATTAATTATATGAAAAAGAATTTGCATATTCAATTTTTGTTTGATTTCTTCTCTCCCTTCCTCTCCTTTTCTTAGAAACGCCCCTTTCTTTTTTGAAACAACCCAGCTCATTGGGAACTCCCTAATGGGCCTCCGGGCCAGTCCGACCCTGAAAGGAATCAGCAACCTGATCAGAGCCAGAACAGAAGAATATTGCAAAATAACTTTTTAAATGTGCTTTGGATATTCTGAATATTTTGTTACAGTCTTTGGGTTATGCAGAGCTCCTGCGTGAATACATGGGTATGTACATAGCGCCAAGCTAATTGAGCAGCACCTGTGTACTGTACATTGAAAGGGAGTTGACCCTACATTGTGTACATTAATCAGGAAAAGAAATTAAAAGTTGAGTCTGCTCTTAGTTGCTCTCAGCTGGATGACAGAAGCTGGGAGGGTCCTTATTGATGATGGATTAAGTGGTGCTTGAAGAGAGATGTCTTCGGTTCTAGTCTGAATTTCAGCAGAGATAGTGATGTGTCACACCCAATGTACAAAGGGAAGTTCAGATTCATGGAGCCTCATTGGAGAAGGCTTGTCATCTGTGCAAGACTAATGTATGCAAGGACGTTATTCCAGAAACCACCTAGTTGGAGTAGACTGACTCTGTTTTCTTTCGTATCTACATTGTTGACTTCCAGTCTTAGAATGGGCTTGGTAAATATATTTTCTTCAAATCAGTTCAACCCTTGACTTACAAAGGTGGTCTCCAACTCCGCACCTTGTTCTTCTCCAGGTCAACTGGATCTTTGCCACTGTTTCAAAATGGAGAATAAGTCAATATCACATTTTGACATCACTTATTATATTTAGTCAATAATGAGAGTTAAGAATAATTGTAAAACCTTTACTGTTCAAAGTTTAGTTTTTTAGTTTGTGATCTTATTCAGATTATAATTAAATATACCCATTTACAGAAATATCAAGAAAAATAATGGTTTGCAAAAAATAAAAATATTACAGCTTGTTCCATAAAGGTAAAGTTAATTAAGTCCTTATTCTACTCTAAAAGGTCAAGGCCTACCAGAACCCATAAATAGCCCTATACAGAGAAGAGAGAGAATTTTAAGGAGTATTTAGAATAGAATTTAGACATGAATTGAACTCTTCCTAAGAGCAGTTCTGGAAACTCATCTTAGTCTCCTCTCTCAATATAAAAGTAAGTCACAGCAGGAGCTGTATTATTAAACGAATTAAGAAAACACTATCAGCAGTAGCAGACAGTGTAAAATGCAAAAGTCTGGAAAAAGATAGTCACAGAAAACAGTCTGGACCATTGTGAACAGCATAAAGCTTTCACAGTGTTCTCTAAGGAAAGGGTGATTTAAGATCTCTGAAGTATCCTAACCAGGAACATGTATAATAAACACAAAAACATATGTATTCATCTTCTTCGGTGTTAGGTCATCTGAGTCCAATGATAAAAGGATCGTCTGATGGTCTGCTACATCCTTCTTCATTCCCACGGTAAACATATGAAAGCGGCAAAGCATAATTTGCAAGCAGTCTAGTAAGTTGCAAATGTTCATGCGCATTAGTTTCATTCCGAGTTCTCATGAGAACCCTGCAGTTTACTCAATTAGCTATTCAGAACTCCACTGCGTAACAATGAACTAGCCTGAAGCAGAAACCTTCTGGTTGTAACTTCTGTGGAATTAAATCATGAGGTTCATATTTTCCTGTATACACTATTGTTTTAATGTACTGTTGTTATTCATTGTTTATAATACATGGCAGCAAAAATGTAACCAAATACAATGAGAACATGTAGCTTAGGAAAACATTTTTTAAAGTCAGCACATTATGCAAAGATGGCATGTCTAATGAAGTCAACATGAATTTTTTATGTAATACTGCACCATTCAGCATCTTGCTAAAACATTATGGGCCAGATGTACGACCCTACCAATTGGCGAGTTGCAAATTGCGTTGTTTTGCGTCTCGCAATTTGCGACTCGCAAAAAGGAATGTACAACAGTGTATCAGACACTTTTTGCGATTCTTCATGAGTTCGCCAATTGCCTGCCTCATTAATGTTTATGAGGCAGGTGCAATTTGCGACCCCATTAGAAATGGCTAGTACGCCCAGGGATGGTGGCCTGCTGAGGTCAGCAGACCATCATGTCTGTGACTGCCTTTCAAATACAGCAGTTTATAAAAAAAAATTTAATGCGCCCTGTTTTACTTAAAGGAAACTGGATGCATTTAAAAAAGAAAAATGAAACATTTTTGTTTATTTTTTTACAGTAGGCAGTGTTCAGGGCAGTGCTCAGTGGGACCACTGACTACTCTTTAAAAATATGTTAAATGCCAGTCACAAATGGGAAGGGGTGGCCCCTTCCCGTTTGCAAGTGGCTTTCCGTCTACTTGAAGTAGGTGGTAAACTGCGAGTGTTTTGCGACCGCATTTGCAGTTGCAAAACAATGGTACGTATAATTCGGACTAGCTATTAGGAAGCGATGCCCCTCCCTAATAGTGAATCGCAAACCCTATTTTGCGAGTCAGTCATAGCTTACTGACTAGCAAAATAGGGTTTGTACATGGGCCAGACCTATTTGGAGGTCGCAAATGGGCTGATTTCCCATGTACGACTGAAAAAATCTGGCCCTATTTATTTAAGAAAAGTTTAAATAAAGGCAAAGTCGAAAATAGAGAAATAAATTATGCCTAATTTAGCTTGACAGTGCAAATAGGATAGAAATGGATCAAAACTACAAAAATAAATCATGCTAATCCTGCTTCACAATATTTTGCACATTTAATGAAAGGCACATTTTCTATTTATTCCATTTCTTTGGGCATTCCAATGGTAATATTTGCACAGGTGAGACATATTTTTTTCAGCCAATTGTACTTCCTTCGTCAAATTCCTACGCTTCACATGTTATATTAACCAGATTACTCACTTCTCTCAATTGCAGAGGTGAGATTTAAGGAGAAGGCCTAATAATACAGAGAAATGTCCTTCCAGATTTTGGGTGCTTAGTTAAAAAAGGCTTGCCCTCTTTCTTCTCTTTTCGGCATATCTTAATTTCCAGTCTGTAAATGTCATGAATTCGTCTGTTGTCTCACAGCAATATAACCATATGCCAAAATCTAATACTGTTATTCAGTCATAATCATATTGTGTATGGCAACAGGGATGTAGGTAAACCCAGCTTGGGATGTGGCATTTCAGTGTCCTTTACTGGAGACCCATACAAAAGCAGGTGAAATGATGGTCATTCTGACTAGTGATGACACTCATCTGTGCACCGAATTGTGTGCTATTTTTTCTCAACTGTACACAAGCTTGGGTAGCCAAGTAGAAAGACCTAAATAACTTTATTTGGTTCATTTTACCCAGTGTGCTCTTGGGCGTCAAACCAGAAGCCAGTGTAACTCTCTGAAGTCTGCAATATGTAGGTATGTATGTATTTGGTATCTGAATAGTACAAACTTAGTGAAAAGGCAGCAGAGTGCTGTACAGGGTCAAAGACAAGTACGCCGTCAATAAATGACCAGAGGGAAAGTTGGATTCTGAGAATGGGAATAGATAAACTGTTATTTCCTTGTGATGGAGTGTTCTGAAATAAGTGTATCTTACCCTATTTTCCTAAACTGAAACAGGGTTGGTGCGGTCCAGCTTGATACAGAAGAGTTCCAGATCGTGGGTGCATAAATGGAACAGGCCTGTTTGTCACCTTGAATTTTTTCTGCACTTCTTTGTCTCAAGTCTGATAGTGTTCTGGCTGCAGGTATGTGGGGAGTCACCTTAAATGATGAGCTTATCCGCTAGAAAGGTGGAGGCACCGCTTGCGCGTAGGGTTATATATGATGCAGCTAGTTTGTGGATAGGGCATACAGGCAGGATGGCATACCTTAATAAGATCTTCCTCACTCTTAATAAATTATTTTATAATAATAAAGTATTTTATAAAGCGCATGGTTACACCTAAACGGTGTGTCCCTGCGCTGAGATCTAACCTCAGAGAAAGAAGTGGGAGGGAAGGAGGACTAGCCTCAAGAGAGTTACAGCTGACCTAAGTAGCCAAGTAATTTCATTTCCACTGGTTCCGCTCTCAGACGCATCGGTAGGGAATTCCGTGTCTTAGCCACCAGATGGCTGAAGGACCATGCCCCTAGCCTGTCCCTCTGAATCTGAGATACCATCACTGGGTTGGCACCAACAGATCTTAAATTCCGTGAAGGTATGTAAGGTTTTACCATGGAATGTATTTATTTGGGACCCTTGCCCATAAGGATGTTGTGGCAGTAACACATAGCTTTGTAAGTGATTCGCCTTACCACTGGGAGCTGTAGCTTCTTCTCATTGCTGGTACTGAGGCCAATGTCATCTCTGTGAATCAGATTTCCAGATCTCACGAGCTACTCTAGTATTTAATCTAGCATTCTAAAGCTACTCTGGGTAGGTGCTGGGCTTGTATTTATCTGAAGAAACTGTTACATCAGTGGGTTTGTTCTGGGCATTCTATTGGTCAAATTTAGTAAAATCCTAAGCAGATGTTACTTAGCTTGAATTAGTCTTGGCTGCTGGTAAACTACTGTGTCTTGACTTAAACACAGGAATAGATATTTCTTGATTTGGAATAAAATCCCTAAATGTGTGGATACGATTTCTCGCACTCTAAATTAGCATTCCTACTCTTTATGTCCTACTCTTATTACGTAGTCATCTTCTTGGGCTTCTTTTGCCGTGTCACAATATCCACATGACAGGAGGGCAATATTGCTGTATCTACCACCTGCGCTCCGAGCTTTTTGAAAATGGGTTATCAGACCATCACTTGACTAACGAAGGTCTTACCTTTCTCCTAAATGACCAAGTCTGCGGCAGGACTTTCCCTTCACAAAACGTGTGCCTGTCTGCTACTAACATATTATCAATACAGGTTTTGCATGAAAATATCTAGGCGCACATCTCTGAGCGGACTTCTCATGGCCCACACAGGGATGCTTTCTGTTTTCGGAAAGAAGCTGTGTGAGTCGGATATTCAGGAATGAGTTCTAGATTAAATTTACGGAGCATTCCACATCAGCTGAAAAGGGATACATACATAGAACCCTTCCACTGAATCAGTAATGACCTTGCAGTGTGTAGGGGAAAGCACAAATGATGCTTTGGTGTAGAATCTGTGTGGACACAAGGGGTCCCTCAGACTTGCCAGCAGCAGCCACAGCCACACACAGACACACATCCTTTAGGACTCAACTTTAGGAGCAACATACCTATAGATCAAGGAAGAAAGACTCATGGTACTGAATTGACGAGTTCCCCAGATCCCTCAGCCTTGATTCTGATCCATCGTCGTCACTCACCAAAAGGGTGAGGATTGCATTCTGAGTTGTGCTAACTCAATGCACTACCCAACGTGCTGTGGTATTTCAATGACGCAAGTAGTTTATGCTGATTTCATCTCTATGGTGATGTAACTACCTGCAGATGAGATATGGGGATTTACGGTGGGAGATGTGCAAAAAGTAGAAGAATGCATGAGACAGGAAAGAGAGCAAACCAGAATCTGTTCAGAGGTGAACAGGGGCGGCTCTTCTGTTTGACTGGAGGAGCGTACCCCACTAACCTAAATGCCCCAAGAAAGCCCCAGTGGTGAAAAATAAAATGGTAATAAAGTTAATTTATCACCATTTTATTTTTCATCCACTGGTCCTGAACTGAAGGTCAGGACAGGCGGGCCTGCTGATTTACAGTAGCAGGAAGGATGGTGGGTTCCTTGAGCAGTTCAAAGTGTGCATGTCCCTTTGACCAGCCGTTTTGTGACGGCCAGCCAGACATGGTCAGTTTGACACCTCTAACCTGGCTGCCTAAAGACAGGTAGGTCAGACCAAGTCCAGGTCTCCAGTGCCTCTTGAGTGCCGAGAAAGGTACTCCTTCCAATCCTGGTGCTGCTCTCATGACGGTTAGCAGCATGACAGCAGCGCCGGATTGGTTAAGGTAGTTTTAGAGTGGCCCATGCTAGAGGCAGAGCCGAGAATAAGAAACAAGACCGGAGCAAAGATGACGTTTGTCAGGTAAGTGCCTCTTCATTTATTTTATTAGTTTAATGTGTGCAGTCCCCCACTCACCAACTGTTTGCTCGCCCCACCACTATCTAGTGCTGCCAGCCACGAATGAAGGCGAAAAGATAGGGAGCAGCAAAGATATGAGTGCTTTGCGCAAATCTATGTCTAACATCAAAAAGGCGCCTGTCCACCTGTGACCATGGACTTCCTGCAGCATAAACTTCAGGAGAGGTGTTACTTTCTGCCTACTATAGTTTGTTGTATGCAAATTGTGAAATTGCCTGAAGTCAATTGACTAACATGAGTCACCACACATCCTATGACATCATACAGCATTCTAAATAAGCTCAGGCGGAACAAAGAGGGAAGACAGAGTGAAAAGGAGGAAGACAAGAAATTAACTTACAACAGATGCATACACAAATCTTAAATGCACCCACGACTAGATATTATTTACACACTTCCAAAGGTCTACCTTTATGTGTGATTTTGAATATCTGAATTTTACCTTCACAGCACATAAGGGATTTTATCACCGTGGCCCTGACTATGAATGAGCTGGTTTTTAGGAACGGGAACTAAAGTTTCCAGGGTATCCCTGTATCTATAGCCTGTTTTTCCTAGTTTGAGAAACACAATTAGAGAATTATAATTTATTTAAAACATGCTTTAGTTTTTCTAAACCATCACATGAAGAGTTTTCAAAAATAAGAATAAATAAACAATTACGAGTTACAACATCATAATATCCAGTTAAAATGCTTAACAAGTGGTCAATATTAAAGTGCAAATGCGTTTTTTAAAATTTTTATTTCAGTGTATTTTTTATTAGAAAATGTTTTATCCAACAGTACAGACATATAACATATACACATCACGCCTTATCGTTACGGGGTTGCAGCTCCCACTGGGTATGGATCATGATGGCGTTTGTATAGAATAATTCTTGGCTGCCTCACCAATCTATATAACATATAACATAACATATACAACATTGAGACTTGTATTTACAGGGTTGCAGCGCACTTTGGACCCGATTGGCGGTACATAGGGTATTTCGTGCTGCTCCCAAGCCCACTGCCCTCAGGACGAGAGAGAAGTGAGAGAGAGAGGAAGAAAAGGAAAGATTAGGAGGTAAGAAGAGAGAGAGAAAAAAGGTGCATAGCCGACTTCATTTTACTCACGCCGATAGGGGGATGTGGGCAGCCCTGGACGAACAGCTAGACCCAAAAGAGCCGCCGTGAGCTAAGCACTACATATTGCAAATGCGTTTTTTTAAGAAAAACATTTATTACACTTTAACAGATAGACATTAATCTTTTACTTAAGGGAAGTTAAAAGTAATAAGATGGAAATCCACCATTGTGGAATGGAGAAGTTTAATGACAAAGCCAGCTCGTCACGGGCTTTACCTATGGTGCGCTCATGACAAGCTGGCTTTGTCATGAACAAGCCTTTTTCTACTTCTTCAGCGCACAGCGGGAAAACGCAGTAGCGCTGAAGCAGTTAAATGTCCTTTCATCTATTTCAACATTCAATTCAGGATGAGTGGTGGGTTTAGTTTCTTTTCCGCAATATCCATCAATTTCAATACAAATTGATTGGTTGGATGCAGGCTGCTTGTCGGCAAAAGGGAATGCCCAATAGGTTGAAAAGCGGATTCAGAAGAGTTCGCATTTCCTGTAATAATACTAGGCAGGTGCCGACTTTATGAACTATGGATTCCTTATGGTTATTGCACAGTCTACAATGGTTGTATGGCGTCTAACTTAACCCTTTCGGAACACAATTTAATGTCAGCAGGCCTCCAAGCTGGCATTGTAAAAGTTTGTTTTTGATCATTTCTCTGAAAAACATTGACTCAGTAGTTGTTTTGGGTCAAACTAGGAATATTTATTAATGATCGACAATGCATGCGCACACTTCACAAAATGCTGTTTGTCTTCCATGAAGGATAGAGACCCCTTGTTTCTTGATAGCAGTCTTTTGAATGTGTCAAAAGGTATGGGTGCGGCCCATAGCTGCAGGATCTCAAGGTTCTGCAGAGAAGCTTCCAGAAAAGAGTGTGAGGGCGTCAACGTGCATGAATTTGACATGTCAAACGACAGCTGATGTTCTAATGAATTTTCATTAGCTGCTATGATTTTGAAACACATTTTCATAAAAGCCCCTTGTCTTTCTAGCGTTTGTTTCATTAGATCAAAGTCTAAATATATTTGCGTAGGGGAATAATGTCTTGATAAGAGAAAAATCCATATGTAGATATTGATTATAAGTCGATCGAAAAGCTTAGCCTCTCTTCCACACATAACTTCGGTTCCATAAGCGATCATTGGAAAGAACTTCATGCACATCATTTTCAAGATAGATCCCAGTTATTTGGGCCTGAATGTGGAATAAAAAGCATAACCTGGTCTCCATTACCTCCGTTGATTAACCTAGAAGAGGTATATGACGGTTTAACCTACAGTAAAGGTGGTAAAGCTTCTGGACCGGATGGAGTTCCCATAGACCTTTATAAAACCGAAATGGATCTATGGGCACCCATCCTAACCAGGGTTTTTAACACGGCAGCAGAGGGAAAAATCCCACTAACCTGGGGCCAATCGATAATTGTACCTCTCTTTAAAAAAGGATCCAAATCTGAGGCGAGCAACTACCGACCTATCTCCTTGTTGGACGCTTCCATCAAGGTGATGACCAGAGTTTTGCTAAGGAGATTGGAAACCTGGGCCGAAGAACAGGATATTTTAACTAAGGTACAATACGGTTTCAGGAAGGGCCTAGGAACCTTAGAGCAATGCGCCAACCTAGACCTCTTGATAAATAAATATACTGTCGCAAAGGAGGGGAACTTATTCCTCTGCTTTGCGGACTTGAGCAGCGCCTTCGACCTCGTGGACCATGCCATATTATGGAGGATCCTATTGGACTTAGGCGCCCCCAAGAAAATAGAACACTTCTTGGGGAGGCTCTATGAAATGTTGTCTTGTAAAGTTCGATACGGCCCATCCGGAGAATGTACCCCTTTTTTTAAAGTTACCAGAGGCATACGCCAGGGTTGTGTTTTGGCTCCTTTATTATTTTCATTGTTTATTAATCAAATAGACTCCACCCTAGGCCAAATTTCAGCTGATGCCCCGCGCATCGATGGTAAGGTGGTACCAATTCTATTATATGCGGATGACGCTGTTTTAATATCTCGTACAAAAATCGGACTACAGCGCCTCATAGATAACTTTGTCGTATTTATCAAGGGCAGGAAACTAAAGATTATTAAAAGCAAGACTGTTGCCATGTCCTGTGGCAAAAAAACAACTAATAAGCACTTTCTTTATTGACAAGGAGAAGCTGCTAACAGTAAAGAAATGTTGTTATCTCGGAATAACATTTTCTGATGTTGGGAAATGGACACATGAATTTAATAACATAGGTCTAAAGATGACTAGGAATACAAACAGCATCTTTAGTTTTTCCACTAAATTGGGTGGCCCCAGAAGAATTAAGGACCTGGTAACCATTTACAATGCTAGATGTGTTACATCAGCACTGTACGGGGCAGGAATCTGGGGTTACCGTGACGGGAAAACTATGCAATGTGATGAAAATAAATTCTTAAAGAGAGTACTATGTGTCCCCCAATCTGCTTCAACTTTACTAGTGCACGAAGAAGTAGGGATTAACTACATTACAGACCTAGCAGCTTTGCACCCTTTAACATTATGGCGATCTATCTGGGCAAAATCAGAAACGTTGTTTTTTTTTAAAATGTATTTATTCGCATATCAAGCAGAGCATCATCGTGTTACATTCTGTACATAATAAGATGCAGAAAGGAGGGCATGCTCTTCGTTATGTTATAATAACAGTCACAATACAATTTTCCATATTTTGTCGTGAATTAGGCAGCTCAAAGAACTCCCAAAGAACCCCCCTCCCACCACCCCAACTATACCCACCCAAGGCATTCATATCCGTGAGTGAAATAAACAATTGCTTTGTGATATTCGGCTTCTCTCCTACATAGTACCTTCCTGTTAAGTTCGTTCCATAAAGTTAGTTAGAGGTATAAACAACACACATTACAGGAATTTGATCATCATGTATCAGGACGCACCCGGTGTTAGTTGAGGCAGGGTGTATCTTAGCAAGGGTAGAGGGCACATCAGATAGTAAATAGCGATGCATCAGAACCCTCTTCCCCATCCATTTCGAAGGCACCCAGCATGGCGAACCAGTCCAGTGAAATCGGCTTTTTCCTGTGGCCCCTGCGCTCTTCATGCTGCAGTGCCTCACCCTCTGCCTTATCCCAGCGTACAACCTCTGCTTTCCATGTGTCTGGGTCTGGCGGTTTGGGCGATTTCCACCGCATTGTTATAGCGCGTTTGGCTAGCAGCAAGGCCATATCAGTGAAGCGTGTAGACACACTCCATTTGCGCGCGCCCGGTCCTAGTCCTAATATTGTGTGTTCTAATGTTCGGGGTAATAGGGAAGACCCTGCTTTGGCGAGTGATTCGTGGACGTTCGTCCAGTAGTAGCCCAATTTAGGGCAGTCCCATAACATGTGTAGTAGTGTGGCGTCATCATCTTGGCATCTGGGGCAGGCACCAGTAGCGTTAGGGAACATAACATGTATGCGATGTGGCGTGAGATAAGCCCGATGCAATACCATTAGTTGGATAAACTTAAATTTCGGGCTCCTGGCCACCTTTTTGGGAAATTGTAGAATCCGTCCCCATTCTTTCTCCTCTAGTGGCCGTCCTATGTCGCCCTCCCATTTGGTCCTAAGGGGTGTTAAGGGGATCGCCCTTCCAGTTCTAATACCTGCAGTGAGCCATTTAGTGAGATGGCTACCCGTTCCCATGAGGTATTGCATGGATAGTAGTGGGTTTATGGGTGGCTCCGTGTTGTCTCCCGCCCATGTTGCCGATACATAATGCCGTATACTAGCATGTAAGAGGAACGAGCCCTCCGGCACGTTATGTGTGGCCCTAAAGTCCTCAAAGGATAATAAGCGTCCATCTGCGAAAAGATCTCCGATGTGTGCGACCCCGGCGCCTCGCCACGGAGCTAGTTTGTGGGCTGTGAGCAGGCCGGATTCCAGCGGAATACCGAGCAGTGGGGTTGTAGGGGCGTAGGGAGTCGTGGGGGATGTATACTTCACCGCCTTCCGCCAATAGCGAATGGCAAGGCGGAGGAGGGGTGGGGCTTGTCTGGGTAGTTCCGAGTGGGGCAAAAGTAAGGCGTGGATTTTCCCTTTGGACCGGTCTTCCTCCGTCATGTCAATCTCATGTAGGTTTCTACCCGCCAGCCAGTAAGCTAGCCATTGAAGCTGGCATTCGTAGTTGTACGCCCTAAAGTCTGACACTCCCATGCCCCCGGCCCCAAAGGTGAGTTGCAGTTTATTCAGGCTAATACGCCTCCGCCCTGATCCCCATATTAGCTCCGTCAGCAATGTGTCTAGCGCTTTGAAGGTAGAGGCTGGGATCAGGAATCAGAAACGTTGTTTACACAACAAATAATACGAGATTGTTTAAAACTTGATCACTTTCTCCTTATACCATGGTTGAAATATATCCACCATTGGTATCGTATTTTATTTAACAATGATATTCTATTACATCCAGATTTTGCCGTCTCTATCTCTAAGGAGGAGCTAAAGGAGAATTTTTTATCTTATAAGAAAGAGAACAGAGTGAGGCAATCGAGGACGCTACCAACGGTTGCTTTTTACCAAGAGCTTGATCTAAATAAAGGCTTCCAGTCTTATCTATCTGAGGTCACACTGAACTCACACCGATTTGTTTTAACGCGTCTTAGATTGGGTACCGTACACCACTTGGTGGCATTTCCTGTTATGAGAACTGGTTCAAACTTTGTATGCCCCTGTGATGGAACCTCAAGACAAAGCTGGCGTCATTTTTTATTGTTCTGTAAATATTATCATTTTTTAAGGCTTTTTTACCTCAAACCAATTTTTTTTTAATTTAACGCTCGTTCCATAAACATTGCAATGAAATTAATTATGCGCCTGGAAAATTCAAATATCTGCTTTGCTGTAGCTATGTATATAATGAAATGTATCGATGGCAGGAAATCTATTACTGTTTAAATTGGTAATCAGTACATAGTCAAAATACATGAACTATGCATCCATCCTGCTGGAATATCGTTCATTTAAAAAAAAAAAAAAAGAGTTTTAATATTTATATTTGTATATAGTTGATTGTTTTTAACATTTCTACTAAAACGTATTTAGGCCTTACATCCCTGAATTATATGTAGCACTTTTGCACTTTATGTACACATTTATTGCACACGGAACTTAAGCAACCTTCGGGGGGGGCTTGGTTTGTACATATGTATTATACGTAAGTGAAATGTATTGGCTACCCTGTATATAATTTTTATATTTTTTTGTCAGCCATAATGTGTTGTTGTGATTAATAATTATTGTAATTTGCTGTTTTGTTTTTTGTTTGTGCTTACATGGATTGTTATGACAACCCGAATAAAAGCTTTTTGAAATGAAATGAAAAAGCATACCCAGTTTTCTGGGGTAGAACTGTACATACAGATCCCCGTTTAGGCCTAAATCCAGACCCTTTTTTGCACTGAATAACCACTTCAATAGGTCATGGATTAACAGGTGGGGAGCGAGGAGGGTGTGCAGGGCTCGGATGCTGCAATAAGGCAGGGGGCCATATATGCCGGCAATAAGGGCGGCCAGAAGGGCTGGGCTGTACTTGTGCCAGCAGCCTCTGCCCAAAGCTCCCACAAAAATCCAGCTAATAAGATCAACCCTGTTCTACTGCACGTGAAAAATGCAAATACAGTTATACTGGGCTAGCTGTAGGCAGGCTTAGAGGTATCCCACCTAGGACCAATCAAGCCAACTCATAGGCAGGACCTGTGTAGTTACTAAGGGACTCATTTAGAGTTGGGCATGTGTCCCGTCATACTTTCGCCCTCCTCATTTTTTTAAACATGGAGAAACCTCTTTTCTTAACACCTCTCTATTTTTGTGGCCCATCCATTTCCATTCTCATGCAGGAATATTTCATCGTCCCTAAGGATTCTCAGGTTTGTGGGTGTTCCTAAACTGTGCCGGGAATCCTACCCGACAATGCCTACATGCAGCCATTGGAGTGACATTAATTTGTGCTCAATATTACACCATCACAAATTATTATGTGTGTATAAAAATAATTAGGAGTGCCAGGTCATTTTTTGTGAGTACCTTTCACTTGCAAATTGAAGCACTTGCATGTGTAATTTGGACTTGCACATGCAAAAGAGTTTATAAATGGGGCGCATGTTGTTTTTAACTATATACAAATTCTTCAAATAGGGTAACACCTTAGTGGATATAGTTATATCTTGCTTTATTTGGGAAAAAATATATTTGCTAATTGCTTTGGTCACGTTTGACATAGTGAGAGAACAATAATGATCTGGAAATTGGCCTAGAGCTATCACCAGTGGCTGAGATCCATTCAAGCATTACTTCCTTCACCCTGTTGATTTTGCAGTAGACTCCAAAGTGTGAACGTTATGCCCATGCTTGAGTCCCATGTTGAGTGTGTCACAAGTTTCCACTTATACCTCACTGATGATACCTAAGTAGGTAGAAATCGGTCTGGGATTGCTTGTGTTCTTGTCTAATGGGTACCTGGCCTGCAGACCAGGCTAAACTGTTTGTGTTAGAGAACAACACAAAGACTGATTTTCACATGGTAGGTCTCTTTCGGGTGTGGTGCAGCAGATGAAAAGTGATGGTCTGGAATGTGCCACTAATGATCACCAGTGGCTGACATTATTTCAAGCAATCCTTCCATTGTTGTTTTTACATTTGATCAATCTGCACAAAACATTGTCTAATTTTTGTGTTCATGTGATCCATCGCTGAGCTAATGTCTTACCAGCGGTTATCCAATGGGTCTTTCTATGCGAGTCGCGACTGAGATGTGAAGGGAGTTAGCACATGATCAAACACATATAATTAACAGTGTAACGCATTTGACTGCATGATAAGCACCAGGAATCAGTAAATAAAGTGAATACGTTTTGGAATTATGAGTTGGTGGTATTTAACACATCAGATGATTATTGGATGAGTTAAATATCTCAACCTTTGTTAAATTTTGGCAGGAGAAGCCTGCCAAATTTTAACAGGGGCAGAAGCATACAGCATTTACCATATCATTCAGATTTTGGTGTGTTAAACACCAAAAGCCACTTATTTACTCACCAACACATAATAGGTGTTATTTATCCCACCCGATAAATAACTAACCCTGTGGTATCATTAGTTATCTGGTGTGACAAATAGCGCCTAAACTCATAATCAAGCCTAAAGTGTAATCTTTAAAATTGCTATAACATTATTCAAGGGGTATAGGTTACAGGACTACCTTAAAATTTGCCATTACCATATATAAATCTTGACATGCAAGAAAATAAAATTACTGTGAATGAATGAATGAATACGCACTTGTATAGCGCATGGCTACCCAAGGGCATTCCAGCGCTTCCTGTGACACCTTATCATTCACCACTGCTCATGGAAAAAGAAAAGTTTTCAACTGCTTCCTGAACCGGAGATAGTTATGTTCAAGACAAATATGGTCAGGAAGCTGGTTCCAGAATTTAGCCGTGTTGTAAGGGAACCGTCGACCTCCCACCCACGACTGTTTAATCCTAGGGACTTTAAGAAGTTGTTTGTTGTTAGATCTGAGTATCCGAGTCGTGCGATATAATTGCACCATGGGCTGAATCAGAGGGGGGCCATTACCAGCAATGGACTTATGGACAATGCACATTGCCTTAAACCGAATACTTTCCTGAACAGGAAGCCAATGCAACCGGCGAAGCGCTAACTTAGCAGAGTTACGTTTTGGGACATTCATTAGAAGGCGGGTCGCACAGTTCTGGACAGTCTGAAAGATCTTAGTAGTTCCTTGTTGGACGCCCAAATAAACTGCATTCGCATAGTCTAGCTGCGATAAAATAAGGGCTTGGACCAGCATACGCCTAGCTTCAAACAGAAGAAAAGGCAGAATCTTCCTTATCGATCTAAGCAGACCATAGCAGTTAGCGGCAACTTTACGTGCTTGAACTGTGAAATTAAGGTTGGCGTCAAACCATACACGCAAACTCTTGATTTGTTTCTTTGGTACAGGAGGAGGGCCAAGACAGCTAGGCCATATGAGATCTAAATTCATGGGGGCCGCATATCCTAGTATCATAATTTCTGTCTTGGCACCATTCAATTTAAGAAAAGACAGATCCATCTACTCAGATACCTTCATCAGACAAGAAGTAAGGTTCAAGTCAGTTTTATCATGTTGGCTAAGGGACACCACCAACTGGGTATCATCAGTGTAGGTGACTGTCTGGATCCCCTAGGGGAGCACCACATCCGCAAGGGACCGCATGTTAAACATGTTAAACATGGTGGGACTCAACGAAGATCACTGGGGGACTCCATACTGCAAAGGAATCTGCTTCGAGAGAACATCCTCTTCAAAGACCGCAAATGATCTGTCTGAGAGGAAGGACTGCAGCCATTTAAGGGCAGTCCCTTCTACTCCCACCTCCCTGAGTCTTTGGATCATAATTTGATGGTTTACCATATCAAAGGCTGTGCTGAAATCTAACAAGATGATCGCAGCGCAGCCTCCATTGGCCACGATTTTTCTGGTTTCTTCAACTACGGCAAGAAGGACTGTCTCCGTACCCTGATGGCGTCTAAAGCCAGTCTGAGTAGGATGGAGGCATTTATTTTCCTCCACAAAAGCTGCCAATATGGAGTTAGCATTTTTTTGCAAGTTTACAAATACCCGTCAGTAGAGAAATGGGGCGGTAACTGGCCCAGTCCTCAGGATCTAAGTTGGGCTTTTTCAGAAGAGCTTTAACTCTTGCTTGTTTCCAGAGAAGCGGGACCTGCCCCGTTACAAGGGAGGGGTTTATTACGTTCTAAATAACTGGGGAGACGATCTCTGAGTCCAGATTGAGAATGGAAGGAGGGGCGGGGTCTGCCGGAGATCCCAATTTAAGTTCCCTTAGAAGTTTCTGAAGGGTTGGTGGAGTCAGCGGAGCAAATTCCTCCAGCCTAACTTGTTGAGTGGATCGGGGTATCTTTATGTCCAGATCATTTTGTTGGAACATTGAATAGATGTTATAGACCTTTGTGGCGAAGAAATTTGCTATTTCATCACAACGCTTTAGGACATCCACCGATTCACTAAGAGGACTAGGAGGAGTGATCAGGGATTTTATAATTTAAAATATGTTGCTAAGGGAATTAGAAGCAGAAGCAATTTTTCAATATAATAGCTAGTTTGAGCAGCTTTTATTTCATTGTTACAAAGCTTAAGTGCTACTCTATAATTGCTTCTACTAGTCTCAGTATAATCCTTCCTCCACTTCCTTTCAAATTGCATGCAGGATTGTTTGAGCTGTCTGAGTTTGTGGGAGTACCACGCTTTCTTATTAGGCCAGACTCAATGGCATAATTCTTTCTTGGGGAGAGCAGAGTCCAAAGAGCACTCCAGCCACCTGTTAAAATTGTCCAGCGAGTATGACCATTCAGCATTGGTGCAGGAAAACTGGCAACAGGACCATGGCAAAAGCCATGCTCTATGCCCGATGCCCACTTGGCACAATCACTGCCTTTGCCCAGTGAGAACTGAAGTCAGATTTCCTGGCACAGGGCATAATCAAATATCATATCTTTACCCAGAAACATTGGGTCAAATACGGCTGTGCTGGCACAGGAGGGTTGGGCACAGCATACTTTTGTGTATGGCTCGAGGCAATGCATAATGTAAGAGGAATATATTCAGGGTTCAGCTAAAGGGACATGCCTTGCACTCAAAGCTTGCTTGGCCTAGCCAGTGAGTGGAGTAGCTGGAGGGGGCACAGTGCATGGTGATAGAGTTCATCCACTCGGTTTTAGCTGATCAGACATCATGTCTTTTTTTGTACTTTATTGCTGGGAGCAAAAACCATTTCCACCCTTCTGGCATGAGGCCTTGTTCTCACTAACTCACCTTACCCCACAGGCTTTAAACAATGTTCTTTTCGGATCTGGTTGCCGAACTAGCCTAGCCATGTTCTCAAACCTCAAATACCCATTCTAATTTTTGGGGGATTTAAAGGATATATTCCAGGCCACTGGTCATGGTTTTTGGCATTTCCAGCAATGTCTGTCGGAAACGGAACTGTGTGCGAAACTTCGCTAGCAGCTTTGAGCTACTCAATCCTTATGCACAGGTCTGACAGGTGTGATGTCTGCTGTGGAGCCTGACATCTTTCTCCAGCCCTGTCCGCTCCATTAGCACAAAGCTGAAATGGACAGGGACGTCGACGGCAGGTATTCAGAGACCAATCGTTGCCTGCGGGACATAAGCATTCCCTGCAGCTTGGTAAAAAATAAATATATACCATGGGCGAACATATCAATGCAGATACAACAAGGAGCTCTGGGGAGGGGGAAGGGGGGCAGCCAAAGTTCAACGAACAGGGATTTTTCCTTTTTTAACCCTCACAGGGGGAATAGATGCCCTTCCTCTATTTCACCTGCAGAATGAGAGAAGTCAGAATAAAAAATTTAAAATTGGGAAATAGTGGAAAAAACAGAAAGCTTAGAGGAAGTCAAATCTTGCCTCACTGAACAGAAGGAGTGCAGTACCACCTGCCATTGCTTTTGTTCGTTGCGGTGCTCTGACTATCAGGAAATGTAGTAGTGAGCTTTAGGACCCTTACCCATGCTGCTGACCTCATACGAGCATCTAGCAGTAGCCTCCCATTACCCTGTGCAGTTAGCTGCAAAAGATGGCAGCGCCACAAACTGGATGTCTGTGTGGTGCTATTTACCTTTTAGTGACTACACAGAGACATCTAGTAACAACATCACACATCAATATTGTCTTTAAAATATATGCTTGCACTAAGCAGGTAGTCAGATTAATTCTTTTGGAACATTTATAGGTTTTCATCATGACTTTGAGGCACAAAATTATAAATCACTGGGAAAGCCAATAGGTATGGCCTAAAGGTGAAATTGCCTCCTAGTGGATGCATGGGTGCAGGATGAGGCAACAGGCGCAGGGAGGAGCAGTAAAATATAGCACAGATGGGTATGCCGTATTGACTCATTGTTGCAGTCACCTATGCACCCATCACAATACAATGCACATAAATTCATAAATGATAAGGCATTTCCACTTATAAGCTAGACAGTGTGTTAGGGTTAGATAGTGAAAAACACAAGAAGAATGGTTCATTGAGGCCCAGCTGATCATTTCTGTTATCGCTTTCTATGAAGCATGATAAAAAAGCAGTACTTATGTTGGGATGGAGACGTCCCCTGCATAGTAATTGATGTATACCCCTGCCCTGAGAGCCCAACTGTACTCTTATCTGGAACCCTAATACTGTTTTTGTTGTCATAGGCCAACATAGTTCATGCGTGTGCACCATGATATGGCAGTTCTCACGGATTGTGGTCTTGTTGGACTAGGAAGGGCGGCCAAAGCATTACCTCATAGTGGTAGAAGGTCAGCACTTTCACCAGCAGCTAAGCAGCACAAGCATAGTGATGATAACATACTGTGTAGTAATCAGTTGGACTGAAACTGTCCTTTTTAATCTGTTTAAGGAAAAAGAACAGGACAACCTGACCAAGGTTTAGCACAACCAAAACAATGATGTAATCAATATTATTGCGGTGCGGCACACTTCCAGTGCCTGTCGTCCCAAGGCACAATTCCGGTCAAGACGCTTTTATCAAATGGCGGAAGGCGCACTCATTAAGATATCACAGAGACAATACTTTTAGTCCAAACAATTATCTTCTTTATTGTGGCAATTATACCTGGTATAATTGCCACAATAAAGAAGATAATTGTTTGGACTAAAAGTATCGTCTCTGTGATATCTTAATGAGTGCGCCTTCCGCCATTTGATAAAAGCCTTTTTAATCTGTGAACAGGAAAGTGTGCCTTCAAGGGGTTTATTAAAGTACTTAGTTATATTATTCTTAGTAACAGTTAGATGCAAGATTCGTTGTTTACTTGCTAGTCAATTTCTTTTATCAATCTGTTTTATAATATAATTTTTACTTCTAAATTAATCATGTGAAATATATCCTAAAAGAATATATATTGCAAGGCAGGTAACAACAAATAACAAAAAATTTGCAAAAACATGGGTGTGTCTAAAATAAATAAATGTTATCTTCGGATTTCATAAAGGGTACAAATATGAAACAATCACAATTAAACAGTGAAGGCCAAAATTATTGAATACTGTCTTCTTGTTATAATTGTCAACACTTTTTCACAATCACAGTTGAGGAATTTTTAGGAAATAAGTGAACAAGTCGATTTTTCGGTCTACATGCTTTCGTCGGTGAGACCATCTTCAAGACTAAAAATGTTTAAAGTAGTTGACCCCTGAATACAGTTGTCAGGATAATTCGACTGATACACAGCAGCTGTGATCTAGCGGCTATGTAGGACCCTTAATAGGTCAATCTTATTCTTAAGCTCCCACCTTTAAAGGCTTTTTCAGACTGTTAAATAGTTACGCCTATTCATTCTCCTGGCAACAATTTAAGAGGCTTTACAAGACGGATAGTCTAAAACACGAATAGTGCGTTCACGCCAGTCTTCGTTTGATTGTGCCTTGATAAAGAATAAGATTGACCTATTAAGGGTCCTACATAACCTCTATATCACAGCTGTTGTGTATAAATCAGTCAAACTATCCTGACAACAGTATTCAGGGGTTAACTACAATAAACATTTTTAATCCTGAAGATGGTCTCACAGACGAAAGCATGGAGAGCGAAACGTCGACTTGTTCACATTTTTCCTGAAAATTCATCAAGTGTGATTGTGAAATAGTGTTGACAATTATAACTGTGAAGTCCAAAATTATTAAATACTGTTTTCTTGTTTAATTGTTATTGTTTCATATTTGTACCCTTTATGAAATCCGAAGATAAAATTCATTTGTTTTAGACACCCTCATGTTTTTGCAAATTTTTGGGTATTTGTTGTTACCTGCTTTGCAATATATATTCTTTTAGGATATATTTCACATGATTAGTTTAGAAGTAAAAATTGTATTATAAAACAGATTGATAAAAGAAATTGACTAGAAAGTAAACAACGAATCTTGCATCTAATTGGACTAAGAATAATATAATTAAGTACTTTAATAAACCCCTTGATGGAACACTTACGTGTTCATTGATCTTGACCAAGCACTCAAGGGTAAATTGGGTTGTCCATTATACCTACCACTTTTTAATCTGTGTCACTGGAATGAGGCCTACAGGCTCACTCACCTTTGTAAAGTACACTTGATGTGCGCTTAACTGCTTAACTCTCTCCTTGGCCTACATCAGTTAGATGTAAAGTGCTGCATAGAACCGGAGTGGTGACTTTTCACTGGCTGTATGTGTGCCTGGGAAGGGTACACTACAGGGATAGAGCAGTGCTGTGAAGTGTGTACCTGGTGGGTGCATGAACTGTTTGCTTTGCACTTTTCATTAAGAGATCAGGCTTTCTCAGGGACACATTCAGTCCAGGCCATAGTTGTCACCTTAGATTCTGCTATAACATTTACACTGGACCTATGTGCCCCAAAGATAGTTAATAAATCTACAAGAAAATCACCTACGGAATGGTGATACTCGTTCAACCTTGGACTCCAAAAAAGAAAATGTAAATCTTTAGAACATAAATGGTGAAAAACTAAAGATATGAATGACAAATTATCTCACAGAACTGCATTAAAGAACTATCACACAGCTCTTAAATGTGCTAAGAAAGCTTATTTTCTGAAACAAGTCAAAGCTAACAGTAATTCAAACAAAGAATTATTTAAAATAGTGAAGGAGCTATGCAAACCAGCAGGCGTGTTACAAACCTTGACTCCATCGGAAGACAACTGAGAGAAAGTTAGCAAAGTTTCTCCTACAAAATAATCCAAATCTACTCCACATTTAATTAACAGCCCCCCCGGGGACAGTGACTGGGAAGCCCTGGAACCCTATCCTGGTGCCCGATCTCACGTAAGAAAAGTTGTACCTTCCACAGTGTCTGAGGTCAAATCTGGGTCTTTGCTCGATCCCTGTCCACATTTCACATTTTCTCATTTTGTGCCAGATCTCTGCCCTTATGTCACACAAATTTGTAATCACTCACTAGATACACTAGTTCCCTGAGTCCTGGAAACAAGCTATTGTATCCCCTCTAGCAAAAAAGCCAGCATGGAGGTCACCAATCTAAAAAACTACAGACCTATCTCCTATTGTCTCTATTTGTCCAAAGTTCTGGAGATATTGATCAACGGACAATTAACTGACTACTTGAAGACAAATGAGCTTCTGGGCCCTCTCAAACTGGCTTCAGGGCTTCCAGCAGTAGCGAGGCTATCTTGCTAGCTGTACTAGACAACATCAGACTTTTGATAGTTCAGGATAAAGCTGCCAGCCTGATCCTTTTGGACCTGTAAGCTGCATTTGACAGTGTTTCACATGACCTACTGCTAACATCTCTACATGAAAAAGGGCTTTATTCAAAAAAAACCCAATGGTTCAACTCTTTTCTGCTGAACAGAATCCAATCATTGCAAATTGACTCCTTTTCCTCCAACCCTAAAAGTAACAAATACGGTGTTCCGCAGGGAGCTTCCATTAGCCCAACCCTATTCTCCCCTGGCTACGATTGGCAGGAAATGGGGATCTCAACATCTGGTCATATGCTGAGAATACCCACTTGTTGATTGCATTTGAGGAGAATCACCAAACGACCAAAAATTACCTGAGCCACTGCCTTTCAGAAACCGCTGACTGGATGTCAGCCCACTGCCTGAAGTTAAATGCCGATAAATCTGAGATATTTCTCTTTGGCAACACACACAAATTGGGAGCCCTAGCCATTGGACACCACCCACGTGCCTAAAAAACATGGGAATCCTGGTAGACAATGCACTAAACATTCAAGGCCAAGTCTGAGTGTTCAGTGGTAAATGTTTTGCCACGCTGAAACTACTCAGGAGAATTTTTATGTGGATCCCTTTGAACTGGAGGAAAACCTTTATCCAGGCCCTACTGACCGGTAATCTGGACTATGGGAACGCAATTTGTGTTGGCATGACCTACTACCTTTTTTACCGTTACAGGTTGCTCAGAATGCAGCAGCCAAACTGGTTAGCAACAAGACCAAGTATAGTTCGGTCTCAGCCTGCTTGAAAGAACTCCACTGGCTGCCAATGAGACAAAGAGCCACATTTAAGCTACTATGCTATGCACACAGAGCAATGTATAAACTTGGTCCCAAAATACTTCAGGATAAACTGGAATTTTAAGTCCCCTCAAGTGACCTCATGTCACGCTCTAGTCAAAAACCTACACATAAAAAGTGTCAGAGCGGGGGTCGCTCCTTTTTCTATTTGGCAGCTACCCACTGAACCAAACTCATGTTAGAGCTTTGTGTCACTGAGGATCATGTGAGTTTTAGAAAGAAGCTGAAGACGTGTTTTTTCTCAGGACTTAAGTAGTTATATCCATGGTTTAGGGCTCCAGACTCAATGCATTATGTCATAAATTACATTCCACTGCAAACATGTTTTCGCCTATCCTAGTGCTGTGATGTCCCTTGCGCTGAATGTTGCACTCTACAAATACAATACAATACAATATGTATACCAGCGAGGAGAACATTACATTAGAGATGTAGTACTGTGTAGTGCGCACATGGTGAATTCATGTATTGGGCGCATGTGTACCTGTGAGGAGTACACTACATGAGAGATGTAGTGCTGTGCAGTGCGTGAATGGTGAATGCATGTGGTAGATGTATGCGTACCTGGTAGAAGCACAATACACGAAGGGTGTAGTGTTGCACAGTGCGCGCATGGTGAGTGTGTGTGCCTACAGTATGGGTGCCTGCAAGTGACACGATACAGATAGTGTAGTGCTGGATAGTGTGTGTGCTGTGTAGATACACTGGGTGCAAGTGTGCCTCTAATAGTACAGTTTTGTGCATTGCTGCATTCCTGTGAGCCAGGTGGGACACACTGGAGAAGCGAGAGAGAGACTTCCCATGTACACTTCAAAGGGTGCTCTTTGATTCAGTGAGATATTACAAGGAAGGGGCCTGGACACATTTCAGGAAGGAGATAGGGCTGATAAGTGAATAATAAAGAGTAGGGCTTGGAGCACAGGATTAACCTTTTGCTGCACATATTATTGGGGCTGACTTCCAGGTGTGAACTCTAGTCACTCCTGTGGCCTGTGTTATGGGACTATCAGCTTCAGAGTCTCTTCTGCTGTGGCAGATGGTTTTTCAAGAGAGGGAGGGAAGAAGTATGTACTTCAAAAGAAGCAGAGGCCCAACATAAAACTTCAAAGACCCAGACCCCAAACCACATTTGGTGCCTGAAAATTGACTCTAAGAAAGGGAGATTGAGACCATAAAAGTTTTCATATGGCAAGCAGCCAGAAGGGCTTGTGACCAAGACTGGGGATCAAGATATGCTAGTCTTTCTGCTGGGTGAGGAGACATCACCCAGGCAAACCAAGGCAATTTGCTATGGAGCTTGAAGAATAAGAGCCTGCCTGCTTGCCAAGACCAGTGTGTCCTCTGAGGAAGAGGAGAGCATTGGATAGAGCAAGGTCCAGTAGGGAGCGCTGTTGAGTGGAATTATGGTGCGAGGCATGAGGAGATGGCTGCTGCAGGGATTGGGTCATTGTCCATGTGCAGATTCAAATTGGCAACCCCTGTATGCCAGGAGAGGGACACCGTGAAGAAAGTTGTGAGCAAAGTTCCACGCAGGCAGAGAAAAACCTGTGTGGCACCATCGCAGTGTCCATCTATGCAAGGAGGGGCCACTATGGAAGATATGCCAGTGAAACACAAGAGCCATGATCTCGACGAGGAATGTGTTATTATTGATAAATACCGTAACCTTTTGTTGAATGTGTGGAGTTAGAAATAAAATACTTATTTGTATTACAAAAATAAGTATTTGACACAACATTGATTTAGTGGTACTGCTATGTGCTCTTTGAGTTATGAGCCCTGTTCACTAATCTGTATGCAAACTTCCTCCCGAAGGAGACTTTGAGGTCTTATCCGCGGCTACCACTGAGAGTCAAGTGCAGAAGGGGTACTTGTCCCAACTGCTTAGGATGTATAGTATGTTGGACCCATGACATCAGGAGTAAAAGGCCTCAACCACCATGAGTGGACCCAGTAACCTCTTCGTGCCACATGGCCCTTTAAAAAAAGCAGTTCTGACTGCTTCTATGTACACCAGTGTGAATGTATGAATGTCCTCAGTTCACCTTTTCTGGCAGATCCCCTCTGAAGAGAGATACTCACCTGGTTGCTACTACCTATTGCTTTTTGGAAATCTGCAAATGGCTCAGAGTGTTTTGAAGTGACTGAAAGATGTCACGTCCTCCCCAACCCGGGAGCATGCACAAGAACATGTTGCACACATAGCTTGAAACCAACGTCTTTATTCATTAGTGTACAACATTCAAACTGAAACTTCTCATTATCTCATAACTGTTAATAACCACACCTTAAAATCTACTAAATTATTACGTAATTCTTTCACTGAGTCCGGCAAGGGCCGCAGGGTCCTAGTGATCACAGTCACAAGACACTACAAAGGGCAGCAATCTAGAACTGGGTAAAACACCTAAATAAACATCCTTTTACAATCTCCTGCTCACTGTTTGACGGTAATGTGTGATAATAGTAAAAAGAAATATCTAATCACATATCTGGTCGCCTGATTTAGTACATTTATTAATATTCATGAATTATACAGAAGGCCCAGGGAACACTGAACCTAATCTTTATAACCCATTAAAAAATTAGCAGATATTTTTATCAGTGATAACAAAATTCACTTTACCATTTATGAGTGAAACTCCAAAGTAAATAGCAAGTTGAGATATCACACTCCTTACCCCACACTTCCTTATTTGTGGCACACTGGCATACTTACACGTCGAACTGGGGAGACATCGGCTCCATGGTATATAGTGTTGGTAGGAGTGAGGCGTCACTGCATGAGTGTGTGCGGCGCGCAGTGTTCCAAACTGTCATGAGGGTTCCTTCCCAAAGGGAACTAATCCCAAAAGTTAATGGTAAAACCACCTGGGCCTGAATCAATCAAAGGCAGTGATGGGGAATCAATCCGTGCAGCCTGGTGAACCCTCATGACAGATTGGAACACTGCACACCGCACACACTCATGCAGTGGCGCCTCACTCCTACCAACACTATATACCATGGAGAGCCACGGAGCCCTCGTTCTCAACAACTGACCTGTGAGAATTACCTTCCCCCTCTGCTGCTACACTCTTGGTGTTCCCAGCCATCTTCACTTGACACCAGTCCTGAGGAAGACCCCGGTAGTAAGGTTCTAGATACCTACGAATATAGGGGTCAAAACGTCGACATTACAGCATCTGCCAATACCGAATCGACAGTGATATATAAACTGTGATTTCATATGTTATATGGCAAATATGTATATATATTGTGGACTTTGACTATCTGGTATATGACCAATATATACTAGAACTGTATGTGATATGTTTGTCACCATCACAAAACTTTCTCTCCCATCACTTACTACCTAACAACTTTCTTTCACACCCCCCACCCCCTCTTTTCTACCCCCTGGACACCACATATTTCAATGTGACACCTTGTTAGGTTTTTCTTATAACTGTTCATAAAAATGCATTCCCAATGTGATTAAATAACATTGGTTGAACATTCTTGTTTCCTTTCTCATATTGTTTAGTGATTTATGTTTTTTGAACAAAACAATTCTTTTTTCCCCTCCATGTGAAAGCCAGTAAAACACTGGGACCACTTTAATAGATACCGTCTAGTACCCAGGTCCCAGTGATTCCGGGTTTGCCCTTTTTCTGTAACAACAAGCATAAACACAGCAACTCTAATTTAAGGTCCCCTGAATCCTACTTGACATGCCGATTCAACGTGGGATTCTGTCATGTTGATATGCTTCTGGATTCTTTGTTCCTAACTGTTGTTCTTTACTTTCCCTGACCAGGAATGGTTTTACACCTTTTTGGGCATTTTGAGCTATTGTTTTTTTTCCGAAATCCGTATTTCTGAGGAGCTCAAGGTTGCTTATTCTACTGTGTTCCCGGGATTCTGACTATTGCCCTACCATCTAATTTTCATTACATCTCCCAGACCTTCCGATATAGTGCACTCAGGCCATTTTCATACACACCGAGCTCATTTGTAAGCATATCTTGTTGGGAAAAAGGTCGTTGTGTGCATGATCATCGGTCTCAAAGTGTACCTGACCTTTTAGATATTTGCTGGAGTTAATTACAAAACGTTCCCTTACACATAACAGGAACTTCTTGTGGGTTTAAAGAAAAAAGTACATATGACTTTGAAGAACTCACTTTCCAATGTACCTACCTTCAGTTACTGAAGCATCAGGACCCACAACATGACTCCTTTGGGTTGTCTGAAGTTAGTAAAAGGTTACTATGGTGTTTGGACAAAAACAGAGAACACAAAGCTAAATTGACAGACAACAACAGAGTCCCTGGGAATACCAGCTCATTGACACTGCTAACAGAACCTGTAAATCCAGTTTTTTTCTTCAACATATAGAGTGCCCTTTCTGACCTCTAGTTGTCAGGATAGGTACATCGGCTCTGACCTCTAGTTGTCAGGATGGGTACATCGGCTCTGATTCACCACCAGAGTGGGTCTTCAAAATCACTTTGTGATTTCACTAATGCCTGACTACTAGAAATACCAATGTTTAGCCTGGTTTAGCATTAATGCAAAGCCACATTTCCAATTATAACCCTTGACAGTATGTTAAGCCTGTCTTGTGGCATCATCTCTGACCCCACCCTATTCCTCACACTGTTTTAGTTCAACACAAGCAGATTCCCTGATTTTGAATGAAACCTCGTGTTGAAATAATCCACCAGGCAAGAGAATATTATGCTGTAAATTTCTTTATTGGCATAATCCATCGAACCAGCACAAAACTTTCCTCATGCAGCAGTGCCCAACATTCCAAGGTGCACTCCTGTTCAAGATTCTAAGACAACCAAATGTACAAAGAAAAGGGGGGAGGACAGAGGGGAGGGTAAAAGAAAGGAAGGGAGAAATACAGAGATGAAAATACCATGACCATTTCATAAGATGATCCCATAGAGCATGGAAGATCACACAAACTGAAAACTTGTTAGAACTAAACACAGATTATTTCATAACATAGTCCTTGTGCCACCTGGGTGATCTCACACTTCTGTCACTGCGTTTGATTTCTTGCATATTATTTTGCCTTTTTGACCTTTCATCCCACATGTTACCACTACTCTGCTCTGAATATGGAGTTAGTCTGTCCATGCTCCACATTCTGCCATCAGACATAATAACCACATTTTTCTTAACATCCTTTATTCTTGCAGGACCATAGTATTTATTGAACCTGTTTGAGCTATTGTGTTTTTTTACAAGAACCATTTAGCCTGCTTCCCATTTATGAGCCTTAGCTCCCCATCTGTGGTCATATGCCTGTTTGTATTTATCCTGGCGGCACACAATTCTTTCTGGTCACTTTGTCATCCATTACAACTTAATTGTCTTCAAATAACCAGTTAGGTGTGAATTTGGAACCTGGTTTTGCCCTCTTAGAAGACAAAAAAGTGAGTAACCCATTACACTGTTAGGTGTTATGTGGTATGACCAGACAGTGTCTTTAATGGACTGAATGACGGGTTTGTGAGAAACCATCGTCAATTGTACAGACTCTCTATTCATTCTGTTGCAACGTTCCACCAATCCATTTGCACGGGGACAATATAGTGGAGTGCAAATGTGTTTTTTTTTTGGTTTTTTTTTAAAACAGTTTTTTATTGCAGACTCATGATATACAGGGTACATGTGTGTAGGCATCGCTCTTCCGATGTCAGCGTCTCTCATCATTCGTTTACCTTCGTACACGGCCTTTGAGCCCACAACCCGGAGGTCGGGCGGCGTCAAGCAGCAAAACACCAATCCCATTAGTGCATTAACAGTTGCAGCTGCTTCGCAAGGAATCTACTTGTCCGCTTTTATTTTTCTCCCCCCTCAGACCCTCCCCCCCGTATCTATGTAACAATACAACTCTCCTCCCACCCCCCCACAAGTCCCTCCACCTACGCCTGAGCTCTCGGTTACCCTGAATCCATAATTGTAGTCAGGAGTAGATAAGTGTCTAAGTAAGGGATGTATCCTGTGTGTTGTTGGGAGTGTTAGCGTCTATGTTGGGAGTACCCTCTTCTCCCTGTGACGCGCTGTCTCGCAAGGCCTGTACCAGCGCTTCCCACGCAGCTGCTGCTTCCAGTGCTTTGTCATCTCATTTACAGCGTGCCAGTTGATATCGGAGTGTACTTTCACTAGCTGCCCATTTCAGGAACTCATTAACCCATCGCCAGTATGTGGGGCCCGTTCTTGATTTCCAGATTCTCGTTATTTCTCTTTTGGCCAAGAGAAGGCCCATATCAATAAATTTGCTTGTGATCTTATTTTTGGGCGTGTGAGGGAACCAATGCAATATACTAATAGCCTTGTCATATTGTAACCCTCTGTCTGTTACTACGTTGAGTGTCTCGCCAATCTCCTGCCAGTATTCTTGCAGGTGAGGGCAATCCCATAGCATGTGGCCCAGTTCCACTCCTACCGCAGTGCATCTGGGGCATGCCACGTCAGCCATCCCAAAATATGTCCCAATTTTGCCAGGTGTCAGATAGGCTCTATGGAGAACATAGAAGTGTATTAACTGAAAGCGTGCATTCCTCGTGCTCTTTCGCGCCCGCCGTACTATTTGCGCCCAGTCGTGTCGGGGATCTCCGTATCGAGATCCGATTCCCATTTAGCTTTTAATGCCGTCAAGGGCTGCAAAGTTTCCCCCAGCATTCTAGAGTAGAGGCATGTTACCGCCTTATAAGTGCCTGCTGCCATCATGGTATATTGGCAGGCCATGGATGTTGTGGGTTCCAAGAGCCCCTCTTTCCAGTGCGCTTGCATGGCCCTGGTCACCGTGGCGTGCAGCAAGTAGCCCCCTCTCGGCAGATCGAAGCGGTCTTGTAAAGTCTGATACAGTATTAGCACTCCATCTTCGTACAGGTCACCAATCATTTGCAGCCCCGCGTCCTCCCATATCTGTCATCGCTACCAGTCCCCACCGTGGGGGAGCGCCGTCACCATTCCCAGCGGTATCTCAGGTGCGTACGGGTGACGCACGCCCGCTCGGCGCTGCGAGCGGTTCCAGCAGAGCCTGAACGTCTGCTCCTCCAGAGACAGGTCTCTAAGGGAGAGCTTTTGCTGCAATGTGATATAAGCCAAAACATGACGTGGGGTGCCTCCATCTCTCTCGTGTTCCGGGCCTCGGAACACTCTCGCCACTTCCTGCGTGAAGACCTGCAATTGTGCGGCTAGATAGTAAAGCTCGAAGTCAGGGACCGCTAGGCCACCCTCGTCCTTCGGGCGAGTAAGCGTAGCTAATGCTATCCTGCGCCTGCCCGTACCCCAGAGAAACGATGTCATTTGCGATTTCAGTTGCTTGAAGATGGATCCGGGGATCCAGACAAGGAGCGTGCGGTAGTAATATAGAAGGCGCGGCAAAGCGATAATTTTTAATAGAGAAATGCGACCAGTTACCGACAGCGGGAGGGTGGCCCAAAAAGACATGCTTCCTTTCAGCGCTCGCATGCAGCGGCCCACATTGCCCTCCAACATATCCGCTGCCGTGTGGTACACATGCACCCCGAGATATTTTAGACAGGTGGGCTCCCAATTGAGCAAAGGGCGGTTGGCGGGACGTATCTCTCCCTGTCGCAGAGTGAACAGGCAGGTCTTGAACCAATTGACTTTGAGACCCGAGAGCCTGCCAAAGAGCGAGAGGAGTCTCTCCGCACCCTCCAGGGCCTCCCCCGCATTCTCAAGGAATATCAGGAGGTCATCTGCGTACAGCGAGATAAACTGTGGACCCCTCCTGCTGACTATACCCTTATAATGTTTTCCCGTCCTGGTCTCAGCCGCTAAGGGTTCTATTGCCAGGGCGAACAGCAGGGGGGACAGGGAGCAACCCTGTTGTGTGCCCCGGCCCACCGGATATTGGCGCGATACTAGGGAGCCCTCCCGTACCCTCGCCACCACCGATGCGTACAGCACTCTCGTCCAGTGGATGTAACCGTCGCCAAGGCCAAATCGTTGCATGACGTTGTACAGGTACTCCCACTCCAAACTATCAAATGCCTTCTCTATATCTATTGATAATACCAAGGGCGTCTGTGCTCCCAGCAGCGGATCGTCCAGTAGGCGTATAAGTCTCCGAATATTTATTGTAGTATTGCGCGCGGGAATAAATCCGGATTGGTCGTGGTGGACCAGTCCAGGCATATACTGGAATAATCTGGTCGCTAGTATGGTGCTTAGGATTTTGTAGTCTGTGGTCAGCATTGATAGTGGTCGATAAGAAACTGGGCTGTGGCTCTCCCTCCCCGGTTTCAGCAAGGGAATCACCAGTGCTTCGCACATGGATTGGGGCAACCGGCCATTGGTCTTGGCCTCATTATACACCGTTTGGAGTCGTGGAGCGAGCAGGTCCAGGTATTTACTGTAAAATTCGATGGGCAAGCCATCCAATCCCGGCGTTTAGTTACGGGCCATTCTTTTCACAGCACTCCTGATCTCTCCCAAGTCAATGTCCCTACCCAGGGCGTCCGCCTGCTCTTGATCTAATTGCGGCAGCTGGAGTCCCCCGAGGAAGGTGTCAATATCGCATTCCCGACCCTCTAATGCACTTCTATAAAGAGTCTCATAATATTTGTGGAAGCTGCCCAATATCTCCTTCTGGGTGCAGAGCGCGCGTCCTCCCTCCCCTTCTAGGGTTAGGATCGGGGGGCTGCGCTTGTCGGGGTTAGCCAACCATGCTAGGAGTGTCCCAGCTTTGTCCCCCTCAGCGTGCGCTCGCAGCAGGTATGCCTTGTGGTCGAAGCTACGGAGGCGCTCCACCTCGCCTGCCACTGCTTCCCTAGCCGCACTAACAGCATCTTGGAGCTCAGGGTGACCTGGTCGTGCCACTTCTGCGTCTCGCAGCTGTTTTCTCCACCTTGTCAAGGTCATCTAATAGGATCCTGCACACTCCTGCGTATTTACCTATGCATTGTCCTTGAATTACAACCTTGAAGTTGTTCCATTCCATTGCCCTGGATGCAGTGGTGCCCTCATTTTCGGCAAAATAATGTGTGATCCCCTCTTCAAGCGTCGCTCGAAACAGTGGGTCGTCTAATGTATCAGGGACCCTCGAGACCTCAGTCATCCAGTCCAGGGGCAGCAGCATGGGGTTATGGTCAGAGAGAGTGCGGGCGAGGTACTCAGTGCGCGCCACAGCAGATAGCACAAGCGGGGAGCACAATATCGCATCAAGTCGTACATGGAGGTCATGCAAGCTAGAATAATACGAGTAGTCTCTTGCAGTTGGGTGTTGCGCGCGCCAAGCGTCTGCCAATCCCCACCTCTCCTGCCAATCAAGCCTGCCCTTTACAAGTCGGTGCACCGGGGAGTCTCCCAGCGGTGAGTGGGATCTATCCAATGCAACGTCCATCACCGAATTAAAGTCCCCTCCCATCATGACAGGGCCCGCTAAGTAGTTCGCAAGCGCTCCAGAAAGGTTTGTCAAATAAGACAACTGGTCAGTGTTGGGTGCATACACGCTGCATAAGACTATATTTCGGCCTCTAAGCTTGCCCTCGACAGCCACGTATCTGCCGTCAGGGTCTATGATATGCCTGACCACCTGGAAGGGAGTGCCTGCCCTGATCCAGACCAGCGCACCCCGAGCAAACGCGGAGTACGTGGTGTTAAACAATTGCCCCCTCCATCTGCGCTGCAGCGCTACACCCTCCTGTTTCGTCAGATGTGTTTCCTGCAGGAACAAAAAACCAACGTAAGCAGATCCAAAACCTTGGTCTGGCTCCCTGGGCACTGTGTTATTCCGGATCTCCAGATATTTAATCAATAAAGATGCTAGGAATGTTTCTTTGAATTATTTCCTTCATTTTTATTCCAATTATTTCATAAACGATGTTTCATTCACTTCATACTTTTAAGCTTTTCGACGTTGTATGCTGATAAATATGTATCATTTCCAGGCATCACGTTATAAATTCATTAATCCCAATGCATTTCGGCGATTAACGCCTTCTTCAGGGGATAAAACTGGAAAAGTAACAATAATACTATGATTTAAATCCATATGAATTACCACCACTCAGTCATATGATTAAACCTTTATGCTTGCTCTATTTATGTTCTGTTTCCCAACAATTTTAAAAGTAAATCATATAATGTGCTTACCAAACCCTTCACTTTGATAGCTGCACGTGTATATAACAATACAAACAAATGCATGTTTTATGGCAGATTGTCCTTTATCAAACTAGCGTTCATGCACTTCTTAAAAAAACGAACATCTCTCTAATGTCTCGTGAGTTTGGAAACTCAGTAATAATGGCGGTCTCAAGCCGTAAATTCATGTGCGCTTGCTAGTCATAAACAATATTTTATTTTCATGTTACCTAACTGATGTGGGTTTCGTCTGCCGCTTTACGCGTGTGCCATATTCAACCTGTGCTTACCGCAATAGTTTGTTTCAGTAACTTCGTGTTAGGCGTTCTGCGGAAGCTGTCGAAGCCGTGTATGCGGGTGCGCACGTCGGCGTCTTAATTTAATAGAAAACGGACTATTCAAAAGCGGAAGACTATTCTTAAAAGAACATTGCCTAAAGCCATATCTTAACGTGCATTGAATCTATTAGTGCTTTATAGTTCCATTAAAGTGAACAAAACACAGGGTTGTGTGTACACTGCCTAATTAATTAAGTTGCGGGAATATAATCGTACTACATACTGATTTACAGGTACCTTCACGACAATGCCAAGTGATATTTACAACTAAATAATGATGTATTATAAGTAACATAAAAATGCAATCCTTTCATTGAGTCCTTTGGGTTTCATGGTTTCCAGATAATAAATCCAATGACTTTCTCGTTTTAAGAGAGTCTTTTTGTTGTCTGTTCCAGTTTTTCTTTCTATTACCTCCAGAATGCAAGCTCTTAGATCGTCAATTTTATGTTGAGCTTCAATAAAATGTGTCGCTATCGTAGATTTTAACATCTTGGTGCGAATGTTACTTTTATGTTCGTTGAGTCTGATTTTTAGTTTCCTTTCAGTTTGTCCCACATAATTTTTACCGCATGGGCATTTAAGAAGGTAAATAATGTTAGTAGTGTCACATGTTCCATTCACTTTCAATTTAATTTCTTTGCTCGTAACGGGATGAGGAATACTATTTCCCTTCTGAATGTTAGCACAATTGTGACAGTTCAAACATGGTTGTGTGCCTCTATATATGGTAACTTGTGTTTTATGTGGCTGGATTTTAATAGTTCTCCTATATTTTGGACTTGGTGTGTACAAATAAAGGTTCCATACCAAATGTGTCTTTGAAATCTGGTTCTGCCGCCAATAAAGGTCAATGATTTTTTATGATTTTTTTTAATTGGTGGCTTTTCGTTGAAAATTTGCTCACACATGTGATCCTTGACTCTGTTTTTTTTGTTTGTGCTTTAAACAAATCTTCTCTCTTGATATTCTGGATTCTGTGTTGGGCTTCTTGTAGTATGTTATCTGGATATCCTCTGTTCTTGAACCTTTTGATCATTTCATCAGTTTGTATTTCCAATTGTTATGGTTCAGAGACTACTCTTTTAACCCTCATGAGTTGTGAATAGGGTAGATGTTTTTTCAGTGCTGAAGGATGATAGTTCTCAAATCTTAGGATGTTATTTCTATCACTGTTCTTTCTGAATAAATTAGTTGTGAACCCCTTGGGGGTGTTTGATATTTTCACATCCAAAAAATGTATGTTGTCTTTTTTTATTTCCCATGTGAATTGAATCCTGGTGTCTATACAATTTAGCTCCTCAATCTGCTTGGTTAATGTTTCTTGTGGTCCCTGCCATACGATGAAGATGTCATCTATGAAACGTACGTATAGACGGATGTGTCTGTTCCAATCTTCTTTTTGTAGAATATGTTCTTCCTCGAATTCTTTCAGAAACATATTGGTATATGTTGGTCCCTCTGGATTTCCCATTGATGTACCACTTTTCTGTAAGTACCATTCATCTTGGTAAACAAAGTAACTGTGCATTAGGGTGAATTCTAGCAATTCAGGAATGCAATATGGACCCCCCTACGGACCAGGTAAGCATGAATCCTATGCCTTCTCGCCATAGTATGCAGCCCCCGCACATTCCAGGTTATACATCTCAATGTACCAGAACTAGCCATAGTCCCACAATGACCAAAACAATGTAGGACAGTTCCGTGCCACAGCGTAAGTGGTGGTAACCTCCCGACAGTACTTCAGGAGGACTTTCTCTCCCTCTGTGTAGTTCCCGCCTCGAACAGAACTAATAGGACTCCATCGGAGGGCATCCCCAACTACCCTCAGTACCCTCCCCCCCAGAACAGGACCCAATTTCGAAGCATCAGCTCCCATCCAAACCCAGAAAACAACCCAACTTTCTATCTATTCCGCAGTCGTCACCGCGGCAGCCTTATGGGCCAATAGGGTGTAACTCGGACCCGAAGGTGGCTATCATAGTCCCATCCCTCCGCCCTGCAATCCCCTCATAAATGCATGCAGTAACCCCAATCCGTTTAGCTATGCGTTTCTGCATTGGTAGGTGCAGGCCCCCCCAGTTACCACAAGTGGCCATCTCAGTCAGCTTCCGTGTCAGGTTCCCACGATTTCCTCCGACGTCTGTGGTGTCACTATCGGGCCCTTAGCACCATTAACATCTGACTGGTCTGTTTCCGAACCCGCGGCGAGGTCCTCCAAGTCAGTGCTCCGGCGTGACTGGGCTGCATCAGTTCCTGCTAGGTCCACCACTGCCTGCAGCGCCGCCCTCCTCTCCTCTTCCGTCTGTGATCCCGAGGGTTTTCTGGATCCTTGTCGGCACTTAAGGAGTCTCTTCGATTTGCGCACCGGGAGCCGACGTCGCTCCTCTTCCTCCCTGAATTTCGCTCTATCTGTTCCTGCCTTGTACGTTTCCCACCATGCCCAGGCTTCCGCCGACATGGGGAAAAAGAGCGTCTTACCATCCACTACCACTCTGAGCTTGGCCGGGAAGAGCAAAGAGTATTGTATGCCCTCGGCTCTCAGTTCTCGTTTAATGGATAAGAAGGAAGCACGCGGTTTCTGGGTCTCAATAGTATAGTCAGGGAACAGCGTCACATTGCTATTGTCCACTTGAAAAGGACCCGCGTCCCTGGCTCTCTGAAGCAGCAAGTCCCTGTCCTTATAGTGCAACAACTTGATCACCACTGGTCGGGGGGGTTGGCCCGGCCTGGGAGGCCTAGCCGGGACCCGGTGTGCCCTCTCAAGGGTGAAGAAAGGTGAGAGACCCTCCGGCGCCACTTCCGATCGGAACCAATTGTCTAAGTATCCAACCATGTCTCCACCTTCTTTTTTTCCGGCAGACCTACCAGGCGGACGTTGTTGCGCCTGCTGCGATTTTCGGCATCCTCTGCCCATCTTTCCAGCGCCTGTATCCGGTCAAAGTGCGTCCGCCAGCCTCACCTCCACCGACTTATGGGCCGGTACCAGCTCCTATAAGGCATCTTCCGTACTTTTGACTCTGTCTTTGAGTATGGCGTGGTCCGCGCGGAGAATCCCCAGCCCTGTTGCCACCTGCGCAATGTCTTGTTGCAATGCTTCCTTTGTTGCCGCAATGGCCTCCAGAATGCGATCTTGGAGTTGCTGCAAGTCTGCAGGTCCCGGCACAGTACCCTCCGGCGTTTCGGAGCAGGCAGCTCCCTCCAGCCTCCCCTTGGGCTTCCCCATCATGCCACTGCGCTAGCTCATCGTGCCTCACTCCAGCACCAGAGGGGGACACACAGCCCTGCACAGAGAGGGAGCACGCGACAAAGGACCTACCAGAACCGGCGTCCTCCCAAGCCTGAGCTCCAGCGCAATTTTAGCGCTTCCAGTAGGCCAGCGCGTAGGGTCCAGCCAGTATGATGCCTCAGAAGTCTCTCAGCGCGCAGCCCCCTCCGATCTCTACTCTCGGCCCCCTCATCACCTAGGGGCCAGGGACGCGTGGTGCTCCCCAGAAGGGCACGGTCATACCCGGTTCGGTATCCAGCACTGCAGAAGTCCACCAGGCAGCAGCCATGCAATGGCATGGAGGATCCCCCAGTTCCTCTCACTCCACGCCTCTGCTCCTCTCGTTCGCCTACTCAGGCTAGGATCGTGTCTCAGCTATCGCTGCGCCGCCGGTCGCAGGGCCCTATCCCGCCAGGATGCGCCACCGCTCTCTCTCACAGGCCCCCAATGCCAATGAATATTAGGCCGTCGTGTGGTTGCATCTTTCACTCCAGGGTGCATTCAGAATGAGGGCCCTGCCAGCGCAGCCCACGTAGTGGCAATCACCTACGAGGAGCGTCCCGCACCTCCGCTTCACCTAGCAAATGAGGAGTACCGGCAGCACAACCCAGGGCGACGGCCGCAGAGCGTCCACGGTCCATGCTCGCTCACGGGGCCCTTTCCGCCTTCGGGCCGGTCAGCACTCTTGTTCCCGGAGCCCTGGGAGCCTCCTGCAGCCCGACCCGGTCCTCACCCCCCCGCAATCTCAGGACGCCGGTGCTCTTCCAGCTCACCACAGTAGCGCAGGCAGCGTCCCCATCACCGCACTCCTCCGTAGGCTCAGTCCGTACCACACCACTGGATAGGAGACCTCTCCAGCGCAGCTGGTTCTTTGCGGGACCCGAGGGCATCCGGTGCTCTCTGCTCTGCTGCAGTCCGCTCCCCCTCCAGGCTGCTCTCAGCCGCACAACGCCCTGTCCTCCGAGCTCGAGGGTGGAGACACCATGCAGTGCAAACAAGCCACCTCCCCGCGGCGAAGCGGCAGCGAGGACGAGCCGCAGCCACAAGGATGCGCAAGCTCTTTCCCCCTCCTCGGCCCCTGGCAGCCTCCTCAGTGGCCAATACGTGTGGTGGCCGCCATTTTGCGGAGCTCCGTGTCGGCTACTCGGCAGCTGAGGTGGACTCCACCACCGGGGCCTCAATCACTAGCTTTCGGTATGGCCACAGGGTCAGCGCTATTATCCCCGCCTCATTCCTCGGCAATGTCCCAGAGACCGTACGTTGCAGGTCTGACCTTCTGTGTCTGAGATCCTTAGCCGCGGCTGTCTCCGCCATTTTGGGCAGCCCCGTCTGCAAGGCCAGTCGGCTCCTCGTCCGAGCCAGCGTGCCACCGTAGAAGCGTTTCTCGTGGCTCCCGGGATGCCGCTACCATTCCGAGGTACGTTAGCGTGTTGATGGCGCCATCCATGCGGGATATCACTCTTATTTTCAGGATGTTAGTGGGGATCAGGCGCGGAGCTCCGGGCTCACGCTACCAGTCCCTTCGGCATCCAAGCCACGCCGTGCAAATGTGTTTTATGGCCAAACTCTTAAGAAATTCTTTCATTTCCTCAGAAACCAATTGCAGACCATTGTAGGTGATGAGCGTATGGGGAATGCCTTCATTATCGAAAGCATCGGATAGAAAAATTATGATGGTTTTGGTATCCACCTTATTGACAAATTTTATCGTGATCCATTAGGAAAAATACTCTACTAGGAGTATAATGAACTTTTCTTGTAAACCCAAGATTTGGAGGGGGCCAATAGTGTCCAACCCTAAATTTTCCCACACCTTAATTGGAACATGAACCAGTCCCATCTGGGTTTTCCGTGTACTCCTAATTTTGACGCTGAGACCACAAACATGGCACCCTTTAACCATATCTTCTATAAGAGTGTCCATGCCAGGAAACCAATATCCTGAGGGAAGTTTGCTCTTAGTAAGGCTTCTTCCTAGATGGCCCTCATGTGCTAATTCAGTGATGCGCCTTCTAAGACTTTAAGGATGAAATTACCTTGTCTGCATTGAATACATTGTTCCCTGCAGTCAACAGTTTATCTCTGACGTTCCAAAAGGATTGTAACTCAGGGGGAAGATCACTACATTTTTTGAGCCAAACCTTAGCAATGTGTTCACTAACTTTTCTAAGGGTGACATCCTTAGGCATGTGGATATTCCATTCCTCTTCTAAAATGGCTGGGACATTTACTTGCAAGCCTTCAAACTCTTCTGTACTTTCCTCCATATGTTTATCGACCGGTAAATGAGAAAGACAGTCAGCAACTTGATTTTTTTTGCCAGAAACATACTCAATTTTAAAGTCAAAATTTTGTAGAGACATCAGCCATTTACTCATACGAGGTGGGGTTTTTTCAATGTCCTTGGAAGAGAATAATGACACCAAAAGGTTTGTGATCTGTTCTAAGCACAAACGGTATGCCCCATAGAAAAAATGTGAAGTGATTGGTTGCCCAAAAACAAGATAAAGCCTCCTTTTCGATCTTGGAGTAGTTAATTTCTGCATCTTTGAGTGTCCGGGAAGCAAAGGCTATGATTTTCTCTTTCCCTTCTTGTATTTGAGAAAGCGTGGCACCAATACCTTTATTGATATCATCAGTGGAGAGGAACGTGTCCTTAGTGCTGTCAAAATTGCCTATGCAGGGTGCCATGGCAATAGCATTCTTGAGATCCATGAATGAAGTGTTATGAATGGGTAACCATTAAAATGTATTCTCTTTTTTTAATATGTCTCTGATGGGTTGAACTAAATCTGAGAAATTTCTTATGAATTTGGACATATGTTCAGCCAAACCTAAAAAAGATTTTATTTCCTCTTTGTTGGCTGGAGTAGGAGCTTCTACCACAGCCTCTATAAGATCCAACTTGGGTTTCATACCTTCACTAGAAAAAGTGTGACCTAAAAATTCAACTGATGCTACTCTTACACATATTCTTTGTGATGGTGAAACCTGCCTCACTTAGGGGCATATCATAAAGGCCATGCGATAATTATCGCTCAGAGCTCTTAGCGCGAGGATAATTATCGCCGGCCAACTCTGAATTTTATTGAGGAGATAGCATGCTATCAGCAACGCTTATCTCCAAAGCGATCAAATTCAGAGCGCAAGCTGCACATTGTGCGATTATTGCTGGAAATACAGCGATAATCGCACAAGGTTTGGCGAAAGCTTGCTGATAGGGCAGGACATACTTAACGATGATATCCACCTTACATAGGATATCATGGCTAAGTCAGTTTTGAAGCAGGCGTAAGGAAAGTAGCAATAACAGAGGTAATCACTACTTTGCTTGTTGCTCTGCATGTTAGCGTGCCCATTGATATTTGGAGAAATGTTGCAGGCAGGAACGCCCACTTTGCAAACTCATTAGAGATGCAAAGATGGGTATTGGGGGAAAAGGCGATAATGCAAGGATTCTCGCGATAGCTTGACCTTGCTGATTAGGCGATAAAACGATCGCTGCTTTCCATCCGAAAACGGACACTAAATCGGTGATAATTTTATCTCCGAGGCTTGATGATATGCCCCTAAATTTGGTATATACTTTTCTTAGATTACGATTGTGTTCTTCTTCATCTGATCCATAAACAAGGATGTAATCTTGGAAACAGATGGATAGGTCTAGACCCCTCAGAACATGTTGCAATATTCTTTGGAAGGGCGCTGCGGCCGATGCCAACCCAAATGGCACCCTTAGGAACTTGTAAGTTCCAAAAGGTGTGGTGAATGCCGTAAGGGTTTGTGATTCGGGGTGTTATGCTACCTGATGGTAAACCGATGTAAGGTCTACTACAGAGAAATTCTTGCCATTATTTATTACAGATAACATCTCATTGATTTTGGGAAGTGGGTATCTGTCTACCCAAATATTTGTATTGAGACTCCTCAAGTCCACACACATGCGGATCTTGTTAGACTCTTTTTTAGAAGTGATAATAATGGGGGCCAACCATTCAGAACTCTCTACAGGCTGAATACTACCAAGCTTCTCTAGTTTTTCTAGTTACTTCTTTAATGGTTCCCTAATTACCAAAGGAATAGACCTGGTCTTGTGTGTGACAGGAACAGCATCACTCTTGAGAATAATTTTATGCATGTGGTTTTTCAACAATCCCACATTTTCCGTGAATACCTCTGGAAACTCATCACAAATGTCTTTTCCTGTTAAAGATCTGTCCACAAGCAACAATTGTTCTGTATTGTTAGGGTCAAGCCTGAGTCCTAAATCTTTCTGATGCTTCCACCCTAGTAAATTGCTTTCTTTTTCAGTAATATAGACTATACCAAAAGTATGATGGTCCTTAAACGTGATACGCATCCTCACCATCCCTTCTAAAGGAATAGGATCCTTGCTGTACACCCCTGGATGTACAGCAGGGTTTTCTAACCCTAACCTGTATTCCCCTTCCTTGAACAAACTTTGGAAAGTTTCTTTCTCTATTAGGGTGTAAGGGGAACAGGAGTCTGCAAATGGCTTGACCTCCTTACTATCCAATAGTATTTCATACACAGGATAACTTACTATCTCATCTTCATCATGTACTTGAAATATAAATGTGTTCTCTAGAGATTCCGTGTCATGATCATGAACAACATGTACCCCTTTTCCTACATCTTTGGAGTTACACACTTTAGAGAAATGTCCCACTCTATTACATTTCCTGCATAAAACTACTCTAGCTTGACATTTGGGGAAATTAGCTAAGAGATTTGCATTTCCACATCTGTAACATCTGACATTTTCTTTTTTAGGTTTATGTTTAACCACACTGTTTTTGTTTTCTACTTTTAAAACGTAATCCTCATCTTTAATTTCATTAACATGCTTCTCCTCAGTTACTAAATATTTGTTAGCTGTCTTTTCCTTGACACAAAAAGCAGTGTGCTCAATACTTTTAGCTATAGGCACTGCTTCTTCCAATTCAGAACTTGGAGTTAATAACCTCTCTTGCACCTTGTGATCATTTGTGTGACGAACCAAATCTCTTATAAGAGAATCAGTAAGTGCCCCACATTCACAAGTGGTAGAGAGTCCCCTCAATGTGGCTATGTGTGAGGTGATTTTTTCATTTTTATCTTGTGCTCTTTGAAAACATGTATGACGCTCCAATACCACATAAACCTTGTCCTTAAAATGAGCACCTAATTTCCTCAAAGTGTTAGTGAAAACAACAATATCACCTTTGCCCTCCTGTTCCCCCATCAGCAGGATCTTCGTAAATTTTCCTTCCTTGAGTGCCCAAATTATGCAACAATATGTGTTTTCTCACCAAAGAAAATGTTTCTCCTCCTATTGCAATTAGATATGAATGGAACATTTTGACCCTCCTGTCCCATGGAATATCAGGTTCTCCTTCAGCATTTAGAAACGGGGGAGTTTGATTCATGTTGGTAATAGACATATTGATAACCAATGACAATGAAGAAATACTAGAGTCAAACCTTATAGAGATAATAAAGAGGGCAACAAGTATCAAAAAAGTCACAAAAGCTGCAAGCAATAGAGCTATGCCTGATATTGACACAAAGCACAAAAAAGTACTTGAACAAATGCAGAAAGCTGTAGTTGACCATATGTAGATAATTACACAACTTGACAATAGTGACCCGGTATAAAGAAAAAAAATACTGGGTTGCAGGCAATAAACTGTGCATGTACGCGGAAACAATCACCCAAAAATAAATTACTAGAACAACGGCAGGCAAGCTGTGCCTGTCAGCGTGTGATAGAAGACACCCAAAAATGGTACTTGAATAACTGCAGGCAAGCTGTGCCTGTCAGCGTGTGGTAGAAGACACACAAATATAGTACTTGCACAGCTGCTGGCAAGCTGTGCCTGTCAGTGTGGGTTAAAAACACTTCCTTGAGAATAATGTCCAACTTGCCACAGGAAATGTTGTGAGATGAGGAGAGTTCTCTTGCAGTGATGAATAGAGAAAAAGCAACGCGAAGACTGTACTTCCAGAACTGCACACAGGTGACGATGGCCATACAAGATTCACAAAAAGGATGCCAGCGCAAGGACCTGTATCTCAAAACTGCACACTGACTCTCACAAGCTCTGAGAGAAATGAGCGTTGCCGATAATGTGCACAGTGAAGAAACACTACTGAAGGATAACTGAGTTGACGATCACATGCGCAATGCGGAAACACTACAGAACTGAAAGTGTTGCCAAAGACTCTGTTTCCTGGTCGGCGCTCATTGAAAAGACATGCGCCAGAAGGAGACGTTAACCAATGGAGAACTGCAAACTCTACAGAACTGAGGACGTTACCAAAGACTCCGTTTCCTGGGAGGCGCTCGTTGAAAAGACATGCACCAGAATGAAACGTTAACCAATGTAGAACTGCTCCGGCGGCGCTGAGGAAAACATACGCTGACAGAAAACACTTCCTTGATTTATGGGCGCTCGTCAAAAGGACCTGTTGCAGGGTTTCTGTACTCACACAGAACTGTGCACAGAGGAGTGGAACCTCGGCAAATTAGGGTGTCCCAAAACTTACCTTAGCAACCAACTCACCCCTTACCGAGCTAGCTACAGTGTCTCATTGGACATATCAAACTTCCAATGTTTAGACAAACCAGAACATGAACTTACAGTACCTCAGGGTACGTGGGACTCATGAACACTCTTTCGTTATATTATCATTACAAACCAGAACATGGAGTAAAGAAGACACATGTGCATTTGAAATGTTTATTTACTAATGCCGTCTTCTCAGGCGCAGTATCTTAGATAATACAAGTATACTTATTATCAGTAGCAAAATTATCAGCATAGTTACTAAGACATAAAAAGCGAATGGTGACAGCATGTTAACATGCTGTAATGAATAGGAGTTAACAACACTTATATCTCACCCTCCCTAACACATATATTATATTATTAGCTAAGAAGGTCTCTTTGGGTTGTTTTAGGGCGGGCCCATACCTTAGTGTCCTAGCATGAAGGAATCACATCAGCATACACCAGCTCTCTCTGCATGTGCACCGCATCAAGTCTGTTAACTATTCTCGTGCAAAGCAATATCAATCCCGCCTCAAGCCCAAGTTGGCAAAGGCTGCACTTGTGTTATGACTATGAAGGCGTGGAGATCAGACCTCATAACAATTCCATATCGTGTTGCTCCTGAAACTTCAGCACTCTCCGTGCAGACATGGTTTATTAAACAAAACTGATATCAGAGCAATAACATATTATTCTCACATACACCACGGCAAACCACTAGGTTGAAAGCTAAGTCAACAATTAAGGGTCGTGTGCAGAAGTTGCAAGAAAGGAAAAATGGCGTTTAAATCTCAAATGTACCTATGCTAACTTAACACGATATAAGGATATATAGGAGCTATATAACACCCCCCCATGATCCGAGAACGGACTAAATAAGATAACAGAAGTGCCATCACATGAGAGCAGAATCCAACAATAAACGAGCATGAATAAAAATTCAATTATAAAAACTAATGCTAAAAAATAGCCCACAAGTATAATGTGGCTCAAGCCAATAGGCAAGCAAAAAATAAAATGTCTTGACCAAAAGTCAATAAAAGCAAGGAAATGCTATTAATCAGCATGTCAATTCGAGGCAGTGTTTATGACAAGACTGTATATGAAAAGTAAGCTGCAACAGCCTCCAGGAGGAAGTCACTGTCCTCATCCGAAAACAGTTCAGCCATCCAATTTAAAAGATGAAAGGAACATACGTGATCTCCCAGCACCGGATCCTCTATAACCATCAGAGGACAGCTCGGTGGGTTTTCAAGAAAACTTCGTTCCAAGAAATTTTGCGCTGCCGACAACACATCCCAGGGACCCATTAGTCCATGTGCCACCGCCAAGGCCATAATCCTTTCGTCAGAACAAACCAACTCGTGAGCAATGATAGGACTCATCAGTTGATCAAAATCGACGTCAGAAGATATCGGTCCGCAGAGACACAAATCAATGGCCCAAAGGAAATCACAGGTCAGGCAGCGAAATACAGGCTGGACACAGGTGAAATAGGAGAACCGAAAAGATAATCCAAACGCCGTGCTTAGAGTCGCCAACGGCAGTGTGCCATAATAATCAAGCATGCGGTTGCGAAACCGCGTCAGTAGCAGTTGAGCGTGGTCTTGCACAGGAAGGGCATCCATATTTAAAAAGGCAGAAAACCACCAAAGCGCCAGCCGCTAATGCAAGTAAAAACGGGAACCCTCCAAATAAGGATGAAAAAATAGAATGGAAGAAGGCAGGGATGACTCCAAAAATCTTCTCAAAGGAAGTCACGAGACCACCGCTAACAACTTTAAAAAAATGTGCTAGGCCCGTTGTGGAGGATGCGTTAAAGATAGAACGAACCATGGCTCCGAAATGCAAAGGCAAATCAGTATTTAAAAGAGCCTGAACCTCCGTACGGGTGTTAGCAATGTGAAGCACGAAAGTTTCATGGGCCGAGCTCAAGGCCACCTCTTTCTGGGACAAAAGAGCTCTTATTCTAGCCATGCCGCTGAATTCTGCTCCCAAGGTCGGTATCTGTGGCCAAATGGAAGACTCCCTATGTTCACGTGTGGGAGGATAAAGAACATTTCTGCAGCAAATAACTCGCTCACTTACTGTTACTATGAAAGCTATACCTTTAATTAACCCACAACAGTTTTCATTATTGAGCATTAAATAACTACCATTCTCTAACAATTTAAACGTGGGGATGATAGCAGGAACTGGCGTGCCCTGTAAAACGCAAGCCATATTCGGTCGGTCCTTGTTACATGAACCGTGTAACTGTATGTGTCTGCACATTAAAGAATGATCTGGCGTCTCAGTACACTCATCCCCTGTTAGATAAACCTCCTGTTCATCCTTGAAACATCTGTATGTGTATGGGAGTGACCAGACCTCATGAAGAAAACCGCTACCTAAGGGTTCAAAACGACCTATTGGCACATATTTCATACAATTTGAAAACTTATATAAAGCAAAAGGCAGTGTTATTAAACCGTGGATAAGCCACGTAGCAGCAGTGGCTTCTGCCACAGAAAAAGGTAAAGATTCCAACCTTTCAATATGTAGCATAGAAAAGGAAGCATCACGCATTGAAAGCAAGCGTTGTTTGTCTGTCAAATTAAACGGTGCAAATAAAGAGGAAACGTTCATGTATCCCCAGGGAACTTTACCCATTTTCAGAGTCTGAAGTGTCCATGCAAACTGCATGATTGACCGTAATTGATTTTGACCATGGTATAATACTGACACTTCATCATGCACAATATCAACAACAGACGACACAATATTATCTAATGTGTAAATTCTAGAGGAAAGCACATTAATGCTATTGTCAACCACTGCAAGCACTTTCTCAAGATTCGCCTGATCAATAGCCCTAAGGCGTGAAGCAGCCTCAATCTGTGAGAGTTTCCAAATTTCATTGTAAACCCCATATAACCACCTTTTCGACCTGCCACTAGCTGGGCCTTTAATGAAATCATTCAAATCCACCTCTGCATTCAGTTTGGAAAGGTGATACTTAACCGCAGGTAAAGTTGAATGTTTCAGCCAAGCTTGACACAACTTGCCCACAGAGTAAGAGGTGACAGTATGACTCAAATCAAACCGGGGATCAGATCTAACAGTCTTAAAACCGTCAGTTATATTTAAAAATCTTTTTTGGCAAGAATCAGCACTACGGTGCCAAAGCAGCCAACCCTTGGGATTCATACTGGAAATGTTAAAGGAGGAATTAAGAAGCAGAGCCTGTATATCTTTAATGGACAATTGAGTAAAATTACTCCAATCCTCATATTCCTCCAACTCCGGGAAAGACGGGGTGTTTAACCTTTTAGATGTAGCCAATCCAAAGCATGTGGTCTGGGAAATGGTTTCATTTAAAAACAACATATGATTCGGGATGAGACATGCACGGTGCAAAGCCTCAGTGCCTCGTACCTGCCAGGCCCTTGAACCCCAAACCGATTTAAGGTCTATTGTTTCCTTCCATAACTCATAGCCCCCAGTAACTAATTGATCTAGGAAGGCCTTCGAATACAACAATTTTGTATCGGTAAGTCTAACCTTGGACAGTGGCTGTTTTAGAAATTTAAAATAAAAGGACTCGGGATTGGACTGATTAAAGTCAGTGAAATAAGTATACTTTTTAAGAAACGTTTCTGAACTCCCTTGTGTAGGTGATGGGCAATGCTCCCACTGAGTAAAATTAACAGCATCCCTTCGGGAAGATGTCTTGTGTAAGAAGTGATTGCCATAATGTTGGTAACAGAACAATTCACCATAATTAGCAGATTCTAAATATAAATCCTCAGCATCAAAAGCAGCATAGTATTTCAAATCAGAAAACAAACTTTCCACAGCATTAACATCCCAATCATCAGAACGAATGTTTTGTTTCACCACATCCCCCATATTCACTCTTAGTACATTAGGAACATTAACGACTTCCGTTGGGCCATGAATTTGAAACCGAACTGCATCCCACGCGATTCCATCCAGAACAGGCCATGCTGTGATGTTAACCAAAGTCAAGTCTCTTTTTAATCTGTGTGTAGAATGTGAAGAGGAAAGTGGGGCCAAAGTTCCATTTAAATGAGTAATGCAAGTTCTCTCCTCGACATAGTGTCCATTCATAATTCGAAAAAAATAAAACACAAAACCAATTGACATAAAAAGGTAAACCGAAAAAAGGACCAGCCAAATGTATATCCAAGGAGGTATCAAAAAATGTTTTTTAAACAGGCTAGCATATACTGCAATTTGAGAGGGTTTTTTCGAGGCAAGGGAAGCAGAGTCAAATGAAAATCTTGATTCCGTGGCTAAACGAGCTTGCAGGTCAGGCATGGACAAATCAGTGGGGTATGTATAGTCCAATTCATCAACGTTAGTTCCGGGTAAATTATTTAATAATGGACTGGAAACAGCAGGTAATTCGATGGCCACTTCAGGTTCAATATTAGAAGCAGTGGGCATAATTGAATTTCTCACAATGGAAGGACAGGAAACAGCTGGTGTCATGCTAAGAAGAATCGGCCACTCTGTGTATCTTGACATTGTCAATAGAAATAAACCTGTTTTCCTTACGACCTGGAAGTGGTGGTAAAATGACTGTTCTTGTGCCCTTCACTCCAAGCACTGGGACTGGAGCTCGATAGGAGGGACCAAACTCTTTCTTGTTGTCGATCTTCTCTCGAACCAGTTCTCCAACTTGGGGTAGCCAGCCAACTACCGGGATCTGCAACGCATCATCCGCTGTGGAGGGCAAATGTTCCTTTGCAAGACTGTCTCTGGTCTTTTGTAGTTTCTGTAAAACATTGCAATGTTCATCTGCGTCAAAGGAAGTGGCGCGAACCACAGAGTCTAGACCGTCAAGGTCAGGGACGTACATCTTGATGCCAAAGAGCATTTCGTATGGGGTCCGCCCACCCAGAGACCTTCTAGGGAGATTATTAAGAGCACGCTGCACGCCATAGAGGTGAGCCAGCCAGTTTCTGCCAGTGCCTATAACTCGGGCTGTCAAAGATTGCTTTAAATCACGGTTCATTCGTTCAACTACACTATTACCCTCAGGTCTGTAGGGTGACGAAAACTTGACTTGGACCCCCATCGAAGTCATGGCATCCTTATACGCCTTAGAGGCGAAAGCCGGACCCTGATCCGAATGGAAGGTACCACAGGCAAAAATCCCTATAAAGATACGCAAATCTCTAATGACAGTCCGCGAATCAGCGCTGCGATGTGGCCATACCCACACAAAGCGTGTGCATGAGTCAACTGCTACTAAGATGTACTTATATGCAGTATCAGATGAAAAAGGACCGCAGTGATCTAAATAAACACAGCCTAGCGGTTTATTAGAAATGTACAACTGAGTCTGTGGCGGACGCGTAGCAGTTGAAGGTTTAATCTGCTGGCATATGTCACAAAGAAGGACATAATCACGCGTCTGTTTGTACAGTCCCCGCCACCAGAAACGTAGTTGTAATTGAGTTACAGTGGCCGAGACGCCCGCATGCGCAGACGCCACACCTTCATGAGCCGCTGTAATCAAGTCTGCTCTGCGATCTGAGTTGGGATTCAGCCGTTCCCCAACATCAGGAATTGTCACAAAAGGAACCTTTTCGGGACTTAAGTGGTATTTATACTTCGAAGGGAATCCCGCAGGATGTTTACTTCCCTTCTCAGAGGCAGCAATCGCTGCCAAGATGTCGCTATCAATCTTGGTTTTAGACCTAGTAACTGCTGCAACTAAGTATGTAGATACTGCTGACTTCGCTGCTTCATCAGCAAGCGAGTTGCCAACAGCGTGAACTCCTACGCGCTGATGACCGAGAGTATGAATCACATAAACGAGTGGCAACATAGCCTTAAGCTCTGCCACTCGAACCCAGATCATTTTATGTTTTATTGTGCTACCCTTGGAATCATGAAAATCATTTTGAATCCAAAAGAACAAGTTTTCATTGTAAGATTGGACACAGTAGTAAGAATCACTTACAATTAGAGTAGTAACACTTGGATCTGCGTACTCCAAAGCTAGTAAGAGAGCACGAAGCTCCGCCAATTGTGCGGTGCAATCGCCCAGGGGCAACGTGTGCACTTCCCTGGAAATGAACTCATCATTCAACATAGCACCGACCACAATGGCGCATGCGGAAACGTAGGCATGTTTAGAGCCATGCGCAACCTGCGCCGACCCATCAGTGTAAATGATGCAATGGAAGTCCTCCAAAGGTCGCATAGCCAGAGGAGCAGGATGAACAAATTCATACTGCAAGTACTCTTGCGACCGTAAGGAGGCGTCAAAAATAAACATGACATCCGTGGATGACAATGACGCAGCCCACTGAATCCACCGAGGGTGCAAAGCTTTCGAATTCGGTACACTGGCTTTCGTGACTGCCTCCAAGTGAGGACAGGGTGTTACCACTAGCATGCGTTTCCCCTGAGACAGTGCTCGTTCTTTTAGAATTGCCATCTGTACAGCAGTTAAAACCTTTTCCACTGTGGGAAACCGCATCTCAGCCGAAGTGTACAAGTGTGACTTGTAAGCAATAGGTACTGTGTCACCTTCATTAAAAGTGAGGTATGTGAAACCCACCGTCCCAGGAATTATTCTTATTACCAGGTTGGTGTGGTTATCACGAGTCAGTAAATATTTAGAAGCGAGCAGATCAGCCTGCAAGGATTGCAAAATGGCTGAATGCTCAGGCAGCCAGCATGATTTTGAGAAAGTTGGTTGTATCAAAGCATACAAAGGCTTGATACGCTGGGCATATTCCGGAATGTAAGTTCTGCCGAAATTTAAAAAGCCCAGTAAAGATTGTAATTTTTTCAGTGTTGTAGGAGCGCGCAATTGTGCGCACTTCTCTAAGAAGTGAGGAGCCAAACCTCTACCTTCATTGTTGAGCTCATAGCCCAAAAACAACACTGTGTGTTCAGCAATGTGCGATTTTGCAAAGTTAAATTTGTAACCCATGTCAGCGAAGTTGCAAATAACAGAATTTACACGACACAGATGCTCCCAAATATCGTCGTCTGTGAGATATATGTCATCCACATACGAAAAAGCATCAGGGTCGAGTGCCTCCAAAATAGAGACTATGCGAGCGGTAAATATACCAGGACTATTCTTATAGCCCATTGGAAGACGCCGGAATTGCTTTTGGACTCCAGCGCTCGTAAAACTGGTCCATTGGGAGCTAAAGCTGTCCAATCTGTGGGCATAAAAACCATTGGATATGTCAAGCGTTGTCTTGAAACGCTTACGCACGAGACTATCCACTAGGGCAGAGCCGTGGGTATTCTGTACAGCACAGTTACGGCAATGCGAGTTTAAATGCCGGTAATCCAAAACCAAACGATATGATCCGTCAGGTTTGTTCACAGTAAAAAGGGGATTATTCATCGGTGACACACACGTTTCAATAACTCCCTGATATTCCAATTGTTCAAGGATTTCCGCGACGGAAGATTTAGCTTCACGCCGAATGGGATATTGAGGTTGAGGCTGCGGCTGAGACCGCAACGGAATTTCGTGGCAAGGCGACAATCTATCCCAACCACATTGGTTACGGTACAGAGCCGGCGCGAGAGCCCGAGCCCACTCTTCTGCAAAATGCTGCGCATGCTCTTTCGAGACAGTGTTCGCGAAACTGGGTAGGATCACCTCCTCCCCTCGCGGCGCCGCGAGCACAAAAGGTGGGGGCCAGTCAGCCTCCGAAAGTAAAATATCATATGTAGAAGACAGATTCTCCCAAAATACACCTTTAACGGTACGCTGTATGTCACCTTCAATTAACAGGACAATTTCATATAGTCTTTCAGGGGGAGCAAGTCTCGTATCCGCTGTTTCTATCACAACGTAGACATCAGTCGCTGTCACCCTCAGTAGTGGACGCAGCGCCTCTCTGACTATGGTTATCTCCGCCGCGCTGTCCAGCAAGGTCAGAGCCCACGTCAGATTCCGAAGCTGCGTTCTCACTATCTGTGGCATATCGATGCGCTGTTAAGGCTGCGACTTTCTTTTTCGCAAACTGCGGACGCCTAGGCGTAGAATCCTCCTGCTTCACTGCGCCGTCCGTCTGGCGGGACTGACTACGTCCTTGTTGGCCACCACGTCCACGTCCACCCCCTCCTCCTCCACCGGTCTTCGGGGCCGATGTTTCCTGAAAGGAACGAGGAGAGCGTTGATCAGAACCCTGAAATCGATCAGGTGATTTAATCATCGCGCGATCGCGCAAATCATAAACTTTTTCAGTCGGCGCAGGTGCTTGTACTGCAGGAAAAGAATCCTGAGTCTGTGTATTCTTCCTCCCCTGTGTCTGTTTCTTAGGCCAATTTTGTTTTTTAGACTTGGGCTGGACATCTGTCACTGCAGATTGTCCTTGAGGTTGTTTTTTCTCCTTTACCGGAAAATATTTCAGACCTCTACTTGTGCGGCCAATTGTCTTATAAGCGGCCACCACAATCTTTGCTAACTGGCGGGGTTTGTCGGCATCGGGCAGAGCAGCCAAAGCATTCGACACCTGAAAGTTAACTGCATCTCCTTTAACATTGGAGAGAATGAGATCACTTACAATCTCAAAAGAACCACACAGGCGCATACCCAATTCAACCGCTGCCTCTGGACCGTGATCATTCTGAACACGTCTAATGATTTCAGGCAGGGCAGTCATAGACGGGGTGCCGAAGCACCTTGTATAAACTGCCGCAAATGTTTTTCCCCAGCTTTCACAGTCAACAAGTTCAGGAGTTATATCCTTCGGTAGAGTAATCGTTAACATTCTATGTTTATCAGCAGGAGTAGAATTCGGAAAAACCGCCTCCAGTTGATCAAACTTCTCTGCTAGCCAGAATGGGAAGTCATCGTTGTCAACTGGACGCGCACCAAAAACCGAATTAACCATCACTGGATTGAGACGCATTCCGCCTCGTTCCATGGGAGCGGCCGCACCCCCCTGGGGACCACCAGGAAGATGTCGACCGATGTATTCCACTAAAGCACGAATCACGGAAATGGAAACAACATGTAGCCTGCGTATTTCTGCTAGGGTACAAGCCCCGTGATTCGGGTGCGGGGTAAAGCCACCCAACGCAGGCCAATTTGTACCTGGAATTGAGAGTGGACCTAACCTCGCAGCGGACAAAGAGTGGGGGAGGGCGCCATCAAACCAAACTCGATGCTGCCAATGATCAATAGGTATTTCCAATGCCCTGTACGGCGTATATACAGCCGGGACATCCGAGGCGGTGTAGGAGTGGAACAAACCAGAATTAGCGTCCACAGCCGGAAACGTAACCCAAGAGTAAAACAACTCGTAAGGAAACGCCGGATCTGCACATACCACGAAAATCACAGCCATCCCATCTACTGGGACCTGGTACGTCTGAAGATGGTTGCGTACCGCTACGCGACTATGCTGCGCAATAGCCACCGCCGCCATGACAACACTGGAAACAAGAACACACAAAGAATACTTTGTAGCACAACTGGGTAGTAATTCAAAGAAACCGTTTAAGAAAGAATCAAGCTTGAATAAAGACCTATTTCAAAAAATAGGTAGGTTTCACCGACACCCCGTTTTCCGGAAACGGATGTGAAGGGGTTAAGGCATGAACGATAAACTACTCGAGTGTCATGATATAAGACCACCGAAACCGTTGGGCGCCATGTTGCAGGGTTTCTGTACTCACACAGAACTGTGCACAGAGGAGTGGAACCTCGGCAAATTAGGGTGTCCCAAAACTTACCTTAGCAACCAACTCACCCCTTACCGAGCTAGCTACAGTGTCTCATTGGACATATCAAACTTCCAATGTTTAGACAAACCAGAACATGAACTTACAGTACCTCAGGGTACGTGGGACTCATGAACACTCTTTCGTTATATTATCATTACAAACCAGAACATGGAGTAAAGAAGACACATGTGCATTTGAAATGTTTATTTACTAATGCCGTCTTCTCAGGCGCAGTATCTTAGATAATACAAGTATACTTATTATCAGTAGCAAAATTATCAGCATAGTTACTAAGACATAAAAAGCGAATGGTGACAGCATGTTAACATGCTGTAATGAATAAGAGTTAACAACACTTATATCTCACCCTCCCTAACACATATATTATATTATTAGCTAAGAAGGTCTCTTTGGGTTGTTTTAGGGCGGGCCCATACCTTAGTGTCCTAGCATGAAGGAATCACATCAGCATACACCAGCTCTCTCTGCATGTGCACCGCATCAAGTCTGTTAACTATTCTCGTGCAAAGCAATATCAATCCCGCCTCAAGCCCAAGTTGGCAAAGGCTGCACTTGTGTTATGACTATGAAGGCGTGGAGATCAGACCTCATAACAATTCCATATCGTGTTGCTCCTGAAACTTCAGCACTCTCCGTGCAGACATGGTTTATTAAACAAAACTGATATCAGAGCAATAACATATTATTCTCACATACACCACGGCAAACCACTAGGTTGAAAGCTAAGTCAACAATTAAGGGTCGTGTGCAGAAGTTGCAAGAAAGGAAAAATGGCGTTTAAATCTCAAATGTACCTATGCTAACTTAACACGATATAAGGATATATAGGAGCTATATAACAGACCTGCGTCAGAAGGAGACATCAATCAATGTAGAACTGCTCTTGTGTGAAGGTAAACAGTGCCATGACAGCAGCACAACTAAAGTAATTATAAATGAAAGGACTGCCAGCGTGTTTCAGGAAAACGAATAAAGCAGAAGCCTCACGCTGTACCAAAACTGCTCCGACGAAGGCAAGCGGTAGCGATGACAGCTGGCACCTCACTGGCTGAAGGTAAGGCGATGTAAATGTAGGCTGGTGAAAGACAGGGGTGAGGGATTAAAGCTGTCCCCTGCACAGCAAGAGTTTTCTCCTCGTTGCCAAATATGTTGAAATAATCTAGGAGGCAAGAGAATATTATGCTGTAAATTTCTTTATTGGCATAATCCCTCGAACTAGCACGAAACATTCCAAGGTGCAGTCCTGTTCACGATTCCAAGACAACCCAATGTACAAAGGAAAGGGGGGGTGAAAAGGATTGTACCAAAAGAGGGAGAGGAAAAGAGAGACTGGGAGGAATGTGGAACATAGGAGGAATATTATAACACCTCTATGGTTGCAAGCAAGTCTCTGATGTTTTAATGAAAGCAGGGCTACCCATGGACTGGGACAACATCCACTAGCCATAGCACACACAGGATTGAAGTCTGATTATTTGAGATTCCCCGGCAGCAGAAAAATAGGAATAGATGGCACGTATCATAACAAAAAGGATAGGCCACATGGTGTAGGCTAAGAACTTAGGGGTTGATTTATACCTTGGTGTCGGGAGATAAGCCTGTCAGGGAAAAGAGTAAATTATTCCATCGCCCAGTCCACACCAGCCAAATTTAGAAATGCCCAACAACCCAGCGGTCATTTCTTAAGCATTAACAGGACTCACCATTGTCAAATAAAAAGGCTTAAAAAAAACAGCAGCATTATATTTCTTCGATGAGTCGTCGAGGTGCTCATACAGATCGCCCAGATCCCATGGTATGAGGCAGTTGAACTGTACCCGGAGTGGACACCCAAGGTACAGGATCTAATGTCTGAACTGGGCCTTCAGGTGGGGCAGCCTCATCTACAATTACCGTGACTGATGATTGTTTAGACCGATGTCTGAAATGTGACAAGGCACTTGTGATGAATTTGTCAGGACGTTGCACTGTAATCATGTGTCCCTAGTGTGTCACAACATTCAGAGGTTCAACACCAAAGAGGGGATCTGTTTTTCGCTTCTGTTTTTGTTTGACAAGAACCCAATCACCTTCGTTGAAGACGCTCTCCTGAGTTCTCCGGCTTTAATCAGCATACGTCTTCATCTGATGGTTTTAAGCAGCATCAGTGGCAAAAACTCTTCATCATTCCGAGTTCATTCAGTAGTCCACTGTGGTAGTTTGGTTCTCAAACCTCTCCCAAACATGAGGATGGCAGGACTCTCATCGGTGATGGAGGGAGGAGTCAAACAGTAGTCAAGGGCTTGACATAAGGTCTGACTCAGCTTGATTCCCTTCATTGATGCATGTTGGATCACTTGTTTTAGGGTTCCCTTAAAATGTTCCACAACCATTGTCAGACTTGCGAATGTCTGGTATGCCTCACACTGCAAATACATCATCCAGTCGCTCAATGATCTTGTTGTATGTTGTTGATGACATTTCCTCCATCAAGTGGAAAACAGGAATACTTTTCAATGATCAGCATCGGGTGATGGCCATTTGCTATGGCCCAAAGAAGTCTATGGCCACTCATTCCCACCCACGTGCAGGAAGATCAGACATGGTAAGTGAATGCTGGATCACTTTAGGAGAAAGGCAATTGCAAAAATGACACTCCTTTAAATACCCTCTCAACTCTCTCTTCCAAGCAAGGAAACTCCACTCAATTTCTCAGGGCCGTTTTGGTGGCAACAATGCCATAATGTCCTTCATGAGAGAGTTCAATGATTTGCTGTCTCAGGGCATGACAATCCTGGAGCCTCTTAGCACAATGCCTTCTTTAGTGACAGACAGTTCATCTTGCACATTTCAATACTTTTGAAATTCAACATCATCACGCATAGGTCGAACACTCTGTCTCCATTAATGTGTTGAAATAATGTTTTAAAGTCAGGCTGAACCTAACAATAAAGTTAATGTATTCCTCAGCAGTTTTCGATGTTGAGCTGTGCCACTGTAGAAATAATCTGCAGGGTTTTGGTTCTTGCCTGGATTATGCACAATTGTATAGTCATACTCGTGTAAATGCAACCCCCACCACTTAATATGAGAGGGCATCTTGGACTTTGGATTTCCGAATATGGTGTGCAGCCCCTGGTGGTCTGGGACAATCGTGAAGTGCTTTCCAGAAAATGTTTGCAGGCCCTCACAACAGCCAAACTCTCTTACTCCAACTGGAAATATACATGTTTGGTGTTAGACAGACTTCAGCTGACGCATGCCACAATGTCTCTCTGAGCTTTTGGATGTCCATTATTGCTCCTAGACCCACAGGGCTGGCATCAACAGTAATCACAGTGTGTAGTGTAGGATTAAAAGGAGGCCAACTATCAGTCGCATATTTAATTGCATGCTTTATTCTTTTAAAGCTATGGTCCATTGAAACTGGACATTTTGCTTGGTCAGGTCTCACAATGGGGCACTCACTGTAGCAAAGTCATGAGTGTACCTTGATTAATAGCAGGCCCTGCCCAAAAAGGACCATAACATGGTGACATTTTGTGGGGGACTGCTGGCTGACAGCGCTTGTACTTTAACTGGTTCAGGAGTACTCCACCCCATCAGAAAATATTTGTCCAAAAAACTTGAGTTTGGTTTTGTGAAATTCACACTTTTCTGCATTTAATGTGAGACCTGGACTTGTAAGTAACTGCCACACTTGTGTGGGAGCCTCCTCATGCTCCTTCCGTGTTGTACCAAATAATAGTATATCATCACTGTAATTGAAAGCATTCAGAACAGGTTGAATCATTCTACGTAAAACATCTTGGAATATTTCAGCAACATATGACACTCCAAAACACAACCTTTTGATCTGAGCAAATCGACATGAGTCAAAAAAGTAGTAATGTACCTACAGTTTTCTTACAATTCGTGTTGATGGTATCCCATGTTCAAGTCAAGATGGCAGAAGACATGCTTCGCTCAGCTGCATAATCATGTCCGCAATGTGCGGACCAGGATGTCTTTCCCTCTCGATTGCTTTGTTGGCCTGGTGCATATCCATATCCATGCAAATATGCACTGCACCCCCACTGTCCCTTTTTAGACTGTGCAACAGGACGGATGGCTTTGTTATTGTGAAGTTGCACCTTCATTGTCTTGATCCTTCCTATCCCATGAAATTCGATTGGAGCTGACTCACAGTATCAGATTGTGTATTAGGGTGTAATTTATTGATCAGTCCCATGTCAGCAGCAGCTGGAAAACTAAGTACATATGAACTGGACAAAGTACCTTGAAGAACATAGATTGAGGCTTGCAGAGGCATCTTTTTATGCTGCAAGGTTGCTGTGAATGATTCTTGACTCTGCAACGGTTTGGAAGCAGCCGATGTGTCCACCTTCCTGTTTGATGCTTTGAGTCATGGTATGGTTGAAAAAATGTTACATTGATCGACGGGCATGGTATGGATTGATGTACCACTGTCGTGTGTAAAGGTTATTGGGCAACCGTTGACTTAGTATGATTTTGGGCCAATGTCCATATGAATTATTTTGTTTTGTTGACTCACTTGTTTTTGTTGTATATTTGTCTTCTTTGCAAGCGGCAAGGCTCACATGTGCATGTCACTTTTTTTAGACATGATCATTGCATACTTACCCTCTTTACTGTCATAGTGACGTAGAGGAACTCTTGGAGGGTGAACTTGATGATGATTGACTTTGCTAAATTTCCACCTGTCGCAGTTGAATTTGCTTCTTGTCTTTGTGGGTGTGGTGAGAATGCTTCTGGAACCTTCTGGTGTCAATTTTCTTATCTCGCTGTGATGCAATTGGTTCTCCTTTAGGCAACCTTTGCATGTCTGTCCGATGGCTGGACATTTACTTTCATGTGGAAATAAAAATACAAATTGGAAACAGTTTTTCTTTTTTCGAGGATGTCAACTTACATGCATCTTCTTTGTGCTTGTGTTTGCTCTTCATGATTAATGCCGATTCACTTTTTGGAGTTCCAGCCTACTTGTTTGCAATCTGCAGCCATTAGTACTTTTTCTAAACTGAGTGTCTCTCTGAACATTCGTCCAAAAGACAGCCATCAACAACCCTGAGGTGCATGGCTTCTTCATCATTAAATTCACAATACTTACATTGTTTGATAAGCACATTAAGTCTTTCAACAAACTCATCCATCATTTCACCAACTTGTTGTCTCGCTTGATTGAAAATGTAGCTCACATTCAACGTTTCCCATTGGATTGAACTTGGCTCCTAAGCCTTCTTTGATCTGACAGTACAATATTGTCTAAATTTGTGAGATTTTCTTTATCACTTCTTTTACTCCATCACCAGCAAGATTCTTTAAGTAGTTAATGATTTTCTCACCATTTACATCTTCCAGAGCATCGATGAAGTAATTGAAAGTTTCAATCCATGTGGTCAATCAGAGACCAATCTTCTGCTTTTTAGAGGTATCGAAGGATAGTGGAGGTTTCAAGAATGTGGCAGCACCGTACCCTCGGTCTCTTGAGGCAGCCAACTGAAAAATCTCACAATTCCGAAGGTGTCTTCAGCGGCTTCTACTGGGACCAACAACCTTGCAAGCACAACCCCAGTGTTTGCTCTCGAGTCACCTCGCCCGATTTTCAGGTCGTAAGTCCAGTGAGTGAACTTTGCTACTCCTACCTTCTTGTCACCTGAACAAAGCTATACCTCGCTGATGAACCCCTAACAAGGGCAACATTTGTCCTGGGTTTCTTGTGTTCTGGTTCAGGAAGGACCTGGCTTGGCAGTTCTAGCTGAACTGTTCCCACTGGAGCGGGGTCAAGACTGAATTGCATGTAGTTGGGTCAAAACTGGGGTAGCATGGTGTGCAAACTAACAAAGGACTGGGCTGTGGCCCAAGTAATTATCAGTGGCTGAGATTAATTCGAGAATTCCATCCATCACTTTTTGTAAACTTAATATGTCACCCTAAGTGGAATGGGTATGCCCAGATGTGGGTCCTGTGCACACTGTCACTGGAACCAAGCTTTACCTCGCTGCTGAGCCCATAGCAAGGGCAACACCAGTCTAGGGTTGCTTATGTTCTGCTTGAGGGAGGACCTGGTTTGGCAGTTTGGGATGGACTGTTCCCATTGGAGCAGGGTCAAGACTGATTTGCGTATAGCTGGGTCCAAACTAGGGCTGCATGGTGTGCATAATGACAATGTACTGGGATGCAGCCCTGAATAATTACCAGTGGCTGAGCTTATTTCAAGCATTCCATCCATCACTTTTTGTATTCTTTAATATTTAAATTAGGGGGCAGACATAGAGGTCAGCATCTGACAGCTCTTAGTCTGTCGGACTGCCAGAGGGGTGTAACCATGATATAGTAGTCTCTCCGTGGTTACATCAACAGTCTGCCCACATGTGTATCAGGCAGAAGACCTTTATGTTGGTGATAAGGATACTCCGTCACCATTGCACCGGAGTATCCTTACTGCCCAACATATAAATAAGTCTCTTAATCTTTAGCTTCCAAGTTGGTGCAGTGATGCAATATGTTTTACTAGTCCACATCAGTTGTTCTTCCTAGTCTTAAGGTCTTTGTTGTTGTAGGACTACTGTGAAATTGAATACTAAATGAATGTAACAGTCCGCTGTTGTGATATGGGGACAGATGGACATAAATAAAATACAGCCCGGCTATTTTCTTTAAATGTCTGGTGGCATGTTGCTGCTTCCAACAGCAACAGTGAGCAAAATAGCTTTGTCTGAGTGTGTGCCCTGGTATGATGCTAATGAACTATGCTACGTGACACAGTGATAAGGACACTAAGTGTGTACAGCACCAATCATTAATAGCGGTGTGTTTTTGGGGTGCCTTTGTGTCTGTGTTTATGTGTACGTACCTCTCATTGTGCAAGGAAAGGCAAGCACATAGGCCATATATATATATATATATATATATCACCTACTGGCAGTTATCGGTAGGAAGTTATAGTTAGGACCTAGTTTCCATAGGAAGAGTGTTTTTTCTTTTGCCAATAACTTTGGTGTTGTTTGACAAATCCTCGCAAAATTTTCAAAACGAATATGACACTCTCTTCAGCTACTGTTATGATAGTTTTGTGGTAATCCATCAAGTGGGGGCAGAGAAAAAAGGCAAGGTCCCAAAATGCGTTTTCCCCATGTTAATTCCCATAGAGATTTTGACACAGCTACAGCCCGAACCACTGAACGGAATCACACTAAATTTGGCAGAAGGTAGCTGCTCGTGCAGAAAGCTACCTTATTGTAACTTGGCCTAAATCCAATGAGTAGTTTTGGAAATATTAAGGAATATCAATATGTGTATATATATAGGGTAGCGGATCCTCCAAGGATCCAACAGTCCCCTTGCTGAAATGTGATTGGCTGCCAACACATTAACCAGGAAGTGTTGGCAGGCATCTTGGGACTCAGTTTTAGCCGAGCCCCCAGGCAAATACAATAAAAAGAGAAGGGGGCAGGGTTGGAATATCCTGATCCTCTACGCCTCTTGGGGGGTTCCCACAGGGCAAAAAAAGCATTTTTCTAAAAAAAAGTTAGGCAGGAGAGGTGCAGATCTACCGCACTTCTGGAATCTTTAGTCCCCGGGTGGACCAGGGACCAGGGATATAAGCAATTACATAAAGGAGGTGGTGCACGGGCCCCCCTCCTAGGGTTTAATAAATCCTTGGGTACCTCCACCTACCACTTTAAAATATGTGTGCAGGCAGGCCTGCTGGGTCCACCCATGCCCCGGGGACTGCCACCTCCCCAGGGAAATCAAGTTACATGAATACAGGGGCCCATGCACCCCCCCCACACAGACCTGGGGACCACCACCTCCCTGGTGCACTTAAAAATATATGTTCAGGCAGACCCGCAGGCTGCCACCTCCCTGTGGGAAATATAAAAAATTAATAGCCAGCATGGCCCCCGCCAGCTCCTGGGATCATCACCTCCCTGGGCCACTAATTGCATTTAAGGGGGGGCGTGCATCCCCCACAGCCCCAGGGACGCTTTCTTCTCGACACTGGAATAAATTAATGTAGGGTGTCCGTCACTGACCCCTGTCCACGGGGACCACCACCTCCCCGAGGCAAAGGTTTACGATAGTGGGAGGCTGCATGGCTTCGTGTGTGGACCCATTTATGGCCCTGGGGACACCCTGGGAGGTCAAGGACAACCTGGCTACTGAGTTCTGAATGGTCTGAAGTGTGTTTAGCAGCTGTGAGATGATACCCATGTAGAGGATGTTGCTGTAGTCCAGGCGGCTGGTGGCGAGGGCCTGGGTGACGGTGAGTCTGGTGCTGGTGAGGAGCCATTTGAACATTGTGAGTTTGCTGTCAAGTATGATGCCTAGGTTCCTGGCATGCTCTATGGGTGTGGGTTCCAGGTCTGCTGCCCAGGTTGAGTCATCCCACAAGGAGGTGTTGCTCCCAACGATGAGTACCTCCTTTTTGTGGGTGTTGAGTTTGAGTCAGTTGTTTTGCATCCAGCTGGCGTCGCTGGTCATGCATAGGTGGAAGTTGGTGTTTGCGAATATGCGGATATGGAGAGGATGAGCTGTGTGTCGTCAGCATATGATATGATGTTCATACCATAGGTCCTGACTGGGGTGGCCAGAGGAGCCATATAGGTGTTGAACAGGGTGGATCTGTGGGAGGACCCTTGGGGGATGCTGCAGATGATGCCCTTTGAGCCTGAGGCATAGGGGAAGGTGGACTCTATGGGTTCTTCCGATGAAGAAGGATGCAATCCATTTAAGGGCGTCCCTTGGATCCCCATCTGATGGAGCCTTTTTACGGAAGGTGTAGAGGTACACAGTGTCGAAAGCTGCAGAGAAGGTTCAGGGCTGAGGTTTCTCCCTGGTCTAGGAAAGGCCTCATTTTGTAAATGTAGGCGATTAGGACAGTTTTTGTACTGTGATTTGAGCAAGACCCAGATTGGGAGGGGTTGAGGAGGTCATTGGTCTCTAGGTGGTTGGTGAGTTGGTGGCTGATTGCTTTTTCAAGAACTTTAGCAGGGAAAGGGAGCAGGGAGATGGGCCCGCAGTCCTAGAGCTCTGAAGATTCTGGGAGTGTTTTTTTGAGGAGGCGCTTGACAGTCGCATGTTTCCATTCCTCTGTAAGGGTGGCAGAGTTAATGGAGGTGTTGAGGATCGTGGTGAGTTCTTTGTTCTTGGTGATGTTCCCTACGTTAAATATGTGGTGAGGCATGAGTCCCTGGATGCTTCTAAATGGATGGCGCTCATGATGGTGGAGGTGAAATGCGTGGTGAGTTGGTCCCAAGTTGTAATCCTTGGGTCTGAATGAGAGTCAGTGAGGTTGGGGAGGCTGTGGATGCTAGCAATGGGCAGTTGGGGGTTTAAGTGTTTGTAAATGTTAGAGATGTTGCTGACAAAGAAGTCTGCTAGGGTTCAGCAGAGCTCTCAAGAGGGGGTGACGGTGTTTGTGGTTGCTGAGGGGTTGGGGAATTCTTTGATGATACTGAAGAGTTCTTTGCTGTGGTTGGAGTTGGCTTCAAGGCGGGCAGTCAGGGTGTCCTTTTTAGCATCTTTCATGCATTGGTGGTAGTTGTTGAGAGCCTGTTTGGAGATGGTTTTGTCATTTGGCTCTTTGCTGGCAAGCCAGATCCTTTCCAGCTGTTTCCAGATGCATCTGGTGCATTTAAGTTCCGAGGTTGAACCAGATGGTGTGTTGGATGGGTCTGCCTGGCTTGACAAGTCTGAGTGGGGAGACTAAGTCAGCACATTCGGTCATCCATGAGTTGAAGTTTTTGACAGCCACCTCCAAGTTGGAAGTAGTGTCTGTGGGGAGACCCTGATGGTTTTGGTCCATAAGTTTTCAGTTACCTTGTTCCAGCTCCTGTGGGAGGTGGTGGTCTGGTTGTGGGGCTGTTGGGGGTATTTGTGATGGAGAAGTGGACGATTGAGTGGTCAGATGCACTGATGTCCCTGTTTTCTTGCAAGCCTTAAAAATGGGGTCTAGCAGGTGCTCGGCAATGTGTGTGGGGTTCGTGACAAGTTGGGTCAGGCTGCGGTTGTTCATGCTCTTGAATAGGTTGGCTATGTTGGCATCAATGGGTCATCAATGTGGAAGCTGAGGTATCTGTGGAAGATTAAGTTCTTGGTGTTGATGGCCAGAGGGCCAATGAAGTCGGAGATGGCCTCACCGAAGGAAAGGCATGGCCTGTATACGAGGGTGCCTCTCATTGTAGTTTTACCATCTGTTGTGAGTTAGAAGTTGAGGTGTTCGATGATGTGGGTGGTGTTGTCTGTGGCAATGCGCAATGAAGGAATTCTTTTAGGATGATGTTTATTCCATCTCCATTTTCGTTGAAACTGTCCTGATGTATAATCTGGTGTAGCTGTGGGTGGGTGGAGATCCAGGGATCCTGATGCTCGGTGCAGTCCAGGCGAAGATGGGTGCAGAAGAGCCTACCTTTGGCATGTCATTGGCACGCAGGTCGCAGGTCAGCTGCGCATCCCTGGTGAGTCCTCCATTCAGTAGGTTCCTGGGAGGGGCGCTGGGAAGGGTCAACGGGAGGCAGCAAGTGGGAGGAAGAGCGGCATTAAAGGCGAAGAAAAAAACGAGCAGAGAGAGCATGGAAAAGTAAGGTTTATAGGAAACAGTTGAAAGAAAGGAGAAAAAAAGTCAAATCAAAAACACAGTTAAGAGGAGGCAAAAGTCAAATACAAAGCACAGCTAAGTGGGCAAAAGTTAGATAACAAAGCACTATTAAGAAGGGGCCAAAGTCAAATAAAAAGCATAGTTAGGACGAGGCAAAAGTCAGAAGAAAAGCACATTTAAGGAGGCTAAAGCAGGCAAAAATCACATTTAAGAGGAGACAAAAGTCAGATAAAAGGCACAGTTAGGGAGGCAAAAGGAGGCAGGAGTCAGGTAAAAAGCACAGTTAAGGGGACATAAGGAGGCAAAAGTTGGATAAAAAAAGCACAGTCAAGAGGAGGCAAAAGTCGGATAAACAGCACAGTTAGTAGGAGGCAAATGCCAGCGAAAAATCACATTTAAGGGTGCAAAAAGAGCCAAAAGTCAAATAAAAAAGCACAGTTAAGAGAAGGCAAACGTTGGATAAAAGCATCATTAATAGGAGGCAAATGTCAGTTAAAAAAGCACAGTAAAGGTGGAAAAATGAGGAAAAAGACAGATAAAAAAGGACAGTCAAGAGGTGGCAAGAGTTGGATAAAAAAGCACAGTTAAGAAATGGCTAACGTTGGATAAAAACACAGTTAAGAGGAGGCAAAAGTTAAAAAAAAGCACAGTTAAGAGGAAGCAAAAGTCAGATAAAAAGCACAGTTAAGGGGGAAAAGGGGGCAAAGGTCGTCTAAAAATGCACAGTTAAGAGGAGTGTAGGAGAGTAGGGTCTGCTTCCTATGGTCAAGCCACTTTTTGCTGTGCTTTTCTAGTTTTTCGACTTTAGTGTGGCTGTGGGCCTGCCAATCCGACCCACAGCCCACCTTTCTCTCTCTAAATTGATACCATGTACTTTAGGTACATACCAGATTGGTTACTGGGTCACCTTTGTGAGTCCCTGTATAGTGTACTATAGGTACCCAGCGCATAGGTGAACCTTAGGCCTACCAGGGACTGCAGCATGTTTTGTGCCACCCCTGGTTTGCCTCCCAAAATGACACCACAGGTCTGTTCACACAGCCTGGGTAAGGTGGTGTAATCACCCCTTACTTAGATAAAGTATACCTATATCTCTATATCCATATAGACACATATACCCCTATAAGTCACTCCTGGAGGCAGAGTCCTTGGTTTTATGTGAGAGGGTGCCCTAGCATGAGCTGAGCCCCTCTGCAGCTTTCAGAACCATCTCCTTATAGCTGTTCTATGACATAGCCATACCATATACTCTTAAGGGCATTATAATCCTCGCAGTTAATGCTAACTTTGGTTTGGCCTTATCAAAACATGTCGTGTAAGGTGTCAAACACTTTGGAATACCTCCCCCCCCCCCCGCCAGTCCTGCGGAGGGGGTAGCATTCCACCCTTCTAGAGGGAGAAGACATATAGTTACTGCTTTACCCGGTTAAAGCTAAACAGAGCCTCAGCATCACAAAATGGATGCTGCTGCCACAGACACGAGTCTGACCTCCTGCTGCTAGACGAAACTCCGGCAGGGGAGGCCTGGCCAATACCTTTCCTGTCCAGGGAGGTGCCAGCACCTCCCCAGACAGGGTTTTGTGTATTGGGGCATGGAGGGCTGCATCAGCAGATGCTTTTCCAGACACTGCCTGGGGCACACAAGGTGCTCCATGCATAGCCCGGTTCAAACCAGTTGCTGGGGCACTGAGCCCCAGCTCTGGCGCGAAACTGGACAAGGGGAAAGGGGTGTAACCACCCCCTTCTCAGGTCCACCCATAGGAGGGACATAGCCAGGTAGTCCATCTCCCATCCTTAGTATAAGTATAGGAGCTGTGTCCCTACGACTTTGGATTACCCTGGATGAATCTCTGAAAGACATATCCTGGACCATCGATGTTCCATTCTGACTGGAAGATGGATGATATCTCCCTTGTGGTCAAGGAGTTACCACCCTGTTCAAACAGGCACCAACAGCAACTTTGCTGGTCTGCATTTTTTAGGCTCCCGCCAAATCCCGAATAATTTGCGACACAGGACCTGGACTTAAAGACACGTCTGACCCGACCCACACCCACAGCAAAGCTGAGACATGTGGTGGACACGAGAGACGAGGGACTTAAACTTCTGGACATTCTGCATTTTGCAAGCTGCACTCCTTCAACGTGGTATCTCGAAATCATGCTTTGGGGTGCTTGAAGCCCCTGCCCCGAGCACCATTTGCACTGAAGCCCAGGCCCCCACACTCCATGAGTGTTCCGTGGGCCCCGCTTTTGCATTTGAACTTGACGCGTCTTTCTGGTTCCTAGTCCATTGGCTAGTGAGCTCTCTGAAGACTCCATTATAAAACTAACTTGCTGTCCTGGTTGCACCAGGCTTGCTCCAGCTTTCCTGCAAAGGAGAAGTGCCACAGACCTTGCTGGTCTGCAACAGAGCCAATCTTGACATCCTGCGTGGGTAGCGGTTGCCAAGGCTTGTTGGGTCCAATCCGGATACCGATATCGCAGTCAACTAGGTCCATCATGGGACAGCTCAAATCCAGCTCCTGGTTATCGTCTAGGCCTCCTGGACCTCTTGGCTGAAGAGACAAGTTTGACTACACCACCTGAAATCACCCGACATCGCCTGGTTCCTTCCTGGTTCCTTCCTGGTCACTGGCTAATGACGCAGAATCTGTCCCTTCTGCTTTCAGGTTCTTCAGATCTTCGATCCACCCTTGGATCCACCCGAACACTTCTCCTCTGGTCGCCTGCAGCACTTCTTTGCAGCTCTCCATAGAAAACAAAGACGAAACCCGACACGAAAATACACCTATGCACCCGGCTTCCCTGGGTGAAGTAACTCGAGTACTTCGGTGCTCCCGTGGGTCTTGACTCCCGAAGTGTCCTAGTTTAAAAGGGTTCCATCCTAGTCCATCCGGAAGGGTCCTTAAATTGTATATCTGTAACTTTCACGATCTCCTTAGAAAGTCAATGGTAACCCGCGCCTGTGTTAAGACACTGCACGCGTCTCCCGTGGGCTTCCAACTTCCTAACCTTTGGTCGATTAGAGTAGCACCAGCAAATCCACTGGCCCCAGGCCTGCTTTCTAATTCTCTTGTGGTTCCTATACCACTTACTTAGTATATGGTTTGTGAGGCCCCTAGGGGATAACGTATACTGTGCAACTTATCGTATATTAATTTTGTGACTTGTATTGTATTTTTACCTCTGACCTCATAAAGGGTGCAGAGGGGTTGTGTTTAGAGTAGATACATATATATTTCATATATACCTTGTGTGGCCTCCTTTCATTTGGTACTCAAGGTATTATAATTTGTAAAACAACTTTCTTAACTCACCTACTGAATTCTTAGCCTGATGACTGCTGGTTCATGCTACCACTAGGATAGCTTTCTATAAGGTTGACTTTATAAACACCATCAATAAGGGTCGATTAGACTGGTGCAAGGTGCCCACTAGAACTAGTGAACATCATATGCCAGGCTAACTTCTCACAAGGAGGCAAATGTTTGATAAAAAGCACAGTTAAGAGGAGGCAAAAGTTTGTTAAAAGCACAGTTAAGAGGAGGAAAAAGTCAGACAAAAAGCACAGTTAAGGGGGTAAAACCCAATCTGGTTTCCGGGCATCGTACTCAACGGAATCCGCCTTACTCCTGTCAATAGAAACCATACGCAAGCTGGTGGATGAAGGCCATACCACAGCGCTGATCCTTTTGGATTGAAGCGCGGCTTTCGACACTGTAGCACATCACATCTTGCTGCAGTGTCTGAAAAAAGAGGTTGAGAGGCAAAGCTCTGGAGTGACTGGAATCGTTCCTCCAGAACCGCAGCTTTCAAGTAGCCCAGGGACCTTACCGGTCAAAGAGATTTAGGCTGAATCAGGGAGTCCCCCAGGGTCCAGCTTGAGTCCCACCCTTTTTAATCTCTACGTAACACCGATAGCAGAGATTACGGAAAGGTTTGGGGTGCAAGTAGTAACCTACGCTGATGACACCCAACTTGTGGTGTCTCTTGCCCAATCAGATGGAGCAGCAGCCATTAACTTCTCGATGTGCCTAGAAGCGATAGCATCCTGGATGGCCAATAATTGCTTGAAATTAAACGGTAGCAAGACGGAGGTGCTGGTGGTGGGGAATGCACCATCTGTGTGGACATGGGCATGGTGGCCACAGGTACTGGGGCCTCTACCCTCTCCCAGTGAACAAGTCAGGAACTTGGGCATTTGGCTAGATAATAAAATCTCATTCGAGCACCATACTACTCGTGTGGCAGGACAATGCTTCGGTATCCTGAGAAACATGCAGAAACCACTTGACCTACTTCCCACCGCGACCAGGAAAACCCTGGTCCATGCTCTTGTGACCTCAAGGTTGGATTATAGGAACGTCCTATACCTTGGAGCCAATGTCAAATGTATCACCAGGCTTCAGCATATACAGAATGCGGCTGCCCGCATGATCCTGATGTTGCCCAAAAGAGGGTCAGCTAAGAAAGCCCTGGAATTTCTTCACTGGCTGCCGATTAAAGAATGGGTGCTCTATAAAACCCTGCTGATTAGCCATCGTATCATGCAGGGGAAGGGGCCATCCTATTTGTTGGAACTGCTAAGCCCATATATACCTGGTCGTGAGCTGAGATCTTCCCGGAAAGGGCTGATGAAGGTTCCTAGGTTCAGAAGAGCTTGGATGGGTGGGCACTCCTTCCGAGTACAAGCCGCTCAACATTGGAATAGACTCCCACCCGAAATGCGTTCTGAGACTTCGGAACGCATTTTCCGTAGACAACTAAAAACCTACCTCTTCCCTCTGGGTAGAGAATGAGGAGGCTTGCATGGGAGGAGCCAAAGAGGATGATATGCTTGATTAACTGTTGCTAGCCACACTATAGTGCGGGGACACACTGGCCTCAGTGTAAGCAGGCGCTCTATAAAACGTATTATTAAAGGAGGAACAAGTTAAAGGTAACAAGGTTTAAGAGAGCAGGGTGTGGAAAAATAACAGTGCAAAATACTAGCAGACCAGTGTAAACTTGAGGGGAGAGCTTGTCCTGAGGTAGTGGTGGGGTGGTTGTCCGGGGAACTGCTCCCTTTAGGGGCAGATCAGATTTTTTTTAGGTCGATCTGCTACTTGAGGGTGGGGTAGAAACCCACTAAACACCAGAAAACCAAATAATCGTTTTATCGGGAGTAATACTTTGGGCAAGGGTCGCTCCACATTTTTGTTGACATGTTTTGGCTGTTTTTAGGCCACACTGGGAGGGTGGAAGGTTTGCAGAAAACCACTAGGCATCAGGGATTTGCTGTTTATGCATGTTGGGAAGTTATGCTTTGGGCAAGGGTTGCTCCCCATTGTGAACATCCCATCTCCTTTGTTTTCCACCACCCACAGGGGGCAGGTTGCCCATTTATTAGGCTGATCCACCCCCATGGGGGCGGAACACCACTAGACACCAGGGAATATGTTTCTGTGTGTGTGTGAACTGGTGTCTGGCTGGTGGTGTTTGGAATTTGGCATTCAGAGGGTGGTGTCTGCAAACTGGCATTTGGCTGGTGGTGTCTGTGGGCTGGCATGTGGCTGGCAGCTTTGTGGCTTGTGTCTAGCTGGCAGTATGTGTGGACTGGTGTCTGGCTGGTGTAGTTTGAGGTTGCCGTGTGTGAGAACTGGCATTTGGCTTAGAGTGTGTGTGGACTAGCATGCGGCTGGCATTGTGTTTGAACTGGCATCTGACTAGAAGTATGTGTGGACTAGTGTCTGGCTGACAGTGTGTGTGGCTTTGCTTTGTTCTTCTTTGGGGACAGATCAGATGTTTGTGATGCCGATCTACCCCTAGGGGCAGACTTCATATTGTGTTATATAGGGTTCCCGTTTTGTGAATTTTTTTTCTCCTTTTTATTGCAGTTCAAAGCTTTTGATTTCCTTGGTGGTAAATCCTACTTGCGGTTTTGGCATTCATATACCTGCAGTTTGTGTTGTAGCATGGGTTTGGTAAGGAAATGTATGGTAATATTTACTTCACATGAGTCATATTGCCATGCTTGAAAGTATTATTTTTTATGGGCTTATTTAATGAGTTTTATATAGTGCTGGCAAGACCCTGGGGTATCAGAGAACTTTACTGACAGGCAAGAGGGTGTAGATTACAATGTACAATATACATAGAGGACAGATTACAATATACATATTCATTGAGGGTCAGGTACAGTTGTTCGTGGAGGGATAAGAAGGAAAACGTTCAAAAAGGAGGATTAGGTGTTGGGGTCTGAAGGGTTGAGGTGTTGGTTGAGAAGATCTTTAAGCTGTCTTTTGAAGCCCATATATGAGGGGTTTGTCGTGAGATGCACTGGGAGGTAGTTCCATATTTTGGGTGCATTGCCTGAGTAGGACTATGTGAGGGCTTTTGGTGTGTGTTTTTTTGGTGGGATGAGGAGCTGAGTAGATATTCTACTCGAGAGCCAGCTTCCTCAATGCGAGCTGCAGATCTCTCACTGTGACCACCCACTTTGAGAAATCTCACCGGGAAGAGATCTAGCGCATTACTTTTCTCACTCCCACCACCAACTTAAGGTTGGCGATCTGCTTGAGAGAAATAACTCCACTCCGCGTTGCAGAGTTTTTCCAAACTCTGCACTCTGCATGGAGTGAGGAGTGGGCAAAAGCAGTATTATTCACCCACACCTAAAGAGAAGTACGAAAGGAGAGTCATTTGTACTACCCACAGTGTCCTTCTAATCCTATCCTAAATTTGCCAACATGTTTAAAATTGTACTAGACGCAACTCAAGTATTTGGAGCAACCATGAGAGTAACAAAGAACTGCTGTGGTCTGGATAGCTCTATATTTTCTGTTTATATACCCAGTTAGCAGTGGTTAGATGTGCCTAGATATGTGTATACAATCATAGCATTTATCTTCTACCTGTAGGTTGGGTCTTTCAATTTGGACAAAAAACTTGCTGTCTTTAGTTGGATGTTTTATTTTTTCCTCTTTGTGCCTTGTGTGTGTAGTCTGTTCATTGAGGAAGTGTTTTAGAAATGAAAGTAGTATGGAGTGTTTGACTGGCAGTGAGTAAGTGGGCGTAGTGCCCCGGTCACTACACGCACACTGGCTGCCAAACGCCAGTCTATTCACTATGCAAGGAGCCAGGTGGTGTGATTGCTGTGCCAGTCCTGTGGGTGTATGAAAGTGATGGGCTCTTGAATGGCGGTGCTTGTACATGTGAGTTCTAATGTGTCCGGCTGGCGGTGTGAATGGTTTTGTTTGCGTATGTGTGTATGTGTGTGTGTGCGATAAACGAAAGGTGTTTGAATGGCATATAAAGTTGTTGGGGCCTTGCTGTGGCTTTATATTTCCGAGCTGTGAGTCACTGGTTGAGTATTACAAAATCGAAATGTTCTTATTAACAGTGATTTCTACATTTTCATGAAATCTGTGCCAAACCCAGCCAGTAAGTGTGCGCACTTGAATAGTAGATGGCTGTGCAGTAATATTTGTCACTTCTGTCTTTCAGCATCAGGGTGACATTTTCTCTAGAGAAAACCTACAAATCCAGATATTTTTGTAAACTAGACGGTAGACGCAGTGCCGATACGTGCTAGGTAAGTTTCCCACCCACCACGGTGTGTAGATAGTTTATCCACTAGGTTCTAATGAATTGCCACTGATCCTCCTGACCATTCGGCATGAAACATGTTGACCCAAAAAGAGTAGAGCGTAGTTACCCTGAACCATTACTTCAGATAGTCGCCACTCTTCCCCCCCTTTTTTAATTAGGTAGGGAGCTAATTTGAATAAAAATGTCTGTGGACTAACCAACCTGTTTTAATCACTTCTCTGTCACAACCCCACTCACCTGAACAACCAGGTACCGCAGGAACGAAGAGAGCCTTCTCCCTAACCTCCAAACCAATCCTCAACACAGAGGGTTCAGTATGGACGATTGGTTCCAAGGGGAAGGGGGAAAGACTTCACCGCACTTGTGATACTTTCGGGAAGGGATGGTGTCCGATGTGAAGTCAATAGGGGATGCTGACCAAGCAGAAAGGGAATCAGATAACGTCTGCGGGATGACCTGCAGTAGGTCCTGGAAAACAGAAAAGTGAGAGATTTATGTAAAGGTGAGAATCCCTAAAATAAGGAACATTGAGTAGTTCTAGTCTAAGCAGGCTTGAAGAAAGTCCAGAAGTATTTCTTACCCTGGAAAATTGTCCACAGCAAAAGACTGTTTCCACAGATCCAATAGGGCACAATCCATAAAACAATATATTGCGATAACTCGCGTTGGAGGCGGTGCCGCCGGCTCCTGCCGTGCGCCTCTGAGAGTCAACAAAAGAAATCACAGGATAGTGGTGGGGGCAGTGCTGCTGGCTCCTGCCGTGCGCCTCTGTAAGCAGTTCTAAGAAATCAAGGGTGGCGGTGAATACCACTGGGAAGACAATGTCTACAGTTCCTTTATAAGTAGTAAATTATATTCCTGAGAGTTTCAAAAATGGGACTACTGTGGGCTAGCGGCTCCTGCAGTGCTCACATTGTATAGCGGCTGTTGCCGCGATTGTTTTGTCTTGCGGCTCCGACCACGTTTAACATGTTGAGTGGCGGTTTGCCACATTGAAATATTCCTCGCAGCTCCGGTCGCGTTTCTAGCAGAAGCGGCGGTTTGCCACATTTCAGCAGTAGAGCAGCTGTTGCTGCCGAGGAATGCAGGCCGACCGACACGTCCCCGCAGGGGACACAAGTAAGAGGGCGGCCACCGTAGTGCCACAAGATGGCACACGGGGCAGCCCAGCTCTTTGAGACCCCAGAGGGTCCCGCGCATCACTTCCGGACTGGTGGGGGCGGGGGAGAGTATATATTCCTCCCCCGCCCACCGAGCGGCCTCTTTGTCCGCTGTCCCCTCACCCTGACGCCGTTTGGGGGAACTCGAGTGCGTCGGCCTGCGGCCTTGTCTGGCGACGGTGTCTCGTTCACGTGGGGTGAGTCATCCCCCTCGGATGGTTCTGTGTTTTTGCTTTTTGGGTGAGGGGACTACGGAGTGACTAGGCATAGCAGTATGCGCTATGCCCGGCCACGGCATTTTAGGTTTCGGGATCACTCTTGAGGATCCCTTCTCATTAGCTTGTTTGCCTCGCTGTGAGGCAGTGGGACTGCCGGAGGGTTTTTTGCATTCTCCGCTACATTGATCGGGGACTGGGAGGTCGTGGGACAGCTGCCTGGGTATGACTCGAAGGATGTAGTTTATCACCATGAGGTCAAGTTGTGATTGGATGGGGAATAAGACGCAGTTTGTGGGGTAGGAGGCCCCTAGTATGTGTGCCTATATTCCTCTAGTCAAACGGCAGAGTGAGCGATGTGTTACACAGTATTTTGTGATTTCTCAGCTTTGGCATTTCGTGCTTTTATGTTCCGCTCCGTGGACTGCAGTGTTTATTGACGGCCTGCAGTGTTGAAATCCTCTAGTGTCTACAGTATTTTGTATGTATTTAGGGCAGAGCCCCTCTGCCACGGGCTGGAGTTAAGGGGTATCGAGCTTCGATTCTCGGGCCTGGAGAGCTCTCTTTTGGCGCGATTAGGTGGCTCGACATTGAAAGCTGGTGACTGAAGGCTTGTGTAGACAGCAATTTTATAGGTTTTCCCATGGTCGCACGCTTCTTTCGTCTTTTATATGTACTCGGACTACGGCCACTTAGACCGAAGCTAACTCTCCTTGGCACCCCCTTTACGCCTGAAGGTTATTCTTCGCAATCTTGCAGTCCCCCCCCCCCGTTCGGGTGCTTTTGTAGCAGTGGGTGTGGGGGGCGCTGTTGTTTGTTGTTCGGGGGGGGGTGTTTGCCCAGGGTACGGGCGGCGCATCTGGCACGACACGCAGGGGTACAGGGGACCGATTGCCATTTTATTCATTACAGCCTTGGTGTGGAGGTCGTGCTGTTTCCCCGGGGTACTTTGCCGATCCCCCGACCCTGCCCTTTTCACGCTGCGGGACCGTCCGAGGGAAGTCTTGTTTAGCTTATGTGAGAGGATGTGCCCTAGCGGGTAAGTGTGCCGTCCTAGGTGTGGTCAACCAGGGTTCGAGCCTCCTATCCACTCGGAGAAATGAAAGGGGCAGCACTTAATTCTTGCTGTGTCTTTTACGGCCTGGACACCCGGGGATCTGCACTTTTACCTTGCAGTTTTGGCGCTATGTAGAGGCAATTTTGGCATTCAGGGTAGCCTTGGGGTACTGCTTACGTAAGCAGGGGCGCATGGTTGTGGCCATTTTAGGGATCAGGACAGCTCTTGTCCACTGCTCTCGTGGGCAGGGGCGGCTGGTTGCGGCCATCTTGGCAACCCGAGCATCCTCCTGCCTGTTGGGCCATTGGGCGCCAGGGCCCGGCCATCTTGCCTCCTCATTTACCGAAGAGTATCGCGGGCATACCTAGTCTCTTCGGGTTTTTTTTCTTCATCAGGATGTTTCTTGACCTCACGTCTTCCTCCCGTGTTGTTGGAGGTCACTAGGTGCCCCCCCTTTTCTTCGTGGGCTCACTTTTGGACAATTTTCACGTTGGTGTGGGGACCGGTCCGGTCGCACGATAACAGTCTATTTTTGTCATGGCTCCGGGAGCGGAGCAAATTGGATTTGCTTCTATTTTCAGTTACGGCCATTACGGGCTATCGCCTGATTAGGGCTGCCTTTTTTCAGCCATGTCGTGCTCGGTGCAGTACCCTAGTCCCGTTGGCCTTGGTATCCCCTGTCTGGGTTTCGTGACCCCCATCTACTCGTACACTGGGTCAGCGGGTCGTGGTTTTTGTATGGAGATTGGCAGCCGTATTTCCATTATGTCCGTGTTTCATTCCCGTGCTCCCCCAGCGAGATCGTTTTGCTCCTGGGCTCGGCGCCGGCCATTTCATGGATTTGCCTGGCTTGTGTCGCATAACCAGCCAAGTCGGACGCGGCTCCTGGCTCGGTTATCCAGTCATGTTTTCCCCAGTGGCGGGTAGCCATTAGTGTCAATGCACTTTCGGCATTGTCATGAGCTGGATCAGGTTATTTGCAGGTGTGTGTCGGGAACGAGGGCGGGTGTCTAGCAGGCGAGCTCGTTATGTATCTTTTTGGCGCAACGATCGCCCATTTCCCTCGTCAGGTCGCGACTACTAGTGCATTTGCTTCGCTCGTTTCGGAGCACGTGGTTGTGCCGTTGTTGTCTAAGGCTTGGCGAAAGGCTCAGGTACCATTTCCTGGGTGCACTGGGGGCTCCGTTGGGCTTTGAGCTGCACAGGATGTAGCACACCGGGGGTGTTTTCTCTTGGTAAGGCAGCGGTTTGCGGCCAGGTTGGGATAGAGCAGGCACGGAGGCCCGGGTTTGCTTTCTGCGGCGAGAGTTGGTCCAGGCAGGTACCAGCGGTGTCAGCGGCGCCTGGCTGCATGCCTTTGTTTCACGGTAAGTAAGCTAGTGTCCTGGAGGCAACTCGGACTAGGCAGGGCATCGTTTTAGGTACCCTTGGTTATCGGAGGATGAGGGGGCGTACTGCCTAAACGTCGGCCTTGTGGTGGGGCAAGCGGGGTCGAGCATTGTTTTGGCGCACCGCATCACTCTGTAGTCGCAGTTCTCAGGGAGAAGTATGGCCCGCTGGACTTGGCAACTGTTATGTACAAGAACACACGTCCTGTAGGCAATCGTGGCACTTGCGCGAGTACCGGACGCAAATGCGATGTATGAGATGCTACCAGTGTGTTTAGAATTAAGCGTAGTGTGCAGGTTACCTAACTATCATTTATCTGGAAGAAGGATATTTCGGCATTACTTGCCTCTCTCAACCTCTGGTACCTCTGGGAGGACACTTCCATTGCCATTAAGTATGGACCGCGCTTTACTAGGCTCCCCTGTGTTTCTAGTGGGGCTAGGTTTGGGTGTGGGAAGTGTCTCTCCAGGTAAGAACTTCCAGTTCAGGCTTTTGGCCTGGGACGAGGAGGGGTTCCTAGGTAGCATGGCATGGTACGAGTTAGATGTGCTATCATCTTCTCTCCTAGTGCTTTGGGCATCTGCGGACTTTGCACCGGTTTATTGTCTTGGTTCTAGACACGGCACTTCGCCACCGCCCTGCGCCAATAGGACTTACACCACGTAGGTTTGGCGACACTTTTTGCAAGTACCGGAAAGATTCGTTTTGTAAGAGGGAGCAAGCAGTGTGTGGCATGAGAATATTGACAGGTGCAGGTTACTTAAGAGTACCATACCCAGGTGGTAGGCATCCTGCACGTTTTGGGTCTCTTTACCACAAGTACTCTCGTGTAAGACACTTCCACAGTCTAGGAGAATATACATATGTATTGTAAGGCCTTCCTCCAAGTAATAGAGGGCATCTATTGTTTGGGTTGAGGTCAAGGATGGCCTGGGATGAAGTGTTCTGGGTATTATGGTAGGGGGACGTGCTAAGATGTGTCTTTTCCCACACACCTAGGTTTTTCTTTGCATTTTATTATTTGTTTAGTGGCTAGACTCAACACCTCCACTGTCTCCGGCGCTGGAGGCGCGCTAATGTGTGCCCCACCCTACCCCCTTTTGAGAAGGTAATGGGGGCATATTAGTTTGCACATCTGACGAACAGGCATGCCCCTGGTAACGCGGGGGGCATTTTCTGCCGGTCTCAGGTTAGAACATTTACAGGGTATGAGAAGGCTGGGCTCCCCATTATTGTTCTATGTCCATATGCGGGCTCCGAGCGGGAGAACCGCCCTAATTGCATCAGGGGCTACCTGAACCATATACAGGTGGAAGGGTCTCTGGTAGTCAACCGGTGAGTATGAGCAGAGCAGGTAGCTCCTGTGGAATTATTGTTTTTTTCTCCGTGTAACAACTTATGAGTCTGGGCAATCGGTGGATTTTCTGGACAATGTTTGGTCGGGTTTCTCGGTAAGCAGTGGCAGATGGGGGCCAGTGCTTGCATCCCCTGTGACTATGCTTAGCATGTGAGCTACGGTTCTAGTAACTAGATGCTTCCCTGCACCACTGCCTCAGGCGCTGTAGATTCTCTATGGTTTGCCCCGCCCAACTCTTACGACTATGTAACTGGGATTATCAGTTCTCGGAACTGTCTGACAGGCTTGCCTGGTAGGAAGGGGGCAGTTGCCCCAGTACATGAAGGGGGGGCAGGGCTTCTAATCGTTGTTTTATGTCTCATTTGCAGGAACCGCACTGGAGAACCGCCCTCTCTCCTGGGGGCCGCCCGTACTGTCTACAGGTAGAAGGGTCTTAGCTCACTGCGGTCGGTGAGCTAGGGTAAGGGACACCCAGGTTCTCAGCGATACAAAAAGGGATGATGGACGGAGCGTTTGAGCAAATCAAACACTCACCCCCAGTCAACTGATCTGGGTTTAATCCATCACCATTCTTTAGCCCACTCAGCCACCCCATTTCAGACATGGCTATATGCAATCAGTCTGACCCTGTGCCTCCTGGGAACAGTCCAGCCGAACACCCAGGTTCTCACCAGGTGCCATTACGGCCCGATATGTATTACGCCCGTTTGTTACAGTCAAGCCCTTTCATGCCCTCCTTGGGAAGGTTACTGACAGTGCCTGGGCATATTCTTGCTATGTCAGATTGTGTTTCCATACATTATTCAGGGATGGTTACGTGTATGCAATACGTTTACGCAGCAGCTACTAATAGTAATGTATTGGGTGACTCTTCCAACTTGCTTTTGGAGGTTCAGCTTTGATCTATTAGACACCTTTTAGTATTGTTTTAGGAGTAAACTTTTGCCCTGGTGGCGCAGCGTGTAGCTCTGCAGGGAGACATACTTGGTTCCGTCAACTATACGTGGTGTGGCGGTAGTACGACCTTGGTGTTGGTTTTGCTCTCACAGGTCGAGAAGAATATAAAGAGACTTGGACGTGGTCGGCGTCATTCTGTTATTAGACTGGGTTGGCGTGCTCAGGAGGAGGCGAAGACGGCGCAAGCCGTTTTCACCTGCAGCGCAAGGTGAATCTTCACGCAAGGCATGTTGCATTTGCCCTTCTCCTGTACTACGGTGCCATGCATTGCAGACCGACTGTATGTTCGTGTTTCACTGCTCCTTCTGAGCTACACAGTCTAATTTCTCACCTGGCACTTTGACTCCCTAAGTAGAGTATTTATGTTAATGTTTCACCAGACACAGTCTAGCTTGGGATTTCTGTCTACAGCTGCTTTTTCCTTGGCCCTATAGAGTGGCTTGTTGGGTGACTGGGTGGCTTTACTGATTTGGGCCTCTCTCTGCTTCTTCGTTCTGTTCCTGTCGAGAAAGTGTTATTCAGGTCCTTCTATGTCACCCATAGTGCACTGAATCTTTGGACATGTCACACATAGCAGTTGACACCTTTGCAGCCGGGGATGGGGACGGCTATTTCTTTGTTGGCTATGCACGAAAGATTTGTTGCGGCTTAGTTCTTATTCACTATGTAGCATTGACTAAACCATCATATGGGCTTGTTGTATGGTAGCGCTCCTTTTGCACTTATAGATAGGGAGACTTTGATGCCGCGGCCATTTTCCAAGCTTTTCTCAGCACTCTGGCCGGAGCACGCTTAGTAGCCCTGCAGATTAGTTGTGCTTGCATTTTCCACACATACAACTCATACCTTCTGGCCCACGCCGAGACACCTGGTAAATTTTTCCCAGCCTCGCCAGTTTTCTATCCCCTGGCTCAAGGGCACCATGGTGTGGCATTGTCTATTTGCACGGATTTTGGGCCTGCTTTTGCAAACATATTCCCCCTCCTGCCTGATCCCACCTAGACCTCTCTGCCTGTCTCCCTGTGGCTCAGGTAGATACTTTTTGGCCTCTATTGGTTTCTATCGTGGATCACATGTTGGCACTTACGCGGCTATGTAGACGCTTGCTTTGTTGCACTACATGTATACACAGTTGGATAGGTGGCTTGTTTTAAGCTTCATAGGGTCCAACATAGGTCGGGCAAAGGAAAACGTTTTGTACTTTGGCAAACTTGAGGACATACCTTTCATAGTGTTATAGGGAGGTTGCCTATGCAAAACTCAATACGACCTTTTTCGCCTGTTGGAGAAGCGTGCGGCCACTAAGTGAGTTGTCCAACTAATGCATTGGGCACCAGGCACCTTATGAGGCACTTCGTATTTTGCTGTTTTTTTGTACTTTGACGTACATTGAGGGCCCAGAAGGGGCAGGTAATATCAGTATTTGACCTTCTACAGGGAAATAACCCAATGCCACCCTTTTGTGCACTGAACCATGTATATGTTACACTTAGCAAGTCAACCGGTGGGCCCTGTTATAGGGTGGCCAGTCTTGGTCGGCCATGCATGGAAGTATTAGTGGGGTGTCTGTTTTTTGTGCAACTAAGCAAATTTGACTATGTCAACAGCTGGACGGATGGAGGTGCAGGCATGCACCACGAGATGGTTCATCTAGATCATCCTAGACAGTCTTTTAGTCCTCCCCTTTTGACAGGTTTGACTAATGAGACCAACTGTCTTGCTTAGCATGCTTTCGGTCATTGACCCCCCCTGCGGGTTTACTACAAGTTCCTTTCCCCAGGGATAGGTAGTCAACTTAGGGGCAAGGGGCCGGCCTCCGTCAGGGCTTGCCAGGTCAGGGGTAGCCAACCTTTAGCTAGATCCTGTGAGGGTGATAGTGTGCGACACTCAGTCTGGTGGTACTGGGCTAGTTTTCCCTCGCCATTTGCTGTGGGGGGCAGTGGGCGCTGGGTGCCTATTGAGGATCAGGCATAGGCTTTTCGGACTGAGGTGCGTGTCTCTGTATTTCACGTGCAGACTGGTTCCAGCGGATGCTCCTTGTCCACCAGATAGGGAACCTTGTCGACACACTATCTTTCTAGAGTACACCTTCTTGGTGTATATATCAGGGTCACAAGCGGTTAACTGGGTCCAGGCATCGGTGACCAGTCCCTGGTTGGCAAGCTGGCCATCACGGCTTGTTATGCACCTGATAGATTGACCACATTTTACTCACGGTGGGGTTTCTGCCACCAGTGAGGGTCAGGTAAATTTCTGTGGCCTTACATGTCCCTATCTCTGTAGGCAAGGCGCTCGTCTAGAGAGGCGCTGGTGCCAATGCGCAGGAAGTCCTGCGCTGCGTATATTTTAAAGGACAAGAGGAGACAGGATGTCGTTAGACCTGGGAGACCTTACGCCATGCGCAAGGGGCTTTTGTAGGATTTCTTGGCACTCCTGCCCGATCTACATTTTCTGGTTCAGGCTGATTAGGGGAGAGGCCCTAGAATCTACGAGCTAGGAATAGTAGGAGGAATGCCGGCCTTGGTGGGGGGCCCTGGCTGCGACGGTCGCCACACCCAGGGCTGTGGTGGAGTTACAGGGCGATCCAGAGGCTGAAAGGTACCCAGGAGTACCCTCTTCAGGAGCACAATAGGATGCTGAGGCCTAATATCCCCAGGAAGTCTTTGCGGTGGACCCTGGGGGTGCGACGGCGCCCCGCTATCCTACGGGCGGTTGGAAACTTGTACAACCGGGGGTCGCTTGAACGCTCCGCCCCTCGTAGGGGGGGGCGTGAGCAGGAGGGTGGACCAATGGTTCACCGGAAATAAGAGGGGCTATCTCCTCCCCACAACCGCTAAGCAACGATTGGCTAATGCCACGTTGCAAATTGGCCCATCAGGTGGTAGGTCGCGAGGGGCGGCTTGCCTTTGGATCGTCTGTAAGATAACCCACCTTGTTGGCATGTGTATATGCTAATACACCTGCAGCTACTTTTCTCCAACAAAAAGTTGTCTTGTCTGCTTATTTCTGCGACATGAATGTTGCTGCGAGCGGGCTGGTGAGTGGGCCGATATTGGCACTATGTCTTTCGCAGCTCCGGCAGCGTGTGTTTAGTTTTAGGAGCGGTTGCTGCTTCCCAATCCGGTCGTGGCTCCTGCCGTGTGAGAGCCTTTTCACAGCAGTTGCTGCTTTCCGAGCCGGTCCCACGTTTTACGCGGCTCCGGCTGCAGGGGCATTAATGAAGCAGCGGTTGCTGCTTGGAGGGTTTGTTAGCAGCTCCAGCCGCGGCGGCATAAACGAAGCAGCGGTGGCTGCTTGGAGAGTTTGTTAGCGACTCCGACTGTGGGGGCATAAATGAAGCAGCGGTGGCTGTTTGGAGTGTTCGTTAGCCGTTCCGGCCGCGGGGGCAAATAGGTTCTTTAAGGCAGAGAATAGGGAACGAGGAAAACGGGAATCAGAGAGACACGCATATGCGTTCTCTCGGGCCTGCAACCAATCCTTCTATAAAGCCAAGCACTAGTTTCAGGTATGGGAGGGACTTATCTACTACCTCCCCTCTCACCTAATTCACTATGTAACATTCAGTAAGGGGCCGTAAACAAAGAAAAGGCAAGGCAGGAAAAAATAAATGAAAGGGAAGCAGAAAAGACAGGGAACGTGGTAACATTCTCACTACATCTACACTTCCTAGGCCCCTTACCCCCACTGCAACAAACGGCAAGGAACAAAAGATCTCCGGCAAAGAGTCCCTCTGTGGGAGCCTGTCGGGTATTGCAGTCTCTACCCGACGACGAGCAGGCCCATATGATGAAGCATGACACCCAGCTGGCTGGGTATGTGAGGGCCCTAGTTCGGACAGGAGTAATTCCCCTCCTTTTGACCTACCTAGGATAAGCACTCCCCCTTGTGACTTTCCGACATATTCCCTCCCCCTCTTTTGACTATCCAGAGGAACTGCATGGGCTTTTTTCTAATTATATGCCTGGGCATGTATGCTGGACCTCCATAAAAAAGCCATCCAGTTCCCGTCTGTTGATTGATTGGTAAGAATTGCTATTGCCACTTTCAACTAATCCAATTTGTGGAATTTGTTGGACATTAAAAGAGTAAGTTGTACTACTCCCACTCAAATAATGTAAACCAGATTGGGGAAGGTGCTGACCCCTAAAGGAAACAAATTTAGTATTTCCATACCAATGTAAACCATTAATGGTAAGGTGTTGGACACTAAAGGGATTAGGTTTACTATTCCCACTCCACTATAAAACTTTTGGGGGAAAGCGCTGGACACTAAAGGGATACGATCTAATATTCACCCTCCAAACTAATCCATTTTGAGAAAGGTGTTGGACGTTAAGACTCAAATGTACTATTCCCAACTTAATGCAAATCACTTTGGGGAAAGTGTTGAACACTAAAGGATTCCGATGTACTATTCCCAATCTAATCTAAACCATTGTGGGTAGGTGGTAGCCACTAAAGGGGTTAGATTTACCCTACCAACACCAATATAAACAATTTTGGAGACGCTTGGGACACAGAGGGGTAAGATCTAATGTGCACACTCAGAACTAATCCATTTTAGGGAAAATGTTGAACACTAAAATTCTATGATTTACTATTCCCATCCCTATCTCAAATATTTTGAGGAAGGTGTTGGATAATAAAGGGAAACAATTTAATATTCCTACAAGATAATAGATTATTTACAAATAGATAAGTGCTAATAAAAATAAAACAAAAATAATTTACAAAGGTGATTTTGAAATTAAAAAAACTTTAAAACAATATAAAATGAAACATGCGAAATAATATTATGAATATTTAAAAATAAATAAACTCAAACATTTCAAAATTGTACATACTTAAAACAATCACAATTAAAATAAATAATAATATATTATGAATATTAACAATCGAAACACTTTACATAAAGCAACTTTAAAAAATACATAAATAATAAAACATTACAAACTACTAACAAAAATGTATTGGTAACTTTGCTATTACATTTAAAAAGAGTATTCTTTTTTTACAAAATACATCAATTAATTTCTAAAATCAAAGCCTGCAATTTTGCATACCACAAGCTTTGTGTGTAAAAAACTTTTTAACACATTAGGGCACTGGTTGTTTAAAGTCATTGTTCCCAGTGCAAAATCAGCAGGTAAGCAGTAATGACTCCGATATAATACTATCAAGTTCCTGAATTGCTGAGCAGGGAAGTGGCAAACTGCACAATTGCAAAGCTGCAGAGAGTCATATCATTGAGGGAACATTTTTTGACATGTCTTGCATGGGGCATATGAGCGGCATCACTGTGTGTTACGTTGCCACACAGCTGCTCCTCCCTCCCCCAACCCATTTACTTCTGTGCGCAGCGCGATTGCATCACTTGCACTCCTACGGCACAGTATTTTCATGCCTCTCTGCGCATGTCCACAAGCCTGACAAAGACACTATGATATTGGCCATTGAAGGTGGTCATGTGAGTTCAGGCCTATGGTACGGATAGGGCGGACACACATGTAGGGTACATGCTGCGGCAATACAGATACACACAACACTTGGCTTGCATGATCCTGGACCCCGAGCGGTCTTGCGCTCCTTCATTACTCCGTTTGTGCGAGCCCGCCCTCTGTGTGCATGCTTCATTGCAACATTGTCGCTTACAGGGGGGGAATACTTAGCTCCATGTCCATGCTCTTACCGGCCTGAGGTGACATGGGATCATCCGCTGTCCACAGCACAATGTACGGACACACTTGGCTAGGCAGTGGAACTGGCTACGGGCCTGGCCCCTTTTTATTACCAGGATCACATATCCAGTGTTGCCTGTGCTGGATGGGTGTGGGATGAGTGTGAGCCAGACCTCATGGGGGGTTGGTGCTGAAAACAACTTGAAGAGGGATCACTGTTTAAGCAGAAACAGAAAACACCAACATAACACAGACAACTGCGAAGCATCATGGAGGTAGCCGGAGCAAGTGCAGAGGTCACCCAATATTCAATCGGAAGGGGCCATGACTTGTGGTGCACTGAGGTAGAAGCACCAGTGCTGAGCATGCTCATGTGAAGAAATTGTCAATGATTGGGTCCCTTTGGGATATTCCTGCTGCAGCTGCAGTGGGGTGTGTTACACCTGCCTCATCTTCATCATCGTACCAGGTCTTCCACATTGCCTGAGGTGACATTGTTGCGTCCGCAGTCCACAGCACGTAATTCAATCATAAAAGGTCCATGAGTTGTGGTGCACAGAGTTAGTAGCACCTGAGGCGCTCAGGGGGTGCGTGGCCTCTGTTGATGCGTGGTCCGGGCTGGCCGCACTGGTAGCAATGTCAGTGGCATACTGGCCTGTGCCATGAATTAATCAAGACTGGATTCGAACTGTGAGCCCTCCTGACCGCAGTGTAGGTCGAAGGCAGTAGTCAGCACAGACATAAATCTGCGGTGCTGTGCAACTGGGGGCTAGTGTCACGGATGCCTGCAATCGGCTTAGGAGGCCGGCGGTCACGGAGGTGGCCTCGTGGAAGGGTGAGGGGCGCCACCCTGGCAGATGCGTTGGCCATCCCGGAAGAGAACCATGCCCAGAGCCCTGGACTATTTTTTCACACTCCTACACTGGACTGGCGTATGCCGGACCAGCCCACTCTACAATTGCTTACAGGTGACGACGACACAGCTACATGACCAATGTCTTCCCCACTGCCTGAGGTAACCTGGTTGCGTCCACTGTCCACAATACTGCAAACAGCAGCAGTATGTGTCCACATGGACAGGTCTTTGCTCTTCATACTGTCTGTCCAGCACATCCCCGCCACACTTGAAATTGTGTGCATTCGTATTCATAGGTGACTTGCCTCCTTCACACATACTTGGTTCCCACCTCTCCCCACATTCTGCTATTGTGTTGCTGAAGGGCCATGCCGTTTTCGGAACGTCTGCTGTCCTGTTCTGCGCTGCCTCAGTGGTAGTCGGGCGGGAGGGGTCCGGGGGAGTATGGGGGTGGTGGCGGTGGGTGTTGTGGACTTCTTGGGTCTCCGAGCTGCATGATCAGTGTCTCCAATGACTTCAGTTGTGGCTCTGGGCTGGGCTCCCTTTCATACTGCAGGTAGTCGTCCTGCTTTACACCAGTCAAAGGCAGGTGTTAAATCCCTGCTGCTAATGCGCCTTATCCCCTGTTTTTGGATTGCATCGCAGATCTGGCTGGCCGTTGAGAATATCGCAAAGTGGTGTTTTCGTGTGTTCTTGCACGGGAACGTCTACCCTGCATATCATTAGCGTTAGTTGTCGCTCTCCTCCATGGCGATTTTTTTTGCGGAAGCTATTGCTGGAAAACTGGCGATTTCGGCAGTTTGCACCAGCTTGAGAATAGGGCAATAATTCTTTCACCTCTTTTGCTGCGCTAAAGTGCAGATAACTCAGCAATAAGTCCTTGAGAATATGCCCTGATGTGTCTATACTACAGCATTTCAAGAAGGTCTTCTCTGTGCGTCCCATAAACACATAAGGTGCATCGAATCTGGTGTCCATGTAGTCAGATGTACCAAGTAAATTATCTAGATATTCATAAACAAATGTGAGGGGAGTAAGTGAAAGGAAAGGCAGAACCACAGCAACTGTGTACTTCAGGGTTCTCATTTCCATATTACGAAGTTGACGAGAAAGGTATGATTGACGACGCTCCAGTGTTTTCCTTCAGCGGTGCACTCTGGCTCTGAAGACATAACAGTGACAGACAAGAACTGCTCAAAATATGCTCTGAAATGTAGCGTTGACAGACATGAGATGGCCAAAACAAGCTCTGACAAGACACCCCCTCCTTTGGACTGGTGACGTGCTTCATTTAGCCCTGCTGAAAAATGCAAAGCTTCCATTTGCAATCAGACTTTCTTCTTCTACATTCCTTGTGACTGGACCACATGACTGACCTTTGAGTGACCATGAATAACCTTTGACTGGAGCTGTGGAATGGATTTTACAATGTGCTTCTCTGTAGCTTGTCGTGAGCCAAGCCTTTTATACACGAAAAAGAAAAACTATTCGTCACATTCTCTCATAAGGCTTAAATTGTGCATCCATTTATTTAGTTTGTGGGTGCAACGAGGTGTGCATGTCTGAGTGTTTCTACTAGCATTTATTTTGATTTTTTTGGAAGCAAGTTCTATACAGAATTTATGAGGTTATGGGAGCATTCATATTCAAATTGATGTGTTTCCAAGCTCATTAGTGGCAAATTGGACAGGATTAACATAATTGTACTCTTTCAAAGATGAAAAAGCATTCAACGTTCCTCCTCGCGATGTATGACACACAGTATGAATCAGCACACCGTCATTCAATAGCAGTTTTTATTTAGATTTGTTCTTAGAAAATAACTGGACTATTCTGTAAAAAGAAACATTTGAATCAGATAGTTACCAGGGTACATTAATGTTCAGTACAGGGAATAGTACAGATAATCTTTTTTTGGTAAATTAACCTGGGCTTGCTGCAGGGTAAATGGGTATTTTCTGCTGCACAAACAATGCTAATAAGTGTGGCTCTTCAATCACCAATGAGTTAAGGCACTCAATAAATCATCATACATGCACTCTGTTACTCATCCTTGCACTTATACAACTATTCATCCACCCACCACTCATTTTTGAAGTCGGCCACTTATCCATCTGGAATAAAAGAAACCTGCAAACTCAAAAAGCATATGGATGATAATTTAAAAGAAATAAAATAGAAAAAAGAAAATATGCCACCATCTAAATTTGGGAGGCATACGCGTGCAATAGAAAAATAAAATTAAACATAGCAGCGGTCAGCCATTTTTCAATTGTATTGTAAATGGTGTATCTTTGTTTTAAAGTACCAACATAGCTGTGTCATCTACAATCAATGTTCTGCCCATCTTGGAAGGTAAATACAATGGTACGCAGTGCACAATACCCTTTCAGTAAACATTACAGTGGGTGGCCACCTTCAAACGATAAAAGGTGCAGTGTATCACTAATGTACTGATCCAAGGTGGCCAACATCATACTCATAAACATGTTGGCCGTCTAAGAATGGTAAAACACTGATTATGAACACTATCATTCCAAGATGCCCATCCAATTTAGAATGAAGCACACTACAGATGAAATGAGCAACCTGTGAGTGGCTTGGCTGGGCTTGTGGGAAGCTGCAGAACGCTCTAAAAAATAGAAGATGACCTATAAATAAGGCTCCTAGTTTTCAGTTTTTACTGGTTATTACAGATAAATTCATACAGTATACCATCTATTTTCCTGTCTGTATTTATGTTTAAAAATGGATAAATTTGGAAAATAGGTTTTCTTTTAGACGATTCACCCTACTGTCAACCATGAGTGCTAGGCCAATAGCTGTGGAGATTAACAGATAGAGGAACTAAAAAATTAAAAATATGTCCTAATGAAGCTTAAATAATTAAGGTAGTACAACTGTTTAAGCTGTTCTGCAATACAAATGGTTTCATATGACCGTATTGTAATATAAATGGGCAAACCTTATTGGCCACTCAAACATGAGTGAACATTGGGCAGTTAAAAAACTATGGAAATATACCCATGGTGACTTCACTTTAGTACACTAAGCTCAGAATAAATAAGGATGAATATAGATAAAATAAACAATAAATAAATATGGATAAACACAGACAGAAATGTCAAAAAAATAAATACCATAAAACCGGGAGCCCTACCTAGAAATGAAAAACCTGGAAAGCTAAGAGACAGGCCACCAGACCAGAGATTGAAGGGCACTAATTTTTACAAAGAAGTGTATATGAGATCAGGCAAAATGCGGTTCCTCACAGGGCAATAGAACCATTGATAGAAATGAGCTAACCCATTCCCCTATATGGTGCCATGGAGAGAAGCAGAACGTCAATGATACTCAAACAGAAAGAAGCACAACCAATAGTCCTTCTATGTATGTAAATATATGTAGAGATTTTTTTTATATTTTTTATTTCAAGGACCTTATATACAATCACAACTTTAAGGCCCTTCCCAGATAGTCTACCAAATATTATCACAGTATGCATTTTCTACCCCTCAGGGTTTGTCCAAGGAAGTAACCAAAACCAATATACGTACTTACTACCTTAACATGTTGGATTCCATATTAATAAAGAAATGCCTATCTACTGGCATCAACAGAGTGTAATGGCAATCCACGTTAAAGACCTCTGCCTTTAACATAGGCATTTCACTATAAATAAATAGGACCTACTACCTTTGTCATAACTTTTCATAATAGACAGTTCACTTCTATGGCATCTGACATAGCTTTATTTTAAACATTTCTTTAGACATTTTCATGGCACATATGACAGTCTGCATCACTGATGCAGGCAAACATAGCAAAGAATCAAATAGGTCAATGCAGACTAAACATCACAAATAATCAAATTATACAAAGCAAAGCTCAGCCAATGAACAAAGGGTTTAAGTGCTGTGTACCACCATGACCATCAACAAGGACGGTCCAGTTATTTATTCAAGAAAGTAGGGGTGTGCCTGGCCATGCACGGCTACAGTCATCCTTCTCGAGGTTCATCGCAAGCCGATCCATGTATAAACATGGGGCAGGGGGACCCACTAAGTTTACGATGCTCAGGAAGGGGTGGGTTAGGTCTGCCTTGGTCAGCTAAGAGAGACTAGTGGACCAGGGAGCCGAAGGCCGTAGCCTTATGCATTTACCCCCCTGCAAATGACTAGGTGGAGCGGGGACTATTGTAAAGCTCTTCGAGTGAAACGCACTCGCACTCACCATTGGGATACTACTGTTGCTTGCCGCTGCTGGGCGCTGGGCTCCTGACGCCGTTAGTGACCCCCGTCGACGGCGCCATTTACCACCTACCATCTCGGCTGCCGCGGGGTGGAACTACGGCTCCCAGCATCCCTAGCGGCCGGACACCACCACCACTTCCTGTCCCGCGCACCAGGAGGTGCTCAAAATCGCGGAGCTTCCTCCGCGTCGCGGACGCGCGCGCGGACGGCGCCGGGCGGAGCCCGGGCAGAGGGCGGGCCGTCTGTGGCCGTCAGTGGACAGCAGGGGCCGGGACGGGCCACCTCCCTAACATCATTTTTCAAAGGTGAGCTCCTTATCCGCTACCACATTGGGTGATTGTGCAGCTATCAACATGAATACTGACGTTGCAACCCAGGGTGCCGATACCCCCACCTCCCTCATCACATCCTTTGAGACTTTGATTGACTCAGCTTTTAATGAGATAGTGGAGACCGAGAGGAGGTTCTCCATGGGTCCTTTCACCACTAACACTAAATCGAGTGCCACAAACAGCACAAATGGAAATACACACGTATCCCCTGTAATTACTGTGGTTAAGCCATCCTATCCCTCTGTAAATGTGCCTATCGTCTTGGATGACGAAAATACTGTTACTTATATTGCTTCAGACTCTACCTCCCTAACACCAGTTGTGGCTATTTCAAATATGGTATTGACATCAACACCTCCTGCTATCTCAATGTCAAGGTCTGATGTCATACCTACTACCACCATGGCTTCACAGGTCGATGTTATCACCCTGGATAGCCCGGAACATAGCAACAAACAGGGAGGGGGGAAACGTAAAAGAGGTACTGTTAAGCAAGGTGCTAACAAAAGGAAACAACCTCTAACTCATAAGAATCAGCCCACCCCACAAAGTTTGTGGAAGAAACAAAAAACTACGGGGCCTTCAACTGTTGTTATCACGGAGGACAAAGACTTATTAGACATGGATGGACTTGCTGCAGCTTCCACCGTCCACTCAAGTGGGAATTCCAACACTGTATGGACCCAAACCACATTAATGGGGGATAATTATAATCTCTCACGACAAAATGTGAATCTCATTGAAACTATAGTGGACACTGTTTTTAATCGGCTAGAAAAACAAATGATCGGCCAATTTAATAATGTTTTTAAAAGACTTGACAGATTGGACAACCTAGTTAAAAATGGAGAAACAAAAAGGAAGGGGTCTGTCATCTTGGATCAAATTAGAGCCGACCGTCTCTTAAAAGAACTGGAATCTGTAAATAACACATTGTCCCTGAAAAAGCAGGAAATTACCACCATCTTGGGTGGGGTTATGAGTGATTCTGGGACTTCAATTCCACCCATTGTCCCACCTACTACTCAACCCCAACCAATCAATGGAGGGTCACAATGGAGTAAGTCTAATCTACCCACTGCAACAACTAAACCTACCCCCACACCTGCTCCAGGAAAAAATATTACTTCCACTATTGGTAACAATAATAATGGTCCAATTCAAACTACAATAGCATCTAGACCAGTGGTTACTAATAATAATGAGGGTAAAGGCCGACAAGGACCAAGCAAACCGTTTAAACATCAAGGGCCGGCTTTACATCTGCCTCCGGATGCATGCCCTTTTGTTTTGGTCCTTGCAGGAATACCGCCATTAAGGGAAGACCAGGGGGAATCTTGGGTGCAATTGCGTAACAAATGCATAGACTGGCTGACCAAGCATAAGGGCGTAGGATATGATATATCCAGAGAGATTCTATCGGTACGCAGGGTGTCGTGGGTCGGGCCTTTGACCAAAGATAAGGAAGGCGATTGCATAGTCCTTAATTTTCAAAACCCAGGGACTGTGAGAAACCTCCTTAACAGGCATAGTAACTGTTCTGCCATTTCTACTGTTGTTACTATGCTACCTCTGAGTCATTTTTACAGACAAATGACAATACAACCCCGGCCCCCCTCCATGCGACCTCATTTTCACCCAAGTCAGTTTCAAGCACCGCCTATGTATTGCCAGCAACCACCCATGCAATTCCAAACCGCTCCATTTCAATTTAAGATGTTTAACAGATATGCACCCCTGTCGGACCTGGATATGCAAGATTGACCCTCTTTGACTAATCTTGCTGTATCACCTTCGACACCTCACTTAGAACCCCAGGCTGCTCCCCAAGTCTTGACGCAAGCTATGTCACGAATTGTTCCAAGTAAAAAAACTCAGACTCAGGAACAATCGTCCTTGGTCCCTGAATTATCTCTTGTTAGCTGGAACATAGCCGGCTTGAAATCCAAGCTGAAAATTGGGGAATGGTTAAATTGGGTTGACTGCAACTGTGATATACTGATGCTACAAGAAACTTGGTGTCTAATTGATCCGATAAAGGAGGGATTTCGCTGTTATAACCTAAAGGCTTTACCTTCTCATATGGGTCGGCCCAGTGGGGGCCTATCCATTTGGTCCAAAATAAAATCCGGGGTGCAAACTAAACTGATTCCCACACCGGGTAATTGTTTTATGGCTATAACGTACATTAACAGAGTGAAATTGTGTATTATTAATTTCTACAATAACAATTTTTTTACTCGTCCCAATGTTAATTTTATTTTATTGTTTGCTTTTATCGATGATATTATGGAAGGTCATAAGTATGGGCCCTTTGATGGCATTTGCATCGGAGGGGACTTCAATGCCCATATGTATCGTGGGAGCCCACCTTGTAAAAACGGCGAGGAGCTGAAAAACTTTTTAGCATCCCGCGACCTAGTAAATTCAATGGAAATAGCAGGTTCTATTGATAATAGTCCAACAACACCCACTTTCATAGGTCATGGTTGTGCTTCCACGATTGACTACATTTTTACTTGCCTCAAATTAAGTGATATAACTCTAAAAGCAGAAGTTATCTGTTCCGCGTATAGCGACCACTATCCGCTCAGAATATATCTACATATCCCACAAAATTTGAAGGCTGCAGGGAAGCTAGAGTGTGGTCCACATAATCTGTTATTGTCCACTGACAGATTAAGATTAATCTGGAAAGGGGTGGACAATAAAGATATTCTTGTAAGAGTAATCAAAAAACACCCTGAGATTGTAGAGATATGTCTGTCACATACGAGTTCTGGTAGAAATGTGGTTGATGCCTTTGGCAATCTATGTGGGGCCATTAAAAAAGAATCCTCCAAACCATTTAGGCAGAACACAGCACATGGTCCCCGCTGGTTTGATCAGTCATGCTCTAAGGCCAATAGGGACCTGAGGGCTGCTTTGAAAACTAACCCTAGGGACGTGGTAACAGTGAGAGAACTAAGATCAAAATACAAAACTGCCCTATACATTAGATCTGAGGCTCTAGTGATCAATTACTGGGAATCTCTCACGCGTACTGCCAAACTAAAGGATAACACAGGTTTTTGGAGAGAGGTCAAGTCTTTAAGATCTTTTGGCTCCAACATTAACCCAATAAATTGTAACATAACAGGTGAGGCGTGGGTAGAACATTTTTCCCAAATTTATGCTATATCTGCAACTTCCTCGTATATCGTTGCTCTACCCAATAACACCGAACCCCTGACCTTCACATTAATGGAGGTCGAGGATGCTATAATGGACAGCGCTAGCAATAAAGCCCCTGGCCCTGATGGTCTTTCGATTGACCAAATTAAATCAGAAATTAATTTCTGGGCCCCCCTGTTATGTAACTTATTTAATAATCTGTGTGATAGATCAATCCCCGAATCCTGGGCGAACAGTGTCATCGTCCCGATATTCAAAAAAGGCGACAGTTCGGATCCCGCCTGTTACCGCCCGATCTCACTGATCGACAATACGTTAAAGGTTCTGGGAAGGGTGATTTTTAAACGGATAAGGAACTGGGCAGAGGACAATAATGTTCTCCATTGTAGTCAAATGGGCTTTAGAAGCCAAGTAGGCACAGTTGAACAATGCCTAAATTTAAACCTAATTATGGCCAAATATATCATTGTTAAAAAATCCCCTCTTTATTTAGGTTTTATGGATTTGAGTTCTGCGTTTGATTTTGTTAATCGTTCTAGGTTGTGGTCACTTTTGCTCGATTATGGTTTGGATGACTCACTGGTGTATTTTCTATCTCAGCTCCATCGGGACTTAAAAGCCAGAGTACGAAGTAATAATGATGGTGATTTGTCCAATGATGTTTTATTAGCAGAGGAGTTAGACAGGGCTGCGTACTCGCCCCACTGCTTTTTATTTTATATATTAATGGATTGAGTAGCACTTTAAGTAGGATTTGTAAGGATGTCCCAATTATAAACGGCTCCCCCATTACTACTTTACTTTATGCGGATGACGCAGTATTAATGGGGCGTACCCCGAATGCCTTACGCATTTTAATTTCTTTGTTTGTAGCCTTTATGTCAGATCTTGGTTTAAATACCAATTTTAAAAAATCTTTCATCATGAATTGCGGTCCAAAAAAGTACAATATTACTTCAATTAGATCTGGTAATAATATTCTAAAATGTACCAACACTTTTCCTTATTTAGGGCTGTTGTTCTCCAATTCAGGTTCATGGCAACCACATGCTGCGCATGCTAGGAATAAAATTAGTAAGTCAATTAATTCAATTTTGTCTCTTCGACAACCTAAATTGGCTGATGTTGTTACACCCCTGCTTAACATTTACCGCACTCAATGCCAGCCAACGGGGACTTATGGTGCAGAAGTGTGGGGTTACTGTAACAGTAAGGTTCTCCAGTTGGAGGAAAACAGATTCTGTAGAAGGGTGTTGGGGGGAGTCCCCAGCGCCCCTACATTTATCTGTCATAATGAACTGGGGCTGCCTTATATCGCTGATTTTATTAGGTCTAGGCCTGCTCTTTTTTGGATTAAAATATGGTTAAATCCAGCAGCATCCCTAACGTGCAGTATAATATCCGACTGCTTGCTAAGTGATAGATCACAGTATATTCCCTGGTTAACTGCAGTTAAGAATAGCCTGGAAAGTGTGGGGCTTGGTTCTTTATTTAGCTCTCCTAGTTCTATTGTACCTGACCACAAGAATAATATTAAACAGGCATTGCTTGTCCTCTATAAAGAGGAACGCATGAGTTCAGAATCTATCAAACCTGCTGTTATCAGATATCTGAGCATTATAGACCCAGGCGGTGATAGCCTGGTTAACTCTTACAGATACCTATCACTACCTTTGGGAAAGTGGAACCGGAGTCTCCTGTTTAGGTTTCGGGATGGAAGCATAGTTAATTTGCTTAGTTTCCCCCTTGGCTACAACACTGGACTCGAAGAGCGGGACTGCCCATGCCCTCATGGTGGAAAACAAAGTCTGTTGCATTATCTCTTTTTCTGTGGTCACTATAAACTGTATACTTGCAAATACTTAATCCCGATTCTTCGCAAATATAACATCAGAGATCACAATCTGGCATTAACATTTTTTCAAATGTTACATTTTGATGATGTTATATATACTTTAAGCTGTTTTATAAAAGCCTGTGTGAGATCGAGGGCAAGTATGGAACATGGATAATGGACAATAGTTTTATGTAATCTGACGCATTTTTTGCATTTTATTCGATGCACTTTATTAATTCACTGGAAATTGGATATAGACTTAATTGCATATGTGTTTTGTTATAAAGGATTGTTTTTAGAACTTTGTGATTAAGTACCCCTGTGATTAATGTTTTTCCCCTATTGCGTACTTTGCACTTTATATTGGTACATCGCACCTTATGACATATATGCTGCTTAAGATCTGTATTTTATAACAATTTTTTAAACATATGTTTTAACTTGTTTTAATTGTACTCACTCTGTATGTACTTTTATGGATGTATTCAAAATCCGAATAAAGATTATTTGAATTTGAATTGAATTTGACTAGTTGGTACTATCTACAGGCAAAGGGGCACGTAGAAAGGGTTCCCAAACTGCCTCAGACATTCCCTCTTGGTTATTCAGATCAAGCGTTCACAGTCCATCACTCTTGCCAGCTCTGTGAGTCACTCCATGTGGCTGTCTCTAGTGACATAGGATCCACAATTTGCCTGAAGGGAGGGCTGGCGCTACCCAACTTTGCGCTTGTTTGCAGGGAACCACACAGTCCACTATGTCATGGAGGAGGGCCAAGTGTACCAAGGGTGTATGGTCAGTCCAGAAGTAGTCAGATTAAACCACACCACTGCCAAGTTCGCCCTAAGTTGGCAGAGTATGCCCAGACATGGGTCCCTTGCTCACTTTGCCACTGGATTCAAGCTAGCCTGGCTGATGACGGCTGATTAGCCAGAAACCAGTCCTAGCATGCTTGTTTCCGGTCCAGGGAAGACATGGCTTGGCAGTTCGGGCTGGACTGTTCCCATGAGGCACATGGCCAGACTGATTTACATATGGCCATGTCAGAACTGGGGTGGTGGAGTGAGCTAAAGAATGATGATGTATTAAACCCAGATCAGTTGACTGGGGGTGAGTGTTTGATTTGCTCAAGCGCTCCGACGATCATCCCCTTTGGTATCGCCATAACCAAACAAGCACAACTCTTTCAGCAAAATCTTTTCCCACAGTGCAACATGTGCAGGACAAGTACTCTTTTTAATTGATAGCAGATACCTTCTGCCCAATCAAATATCTGTAGGCAAGGGAATCATCATTTTAGCTGAGACAAAGCCCCTTGTTCTGTAGTCATAAATGTGCAAATATGTACACATTTACTGTTGGCAAAACAACAAAAAACTCTTAATTAAAACAAAGCATCGCAAAGGCCGGAGGCGGTTGTTGGCACAATGTAATTTCTGCCCAGTGCTCTGAATGTCAAAGTGAAGAAATGTAATGAAGCGTGGGTAAACGGCAGGAGTGACTCTCACTCTCTTAACCTATTCTTGGTCGTAGTGGCCGTTACCTCCCAGTGGTCCAGCTGGTAACTGCCTCTATTGTGCTAGACTCTCCATAGAGACATCTATAGAGACAGGCCTAACAAGGTTCTATCATGGCAGCGAGTGCGATAGTGAGAAATGGTGAAGCAAACAAACACAATTGAAGATCGGGTAGTTCCTGGAGATTAAAAACATGGTTAAGATGGCGAAAGGTGGTGCTGTCTTTTCCAGAAATTATTAACCTCATTCCCGAATTTGACAACCCAGCACCCACTTCAAACAATGCAGCAAGCAACAATGATTCAGGTCATGATATAACACCCAGTTCACCCTCCTTAGCAGATGAAGACACAACAGTAGACCTCAGCAGAACCATCAAATTTGTAGCCTCCTCAGCCAAGAATGACATTGTTACAACTAACTTTGAAAATCTGCCTGATGTGAACGAGGTCAGGAAAGAATTAAAAACAAAGAAAAGTGATTACACAAAGAAAATCACATATTGGAAATACCCAAACGAAAAATATAAATATGACTTGTGTAAAGACATATTGGGAGCTTTTAAGGAACTAAGAAAACATGTCTCTCACAAGCATAAATGCTTCTTTCTCAAAACCTATTACTCAAAATGTGATAAAGAAGCCGAATACCACAATATTGCAAGCCATTCTAACAAATGTAAAGAAAGAACTCAAAAAAGAGAGCTGCAATTTTGTGCAGCTTCTGTGACCTCAAATTTGGAACAAAGATTGGAGTTTCACAACATGCTCGGCATACGCATCCAAGACCTCAAAATGAGGCTATACTAGCAGCTCTAGCAAGCAGCAAACCATCAAAATTATGATCACAGGCAGAACTATTGCTATTAGCAGAATTAGAAAAAGTGTATGAAAACAAGAGGAATATTAATGCACTGATGGTTCCGCATTTTGACAATAAAAACAGAAAACTAACTGCAGAAAAAAGAAGAGATAGTAGAGATAAGAGCAAAAAAACGGCACAGGATGTACAGCAAGCATCCAATATCACTGACAATGACTCTTGTGATGATCCAGAAATGTCAGTGAAAGTAACAACGGAAAGTCACAGAGACTTTATCAATCCAAAACATGTGGCAAAAATCAAATACTTTGATGAACTGAATGATAGAATCGTAGAAGTCGAGAAATACACCAAAAACATAAAGCATCACGATGCTGCTATGGATCTGATGGATAAGATCATGATTTATTTTTCAGAAAACACCAATGATATAAGTCCTGTTCCAGAAAAATCTTAGTGAACCAACGAGCGTACTCAATAATGAGCCTATGAACTCTGCTCAAGAATGCCTCAGTAGAAAACAAGATATCAAAGAAAGATAAGAAAAATGGAAGGCTCAATCGGAAACACAAGAAAAATTATGCAAAAGCAAAGGGCATCTACAAAGAAAACCAGGTAATGTTTAAAAAAGACAAAAGAAAATTGCCAGGACAATCACTGATGGGGCAAAAGATGCCTCTTGCCAAATCAGTGCTGATGAAATCTTCCAATATTATAAAGACAGAATTGAAAAAGAAGACAAGAAAAACCCTAAATTCATCCCAATTGATCAGAGACCGGTTGAATGGGAAATTCAAAGAGTGTGTAAAGAAATTACACTGCTCGAAATAACGAATGCCTTCGATGACTCAAATTTAAAGAAAGCAGTGGGGCCTGACAAGATTGGCCTGATTGACTTGAATAACGTGCATAACAAGCAATCAAGTGTTGTCCAGAATCTTATTATCTTGGTTATCGATAAGAAGAGTACCAGAAAGTATTAAAAAGAACCGGTTTATATTGATTCCTAAGAATGTAGTGATTAGCAAACTTTTAAAAATCAGTAATTGGCGACCAATTCCTATCGGTACAGCATTCATGAAGTTATTCCCAAAAATACTAACTAAAAGACTCACATCTTTTGTTGATTTGAATGCGAGACAAAAAAGCTTCATGAAGGTGAAAATCTGACTCTTCTACAAAATATCAGGTAAGAATAGAAACTCATTAGCAGTGGTGTTCATAGACATCTCAAAAGCCTTTGGCTCTGTCAGCCAATGTCACATTTTACAGACTCTTGAAAGGCTCAGAGTTCCTTCATACATCAGAAACATAATAAAAGACTTATAAACTGACTCAACAACATTTTCAAGGGAAAAAAACAATGAAGCAACTCCAGAAATAACAATGAAATCTGGGGTTAAGCAAAGTGACTCTTTATCCCAATTGTTGTTTATATTGCCATGGATCTTTTGATTTGTGATCTTCAGAAAGACGACAAGGGCATCACATTCGGCTCTGATGGTCTCATTAAGCAAATCACTGCTCTAGCCTTTCCTGATGACATCGGAATACTCAGCAACACCTGGGAAGGAACAAATCTGAAAATCATTGAAAAATTCTGTAAAACAACAGGTTTAAAACTTAATGGGGAAAAACACATGGATTTTACATAAGTCACCATAAAGACAAAATCCTGGTTAACAACCGTAAACTATGACAATTTGAAAAACAAAATATTGAAAACATTCATCCAGGAGAAAGTGAGAGATACCTCGGATTGAACTTTGATCTACACACCGGCCATACAAGCAACAACAAAATTGACCACTTAAGCCCACACAGAAAATAGAAATATTGTGTCAGTACTTGATATCTAAACTGTCATTTAAACTGGAAATGAGAGGAACAGAAGCTAAAACTTTAATCATTCTGGATCAAACAATACAAAAGTATGTCATACATTTCCTACACCTACCTGCATATACATATGAGGGTCTCCTGTATTCGAAAAGATCCTTTGGGGGCCTCAGTGTACCAAAACTATGTACAACAATTGGTCTAAACAAAGCCAATAGTATATTGTATTTTAGGGAAGCTCCAGTTCTGTACATAGTTCATTCATTCAAGTATGCAGGAGACATAATCAATGAACAAATTGATAACATCATCAAAACACACAATCTCAACATTTTAGACAGTAGATTTCTGAGTTATGGTTTGAATTTGTTAGCAACATATGATTGGAGAAAAGAGGAATTTGAGAAATGGGCAAATCTCTGTCCAAGGTGATGGTGTTAAATACTTAGCAAGTATTCCAACCTCAAATTTATGAATTGGCAAGTATAATAAAATGAAAGAAAATCAATACATAGATGCCCTGATGTTGAGAGCAAATACTTTGTATACTAGAGAAATCATCAGTAGGGGAAGACATCGTACATTTGCTACATGTAGGTACTGCAATGATGTTGATGAAACAATTTCACATATTTCAGGTGCATGTCCCAAAACCAAGGACATAAGAATTAAAAAGAATAACACAATTCTGGAATTTCTCATTGATAGAGCAAAAATGTCTTGGTGGATGACATATAGGGAACCTCAGGTTAAAAATATCCAAGGTGAACTATGAAAACCAGATGTAGTGTTTGCCAAAGATGGTACTGCTGTAGTGATTGATGTTTCAATTTGTTATGAAAACTCACAGAATTCCCTTGAATTAGCGTTCAAGAGTTAAGTTACATACTATCAGGATCTATCACAGCAAAGCAAAGATCTTACCAACTATAAGACTGTAAAATGTCAAGGCTTCATTGTTGGATGTCAGGGTATTTAGCCTCAATGTAATGATGTTGCGCTGGCTGATTTAGGTCTGCAAATGTCGTTCCCATTCAAGAAGAATATTTGCCTGACTACTTTAATGCACACTCTTAAAATGTGGCAAGTATTCATGGACAATTAAATATGAAGCTAAATGCTGAGATGTACACTATCCTGCAGCACACGTCATTCTTATAAAACATATTGTTTTAAAATGTTGAGTCATTAATATTTAAATGTGGTTAAACAGTTACTCACCTAGCTCCGCTCAAAACTACTCTCAAGCAGCTAGAATGGTCACTATAATCAGGAAATACGATCACATTTCACCAGCACTCAGAGAACTAAAATGGCTCCTAGTCGAATTGCGTGCCAGTTTCAGAACTGCCTGCCTCACACACAAAGCTCTGCACACAGGAAAACCTTAGTATTTGGCTGCTAAGCTCAAGAGGGCTGGTCAGACAAGGAACCTCAGGAGCTCCAGCACCCTACTACTCATCCCTATGAAAAAAAGCAAACAAAAAACACGTAAACAAAAAAATAAAGTCTGGAACACTATACCAGTCGGTTTCAGGACTATCTCATCCTTCACAAAATTTAAAAACGACCTAAAAGTCCTTTTCCTCAACCGCTCTCTCCAGAATGGATAGCCGCCATCCAAACGCTAATCCCTGCTTGTTGTCCCTCCCAGACATTGCTGCTATAAGACTTACCTCCTCCCTGCTATTGGACCCCTACCTGGCCCTCCCCACCTAAGTGGTTCAACCCCAACTTAACGTGCTCTCTATGAGGTTATCTCAGGACTCACGGACTACCTCAATGCTGCTCAGCACACTTGTACTTCCGAACCTATATGTAGAATACTGCTTTATTGTGTCCACCCCAAGACAACATGCACTCTATGAGGTTATCTCAGGACTCAAGTACTACCTCAATGCTGCTCAGCACACGCGGACTTTCCGAACCTATATGTAGAATACAGCTGTATTGTATGAATCTTACTCAAAAACTGCTGTGAAGCGCTCTGGTGTCCTCGGGTCAGGCTAGCGCTATAAAAAAAACCATAATAAATAAATGAATGAAACATAATAGTTTATAGTTGACACAAGAATTAGAATAGAAGTGGATTTTATAGATGTGAATTTTCTAGACTCCTTATAGATGTGGATTTTCTAGTTAGATGTGCAATTTATAGATGTGTATTTTTATAGATGTGTGCTTATAACAATTTAGATACAAATGTGTACATCATGATTATTGAAATGTCTTGAATGAAGAATAGGTCTCAAATAATTACATACACATAATCACAACATACCACACATTGATTATTGATGTCCTGCTAATCATACTTTAATTTCTCAGGACTGTTCGTAGACAATTTTATATTGTTGGAATAGACCTGGAGGGTGTAGGTGTCTCTGGCCTATACGTGATCCCAGTTCCAGTGAGGACAGCTTTCAGTGTGGCTGTACTCCGGAGCGCACAAATGTGGTATTGTTGGAAGAAAAAATTATTTAACGCTGATGGGCAGCATAATAACCCAGAATGAGCCACCACATGGTGATAAAGAAATAACCAAATGCCTCATCATCTAATTAGTGAAACGCATGAATGGTTGAACGAGATTCCCAGTGTCCCTACCTAATATTAAGTAAAACCACAGCCAAGGGAATGGGCTTGGCAGAATCAGCGGGGAAAAAAGTTGATGTTGAGCTTGACTCTTGTCTGGCACTGTGAAAAGACATGAGAGGTGTAGTATAAGTGGGAGGCCCTCAGACGGCAGGTGAAATACCACTACTAATAGATTTTTTACTTACCCGGTGAGGCGGGGGGACAAGCCCCATGGGGCTCTTGCTTCTGGCTCCAAGCACCCGCTGCCCACTGGGCATGACCTGTTCCTGGGACACTGGTAGGTGGGGAGTTTGACTGAAATGGTACACCTGTCAAATGATAACGCAGGTGTCCTAAGGCATGCTGAGGGAGGACAGAAACCGACTGCAGAGCAGAAGGGCAAAAGCTCGCTTGATCTCGATTTTCAGTCTGAATACAGACCTTGAAAGTGGGGCCTCACACTCCTTCTAAATGTTTGGGTTTCAAACAGGACATGTCAGAAAAGGTACCACATAGATAAATGGCTTGTGGTGGCCAAGCGTTCCTAGCGACAGTGCTTTTTGATCTTTTGATGGATGTCGGCTCTTACTATCATTGTAAAGCAGAATTCTCCAAGCATTGGATTGTACACCCACTAATTGGGGACTTGAGCTGGGTTAAGACCGTCATGAGACAGGTTAGTTTTACCCTATAATGATGTATTGTCGCAATAGTAATCCTGCTCAGTGCTGGAGAAACCGCAGGCACAGACATTTGGTGTATGTGCTTGGCTGAGGAGCCAGTGTGGTGAAGCTACCATCTGTGGGAATGTGACTGAACGTTTCTAAGTCAGAATCCCCCCTAAACCGTAACGATACCACATTCCAGTGGAACCTCAGTTGGCCTAGAATAGCCGGCCTCTTGGGGGCCGGAGCGCCACTTGCTTGGGGACCGGATCACAGATGGAATGGGGCCGCCTTCAACGCCCTTAATAAATTGCATGATCGTGGGGCACCTGGTGCTAAATCATTCATAGACCACCTGATTCTGGGTCAGGGTTTTGTAAGAAGTAGAGCAGCTACCTCACTGCGATCTATTGAAAGTCATCCTCTAAGCCCAGCTTTAATCTCTGTCCGTGGGAGCCTTTGGACACCCTCCTCCACCACACCTGGGGTTGGGTCCCTCTGCCATCAGGTTGGCGGGAGGGACATGGAGGGGGGAACGTGGGTCTGTAGGAGGCCACCTCAACCATGTGCCGGCTCCTGACCTGCACCACGAGGTCATCATCTCTTGCAGGTCAGCAGGGTGACGAGAACGCCTGGACTTAGATCATCTCCCTCTTTCACTGATCTCATACAAGTCAAAAGGAGGCGAGCACCCCTGGGAAAGGAGCCTCCCGAGCTGTGGCCTCAGAGTGCCTGGCCACCCTCACTGTCATTGGACTGCCATGGGACTCGGTACGGTCGTCCTGGGCCATCTAGTTATAGGTAATCCCGGGCCATCTGGTCGCCTACCTGCACAACCAGATGGCACGGGATGGCCAGCCGGCGGGCCAGGCTAACTCCAAATCTTGTCCACCCCCAGGATTCTGTAAGCCCCACTTCAATGGTGGCTTAATGGTCAAGGAAAATGGTCTCTCCAGGCAGGCCCGTGGGAAGAGGACGTGTGCTGGGCTTAACCCATCCTAGGCTCCCCATGGCTCCAAGAAGGTGGAAGGTACCCACATGAGTCAGCACCCTGAACCTAGGGTATGGGGTGACATTCACTAGCCAGGGCAGGGCTGCTGCAGACCCAGGAGGACTCCCTTGCTCCCGCTGGCTCCTGGGCAAGGAGCAGCGGGAGGCCAGCCTGTGTGAAGGCAGAGCCCCTGGGGCACCGTGCTGGAGCAGGAGCCTGGGAGAGCTCCCAGAAGCCCTCAGCAGACGATACCTGTGCCCAGTCTGGAATGGCAGTGACTGTGGATGACATGAACAACAAACAAACTTAGAGGTCTAAATCAGAAACCTGATCTGAATATCTTTCAAAATACCTTCTTGTCTAAAAAGTACATCAAGATAAAGAAGTGACTAACAGTTATGAACAACAGACCAGATCGCCAAGAAAAGGGCCACCTGTAATTGCTAATCAAAACCCATTATGGATTCCCATCAATAACTTGTATGGATCAATGTTTTCATTTGGTAATCCTGCCAGGGTATTCTGTCTCTTGATCATTGAGACATACGGCATACCCCCATCTTTGGCATGGGGTAATGACCTACAATTACTAGATTAGACCAAATGATGATGATCTGATGGGAAAGTGCAGTGCACAAAAATGAAGATGAATGTGATGGTTAAAACAGGATAGGGAGCTTTAACAAAAATTACTTTATTGGGCATAAGCCCCTTCCTTGTTAAAAACAAGAACAGTGCAACAACATAAACGCAGTTTAAACAAATAGCTGCGAGAGGACCAACGTGTTTCAGCCTATTATGGGAGGAAACCCAAGGCTTTCATCAGGGTCTCTGTTCTCAAAGAATGCTACTGCCAAATTAGTGAGAAACGTGTGAAAAAATTATAATAAAAAACACACAAGTGAATTAATAACAGTAAAGGATATATTTCTCCTACAACTGTTTCAATTCCTCCTTGGCACCTGGTGTGATCTATAACAACAAAAACATATGTGGACCCTTATTAGGTTCAAAGGTCTGTTAAAAACGGTAATCTATTCATTAGTGTTCAAGATTTTCAAGTACTCACCCAGTGTGCCCGGGGAAAGGACCTCACCTCTTCCTGAACCTGGCTCAGGTAAATGTGAGACCCCGCTCTGTAAGGACAAGACAACCCCTACACTTAGTATAGATAGAGCGAGCCCTTTTTACCCTGCTCTGTCTATTAATAATGCTTGGGGTGCACCAATGTGTCTTGCACATAGAGCCTGACTTCCTGGTATAAACTTATCACCCAAGAGAGTCCTCGCACCCACTTACAACTCTCTAGCTAGACTTTACAAAAAATATTTTAGCATATGTAGTTTAAATAAACTCAAAAAATGATTGCCAATACAGCAAAAAGACCTTTTGTCCCCTATTCAAGGCTGACAGATAAAAGGGGCCAATCTTTTAAAGAGACAACCATGAGGTAGTTGGCTTGTTTATCACTATTTAATGTTAACCAAATCCTCATAAAACAAGTGCCAAAAAACAGCCCAGACTGCTTCTAGAGTCTACCTGTCCGTCGTTGTCCCAAACGATGACTGAGTCAGGGGGAGGCATTGGGCTGCTCGAAAGAGCCTCTATTTCATACGTTGAGCCCAGCTTAACTCGCGAGATTTTGATGGACTACAGAATGATGTCACCAGACCAGGAAGGAGTAGTTTTAACCAACCGCAGCCTGATTGTATTTAAACATAGTGTTGGAAATAGCAAACAGAAAAGAGAAACATTTCGTAAGCTCTACTGGATGATGTCACCAAACCAGGAAGGAATAGTTCAAAGCAACCCCAGCTTAACTCGCGTACTCTCGCGAGATTTTGACGGACTACAAAATGATGTCACCAGACCAGGAAGGAGTAGTTTTAACCAACCACAGCCTGGTTGTATTTAAACATTGTGTTGGAAATAGCAAACAAAAAAGGGGGAAACATTTCCTAAGCTCTACAGGAAGGGTTTTGAGTACCAGGTCACGAAAAACAGATTGCGTATACCGGGATATAGTTGTTAAAGCAAACAGTGTTTACCGATAACATCTTTAATCGCGTGCTCTCGAGAGATTTCAACGGACTACAGGATGATGTCACCAAAACAGGAAGGAGTAGTTCTAAAGCAACCCCAGCTTAACTCGCGTACTCTCGCGGGATTTTGGACGGACTACAGGGTGATGTCACCAACCCAGGAAGGAGTAGTTCTAACCAACCACAGTATCAAGAATGGTACAACCCCAGATCTTATGAAATAGGAACAAACTACAGAGTAATGTCCCTCAAATAACAGCTGTAGTTAAGCAGCAAATACGCTCAGCTATATGCACTCAACAACTATCGTCTCTTGCATCTTCTGAAAGTTATAAAGACACTTAGTATGGTAGTCTTATAGGTATCATAGAATGCTGCAAACACGTTATAGTGATAAAATAACTCCAACTGTTAAGAACAACATGGAGTGGAATCACATCTTACTGACAGGGTGGTCATGATCATTGTAAATTGAACCACGGAATATCATCGTTGAGCCCAATCCTGTCAGTGCGTAATTTGAAGACCCATTTCTGTTCCTTATAAAATAGGAATTTTGATATATCACTTATATGTGATGGAATAAACGGTTTCTCAAGAACAACCCACATAAAATCTGTTTCACTGTGGTTGTGTTGTAAAAAATGTTTAGTTAATCTTGAGACATCTTCTCTGCAACGAAACGTGCTTTTATGTTCTTGCATCCTCACTCGCACCTTCCTGGTGGTCATGCCTATATAGCGTAAATTACACGGGCATGTGATTTGGTAGATCAGGTTAGTGCTGTTACAGTTAGTAAAGTGTCTCAACTGCCAAGGGTGGTCGGTGCCTATGTCGATGCTTGTTGTCTTGGTCGTTAAAGGACAGACCAAACATCTCCCACATGGATGGTGTCCCATTACGGGAGGTAAGTCCCACAAGGTGCCCACCTCTCTGGTAGAAGTCTCTCGAGGACGGGTGTGTATCAGGCGGTCCCTTAAATTGCCCGACCTCTTAAATGCAAAAAGGGGAAACTCAATCTTATCATTGCTACTGTTTAGTATGCGCCAACGACGCCTAATGATTTTCTGGATACAATTGGATTTTGTATTATAGGTAGTAACCAGAGTCAGGCGATCCAGTTTGGTCTTCTCTCCTTTCGGTTCAAGAAGTGCCTCACGATGATTGTTGGCTGCACGTTTCAACGATTGTTTGATGAGTTTCCTAGGATAATGTCTACTGGTTAGCTGTTCCGATAATTCCTCTGCATGATGTGCAAAGGTTTCTGGAGTTGAACAATTCCGCCGAACTCGGAGGAATTGCCCAAAAGGCAAATTATCGCGTAGGGATTTGGGGTGCTGACTCTCGTATAGAAGTAGCGAATTTCTTGCCATCGGTTTTCGATACAATTCACTTTCGAGACCTGTCTCCGTCGTGTAGATGGAGAGGTCCAGAAAGGAAACCTTCTCTTTGCTTGTTTCGATGGTAAAGTGTAAGAATCGTTCTGATTATTCAGCCACCGATGGAAGTTTGTAACTGAATCTATGTCCCCTCTCCACACCACTAGAACATCATCTATATAGCGTTTCCACCACAATATAGACGAGAAAAAGGGGTTAGTTGGTTTTAACACTGTTGTCTGTTCGAACATATGGACATACAGGTTTGCTAATGAAGGAGAAAAAATGCTGCCCATGCTCGTCCCTGAAACTTGATGGTATACCGTGTCTTCGTACCTGAAAACATTTTCTTTCATAGCTATGGTGGCTAAAGGCATAATGAAAGGTACAGGGGTGATAGAGTCAAGTTCAGTGTCACCCAGGATGGATCTGATGGTCTCCAAAGTCTCATCCTGGGGGATCGAGGTATACAGGGACTCGACATCTAGGGAGACTAGATAGTCTTTCTCCTGGTTGAAAGGGATATCCGGGACTGTGGATGTCCCGCCCTGCCCAGGATGTGCGGTCGGCAGGCCCAGCTCAGGGCTTTCCCTGCTCCTAAGGGCAAGCAGGGCCTGGCAAGGCCCAAGAAGCAGCCCTCTTTATCTCTGGCTGGGAGGGAGGCTGTGTTGGTACCCTTAGGTCAGAGTTCCAGCGTGTCCCGGGCACTAATCTGCGAGGTGGGCAGGGGGATATGGGCTCCATGGACATGACGGCCAGGGGACGGTCTAGACCGGACTCTGGTCAATCATGCATGGTTGGGCCTATGTGGCGACTTTGGGCTGCTTGGTTGGAAACACCAGAGCGTGGACCCAGTGAGGGTTTCCAAGCCTATGAGTGGAGAGAATGGGGCTGGAAAGGGTCAGGGAGCCAGCAGGCCCAGCTCTACCAGCCCACCAGGGGAGTGGATGCTGCCCCTGCATGTCTAGGTTCTAGGATTTGAAGGGGCCTCGCAGCAGGGCATTAAGGTGGGTGGCTCGGTCCATGGCACCCTCCTCTAGCCATCTGCCACTTTGCAAGGGTCCCGGGGAAGCTCCCCACAGGTTTGGCTGGCCTGGGCTACGTCCCTGGGCCTGCCGTGTGGCTGAGTGCCCAGGATGGCGTCCCGCTGCCCTGGGAGACCTCCCCAGCATGTCCGGGCACAGTAGCACCGACATGGGTCAGGGGCCCCTTTGGGCCCCAGGGTGGGGCGCTCCTTTCCTAGGCTCGGTCCCCCAGGCACGGGAAGGAGGTCTGTCAGTCCCGTACAGGCCTCCCTCACTTTGCCTGCTTGTCAAGGTGCACACAGGCTCTGGGTCGGAGGCCCATGGGGCCCCCCTCACTGATGGCTGAGGCCCAGGTGGGGCATCGAGCACCCGGGCCCTCATGCCGTGGAGCCCATTTGCCCTTTCAGTAGTGCACAGTGTGACCAAATAGCCGTCCTTCGAACCCAGCCATCTCGTTCGCTCCTATCCCCTTGGTCATCTGGTTGCACACAATGCTTTTCCAATGGCGCTACCAGGTGCTGGGCGGCCCTGGAAGTCCCGATGAGGACTCTTTTGCCTCCCTGATCCCAGCCAGGGCTCCAGGAGGTCAGGCGTGTTCGCACCTTCAGTCCCCTCCATCACCCGATGTGAAGGGATTACAAAAAAGAAGGATATTTTTTTTCCAGATTGCTAGAGAGAGGGTACCTTGGACCTCCTGTAGGTCTGGCAATTCTGAGCCAGGGGAAGTCAGAGCAATGGTCCGCGCCTGCCTCCCAGCCCTTCCTGATGAGCGAGTCTGCATGCCACAGGAGCGGGCAGGGACGTAAAGTCGGCATCCCTACACAGGGCAGCCTGCCTGGGAGGGTCCGGCCGGTGCCACGTACTCTGTTCGATTGGGCAAGCTTGGTTCATTTAGGGATAGACTGCTTGGCCAGCCTCTGCTGTTGTTTCAAGCAAAGAGCTTCCACCCCACATGGACCGTCTGACTAGAGGGCCTGCCGCCTGGTGGAAGCCCTTTTCCTGCCCAGTAGACCACTTATTTACACCCATAATGGCCACAAATTTCATAAATAAAACAAGACCGAAACAACAAAAATATATTCAGTAGAACCGGAGTTGTGAATTTTTAAAGAATTAACTGCTAGCCGAAATGGAGGGCGGGACATACACAGTCCCAAATTAGTCTGCTGAAGTTTTACCTTCTCAAGTTTTGTACCAACAGTCCCATTCCCATTGAAGAGGTTCGCCTGGAGCAAGGAGAGCATCGCGGGCAACGTGGCGCGAAGAGTAGGCCAGGCATTGCAGACAGGCAGGCCGGAGCTTTACGTTGGTGGTACCCCTTGGACTGTAAGTGCTTCTATGCAAAGAGGTGGGCTGGTGGTGGCTCGCGCTAAATTTCCCCACTGTAGGTAGTCTGGAGCCAGCACAGGCGAGGCAGGGTATTTGTGCACTTTAAAGGCATGCCTCTGATGTTTCTCCCCCTTGAAATGCACAACTGTGTGTAAAAGAAGGACCTGACACCACCACTTCAGTACACTTCTGGACCTGTGATACTCTGCCAGGAAAAAAAGACTACTGTGCTGCTACAAGGACTACCACTCTGCTTGACTGGTGCTCTACAAGGAACAGCTGCCCTGCTGCCCTCTTGCCTGGGGAAGAAGAACTGATTCTACAACTTCATTTGAACCCAGGACACTAGAGTGACTCAAAGGGCTAGTCCTCTGGCTTCCTGATCTGAGCCTCGGGGACATAAAAGGTTCCCCAACAGGTTCTGGACCCGACTTCAGTAAGTTCCTGACCCCCAAGTTATGCCTCTCATTTCCTGGACCCTTGGTGTGGCTCTTGAAATCAAGAATCGGGGTTCTTCGCGACCAGGCCAATGTGCACCGGAACTGCGTTGCTCGCTCCGAAAATCGGCGTGAACTGCCACAAGCCTGTCTCTTTGTACAGAATCACTATCAGCCCAAGGAGTACCGCAAATGTAAAGCTCCAGCCCCACTGTCCGCGATGCCTGGCCTGCTCTTCGTTTCACGCCGACCACCACCCACAATGCTCTCTTTGCTCCCGCCAACCCTCTTCAACGGGAAAGGGACACTTGGCACAAAACTAGAGAAGCTAAAACGTCAGCGTACTAATTTGGGACTGTATATGATCCGCCTTCCAGTGCAGTCAACCTGAACATTTGACTTTGACCCAGTCCAGCACGACCAGATAGCAGTTGGCGCTTTATTGTTTTAAGCGCTATATTGCAGTTTATTCTTTAAAAAATCATAACTCCAGTTCTACTCATTAGATTTAGTCGTTTTGGTCATTTTTAATTATTAAATTTGGCTCTATTTTTCTAACTAAGGGGCTCATTAGGATGGCGGATGGAAGAGCCACAGCGGCCCTGGAGTACGCGGAAAATGCCTTTTCTGGGTCCGCCTGCCGCGGACACTCCGTCCGCCATATCAGGATAGGAAAACGTGTCAAATTTCCGTCCGCGATGGAAAAGCACGCACTGCCGCCGAACTACACATGACCACGCGGCGGACGGAACACATCCGGAGGCTCCGCCGTACGTACTGACGTCTAAGACCGTCCCCCAAATCAAGATGGCGGAAAATACACATAAAACCGCTGCGGAAATACAACCTGTCTGAACACGGCGGATTCCCCACAGCGAAGAAAAGATACATAGCAGAGAGACCCACCACAAGCTGCTCGCCACCATGGACCCAGCGCTACACGCTTTCCCGATGCTCTTCGCGATCCACCACGTCCTAGTCTTGGCCCACCATCGACGCCGGCGCAGGTAAGGCACAAACCATTGGCTGCATGGAGGGGAATACCTGCAAGGGTCGTGACGTAGGGAGGGGGAGTGTCATGTTACCGAAACCACTGATGAGAAGCAAATAGAAATACACATTTGTAGTACGCTAACATGAATGACAACGACAAACCACGAGACATGATAGACGACCTTTATTCCACATAATAGGGGTATAATCACAGTGTATGCGTGAGCATGGGCAAAGTGGGCACCAGAGCATGAACATCAGAGCCAGCACATCAGAGGGCAGAATGCAGTATCAGAACATCAACAGGGCATTGTGGAGTACAGAGCAGGTCCATCAGAGGCAGCACGTGAGAGTGAGAATGCAGTATCAGAACATCAACAGGGCATTGTGGAGTACAGAGCAGGTACATCAGAGGCAGCACGTGAGAGTGCAGAATGCAGTATCAGAACATCAACAGGGCATTGTGGAGTACAGAGCAGGTACATCAGAGGCAGCACATCAGAGGGCAGAATGCAGTATCAGAACATCAACAGGGCATTGTGGAGTACAGAGCAGGTACATCAGAGGCAGCACGTGAGAGTGCAGAATGCAGTATCAGAACATCAACAGGGCATTGTGGAGTACAGAGCAGGTCCATCAGAGGCAGCACGTGAGAGGGGCCAAGTGCATCAACAGTCCATAGCACTGAACATGTCCATCAGAGGCAGCATGTGAGAGGGGCCAAGTGCATCAACAGTCCATAGCACTGAACATGTCCATCAGAGGCAGCACGTGAGAGGGGCCAAGTGCATCAACAGTCCATAGCACTGAACATGTCCATCAGAGGAAGCACGTGAGAGGGGCCAAATGCATCAACAGTCCATAGCACTGAACATGTCCATCAGAGGCAGCACGTGAGAGGGGCCAAGTGCATCAACAGTCCATAGCACTGAACAGGTCCATCAGAGGCAGCATGTGAGAGGGGCCAAGTGCATCAACAGTCCATAGCATTGAACAGGTCCATCAGAGGCAGCACGTGAGAGGGGCCAAGTGCATCAACAGTCCATAGCACTGAACAGGTCCATCAGAGGCAGCACGTGAGAGGGGCCAAGTGCATCAACAGTCCATAGCACTGAACAGGTCCATCAGAGGCAGCACGTGAGAGTGCAGAATGCAGTATCAGAACATCAACAGGGCATTGTGGAGTACAGAGCAGGTACATCAGAGGCAGCACGTGAGAGTGCAGAATGCAGTATCAGAACATCAACAGGGCATTGTGGAGTACAGAGCAGGTATATCAGAGGCAGCACATCAGAGGGCAGAATGCAGTATCAGAACATCAACAGGGCATTGTGGAGTACAGAGCAGGTATATCAGAGGCAGCACGTGAGAGTGCAGAATGCAGTATCAGAACATCAACAGGGCATTGTGGAGTACAGAGCAGGTCCATCAGAGGCAGCACGTGAGAGTGCAGAATGCAGTATCAGAACATCAACAGGGCATTGTGGAGTACAGAGCAGGTACATCAGAGGCAGCACGTGAGAGTGCAGAATGCAGTATCAGAACATCAACAGGGCATTGTGGAGTACAGAGCAGGTCCATCAGAGGCAGCACCTGAGAGTGCAGAATGCAGTATCAGAACATCAACAGGGCATTGTGGAGTACAGAGCAGGTACATCAGAGGCAGCACGTGAGAGTGCAGAATGCAGTATCAGAACATCAACAGGGCATTGTGGAGTACAGGGCAGGTACATCAGAGGCAGCACATCAGAGGGCAGAATGCAGTATCAGAACATCAACAGGGCATTGTGGAGTACAGAGCAGGTACATCAGAGGCAGCACGTGAGAGTGCAGAATGCAGTATCAGAACATCAACAGGGCATTGTGGAGTACAGAGCAGGTACATCAGAGGCAGCACAAGTACGTGTCCCAACCAACCCGTCCCAGGGACCACAAGAGTGCAACGCAGTTCTCAATGGACAATGGACACACCATGTGAAATAACATTTGAGTGAAGTGATCAGCGCCTCACATCACAGAATCAGGTGTACTGCGTGAACTACCTGCCTCGGACACACTGCCAGCACCAGCAACAGGAGTGTGAGCCACAGCCACAGCCCGAGTGACACACACATGGGCCACGGACCCAGACACACTGCCAGCACCAGCAACAGGAATGTGAGACACAGCCACAGATGTAGTCACTGACACGTGACCCACTGACCCAGACAGACTGCCAGCACCAGAAACAGGAGTGTGCAACACAGCCACAGATCTACTCACTGACACGTGAGCCATAGACCCAGATACACTGCCAGGACCTGCAACAGGAGAGGGAACAACAGAGAGTGTGCCACTACATGATGCATGACAGCAAACAACAGACACAGTGCCACTATCTGATAAATGAGAGTCAAATGCACCTGCGCCACTGGGACCACTGAAATGATGAGCCACAGGGCTGTATGGGCCAGGAGGCAGGGTGGCCCTGGGAGCTGGGGATAGCTGACCTTGAGCGACATCGGGGTGGGCAGGTGTCAATGGTGTGTGTCTGCGTTTCTTAGGGATGTGTGAGTGCACCCTGGACAGGACAGGACTGGTAAGTGGTGGTGACTCTAAACAAATATCACCCACCATAGGTGGAGCATCTGCAGCCGGGGATCGTGTTTCTGGCGACGTGCTGGAGCCTGCTTGTCGTTTGCTGTGTGTCTGCCGTCTGGACTTAGAATCATGTGTAATGGGGGATGCAACAACAGGGGACTCCCTCCTCTGCTTCTGACTGGGCTGGATGGGAGTGGAGGTATGGGGGGACTCCGCCGCGGAGACATCTGTTTGGCGTTCAGTTGAAAACATCAGCCTCAGTGCAGCCAGGGGTGAAGTATGCCTGTCCTTGATTGCGCCATTGTCCATGGTAGAAGCCTTGTCCGTAGGATGTGCCTTATCCTTAGGTGGAGTGTTGTCTCTGGATTTTGCCTGTGCCCTGGTCGGCGCCCTGTTCCTGCCAGCAGACTTGTCGTCTGTGGTGTACCTGTCTCCAGTAGACACCTGCTCTCTGTGTGTGTCCCTGGCCTTGGGAGATGGACCTTGCTCTGTTGTGTGCCTGTCCTTGGGAGTCTCCCTGCTCTTAGGAGGTGCCTTTGTCTTTTGACTGTCCTTGTCCTTGGGAGGGTCCCTTTCCTCTGTTGTTGGCCTGCCCTTGGGAGTCTCCCTGCTCTTAGGAGGTGCCTTTGTCTTTTGACTGTCCTTGTCCTTGGGAGGGTCCCTTTCCTCTGTTGTTGGCCTGCCCTTGGGAGTCTCCCTGCTCTTAGGAGGTGCCTTTGTCTTTTGACTGTCCTTGTCCTTGGGAGGGTCCCTTTCCTCTGTTGTGGGCCTGCCCTTGGGAGTCTCCCTGCTCTTAGGAGGTGCCTTTGTCTTTTGACTGTCCTTGTCCTTGGGAGGGTCCCTTTCCTCTGTTGTGGGCCTGCCCTTGGGAGTTTCCCTGCTCTTAGGAGGTGCCTTTGTCTTTTGAGTGTCCGTGTCCAAGGGACTGTCCATGGACTTGTGAGTATCCCTTGCCTTGGGAGTACCTTTTGTGTTGAATGCCTGTGTAGCTCCTGAAGGCATGTCCCCCAACAACACTTGTGGATCGTGTGTGTGTACTCCAGTGTATCTGACGTTGTCTTCTTGAACAGATTTAGCTGACCTAGGGGATGGGGTCTGTGCCCTGCGTGCCCTGACGTGCTGTCTGACGCTGCTTCTAGTGCAATAACCTGTATTTGAGTCCTGCTCAGAATAATCACTACCCCCTGAGACATCCAGTGGTGTAGATGGGGAAACAGAAGTAGCACCCTGTCCATGCGACTGTACTATTGCAGACGACACACTGCTTGCCAATGACTGCACTGTCCTGTGTAGACCATCAAGATCGCCATGCATCCCTTCCATGAATGCCACCACCTGCCCCAACTTCCTATCATGGTCTTGGAAAGCATTTGTCATATTGGTCTGCCCCACACACAGCTGTCGCAGCAGATCAACGGCCTCAGCACACAGTGCATTTTGGCTCACCGTGGCAGGGGCAGCGGTGCCTGCACCGAACGCCACTCTGCTCCCCCTACTCCTGCGGGCACGAACAGTACATGGTGCAGTTGGCGGAAGTGTGGGCCCTGTGTGCTGTGTTCCGACAGAAGGTGATGATTGCCCACTCCCAGTCTGTGACAACAGTGCAGGCTCACCAAGAGTTTCCGAAGATGAGGACGATGGTGTCTCCACATGCGAGTCCTCAGGGACGGTCCTGTCCCCCTCTCCGGCGCTGCCCTCCTCTGTGTCAGTCTGCGTGTGTGGGAAGTCTGACCCGGACTCATTTCCTCGACTAATCTCCTCCGTCTGTGGCTGAGTGTCCTCTGTCATATCTGAAATGCACATAAAAGAGGTGTAAGTCATGGGCACACTCACGTACAGAAGGACAAGGATTCCCAAATTCCATAGCTGACAAAGTTATTGTAGCACCCATCCTGCACACGGCCCACCTCTACCAGTCATCCTCACATTACATAAGCGTTGGTGGCCGTGACACATGTACAGCATGCGGCCAGGGCAGGAGCACGTACATCTGCACACATTTCCTGCCATGGGGTCATGGACCACTAGGGGATGTGCTTCAACACTCAACTACTAAGCAAGTGGCGTGTCAACATGGCCGACCTGGATGTCAAATGACACCCACCCAATGGGACCAACATGGCATCACAGAGATACATACGCACCACGGAACTCAATACTGTGTCTGTGCACCAATACATGCATTGCACTCACAAGTTTCCTACACAGACAGTATGCTCACCGCTAGTTTGCTGTTGATCAACACTCAGACGTTCGGACAGTTCAGGATGCATCACTGCAATGATACGGTGCATGAGAGGGGTCATGGAGCGTCGGGCCAGACGGGGCGTCCTTGGAATCATCCCCAGTGTCACTTCCGCTACATTCTTGCTCAGCTTGGAAATGTCGTCCCAGCGTTTGTGGCAGTGTGTATGTCGTCTGTTGCACACCCCCAATGCCCGTACTTCACGTGCAATGCTCCTCCACACGTCCTTGCGAAGGTGCAGCTTGACCTACCATGATGGGAGACAAAAGGGTGTAAGTCAGTGGACAGTTGGCCTGTCACACACATAGGGGCAACACGTATCTGTCAGCAGCCATGCACAATCCGGAACATATGTCGAGCCCACACTACACATCTAAGATTGCAGTAGGCAGGATTATTTGGCCCCCTCATGCACACCAACATGTCCCACACTGCACTTACCACCTGTCCGGGTGCGCCGTAGAGGCGTCCATAGTTGCGGAGCACACCGTCCACGAGGACATCAAGCTCCGCGGCGGTGAAGGGACGAGACCGGATCTCTTTGGCTCTCGACATGGCAAGATCACGGAGTATGGCACTAGAGCAGCAGTCGGTGGTCAGCTCAGCAGCAGCAGCAGGTCGAGGTGATGGTCACAGGCAGCAGTCGGTGGTCAGCTCAGCAGCAGCAGCAGGTCGAGGTGATGGTCACAGGCAGCAGTCGGTGGTCAGCTCAGCAGCAGCAGCAGGTCGAGGTGATGGTCACAGGCAGCAGTCGGTGGTCAGCTCAGCAGCAGCAGCAGGTCGAGGTGATGGTCACAGGCAGCAGTCGGTGGTCAGCTCAGCAGCAGCAGCAGGTCAAGGTGAACAGGCAGCACTGGTCCCCAGGGTAGGATGTGTGATTTTGGCCAACACACATATATAGGGCCCTCAGCACGTGTCAGTGGCATACGTCGCCAGCAATAGGTCAGCCCTGGAAGCGTGTTCGTGAAATGGGCCAATGACTGGCCCTGTTGTTGCGGTGCACTGCTTCCGCTACTTTCGATTGGGCATATGCGGCCAGCGTCCCTCTTCCCATTGGCTGCATGTGCACGGACCGTCACAGGCACACATCGGCAACCGCACGTGCAAGCTTCAGGCACGGATGCTTCAGTTGCAACAATGTTCTATCACTGGTGCCACCATGGCGGTGCACGTACTCAGCGGGGGAGGTGTAGGGACTCTGCCACAGGATGGGGTAGCTGTCCTTCCTCTGTACGGCGGAGTGTGGGTCGCCTGATTGCCTGATGTCCCGTCGCCTCTCTCCTTTGTGGCCCACTCACCCTGCTTGGGTGTGAGGCCGATGGACCTGCGTCGTGCGCTGGGTTAGGCTGGGTGGCAAAGGCAGGAGTCGTGGTACTGGTGGTACTGGTGGTACTGGTGGTACTGGTGGTACTGGTGGTGGTGGTGGTGGTGGTGGTGGAGACTCTGCAGATCACAGAGGCAGGTGTCGCTGGAGTCACACATGCGACGGTTGTCGGGCCCGGGAGTCCCTGTGAGCCAGATGGCCCTGGCTGTGTGCTTGGGCCCGCTCCATCCTCTGCACCGGAGCTGCCTGTGTCATCGTCACCAGAGAGTCCGGTATGTGTGGGAGGCGAGGCTTGCGGCCGGGTACTGGTTTCCCCAGTCAGTTCACGATCACCTGAGGGACAAGATAGAGCTGGTCAGTAATGTGGACATTACATGTTCATATAGATTTGTAGACATTTCTGTGTCCTGTCGCACACACCCCACACACCCCACCCTCCACCACCCTCCACCCACCACCACCACCCTCCCCGTGAACATGGGAGCCTGTTGGGAGTTGTAGTTTGGACCTCTCACACACCCACCCTCCACCACCACCACCCTCCTCGTGAACATGGGGGCCTGTTGGGAGTTGTAGTTTGGACCTCTCACACACCCCACCCTCCACCACCACCACCCTCCCCGTGAACATGGGGGCCTGTTGGGAGTTGTAGTTTGGACCTCTCACACACCCCACCCTCCACCACCACCACCCTCCCCGTGAACATGGGGGCCTGTTGGGAGTTGTAATTTGGACCTCTCACACACCCCACCCTCCACCCACCACCACCACCCTCCCCGTGAACATGGGGGCCTGTTGGGAGTTGTAGTTGTGAGCTCTCACACACCCTACACACCCTACCCTCCACCACCCTCCACCCACCACCACCACCCTCCCCGTGAACATGGGAGCCTGTTGGGAGTTGTAGTTTGGACCTCTCACACACCCCACCCTCCACCACCACCACCCTCCCCATGAACATGGGGGCCTGTTGGTAGCCATGTTCATGTTTGTGAGTAGGTGTCCGACGTGCATGGGTTGGGGCATAGGAGATGTGTTTTCTCAGTTGTGTGAGCCTGACCATGTCGTACTGATCGTGGTGCTTGGTTTGTACTTACCAGCCTCTTCTCCTTCATCAAGTCCGTCTAGGCTCTCTGGGTGAAGTATCACCAGCACCTTCTCCTCCCAATCGGTGTAGGGTATGGGCTCCGGGGGTGTTCCTCCGCCAGTATGATTGGCTCTTGCATAGTTTTTGGCGCGGATGCCTTTCACCCGGGTCTTCAGGTCATGCCACCGCCTCTGAATTTCATGCTTCGTCCTCGGCACGGTCCCTGACGCATTCACCCAACTGACGATCCTGTCCCACATGTGGTTCTTTTGCGCCACGGACGTCTGCTGGACTTGGGCCCCGAAGATGTGGGGCTCAACACGGATTATTTCATCTACCATTACCTTCAACTCGGTCTCCGTGAATTTAGTTTTTTTTGGGTGCCATGGTGTGTGGTGCTCAGTGTGTGGGTTGAGTGAGTTGGGGGGTGCAGGTGTGTGGTGTGTGATGTGTAGGAATGGTGTGGTGGGTGTTTGTGTGGTGGATGTGGTAGGGTGGTGGTTGTGTGTCTTCTATTTGAGTAAGCTGTATATCGATTAGGGCCTCTTGCTAGCAGCAATGCTGTGATGCAAAGGATTATGGTAGTGTGTGGGTGTCATTTTATAGTCGTGTCTCAATGGTTGTTGGCAGTCAGGTGGTAGGTGGGCGTGTTGACTAGTGTGCATTATTGGGTACCTGGGGCGTGTCATGGTGGCTTGTGCTTGGTGTTGGTGTATCGGGGGGGGCGTTGTCAATGTTCGTATGTTTGCTTTGTACTTGCGGTACACTTTCTGACATTTGTTTGACATTAGGGATGTTGTGCGTGTTGGCCTTCCGCAGTGATGCACTGTTTATCGTTGCATTCTTTCCGCTGCGGACGTGGATGGCTGTGCGTTCCATGGTACAGGCGGATTTATCCTAATTGCGGACACGGAGTATTCACAGGTATGGCGGTAAATGTGTCTTTTTCCGCGGTCATTTCCGTCCGCGGCGGTGGTTGTTCATTAGGCTCCGTCCGCCGCGGACGGAGTTAGATGTGTTCCGTCCACCGCGGACGGTGTTTGTTATGATCCGTCCGCCGCGGTCGGAGTTTCGTGACATGATTATCCTAATCGCAACTGCGGAATCTCCGCGGCGCAGCCAGGAGTAAAATTTCCCCGACCATGGCGGACAGTACCCATTTCCGCCCACCATCCTAATCGACCCCTAAGTGTGGGATCTTTTTGTGTGGTGCATTCACTGTTTTGCTGTTCGAAGTGTTGCACAAATACTTTACATATTGCCTATAAGTTAACCCTGACTGCTCTGTGCCATGCTACCAAGAGGGTTTGAGCACAGGTTAATATAGGGTTTGCGTCTTTCTTACCCTGACTAGGATTGTGGTTGCTGCTTGACCAGGGCTCACACCCCAGTCAACCAGTAACTCAATTTCTAGCATTGTTTGAAAATAATCTTAGATAATTAGTGTCTTAATTATGCATAGAGTCGTAACTAATAAACTAATGATGTTGTACTTGGAAGAAATTACTTAGGTCACTCAGAAGTTAAACATAGAGCTATGAATAGTTATGCCACATTTTTGTGAAATACATCTTTATCATCCATTGTTTAAGAAATGTTTCATTTGAGCAGTATATCTCCAGAGTGCAGTTGATGAGGGAGCAACAGGGAGATTTATCTTACCTTAAGAAATGGATTAGTGCTAAAGATTTTAAAAAGTGATGCTGCTGTTTCTTATTAGCCAGTGCAAGACTAACCATGATCAGACCATGCTGAATTTGCAGAATCTATTAATAGCGTGTGTGAGTTGTCTATAAAACCTTCCGGTTTCTGTCTTTCGGGAGGATTTTTCTCATTATTTTCATGGGCGACTTGCCATGCTTGTCTTTTGTTCTTAAACTTTGCTAATGGGATGCTGTCAGCACTCTTCATGAGTTTGACACTTAGAATTTATATTTCATATAATTCTGTACTTCTTGATTGAGCCTTCATGGTATTTCATGCATTTTTCTTTGTACTGCATTTTGAATATTCTGTAATAAATCCACATTTTTGCCTTATTTTTGATGTAGAACTCAATTTTTTATGATTCCAATATTTTATTCAGTCAACTCTGCTAAATTGTGTATTCCTGATGAGGTGTGTAGTCTCTAACTGCTAATCAACTGGAGCAGAATTATTTTAGTAAAATATCAGGGTAATTAAATATTGAGGTTCAGATGATTATTGGTGTTCGACTCCTACGCAGGCATTAGTAAGGTTAGTGTCTCTTTCATCTGATCCTGGCAGTAGTACACCAAGAGGTGCCATGTTAAGGCTGAAGATGACAGGAGGCAGTCTGTAGCCCTGGGAAACGAATATATGATGTCACAACGCAAATCATGACAACGCATGCTTTCACATCGCAGTTTTTACAACGCAAATACCATTACAACGCATGTTTTTACAATGCAAGCACTTGCAATACATGTTCATTGAGATATATTAAACTACCATTACAACGCATTCCATTACAATGCATATTATTACAACACATACCATTACAACGCATAATATGTTTTCATTGTTTATGACTAAAATTTCAGTAAGTTAAATTTTTTGCATCCGTCCCCAGGGACGGGATGCAAGGGAAATAGGGGTTTTGGGTGGGGGAGACTATTAATACCCAGGTATTAAATTTATTACTCAGGTATTTTTAAAGTACCTATCCATTAAAATACCTGGGTATTAATAATAAAATCAAAAAATATTTGTGAAAGTACGGCTACATTTACACATATATTTACAGCATTTTTTGTATAAAATACACACTAATGTCAGAGGCAAGAAGAGATTATACATACAATCAATTGGAAGCACATAAATCGGCAGTCCTTCAACTATTTTTATTGCAGCCCCTGACCCACCATCCACTTAAAATAGCTGACATTCCAAGTGTAAACAAACAAAAATACAAATATACATTATGTCAGGTTGTGAATCATGCGAAAAAATTGTTTTAAAAACTTATTTTCTTTTAAGTTCTCTTTTACCCCCAAAAATGTATAAAAGAAGCTGGCCACAAATTTGTGCTCAGTGGTACACTGACTTCCATGGTGACCACATGCAGCAGGAGTAGCAGGATAATTTTTCCGACTTTCCAGTTGAACACTGCCAGCTACAGACCGAAGTAACTGTATGTTTACAAATAAACAGCTTCCAAATTATTACACATAATTCTTAAGTACTTACAATATATGTTTAACTTATTTACAGCATTTACTGTATTTGAAAAGCTGCCCCATGTCTACTGCAGATATTCCTGAAATATTCTTTCTTTTGAAAAGTAAGTGAATAAAAGAACACAATGTATTTAAAAGTAAAAAGCCCATAAGCAAATAATAAATTATTAAAATGATCCTTTTAGAGATTGAACATACAGCAACACCAAATACCAACCTAGAACAAAAAAACCTTTCATAAATCAACTGTGAGTAAACTGTAAAAATGATCTGAACAAAAAATGATTTTTTATTACTATCTGAAATAATATATTAGCAGGTACTGCTCAGGGAATGTGCTTGATGGTGGTGGGGGCAAATTAACTATTCCAACATCGACCACCGACCGGTGCTTGCTCAGGGAAAGTGCTGGATGGTGGTGGGAGCCAATTTACTATCCCTACTGCCACTGATGCTAACCTCAGGGAATGTGCTGTATGGTGGTGAGGGCAAATGTACTATTCCTACTCTGACCTATACTTGCCTCAGGAAAAGTGCTAGATGGCAGTTGGGGCAAATTTACCATTCCTACTCCGACCAGTGCTTGCCTCAGGGAAAGTGCTGGATGGTGGTGGGGCAAATGTACTATTCCTACTCTGACCAGTGCTTGCCTCAGGGAAAGTGCTGGATGGTGGTGGGGGCAAATTTACTATTCCCACTCCGACCAGTGCTTTCCTCAGAAAAGTGCTGGATGGTGGTTGGGGCAATTTTACTATTCCTACTCCAACAGGTGCTAGCCACATGGAAAGTGCTAGATGACAGTCGGGCAAATTTACTATTCCTACTCTGACCGTTGCTTGCCTCAGGGAAAGTGCTGGATGGTGGTGGAGGCAATTTTACTATTCCTACTCCCAAAGGTGCTAGCCTCATGGAAAGTGCTGGATGATGATGGGGACAAATTTACTATTCCAACTCTGACCGTTACTTGCCTCGGAGAAAGTGCTGGATGCTTGTGGGGGCAAATTAACTTTTCCTACTCCGACAGGTGCTTGTCTCAGGAAAACTGCTGGACGGTGTTGGGTGCAAATTTACTATTTCTACTCTGACCGGTGCTCGCCTCAGGGAAAGTGCTTGATGGTGATGGGGGCAAATTTACTATTCATACTCCCACAGGTGCTAGCCTCAGGGAAAGTGCTGGATGATGGTTGGGCAGATTTACTATTCCTACTTGGACCGCTGCTTGCCTCAGGGAAAGTGCTGGATGGTGGTGGGGCAAATTTACTATTCCTACTCTGCCGGTGCTTGCCTTAGGGAAAATACTGGATGTTTGTGGGGGTAAATTTATTATTCCAATTCTGACAGGTGGCTGCCTCAGGGTAAGTGTTGGATGGAGGTGGGGGCAAATTTACTATTCCTACTCTGACTGGTGCTTACCTCACGGAAAGTGCTGGATGGTGGTGGGGCAAATTTACTATTCCTACTCCGACCAGTGCTTGTCTCAGGGAAAGTGCTGGATGATGATGGGGCAAATTTACTATTCCTACTTGGGCCGCTGCTTGCCTCAGGGAAAGTACGGGATGGTGGTGGGGGCTAATTTACTATTCCTACTCTTACTTTTACTTGCCTCAGGTAAAGTGTTGGATGGAGGTGCGGGCAAATTTACTATTCCTACTCCAACTAGTGCTTGCCTCAGGGAAAGTGCTGGATGGTGGTGGGGGCAACTTTACTATTCCTACTCCGGACGGTGCTTGTCTCAGGGAAACTGCTAGATGGTGGTGGGGCAAATTTACTATTTCTACTCTGACCGGTGATTGCCTCAGGGAAAGTGCCCGATGTTGGTGGGGGCAAATTTACTACTCCTTCTCCCACAGGTGTTAGCCTCAGGGAAAGTGCTAGATGATGGTGGGGCAAATTTACTATTCCTACTTTGACCGTTGCTTGCCTCAGGGAAAGTGGTGGATGGTGGTGGGGCAAATGTATTATTCCTACTCTGCCGGTGCTTGCCTCAGGGAAAATGCTGGATGCTAATGGGGGCAAATTTACTATTCCAATTCTAACAGGTGCTTGCCTCAGTGAAAGTGTTGGATGGAGGTGGGGGAAATGTACTATTCCTATTCCGACCGATGCTTGCCTCAGGGAAAGTGCTGGATGGTGGTCGGGGCATATTTCGTATTCCTATTCCAACGGTGCTTGCCGCATGGAAAGTGCTGGATGGTGGAGGGCTAATTTACTGTTCCTACTCCCACAGGTGCTAGCCTCAGCGAAAGTGCTGGATAATGGTGGGGACAAATTGGTTATACCTAAGTTAAAAATTAAAAATGTAAACTGTAAACTTCACATTTTTGATCCTGTTCTTTGTCAAGCATGCAATTAAACAGTGTTTTTTACAATTCTCAACAGAACAAAATCACATTAACCTACCAGTGTAGAGAAACAGATCCTTTACCACAATGATCAAATCAAGCCCATCAACACTGAAGAAGCCAAACTATACAAGGTAAAAATGATGACAAACCACAATTATAATTTTTTTGCAGGTTTCAAGTTAAGAAGCATTTTATTTGAAAAAGTATAATTGCAATAAAAATTGGAGCATCACAAACAAAAACAAAATGGCTTTTTTAGTACGTAAGGACTAAACTTTTACTTTGCATGCTAATTTCAAAACTAACATTTTCATAGCAGAAAACTAAAAACATTTCTTCACTTTTCTTCAGAACCAAAGAAGCTAATGCTCTAAACACCTCAGAAAGAACAAGTGAAAGAAAAATTAAAAGAAAACCAGCATCTACACCAGGACTTTCTGTCCACACAACAGAAAATAACCTTTTTTCATCAACTGTATCAGGGTAGCAAACACTTCCAAACCAACATTAAAAGCCAATGCAATTAAATCCTGGTTCAATTTTGTTTAAAAAAAGCTGTAAAATAATTAATGTACACTAACTTTAACCGTGCACGCAACACATAAAATCACTAAAACAATATTTTCTCTATTTCTTCTTTCTGCAGAGAATGGCAGCAAGAAACAAACCAAGCCAAATATTTGAAATCAAGCAGGGGAAATAGACTGTTAAGTTACAGTGTCTATGTTTATTGTAAGGAGAGATTAACTGGGCTCAGGTGTCATTGCAGGTGTGTGCATTATTACTCATCCCATTGCACAGGCAGAGCAGTTACACTGAGCATAACTACTCGCCTCTGCAATGGAGATAGAGGTAAGAGAATATATAAATGAAATGAAAGCCCTGGCATCCCCCTCCAATAAACCCTGTGGCTAGTTTTTGTGGGAGGTATCACAAAAAATTCCTATCCATGTAGCAAGTTGTATGCCCACAATCCCCACTCTAAGCAGAATTGTACAACATAAAAAACAGGCAAGTAACCCCTTACGTGTAACACTCCAAACCTTCTCTTTGATATTAACATTCCTCCTGAACTTACAGTAACTGTAACTCATGAGAACTTTCTTTTGCATGACAACTAAAACCCTCCTAAAAGAATTCTAATCTTTAGCACACCCCATAATCTTGTTAAGTTAGAGACTATTGATATTTGCATGATGGATGGGACGTTTAAATCCACACCCCAACTATTCACCCAAACATATACTATTCACGAATACATTAATCATACTGTGGTACCCTTAGTGATTAAAACTAAAACCATGACCAAAAGTCGTAGAAAAGTGTTAATTGACTCTGAATTACCTATGATTAACACAACTACCAAAATGTTCACAGATACCCAAATTCAAGGACTTTTGTCCACTGTTCATAGGCTTATTGGAGAAAAAAAAAACATCCTTAGTTGAGGATTACATGTCAGACAGTAAACTGTAATTAAAATTGTAGAGACTAACAGCACTTTGCTTTGTTCCTCCTGACAGTGTATATGAATACTAAATACATATTACTGAATCTGGCTAATAAAATGCAAGCGAGGACAAATTGGCACCCCTTCTAAATTACTTTGAAGACACTTGGATTGGCCATCTAAGCAGGTCAGGTCACAGGAGGAAACTCAACCAGCTTAGAGGGAAGAGCAAAAACAAATAATGCCATAGAGGAATGGCACAACTCCAACAAAAAATCTATAGGTAAGCCACATCCTAACTTCTATTATTTTGGGGAAATTTTGAAGAAGGAGCAAAGTTTCCATGAAATGAGAATTGCGCAATCATTGACTGGTAGTCTGAACCCACGAATTTCAAAAAGAACAAAAGAAATGTCCGAGCGACTATTGGGTGCAATTCAACAATTTTTGTTGATGGTGGCTTCGGACTACCTAGACAATATTGCACACATCCTACATTTCTAATCTACACTAACCCTAAATCACCTTACTTGCCTGTTTTGACAATTAATTTCCCTAGTTCAATTGGCATTTTTCTAATAACTTTTAAATGATCAATTAAAATTTGGGTTACTTACCTTCAGTTGTCTTCTTTTTTCAACTCTTGGACTTGTGTACAATACCATATTTCACCAAGAGTCTTGTGCAGTCCGGTAATCCATAGTAAATAATCCATAATCTGTGATGCCAGCCATTTCCCGAGTTAAACTGACCAAAATGGACACAGTTTGGCAAAGCCATTTTTTACAGCAAAAAGTGTACTGAAAACTGTACTGTGCTCACCTAAAAAAATCTCATCTGGAAAAAAAATCCAGGAAAAGAAAACTTGTTTGGCAAAAAGGCAACAAGAAATCCATCGTTGCAATCCTCTCTCAATCAAAAACAAGAAAAAGAACACGAAAACAAATGCTATGAAAAATTAGCTGCAAAGAAATCCATTGATACAATCTTCTCTCAACCAAAATCCAGTATAAGTTCCAAAAACCATATATCCCTGTTTTAAAAATATCCCAAAAAGTATTTCTGTGATCCATTATATCTGTGTCCATGTTCCTTCAATCTACCCGAAAAACTGCAATGACCCAAATCCTTAATTTCAAAACCTGTTGCATCAAAAAAATTCAAAAAGTATTGCTTTCATAACCCATGGTTTAATAGAAAAGGTAATCATTCTTTTTAAATAATTATAGTTCTATTAAACCAAAAGTGTTATGAAAGCAATAAGTCGACATAGGTCTACCACTGTTACCTGCATAGGAAACATTTTTTGGGTTAAAACATACAAAAATATCAAAATACAACTATCCTAGTTCTTACAACCTCCCTCATCTCTCCTAACAATAAACTATGCCACCCTTAACCTATTTTTAATAATTTTAATTTGCCTTACCTGTATGCAGCTCTTCTTTGCTTCTGATCCTGACAGCGACGAACTTCGCACTGACGAAACTTATGTACAAGCGGCAACGTCATCTCTTTTTGTAAAAAAGAAAAAAGGACAATTTCTCTGATTCATTCCTATGGGAAACCATGGGAAAATCTACAAAATATTCAAAAGTATATGTTAAAATACAGTTTGAAATCCATTTTTATAAAAAAAAATAATACCTGTTTTTTTTAAAGAACATTTTTGGATTATTTTTTAAAACTATTATAATTTTTTTAACGTAATAGTTTCCTACGATATTATTACTGTGTCAATTTTTGGTTTTGTAAAATATCAGTTATATTTATGTTTTTAAACATTTTCTATAACTATTTACGCTAAATTATGTTGCACATATATGCTTTTATTTATATTAATATACTTTTAAAAGATTATGATTTTATCAAATTAAATAAAAAAATTATATGTAATTTTTTTAATGAGAGCTTATAAAAACACCTGGATAATAAATCTCTACTCTACCAAAAAAAACTGTGTTTAGATGCATGTCCCTTTTAATAATTTTAATATTAGATATATTAATTTAACAATTTTACAATAAATAAAATTATAACTTAAGTAATAATGAATTCTCAAGTATTACAATTAATACCTGGGTATTAATAGACCCCCCACCCAAAACCCCTGTTTCCCGTGCATCCCGTCCCAGAGACGAGATGGGAAACCCTTTTTATAAATATTTTTGTAATTATTTTTAAAATGTTCAAACAGTAAAACTACATATTAATTATTACTCACGTATTAAAAGTAATGCCTGAGTATGAATACACTTTCCCACCCAAAATCAATGTTTCCCAATCATCCCGTCTCAGTGGATAAGTGCAAAGCATATTTAATTTCTTTTTTTTATATATATTATATTTTATATATATATATATATTCACTGAAAAAACCATAGGTTATACACCATATATAGTTAGGAATTAGCATTTACAAAACCTTATTTTACTCACACAAAACCATTGAAATTCGCATATATAGTTAGTTGCACTAACTATATATCGCGCACCCGCAATCCACTGCTGATCATGTCACATATTACATCATTCATGACATGGTCAATGACATCACTGATGACATCACTGATGACATCTCAAATGACATCACTGATGACATCACTGATGACATCTCAAATGACATCACTGATGACATCACTGATGACAACATCCAGTGACTGTATGTTTCTGTAAAGTTAAAATATGTCTTACATATTGAAGAATGAGTGGATTCATAAGTGTCTGGATGAAGGATTTAGTAGGTGCATGACTGACTGTATGAGTGAGTGATTAAATGTGTCTCACTGAGTGCATGGGTTAGTGACTAAACTGTCTTAATTTGTGCATCATTATATCTGTTGTTCTGTAAACTGCTGCATGTGTTGATCAGTAGCTATATGAGTGACTATATGGGTTATTGATTGGTTGCCCAAGTATTTGTATGGGAGACTGAGTGTGTGTGTGGGTGGCTGGGAGGTGTATGACTCTGTGCATAGATGTGTGAGCAGTTGATTCACTAGATGTATGGGTTCAAAAGTGCATGTGGAAACAGCTGTATGGGCGGTTGACTGTGTGCATGAGTGTATTGGTGAGTGAATGGATATCTCAGTGCTACATGTCAAAGTAAGTACATATGTAAAACACAGTACATTTGAGAGTTGACATATATAAATAACTGTGCATAAGAGCCAGTGAATGTGTGAGTGGCTGTATGGATCATTGTGAACTTGTATCCGGGATTGTATAAGAGAGTAAATATGTGTTAGTATATGTTTGAATAAGTAAGGTGTGTATAACTGTATAGTTGAGAAAATGGAGGTGTGATTGATTCTTTGCATGACTGACTAGGTGTGTGTGTAACTTGATGGATGAGTGACAGTCTGTGAGTGTCTGTTTACAATGAGTGTATCTAAGGTTATATTAGAGTCTGAAGAGGTTCATCATATTATCACATGAATGATGTCATCAGTGATGTGATCAGTAATGTCAAATGAGATGTCATCAATGATGTCATCAGTGATGTCATTTGAGATGTCATCAGTGATGTCATCAGTGATGTCATTTGAGATGTCATCAGTGATGTCATCAGTGATGTCACTGACCATGTCATGAATGATGTAATATGTGACATGATCAGCAGTGGATTGCGGGTGCGCGATATATAGTTAGTGCAACTAACTATATATGCGAATTTCAATGGTTTTGTGTGAGTAAAATAAGGTTTTGTAAATGCTAATTCCTAACTATATATGGTGTATAACCTATGGTTTTTTCAGTGAATTTTCAAGGTTTTGTAAATGCTAATTCCTAACTATATATGGTCTATAACCTATGGTTTTTTCAGTGAATTTCAATGTTTTTTTAATAGCAAATATCAAAAGCTTTAAAATGTATTCTTCTTTAAATCGAAAAATATATTTTGTATGTTTTTAATACAATTTTTTTATGTATATATATATTTTTTATTTTTTTTTTGTTTGGCTACCGGTCCGCGCACCGGGTAGCTTCCCGTTAGCTCAATTTGGTGCCGCGACCCGGTCCGCTAACCGGTAAACGTTCTGTTTGCGCAACTGCCGCATTAGAAAACAACATCGTGATGCGTCGCGTAAGCGCGACATATCGCGTTGTCGCGTAATGCGTCTTATGACGCGCCGCGTTAGCGCACCCGGAAGTGCTCCGGAGAGCGAACCGAGGCGCGAAGCGCAGCACCCCGGAAACGATCCGGGGCGTGGCACGGAGCGCGTAACGTAAGCGTAACAGGTCATGTGACTTGTTAATAAAACTTTTCATTGGTTCATTTCACTTTTGGTTTCCTAATGATGTAAGGCTAGGTCATGTGACCTAAAAATAACACTTTTCATTGGTTTAGAACATTTTTTTTTCCCAAATGATGAAAGCCCCCCCTTTTTTCTCACTCTGACTTTCAACTTTGTGAGAGGAAGACCTACTTTCCATATTTTCTAAAATGGCAAGTGTTGAAGCTGCAGCTGTTGGAGCCAATCCACCACCACCACCACCACCAAAAAAGGATGGACCACCTCCTCAGGTCATCCTTAATCAAGAGGAGGAAGAAGAGGAAGAAGAGGAAGAGGAGCAAGAGAGGAGACAGTTTTTGCCTGAAGAGCCAAGGAGGTCCCATGTGAAGGATAGTTATATCTGGCAATTCTATACATTTCCCCGGGGCCAAAAAAAAGTAAATGCCCGCTACGTCACATGTCTGATCTGTGACAAGGCTCTGTCCAGAGGGACTGATAAAAAGTACAGCTTCGGGAATTACACCATGCATCGGCACATGGAGAGGTGGCACCCTATAAATTATAGTGCTGCGCAGGTACGTGACCTGCAGGAAAACCCCCCTCCTGTGGCCAGTACATCAACCGAACAGGCAGTGACGGGACCAGAGGCGAGGGAGACGGTCCCAAACATCCAGATGAACTTCGGCGTCGTGAAGCAAGTCTGCATTTTTTGCGGCAAATTAATTTGCTATAGGGAGAGTAGCATAAATCTAATCAACAGAGCTATTGAAAATCATGAATGTACAAAACGCCCCAGAAAGTAAATTATCTTTTTTTTTTGATGCTCCTGTTGAGCCCTTTATAATGAATGATTTTCGTTTCCCCCCCCTCAAGAAAACCAAAAAAAATATAAAACCGTTCAAAAAATACAACAAAATGTAAAAAAATGTTCAGAAAAAGTAATAAAAAAAATATAAAACAACAAAAACAATTAAAAAAAAGTTATTTTCAGAACTACCTCCCATTTATAAAAAATTGCTAGAATGTTTAGCACTCTGGCAATCTCTATTTCTTTTGATTCGCTTCCCGGTTCGCGCGCCGGTACGCGAACCGGAAGCGAAACAGAAAAAAAGTTTTTTAAAAAAAGGAAAGAGTGAGTATAAGGGAAGGAAACAGAGAGTAATGTTAAAAGAAAGACAGCTAGAGGGAGTAACACAGAGATACTGTTTAATAGATCTATTTACCAAAGAAAAGATGTAAGAGGGTATAATTGAGAAAAACAAAATAGATAAGGAAGTGAAAGAAAAAAAGGAGAGTAGAAGAATAATAAACAAGAGTTTCTTAGAGAATGCGAGTGAATGTTCAAATTAAGAAGAAAAACAGTAAAGGATGTGGAATGAGAGGTAGGGATAGAACCGGACTAAAAGAACAACCCTGAGGGAAAGTGTTAAGAAAACAGTGAGCGAAAGTAAATAGGAATAAAACAAGATGTATGACAGTGACTAAGGTTAAAACATGTGGAATAACAGAGAGAAAAAACAGAAAGCAGAAAAGAAGAAGTGACAGAAAAGGAATAATTGAAACAGCAAAGAAATGTAAATAACATAGTGTGCTTGAACTACAGGGAGAAAGCATAATGAACAAGTAGTGAAAGAGTGATGAGTCAGAGACAGTGAGAGTAATAGAGACGGAGTGAGTGAACAGGAGTGAGGAACTATGAGAACAGAGGGACTGAGAAAAGGAGTGGAAGGAGTAGAGTAAGTAAGTAATAGAAAAAGGAAATAATGGAAGTAGCAAAGGCAGGAAACTGAGGGTTAAAGAAATGAAGCAGTGGAACTAATAGAAGTTAAATGTGATAGAAATGTAACGAAAAGAGTACAAAACACTTACCTTATAATTGTCGTTAACTTAGTCACTTGTTATTTTTATACTTTCAATCTGTGAAAGAAAGAACAAAAATTTGAAAAATATTAAAACATGTATTTAAAAATTAGAAAAGACAATGGAAAAGATTGAAAATCATCCAATTTTACAAAGAAATAAAGTTAGAGATAAACATGCAGAAAAAAAATAGAAAGAAACGGTGATAGACAGTCAGAGACAAAAAGAAATTGTAATTGAGTAAATTACTAAGAGAAAAAAAAGGAAGATACTTTCAGTGACAGAAAAGAAGGATAGAAGAGAAAACTAAATTGAAGTTGTGTAAGCTACTAAAAGAAAGTGAGTAAGGTAAACTATATAAGGAAAGGGTGAATAAGGAAAAGAGAGTGAGGGAGAGAGGAGACAGAGGAAGTGAAGGAAAGAGTGTCAGATACAGACTGAGTGACGCAACAAAGAAAGATAAATGAGTGAGGGTGAGTTATACTAACTGATTGCACCAAAAAAGGAGAACCCAAAAATATTTAATTTAGAAAACAAAGGGAGGAAAGATGGAAAAGACAAGCGAAGCAGAAGGTCTAAAAGCTGGAAAATGGTGCAAGGGAGAAAAGAAAAAAGCAGAGTTGGAATAGGGAAACAAAGGTTGAAAGATAAGTGGAGTTAGAGAACAAGGGTGAAAGAGAATAAAACAAAAGGCAATGTGAGTATGTAAAGAGGATTGATAGAAGGTAGTAAAAGACGAGTGAGCATGAGACAAGACGAGTACAAATTAAAATTCACTATACAAAGTACAGAATTAATTATACATGTTAAATGGTTTATTTGTGCTGTTCTCAGAATATATCAAATTTCACTAAAAACAGTGAGTTGAAGGTATTCATCATATAACAGCGGGGAAAAAAAACCACAATCAAAATGATTGTGTTTAAAAAACCCATATAACATAACCAATCAGAAATCAGAACTCCTCAAAAGTAACTTACTTTCCATGATGTCGAAGAATGTCCTATGAACAGCTTATACTCTGTTGTGCTGTTATTATTTTCTGCCCGCCACTTTCTGAAAGAAAAGCTCCATCGTTTTGACAAATATGTTACATACAATAAATGACTTCTCGCTCTCTACCGCACTTCTCCTCAATGCCAAATAGTGTAAGAGCCATTTATAACTCTTGGAATTCTTCTAAGCAAATCCCGTCATTTTCTTTTTCCACAACTTTCAGAAAGAAAACGTTCAAGATCACTTTCACAATCCTGTACTAGTAATATCTCACCCTTCTTGCTCACTCATGTTCCACATTTCCTATGACACTGATACTGCTTACTATGAGGCACACTTACACTACCTCTATGACTACTACAATTATTTAATTCTCTTGATCACTGTTAATCACAAAGCAATTTAAAACAGTACATAAAATTATATCAACTCCTAGAATCATTATAGGCCAGTTACCTACCCTAAATTCTCTCTTCTGAAAACACAAAGTAAGAATGTTTTAAGTCAAAAGGCAACATTGTTTCATAGTCAAATGGGAATCATTTCCGAAACACCAGCTTTTTTTACATTTTAAATAAGCTGTGTAATAAGCGGATGTTGTCAAAGGACCATCATGTCATATAATAGCTGCAGTTACAAATGTTCTTCCTAAAATCAACGACTGTGTAGCCACAACATTTGTAATTAAAGTTGAAAACTTACTTTCATCAGGTTTATATAGTTGGAATTTTAAAATGACATTATAACCAAAAGTTTGTACAAATAATGTGGACAGCATTGCAGACTTACATTACCTCTACTCCATGTTTTGATTGGCTGCTTGAATGAGCTTATTAAAAGAAACAGTTTTTCTGAACTCATTCAAAGTGCAGTTATTTTTCCATGACGTCAAGTGTTATGGTAAGAACACCGTTTGCTTTGGGAAATACTCTGTTGTCCTTTAACTAATCGGTGCCCACCACTTTCTGTAAGAAAACCTTCTTTTTTTTCAGGAACTACTTAAAACTCAAAAATAACTTTTCACTCTGTACTACACTTATCCTCAAGGCCAAATAGTGTAGGAGCCATTAGAACCTCTTGAAATTCCTCAGAGCAAATCCTGAGATTCCTTCCCTAAAATTTTGGTTGTAAAAACACCAGGTAAGAATTTTTAAGGTCAAAAGGCAATCTTTTTTTGAGAGTTAAAACAGAATCATTGCAGAATGACCAGTTGTTTCCAGACTTCAAATAAGCTGTGTAATGTCCTGATGTTGTTGAAGGACCGTCATGATATATAATTGCTGCAGTTACAAAAGTCCTTCCTGATATTGACAACTGCGAAGCCACAACATTTTTAATTAAAGTTGTCAATTTTGTTCCATCAGGCCTACATCGTTGGAACATTAAAATGACATACTGGCCATATGTTCGTATAAATAATGTGGACAGCATTGCAGACTTACATTGGCTACACTCCATGTTTTGATCGGCTGCTTTTACTAGCTTATTAAAGGACACTGATTTACTGTCTGGCAAAGTTAAATATATAAATCTTTCTGAGTCTACACTAGTAGTACTTGATACCCTACAGTTCTCGCAGTCATGCTGCCATTGATAAGAAAGGCCAAACAGATGATCTACATCTACACCTTCATCTTGCAATACATCAAGCATATACATTAAAAACTCCTGACAATCTTGCTGAATATTTTGAGAGAATTGCGTTTGACCTGAACATTTGTCTAACAGATTTCGAATTTCAGACACTTTCTATTTTTGTTCTATCAGTGCTACATTTCTCTAACACAGAATTCAATAAACAGCAAAAACTTTGATCCGAATTGATCACAATCTGTTCTTTTAAAGTTTCTAGAGAAAAGACAACATTAACCACTACATTAGCATAGCAGTTGACACCAGAACTATTTTCAAATTGAAAACCAACAACATCTTCAACATAATCCATTTTCTTTCTGCTTATAATTTCGGGTTCATCGACTTTTCGTCTTTTTGCTACAACCTCCCTACTATTGGTCACATTTCTTCGTTTCCGGCCTACCACACGTTTCTCAAACAAAGGATATTGAGGCAAATGTGGCGCATACTCTCTTCTTAACCTATTGTATTCCTTAACACAATCTGGATCTGCACAAATGTTTGTGACATCACACTCAATCAAGTACAATCCCGATAAAGTTCTGACTCGTGACAATGCCACATATGCCATACCCTCCTTGAACACAGAACTGCCAATTTTCACCAATGCACTGTCTACACTTAAACCTTGCGATTTATGGATTGTCACCGCATATGCCAAGCAAACAGGAAACTGCTTACGGCGAACATATAAGTCTTTTACAAGCAAAAACCTAGCAGAGCAACGACCAATTAGCTGTACTTCCTCAATGCCATCAAATTTAATTTTTTTAAATTCAATTCCATCTCTATTTCTGTATTTTTCAAAATCAACAATATTACCCATTGATCCATTTACCAGACCTCTTTCAACATGTAAATTCCTTCTCAAAATGATACGGCAATTTAAGCACACATTCAGAGTCTTTTCAAAACCAGCAATTTTAGATATAGTCTTCTCTAATGAATCCAATTTAGATTTCAAATTCTCAGACAAAATAATTGTTGCTCCCATATGCTCTATTCTGTCAATAGCTTCCAGTTTCACAATCTCTTGGTTTTCTAAATTCAACATTTTGTTGTTGAAGATGGCACATTCTGAAAGAGTTGGCATCAAACATATTCCAGATTTCTTCTCAGTAATTTTCCGAAAAATATTCTCTGGCAGAACGTCTTCTTCTGGATACAAATTTGACAGTAATCGTGCATGTAAAGCTTCTTTCCCATGCTCGGTCACTTTTCCGATTCTAACATCTTGTAGAATATTCTTATAATCTTCATCCTTCGCTTGACGCATATTTTCACGCAGTTCAGCATAATTGAAGTTTAACCATATATTAACGTTGCCAATGCTCCCTAGGCACTTCCTGGTATCTTCATGTGTAAGTAGTTTAAACACTGGTTGTCCTTTCACTGGTGTCAGCTGCAGAAGATCACCGAAAACAATGATGTGTTTGCCACCAAATAACACATCATACTCTGTTTTAAGAACTTCTTGCATTCTCAAATGCACAAAGGCAAGCATGACATTGGAAACCATGCTTACTTCGTCAATGATAAGAAGTTTCATTTTCCTCAAGACTCTTGAAACTTCACAACAAGCATCTCCAGATAACTTGTGGTATTTTAATTTGTTATCATGCTCCACTGGCAGCATCAGTAGACGATGCAAAGTAATACCTTTAATGTTATGTGCTGCCAGTCCAGTTGGAGCGGTGACAACACAAGACAGCGATGACTCAGTCCTTTTCTGCAAATAACATGAAATTGCTTTAATGAGGAAACTTTTTCCAGTTCCTGCTTCTCCACTCACGTACAGTCGGACAGGCTTCAACGACGTACATGAGCACTCTTTCTTCTCATGACTTAATCCATGATCAATTTGGTTGGTAACTTCGTCATATATTTTCCTCTGCTCAACGTTGAGTTGTCTTTCCAAATCTTCTAAGTTAACCGCATCCTCCTGAGCATGTGCCATGGCTCTTTCCACTTCAATCATGGCAGTGGCAGCTTCATTTTCGATAACTGGTCCTCCTAGTGGATCCTGACTCAATGAAACTGAACTCTGACTGTCCTGAGAACTGTCTCTAGCAATCTCGGCTGCAATTGTTGCTTCCTGCTCGATTTCCGCATTCAACATTTCTAGATATTTTGGAAAAACAGGACATTCTATGGTGTCCTTGGCTGCATTGAAAGAGTCTTCGTAACAGAGGAAATCTCCAAGCAGTTCCTCTTCTGCACGCCAAGGCTTGAAAAGTTGCAAAAGAGCTAAATAGAAAAACTCTTTTCTTTCAGGAGATTCACCACTCAATTTTCGATGATTTACCAATTGGCATTTTCTTTGCTTGACCAGACATCCCTCACTTCCAATTACAGCATACACTCCTTTATCAATATATTCTTTGATGTTGCTCTTGAATATGTAATTTTGTAGAACCTCATACAGACAAACATTCTCGAGGTGACTGCTTCTATTTGGATAATATGTATCCAACATGTTGGTCTTCAAAATATCTGTACTGTTTGGCTCCTTTTCCGCCAAATACTCAATTTCCCGTACAGGTTTCAGAACTCGATTACGCGTTGCAGCAAGACCAAGACTCGCCCAAATGATACTCCTAGATTTGGCATAGAGGCTTGCTGAAGATAACCGGTCAGAACATTCGTAAGCTCCGATTTCTCGATGCGACAACATCTTCAGACTGAAACTGTACAACTTCTTACTGAGGCTCTTTTCATGGGAAATGTCCTCCCACATATCCTTCAATTCTGTCTTTTCTTTTTTTGTGATGTAAGATGTCACATACCGAGCCACAGCCATACAGTTATCAGCCACAAACTGTATATCCATGTTAGCATTCCACATGGACAAAATCACTGGGTTGTAGTCGTTGATGTACTTGGACTGTTCGTTTCTTTTCAAATTGTATGTATTTTTGGGTGATTTCCTCGTCACATTATGTCGCAGCGAAGGCATCAAACTGTTCACTCTTCCTTTAGAAATCACCGGTCGTGGAAAGCCGAAACGACATTTTGGGTAGAACTTGTCCTTGTTTCTGAATTTACAACGACAGTACTTTCCACAACGATGGCTTTGAAAGCGTAAAACTTGTTCTCCTAGGCTTTTGTCTTCCTTCGTCTTTGGAACAGCACATGTAGAATACTGTTCTATGAAACTCATCACTAAGTCATCCGGATCTGTTCCAAATTTGGGTGCATCTTTGATCCATAGCAGCATATGTATATGAGAAGCACCTCTTGCTTGATACTCCTTTCTCCAGAAGAAATCCAACACCTCTCCAAGAGGTGGATTTTTCTTGTTCATGATGAAAGACATCATAGCTTCAAATCTATGATTGAAGTACCTGCATACATTCACTGGATCCAAAGAGCACAGTTCTCCGGGTGTCTTGAATTCGATATTTTCAATGTTTCCATTTGCCTCTCGTAGAAATTCAAGTAAGTCTTCCCAGCCATACTCGGCACAGCTGAGAGTGAGGAACCATGTGGGAGTTCCTAAGTTCCTCAGCATACATTTTAAATCACCATGACGACGGTACCAGTACTCATTAGTACCACGCTGACATGCCATGAGATTAATCAGGTGAGAATCCAAAATACTGTCTTGCACATTGACTTTATCCATAAAGTCCTTTGCCGAGATATTTTGCATCTGTACACCACTTTTCAAGATGTGGTTCACTGCATATGACAGTCCAGACAGATCACTTTCAAACAGTAGATGAAACAAATAGGGAATGCATTGACGAAACCTAGGATCTTCTGCATACAATCGTAAAGTCCGGTATTCAGAAGCAGGAATTTGATCAGGTCGCTCATCATATCTTCCTCCTTGACCTGTTGGAAATAGCTGTGGGAAACACCGAGCTTCCAAACTTTCCTCCCAAACACTAATGGGACTCCCTTTGGCTTGTTTCATTTGAAACAACTCAATAGCATTCCCCATGACTTCCTTGGAATGCAAAGGATGAACACTATAATGTTCATATATTTCTTCATTTTTAGAGGCTTCTACTTTCTCAATTTGTCCAGCACACAAATCGCTGTCCTCTTCTTCACTTACTTCCTCTTCTGCAACACATACATTCTTGTAGTACTCATTGTTTTTCATCAAATACAATGTTGCCTTTTTGACTTTCCTAACATCCACTAAATCTTGCCAGATTTTCTTACTCTTTGTCGGAACCCCATTAACTAAGATAACCAGAGGTTCCTCTTCCACTTTCTCTACTCCAATTGTATTAATGTTTTTCTTCAAATCTAGAGGCAAATAAACAACTCTTCCCTTTAATCCTCTCTGTAAATCTGATGGAGGCAATTTCCTTGTCTTTGGCTCCATTCGTACAATAGCCTGAAAGGGATGGACACTTTGAATCAAAATAGATTCATAAGTATTTAAATCCTTCAATTCAGAAGGAATGTCAACCAATTCCAGATTATTATGAACCGCTCTAGCAGGCATCCGGTTTTGATTTAATTTGTTACAACAATAAGTACACACACGTTGATCCGATCCCAAATCAAAACAATTTTCTACCATCAAGTATGTTGCGAAATCCTTCCATTCACTATTATTTTCCCTTTCACTTTTTGCATATAAATCCACTAACTTAGTCTGATTCTTATAATAAGTGCGTCGACAACACACACAAGTGAAATTAGGCCTCTCACTTGATTTCACCTGAAACGTGGCAATTTCCTTCTGAAAATTATCTGTACTGGAAACCTGTACACTCTCTTCCACATTACCTTCTTCTTCTGGGTCAATTTCAACATTCTCCTCTTTACTTGCAAAGTAACAAAACTCAATTTCTTCACAAATATTCTTCACATCTACTTCAGAACCATGCAAAAGAGCACTGCTTAATTGTTTAAGCTTAATTGCTGGACTCTTAGCAAAATACAACATTCTCACTAATTTCCTCACTTTATTATGATGGACTGCTAGCATCCTGAAATGATGAAAAACACTCTGGCATACTCTCCTGGAAAGACAAGCCAGTGAATGACCATGTAAACCTGTCACTTCTCTCACTCTGCATGGATCCAATTCCTGCAACAACTTCATTTTCTGTTTTAAACTTTTCTTATTAAATGTCCGTACAAAATCACAAAGCAAATTGATGGAATCCTGTCGCACACTGCAAATACTACTACACTTCCAGGTGTACACTGGACCCTTAGGACGTCTCCCTAAAACTTCATCACCTAACACCTCTTCTGCCTCTGTTGACACAAGTTTTTCTTTTTCAACTGGACAACCGTCTTTCACCTCATATGCTGGACCACTGGTGTCAACTGCATGCACCAAATCATTGTCCTGGAAGTAACTCTCCTCATTGAAAAATGCCTCACAACTTGAACTATGAATCCATTCTCCTGAAAATACTTCACAAAAATTTGTACGATTAACTATTCTCTTCCATCTACTATTTGTTTTGAATTCATAAATTGCCTTGTTTAGTTTCCTAATTCTATTGATTACTAAAATAAATAACTTTCGCTTCATTTCCAAAGCCTGATCAATAATTTTCTCAACATTTTTCTTTTTCTTATAAAAAGCCAGTTTCTGTTGACCTTTCTTTACATTTTTCATCAAATTTACAATTATCCTGTTGCGGAACATTCATGTACGAATGTCCCTAAATTGATTGTGCCTTCTACCGGCACTCACAGAGTTTTCTCCTGCTCTACCACTAACTTTATTAAGGGGCCTTTCCTTCCTGTTTAAATTGACTCTCTTCTTCTGGACTAAAACATGTTCTGTAGTGATACTTTTTTTTCTGGAAATGTTTCTTAGGAAAGATTTCGTTGTCTTACCCGGAGCTTTTTTGGTGACTTGACGAGTTTTTATTGTAGAGGACTGCTGCAAGTATGTAGTAAGCTGCTGTGTTTGACGTTTTGTAGCCTTTCTCCTCCTTTGCCTCGAAGGCATGTTTTAATTTTGAAATGATCTGCAGTTGAATCTGTGGCAAAATATAATAAAAAATGTTATTAACCACTATTACCAAACAGTAAATCAATAACAGTCGTCAAAAAATTAACACACTAGTTGTCAATTCTACATACAATAATTTTTAGTGCATTGAAAAATTTAAAACTCACAAATAGTAGCAAAGAAATGGAATGCTTCTACATTTGACCTGTGCTCTTTTATATGTGAATCTGAACTAATTTTATTAGCATATTTCACTATTTTATTAGAGACACTTCACACAAGCTGTTTTTGAAGTTGTATTTAATTTTAAATAAAACGGTTAACATGGTTACTTTTCATTTCCAGTAACTTAAATTTATTTTTAAAAGTTTTTATAGTTTAATAGGCTCGAGCAGGTCAGCTGCCCACCCTATGTCATACAAATCTGACAAATCAGCATCCTCATCATATTCTTCATCATCCACAGGATATAAATAATCCAAGGGATCTACTTCCACTGACGTTTCAATGACAAGTTCAATGATAAGATCGAGATCAACAGATTGCTCATTATCACTCATGGTTGATGTTGTCATTATCTTTAAAGAAAGAGAACAACAATGAGATGTTGCAGAGTAAGAGACAAATCTCAGAGACTATAATAGTAAAATTGTTTAACAAGAGTAACATTTTGCAGATATTATTTAGCCATGTCCAGCGATGCTGAGGAGGTGAGGCCTATGTCCAAGTTTTCAGTGAACAGGACTCATCTCTTCTTAACCTTGGATAAGCCTCACTGACTCTGTGTCCCCTGCTCATACTTAAATGTAAAGGGGCAGATTTATGTTAACTGGCGCATCCCCAGGGATGCACCAGTTATCGTGCGCCGCTGCTCTGCCACCCATGGTGTGCCGCATTTACAATGCGGAGCACCATGGGGCAAAAACAGCACAGATGCGTCACGCATCTGTGCCGCAAAAGCGGCGCATTGCAGGAATCACGTCGCAAGCGCGACATGACTACTGCAATGCACAGGGGCAAGCCACACATTGCATGGTGCATCACTCCTTATGCCTGTTTCAAACAGGCATAAGGATTTGATTCAGCAATGCCATAAAGCTGACTCAGTGAAATCTTGTAAATTTCACTGTGTTAGTTTTACAGGGTTTTCATGCAAGTGAACGCCCACCCTGCAACAAAACGCCCACATGAAACCTGATGCAGGTTTCATGTGGCGCAGGACTTTACAGCGTGACACATCTGCCTAGATGCATCAAGTTGTAAATATGTCGCAACATAGCGCATCTTTTGCGCCGCTGCTGCGTCACAAAAGTGACGCAACGGCGGCGCAAAAGAGGCGCACGGCCATCATAAATCTGCCCCAAGCATTTTAAATGATTGGTTCAGGATGCCGTTAAGGTGTGGCCTATCCAGAGGTTTGTTTGAGGTGAGGCCTACTCAGGGTTGCAGATTAAATTTTGGCTTGTTGAAGAGTACAGAGGAGATAATACATGTGCAGGCCTACCAATGAAGTGAGTCATGTCCACTGCACTCTTGAACAAAGGCCAGACCTCCTCTGTCTCCCTGGACAGGCCTAAACCTCATCTGCACAATGTGATTCGTAATGTTAGGAAACACAGGTGATGTAATTGAAAAACTTGCAAATTTTTTTGCTCATTTCACAATCACATCACCTGTGTTTCCTTTGCTTAGGTATCTCATTGTGCAGATGTAGTCTAGCATATCAAAGAGTACGCAGAAGGTGAGCACTGTATGCAACAACTTTAACACTTACAGAAGCCTCAGCTTCTCCATGCCCCCAACACAGTCCTAAATGTATACATTTTAAACTGACGGTATCTTGTTGCAGATGAAGTGAGGCCTATCTTGCAACATGGTGCATCTTTTGCACCGCTGCTGCGTCACAAAAGTGACTCAACGGCGGCGCAAAAGAGGCGCACGGCCATCATAAATCTGCCCCTAACATTTTAAATGATTGATTCAGGATGCCGATAAGGTGTGGCCTATCCAGAGGTTTGTTTGAGGTGAGGCCTACTCAGGGTTGCAGATGAAATTTAGGCTTGTTGAAGAGTACAGAGGAGATAATACATGTGCAGGCCTACCAACGAAGTGAGTCATGTCCACTGCACTCTTGAACAAAGGCCAGACCTCCTCTGTCTCCCTGGACAGGCCTAAACCTCATCTGCACAATGTGATTCGTAATGTTAGGAAACACAGGTGATATAATTGAAAAACGTGCAAATATTTTTGCTCATTTCACAATCACATCACCTGTATTTCCTCAGCTTATGTATCTCATTGTGCAGATGTAGTCTAGCATATCCAAGAGTACGCAGAAGATGAGGACTGTATGCAACAGAGCAATGTACATTACTCACCTCCATTGACACTTACAGAAGCCTCAGTTTCTCCATGCCTCCTACACAGTTCTAAATGTATATCATTATCATCATAGTGACTATGAAACTCTAGCAGTACATATTGTGAAACCTAAATGTCTTAAAGTAACGATTTTTTAACCGACAAACAAGCAAATTATTCTCCCAGATTGATGGTGAGAAGTGATATATTTATTTAAAGAAGCAGACACCTTTTTGTCATTGTCATAAATGTAAAAAGCATTCCTTTTCTTTATGAACCATTTTCATGTCATAGTTTGAAAACACAGCACAACTCTGTGACGAGGAGGACCCGGACCCGGGTCCTCCCGGCTTACCTTTACCTGTGTCCTCTTTTGTCACCCAGCACGCAGACGCCTGGAAACCCGTAACGGACTGGCCCCAAACGTCCCGGGAACCGGAGGAGCCGTGTTTCTTTAACTGGGCGGAGCTGGAGCCGGAGACCGCCCCCCAACAGGAGGTAAAGGTGCGCCCAAATCGATCCCAGGTGTGTTTTACACCCGGAGGGAGTGGAGAGTGGTGGCGTGAGCGAGGAGCAGAGTGGAGGAGAACCGAAGACGAGGAGGAGGCGTGTGAGCATTGGAGGACGGGAGACGACGGAAGCAAGGAACATCAGCTGGACGAGACGTGTGAGCAGTGGAGGACGGGAGGCGAAGAAAGCAAGGAACATCGGCTGGAGGAGGCGTGTGAGCAGAGGAGGACGGAAGAGGACGCAAGCGAAGCACAGCAACGGCAGGAGGCGGGTGAGCAGAGGAGGAGACCGGGAGCGGACTGGAGAGCGGACCAGCGGAGAGAGGAGGCGTTAGAGGAACATCGGAGGACGGAGCCCAGTGACAACGGAGGCAGCGGACCACGGAACGGGGAAACCGAAGGGAGAAAGACCCGTGACGACCGCGACAAGCCGGGAGGCCAACGAGGAGGCGCATCGCCCAGCCACACTTCACACGAAGTGTGGCTCGAGCAGGTACGGTCAAAGTTCACGGGGTGGGCGGGACGTAAGTGGGGTAAACCACCGTAAGACCAAGCAACCGACCCTCAGTGCACCGTTACCTTCCCTTCACCTCACCGGCACTTTGAGAACAACGAGCACGTGTGGTCCCTCACTTCCCTTCCCTGACAAACACCCCAAAACCGCGATCTAATAGTGGTTTCTTTATTTCTGTTTCTTTTGTGGTCGAATCTGGAACGAGAGACAAGACGGCGGAGGCAAGAACTACAACGCCCAGATGGCACCGGGAAAGTCGGAGACTGGGAACCGCCAAACAAGTTAAAGAGGACATTGACATTCCTTTGCCTTTCTATCGAGTACCAGTTCAAAAGAGGAGGCTCTATAAAATAATAAAACCCTCTTTGCCTCGCAACCCCGTATCAGTGAGTTTATTGGACAACCCACCCGAAAGCCCACAAACTCCTATGTACAAGTACACCCTGTCAGTACTTAAATTTAACAAGCACACATGCGGGCGTATTTACAAGAGCCTTGCACCACGGAGAAATTACTTAAATTTACCAAGCACTCATGAGGGCTTATTTACAAGGACCTTGCACCACCTTTAAAGTCACTTTTAACATGGGGAAAATGACGTGAATGTAGCTCATAAGCTTTGTAAATTTGCCTCCATGTTGACTATGAAACTCTTGCAGAACATATTGTGAAACCTAAATGACTTCAAGAAACGAGTTTTTAAACCAACAAACAAGCAAATTATTTTCCCATATTCATGGTGGGAAGTGAAATATTCATTTAAAGAAGCAGACACCTTTTTGTCCTTCTCATAAATGTAAAAAGGATTTATTTTTAAAAAAAAACGATTTTCTGATCATAATTTGAAAACACACCACAGCTCCTATGTACAAACACACCCTGTCAGTACTTAAATTTGCCAAGCACACATGGGGGCGTATTTACAAGGACCTTGCACGACGGGGAAATGACTTAGATTTGCAAAGCACTCATGAGGGCGTATTTACAAGGACCTTGCACCACCTTTAAAGTCACTTTTAACGTGGGGAAAATGACGTGAATGTGGCTCATAAGCTTTGTAAATTTGCCCCCATGTTGACTATGAAACTCTTGCAGAACATATTGTGAAACCTTAATGACTTCAAGAAGCGTGTTTTTAAACCGGCAAACAAGGAAATTATTCTCCCATATTCATGGTGGAAAATGAAATATTTATTTAAAGAAGCAGACACCATTTTGACCTTCTCATAAATGTAAAAAGCATTTCTTTTTAAAAAAAAACGATTTTCTAGTCATAATTTGAAAACACAACACAGCTCCTATGTACAAGCACACCCTGTCAGTACTTAAATTTGCCAAGCACACATGGGGGCGTATTTACAAGGACCTTGCACCACGGGGAAATGACTTAAATTTGCAAAGCACTCATGAGGGCGTGTTTACAAGGACCTTGCACCACCTTTAAAGTCACTTTTAACGTGGGGAAAATAACGTGAACGTGGCTCAAAGGCCTTGTAAATATGACCCATGCTGACTATGAAACTCTATCAGTACATATCAAGTAACCTAAATGATTTCAAGAAACGTTCTTAAACACATCAAGTAAGCAAATTATTCACCCAGATTCATGGTGAAGTGACTTAAAATGCCCTAACAGACATGGGGGCGTATTTACTAGGCCCTTGCACCACTTTTGCGTCACTATTAACATGGGGAAAATGACGTGAAAGTGACTCAAAGGCCTTGTAAATATGCCCCAAGCAGGCTATGAAACTCTAGCAGTACATATCAAGAAACCTAAATGATTTCAAGAAACGTTCTTAAACACATCAAGTAAGCAAATTATTCACCCAGATTCATGGTGAAGTGACTTAAAATGCCCTAACACACATGAGGGCATATTTTACAAGGCCCTTGCACCACTTTTGCGTCACTTTTAACATAGGGAAAATAACATGAAAGTGGCTCAAACATGAGAATGTATTTACAAGGCCCTTTCATCACTTTAGCGTCACCTTTAACATAGGGAAAATAACGTGAAAGTGGCTCAAAGTCCTTCTAAATATGCCCCATGCTGGCTATAAAACTCTAGCAGCACATATCAAGAAACCTAATTGACTTCAAGAAACGTTTTTAAACACATCAAGTAAGCAAATTATTCACCCAGATTCATGGGGAAGTGACTTAAAATGCCCTAACACACATGAAAGCGTATTTTTAAGGCCCTTGCACCACTTTTGCGTCACTTTTAACATGGCTATGAATCTCAAAGAAACAAAATCTATTTCTAAAACACTTGACACAAAGCAACATTTTAAATACACAACTTTCTTCCTAACTTTTTCCCTTAAGCATACTAATCTCTATCTAAATTAAATGAATCTTTTCTCACCTTAGCAAATTCTTTTTGAGTTTCTAAACAGTCTCAGACACACCCCAATTTTTCTTTAGCAGAGCAAAGGGTATGCACTCCAGAGGCTGCAACCAACAAAGGCACAGAAATGCTGTAATTCATCACACATATCTCTCGTCACCCAATCAAAACTCTTCCCTCACTTTTTTCAAATCAACACCCTTCCCCCCTCTGCCCTTTCTGCCTTTTTTCCATAGCAACTACCTCCTGAAAGACCTCTCATGTTTACAAGATCACACAACAATGTTTCAATTGAACTCTGAACTCTCAGTACACCTGCGTATCCAGTGCATTGTTTCTTAAAATGATTTTTTTTTAACCATTCAAATTTCATCTTTCAAAGAACTCATCCATGCACCCTAACTTTCTGTTTTCAACAATCATAATCCACCAATCACTGCTACTGAATCATTAGCACTGAAACTCCACTGTTTTTTTCATTACAAACTCCTACTGTTTCAACTGCCATTTCATTCCCACACTTCATCTGACTGCAGCAGAACATTCTCTCACCATGTTTTCTGTCTGGATTATTGGACATAGTTACATCCACTGGGCTCAAAGGTATGCTGTTAACAGAAATTTACACAACCTCAATTTACAAAATGTGGAAATCAACTGGATTGGCCACAGAGGATTGAGATGTCACCAATTGATACCATTGGTGAAAACCTTTTTGCATTTGCCAAACCCTGACCTGTTAATAGTGCACTGTGGAGGAAATGATTTGGGCACTTTGACTGGGGTAGGTCTGGAAATGCTTTTAAAGGACACCTTTGAGCAATTGATGGCACGTTTTCCTCAAACTGCCTTGGTATTTTCAAATATATGCCAAAGACAGAAATGGAGGTGGTCCAACCAATTTTGTTCACAAATTGAGAAATCGAGGAAGCATGTAAATAAGTCTGTTTCAGCTTACATGAAGAGACCATGGAATGGGCTCCATCTACAACAATAACTTGCGTTACTACATGCAAGATATCTACAGAGGAGATGGAGTTCACTTCTCAGATGAGGGGAACAGAATTTTCATCCTGAATTTAAGACTATGTATTGGTTCCTACTTATGAGTACCTAAATCTACCACAGACCCAAAAGCTCTTCTCAGAGCTACCCTAACTATGATCACTCTAAACAAATTTTAAATGTAACTTTTTTTTTACTAATTTTCACGATTTACGCTTTCCGGAGTGCTACCCGGTTCGCGCACCGGACGCTAACCGCGCGAAAATTTGAAAAAAAATGTGGTTTTTTTTCCGCACATATGGGCCTCCTCAGCCACCCTCAGAAAACCTAGGGGGTCAGGATAAGTCTCCCGTGCCCCCTTATACCCATTTCCCACATTGTTTTTCCTCCATCTTGTGATTAAATTCGACCGAAACACAAGATGGCGGACTCCCGTTACGCTACCGGTTAGCTACCCGGTTCGCGTACCGGGTAGCGCCTCTACCGCGAAAAAACTGAATTTTTATATTTTTTTATTTTTTGCCCCGCGGGACCCTTTAATAGCCCCCTCATCAATCCTGGGGGGTCAGGAGGGGTCTACCTTGCCCCCTTTCATTAATTTCCCCCTTCGTTTTTCTTCACCTCTTGTCTCTCGATCCTACCGAGAGACAAGATGGTGGCCGCTCCGGACTGTTTAGAATGTTGACAGACACCGGAGAGCCAATCAGCTTCGCTTCGCGAAGTTCCGTTACGCGTCAGGTACGCGAACCGGGGCGCTAACCGGAGCGCTGTTACAGATATATATATTTTTTTGAACTGTAATTTATCAAAATCCACTGGAGCACATATATTGAGACCTAGCAAAGGCACATCGGGCAAACAATATCTACAATTTTGCCAAGTTTCGTGGAAATCCATTCAGCCTTTCGAGCTAAAAGTGAGTCCAACCGCCCTATGGAAAATAGCATGGGAAAAACGCGTTTTGGGACCCCCCTTTTTTCTCGGCCCCCCTTGACGAAACCCCCCCAAATTTTCAGGGGCTGCTCAGAAACAAAATGTTCCATTTCCCTGAAAATTTCAGCCAATTCCGTCCTCAAACGCCAAAGTTATTCGACATAGAGTTTTCAAATATCCCATAGGAAAAAAATCCTAACTATATATACCTACTGGCGACCGCCAGTAGGTAATATATATATATATATATATATGTTCAACATAAGAATTGCACCTTGTGGAAAAAGCCCCGCTGCTGGGTTGACGTTCTCCAATCATGCGCGATGTGCAGCAGGGAGGGCAGCGCACTCAACCCCCTCAGCCATACGCGTTTCAGGATCTTCCTCCCTTGATCACTGGCAACAGGAAACAATACCTGGTGAAGTTATCAGGTGTTCCCCATTGAAGGACTGCTGTTTCCCTTCTCCATTTCGCCCGTGAACAAGAGCACAGGAGTGCTTGAAACGCGTTGGGCTGCTGATGAAATTTGGTGGGAGACTGTGACTCTGTAAAGCTGAAGTCTGCAATTAAAGGTGCTTAAACTCCCTGGTTAGTGGCGTCTTCACATGGGGCAACCTGTTTGTGTGGATATTGTGGCGGCTGGCTCGGTCGCGAAGACGCCCTGCTGCGAAGTGCAGAGCCTTTGTTTGCAACCTCAAACACGTTGGAACCAGGGACAGCCGTGTTGTGAGACATTCTACAAGTCAGCATGGCGGTATGTTTCAGCTCCCTCTGAACCCACTGGGGTTTTTATTTTGGATTACTGGGAGAGAGGCGGCGGCACCCACGAGGGTTAAACTCAAGGGGAACTCCAAGTACCAGCATGCCTTGCAGGCACACGCCCACTGGGGCGGGACTTGGTGGAGTTATCAGGTGTTCCCCATTGAAGGACTGCTGTTTCCCTTCTCCATTTCGCCCGTGAACAAGAGCACAGGAGTGCTTGAAACGCGTTGGGCTGCTGATGAAATTTGGTGGGAGACTGTGACTCTGTAAAGCTGAAGTCTGCAATTAAAGGTGCTTAAACTCCCTGGTTAGTGGCGTCTTCACATGGGGCAACCTGTTTGTGTGGATATTGTGGCGGCTGGCTCGGTCGCGAAGACGCCCTGCTGCGAAGTGCAGAGCCTGTGTTTGCAACCTCAAACACGTTGGAACCAGGGACAGCCGTGTTGTGAGACATTCTACAAGTCAGCATGGCGGTATGTTTCAGCTCCCTCTGAACCCACTGGGGTTTTTATTTTGGATTACTGGGAGAGAGGCGGCGGCACCCACGAGGGTTAAACTCAAGGGGAACTCCAAGTACCAGCATGCCTTGCAGGCACACGCCCACTGGGGCGGGACTTGGTGGAGTTATCAGGTGTTCCCCATTGAAGGACTGCTGTTTCCCTTCTTCATTTCGCCCGTGAACAAGAGCACAGGAGTGCTTGAAACGCGTTGGGCTGCTGATGAAATTTGGTGGGAGACTGTGACTCTGTAAAGCTGAAGTCTGCAATTAAAGGTGCTTAAACTCCCTGGTTAGTGGCGTCTTCACATGGGGCAACCTGTTTGTGTGGATATTGTGGCGGCTGGCTCGGTCGCGAAGACGCCCTGCTGCGAAGTGCAGAGCCTGTGTTTGCAACCTCAAACACGTTGGAACCAGGGACAGCCGTGTTGTGAGACATTCTACAAGTCAGCATGGCGGTATGTTTCAGCTCCCTCTGAACCCACTGGGGTTTTTATTTTGGATTACTGGGAGAGAGGCGGCGGCACCCACGAGGGTTAAACTCAAGGGGAACTCCAAGTACCAGCATGCCTTGCAGGCACACGCCCACTGGGGCGGGACTTGGTGGAGTTATCAGGTGTTCCCCATTGAAGGACTGCTGTTTCCCTTCTCCATTTCGCCCGTGAACAAGAGCACAGGAGTGCTTGAAACGCGTTGGGCTGCTGATGAAATTTGGTGGGAGACTGTGACTCTGTAAAGCTGAAGTCTGCAATTAAAGGTGCTTAAACTCCCTGGTTAGTGGCGTCTTCACATGGGGCAACCTGTTTGTGTGGATATATATATATATATATATATATATATATATATATTACCTACTGGCGGTCGCCAGTAGGTATATATAGTTTGGATTTTTTCTCTATGGGATTTTTGAAAATTCTATGTCTAATAACTTTGGCGTTTGTGGACGGAATTGGCTGAAATTTTCAGGAAAATGGAACATTTTGTTTCTGAGCAGCCCCTGAAAATTTGGGGGGGTTCGTCAAGGGGGGGCCGAGAAAAAAGGGGGGTCCCAAAACGCGTTTTTCCCATGTTAATTTCCATAGGGCGGTTGGCCTCACTTTTAGCCCGAACGGCTGAATGGATTTGCACGAAACTTGGCAAAATTGTAGGGACTGGTAGCCCGATGTGCCTTTGCTAGGTCTCAATATATGTGCTCCAGTGGATTTTGAGAAATTAACGTTCAAAAAAATATATATATCTGTGACAGCGTCCCGGGTAGCGCTCCGTTTCGCGTACTTTTTGCGTTACGGAGCTTTGCGAAGCGAAGCTGATTGGCTCTCCGGTGTCTGTAAACATTACAAACAGTCCGTAGCGGCCGCCATCTTGTCTCTCGGTAGGATCGAGAGACAAGAGGAGGCCAAAGCGAAGGGGCAAATGACCATAAGGGGGCATAGTAGATCCTCCCTGACCCCCTAGGTTTGATGTGGAGGTTTTAAAAGGGCCCCGCGGGGCAAAAAAAAAAATCGAACGGCTGAATGGATTTGCATGAAACTTGGCAAAATTGTAGGGACCGGTAGCCCGATGTGCCTTTGCTGGGTCTCAATATATGTGCTCCAGTGGATTTTGAGAAATTAACGTTTAAAAAAAGATATATATCTGTGACAGCGTCCCGGGTAGCGCTCCGTTTCGCGTACTTTTCGCGTTACGGAGCTTTGCGAAGCGAAGCTGATTGGCTCTCCGGTGTCTGTAAACATTCCAAACAGTACGGAGCGGCCGCCATCTTGTCTCTCGGTAGGATCGAGAGACAAGAGGAGGCCAAAGCGAAGGGGCAAATGATCATAAGGGGGCATAGTAGATCCTCCCTGACCCCCTAGGTTTGATGTGGAGGCTTTAAAAGGGCTCCGCGGGGCAACAAAAAAAAAACGTTTTTTTTTCGTGGGGTGCGCCCGGTTCGCGTAACGGGAAGCGGACTGGGGAGCGTACTACAAGGAAACAAGAATGATTGACTTTTAACTTATTGTATGTTTATAGACTTTTTTTTTCTTTTTTTTCTGCTGAGTGACGTCTCGGCCTATCTCCACGGGATGCAGTCCCTACCATCTCGGCGTTTAAGCCGAGGGGGACCGGTAGTGTGGGAGAGATAACGTCTGTTAACGTTCGATTCGAAGGAAATCAGGAAGTGTTGATAAACATTGTCTGCGCCATCTTGCCTTTTTTCAAATGCCACACTTTTGTCGTGCACGGCAGCCATTTTAGATGCCTTGACCAGACCCACTCTCTGCACGCTGTCGATCCTTAGCATGGCTCCCCACCCTCGCAAGCATCTCCCCCAGGCACTGGTCACCCCCGCTCTCTGTCTTATGCATGGGCAATAAACCTCCCCCCATCTGCGCTGCTCTTCCCTGAGAATCACACCCTGTGCCCGCCCGACACCTCCCTTTCGCCCTATTCACTACCGCACCCTCTGAAACTCCTCTTCCTCTGTGTCCGATTGTCCAGGCCGGTCCCAGGCTATCACCTAGCCCTGCAGATGTAGTTTATGGCCCCAGCTGTAAAGAATCACCCCTCTTCAAAGGAGTTACAGTAGATCAAGGCCCCCACCCGATGAGATCCGTCACACCACACGCGTTCCTACTATCTGAAAACCATCCTGTATTGTGATTGGGGAGGGGACCGAGCCTGAAGCGGAAGATTCGAGGGATGCCTCTTTGTACATCAAAGTTTTTACAATTATGTGTCACATTAAAAATATATAGCACTCCAACAAAGTAGTAGGATTATAAAACTTTAATAACTTATAAATATATACAACGCAACAAAAACAGTAAAAACATTTAAACATTTTTAGGAAAAAAGAAGCAACAATGGTCAGTAGCTGTGTTTTGTGCGAATAGTCCCAAGGCAGCACAACGTGCTGAGTTCTGGACGGCACCCAGGTGATGTTGCCTGGGTGCCGCACTGGTTTTGCAGCTCCGAAAAACGGCGTGGGGCGTCCCGGGGGGTGGTCTTGTCAGTAGCGGTCTGTTGTGCGAATAGTCCCAAGGCAGCAGAACGCGCTGAGATGTGGATGGCACCCAGGTGATGTCCAGTAAGTTGCCGCACTGGTTTTGGTATCCTACAATGCTGCTCCGAATAACGGCGTGGGGCGTCCCGGGGGGTGGCTCGTCAGTAGCGGTCTGTTGTGCGAATAGTCCCAAGGCAGCAGAACGCGCTGAGATGTGGATGGCACCCAGGTGATGTCAAGTAAGTTGCCGCACTGGTTTTGGTATCCTACAATGCTGCTCCGAATAACGGCGTGGGGCGCCCCGGGGGGGGGGGGGGTGAGGCGGCGTGAACGGGCCTCCCCAGGTGGAGGCTCGTCTGCTGTAGTGGGGCGCCCCTTTACCGTTTCAGTTGCCATTCCGCCCGCTTTTGGTACACTGTGCCAAAATCCGCCATTCAGCTGAGTTGCGCCCACTCTTGCGGTGCAGCGATAGGCGGCTGCCACAGGACTCTCAAAATGGCGGCAGGCTCTTTCCTTTTTGGGCCTGGTCCACTGAAATGGCCCTGGGACACCTTGGAAATCGGACGCTTGTCTGCTAGGTCTTGGACCCCATTCTCGAAAGCGTCCCCTCAGCCTTGAAGATTCTACAAAAGTCTTGGGGGCCCCCGACTCCTGCAGGCTTCCGGTGGGGAGCGGCTGCCATGATTGCTCGCGGAATGACCACGACGGAGCCACGAGATGGTGGTGCTTTCATGCTGACGCCAGCTTCAGTCTGAAACATCCAGAAACAAGGTGGGGCTTTCATCGTTTGGAAAAAAAAAAAGTTTTCATCCAATGAAAAGTGTTATTTTTAGGTCATATGATCAAGCCTTCCATCATTAGGAAACCAAAAGTAAAATGAACCAATGAAAAGTTTTATAAACAAGTCACATGACCTGTTATGCGGCATAGGGTATAAAAAGCGTAGAAAATCCGTTGGCACGTGAGGCGGCGTCAGTAGCGGACCGATGTGCGAATAGGCCGAAGGCAGCACAACGCGCCAAGATCCGGATGGCACCGAGGTGGTGTCCACCAAGTTGCCGCACTGGTGTGGCCATCCTACAATGCTGCGCCGAAAGTCGGCGTGGGGTGCCCCGTTGGCCTGTGAGGCGGCGTCAGTAGCGGACCGATGTGCGAATAGGCCGAAGGCAGCACAACGCGCCAAGATCCGGATGGCACCGAGGTGGGGTCCAGCAAGTTGCCGCACTGGTGTGGCCATCCTACAATGCTGCGCCGAAAGTCGGCGTGGGGCGCCCCGTTGGCCTGTGAGTTCGCGTCAGTAGCGGACCGATGTGCGAATAGGCCAAAGGCAGCACAACGCGCCAAGATCCGGATGGCACCGAGGTGGGGTCCAGCAAGTTGCCGCACTGGTGTGGCCATCCTACAATGCTGCGCCGAAAGTCGGCGTGGGGCGCCCCGTTTGCCTGTGAGGCGGCGTCAGTAGCGGACCGATGTGCGAATAGGCCGAAGGCAGCACAACGCGCCAAGATCCGCATGGCACCGAGGTGGGGTCCAGCAAGTTGCCGCACTGGTGTGGCCATCCTACAATGCTGCGCCGAAAGTCGGCGTGGGGTGCCCCGTTGGCCTGTGAGGCGGCGTCAGTAGCGGACCGATGTGCGAATAGGCCGAAGGCAGCACAACGCGCCAAGATCCGGATGGCACCGAGGTGGTGTCCAGCAAGTTGCCGCACTGGTGTGGCCATCCTACAATGCTGCGCCGAAAGTCGGCGTGGGGCGCCCCGTTGGCCTGTGAGGTGGCATCAGTAGCGGACCGATGTGCGAATAGGGCCAAAGGCAGCGCAACGCGCCAAGATCCGGATGGCACCGAGGTGGGGTCCAGCAAGTTGCCGCACTGGTGTGGCCATCCTACAATGCTGCGCCGAAAGTCGGCGTGGGGCGCCCCGTTGGCCTGTGAGGCGGCGTCAGTCAGTGGGGGCTGTTTGAGGATCTGACTGCATTGGAAAGCAATGTGATGCTGTGCGTCGCCCCCAAGATGAAGGTTCCTCGGCTGCAGTGGGGCGCCCCTTGGTGTTTCACTCGCTATGCAGATGAGTTGCGTGCGCACTTGCGGCGAATAGGCCGAAGGCAGCACAACAATATTTTCGGAATGGAAGACACCATAAGGCGCTGAGATTCGGTTGGCACCGAGGTGGTGTCTAGCAAGTTGCCGCACTGGTGTGGCCATCCTACAATGCTGCTCCGAATAACGGCGTGGGGTGCCCGAAGAGGGGGGGGGGCGGCGTGAACGGGCCTCCCCAGGTGGAGGCTCGTCTGCTGTAGTGGGGCGCCCCTTTACCGTTTCAGTTGCCATTCAGCTGAGTTTCGGCCGCTCTTGATGCTACAGCGACAGGCGGCTGCAACAGGACTCTCAAAATGGCGGCCTGTTCTTTGGATTTGGGCCTGGTCCACTAAAATGGCCCTGAGACACCCTAGAACTCGGACGCTCGAATTTTTTTTCCTTTCCTCTACATGCAAAAAAGGTAAATGCCCGGTACGTTACCTGCCTCATCTGCCACGATGTACTCTCCAGAGGAACCGAAAAAAAATATAGTTATGGTAATTATACCATGCATCGTCATATGGAGAGGTGGCACCGATTAATTATAGTGCTGCACAAAAGAGAGATTTGGAGGAGAACCCCCGATCTGCCAGTACATTCACCAAAGAAGTGGCACTGACAGCATCAGAGGCAAGGGAAACGGTCCCAAATATTTAGAAGAACTTTGGAAAGATGAAAATGACATGTTTAGATTGTGGCAAATTAATTTCATGTGGACAGATGAGTGTTACTCTAATAAATACAGCATATGAACATCATCATAGTCGATGGTTGGTGGAGACATTTTGACTATATCCTGGACCTGCCCGTTCTCGCCCAAAATGGCGCCGGAATAAATGGGACTCGTAACTCCTTGTTGTGTACTGGTTGCACAACCTTGATATCACGAGATACGTATGCAGTTTTGAAGCACATGGCCGGCGGGGACGAGAATTGATTGAATATTTCGACATCCCTATTGATATTAAGTTCTGATGTGTTATTGATTACTGTACTATTTAAAGTTCGAATTAACGTCACCCATGGTACTTGCCCGCAAATGTATATCTAGATAATTTTATTGTAACTGGCCCTGTCGTATTTTAATTATAAAATGTACGTCCACCGATTCCGCAACTGTTAGACACCTTAGTTCTTGCAACCTAATGGCCCGCCCGTTATGTTCCTCTACAGTGTAAATGTCTACTCATCATATACGATTACAGTTTGCTCCGTGGCCGGCCCACGTGGTTATAGGCCCGTATTTGTATACTGACATTTTCACAATAAAGGTTTTTAAAAGAAAACATGGTAGTAGTATTTACATTGGTAAAGTTTTTAATAATAGTCACTGTTTTAGAATCAGTAAAAGGCAAGTGAAATAAAGCAGTCCAATTACATGAAGGGTAAAAGGTATAATACGCAGGAACGCAGTAAAAATAAATGCTCAAGGGCTGTTGTGTTTTCTACTCCTGCAACATAAAGTGATCGATAAGAATCTGATATTCAGGCGTATCGGCGACTAAGACAGCAGGCCGAGCCTCTTTTGCTCAACGGCTCCGTCATGGGACGAAGAAACGCCCTTTTTCTCGAAAAAGGAATATATTTTACTTGCAGAACAGTTGTAAATTTTCCGGGAAAGTACATTAGCCTGGAACATTGTAACATATGTTTAAGAAAAAATAATGTTCGAAAGTAATAAAAAGCGTAATTTTTAGGTCATATGACCAAGCCTTTCATCATTAGAATAAGAAAAGTAAATGAACCAGTGAAAAGTTTTATTAACAAGTCACATGACCTGTTATGCTTACGTTACGCGCTGCGTGCCGCGCCCCGGATCGCTTCCGGGAAGCTGCGCTTCGCGCACCGGAGCACTTCCGGATGCGCTAACGCGGCGCGTCATATGACGCATTACGCGACAACGCAGGTCCAGAATATAGTCAAAATGTCTCCACCAACCAGCGGTCGGAACACAACCCCTTTCAGCAGGCTATAAAGTTCTGTTAAATGACAACAGAAGGGACAGGCAACAAGAACCATCAGTCAAAGAGGGGAGGGCAAGTTCTTCTCTACCGGGTCACGTTGGGGCGCTACCGGAACTGATCGAATTGGTAGTCTACAGTGTTTCTGGATGTTTCAGACTGAAGCTGGCGTCAGCATGAGAGCACCACCATCTCGTAGCTCCGTCGTGGCCATTCCACGAGCAATCATGGCAGCCGCTCCCCACCAGAAGCCTGCGGGAGTCGGGGGCCCCCAAGACTTTTGTAGAATCTTCAAGGCTGAGGGGACGCTTTCGAGAATGGAGCCCAAGCCCTAGCAGACAAGCGTCCGAGTTCCAAGGTGTCGCAGGGCCATTTTAGTGGACCACGCCCAAATCTGAAGAGCCGGCCGCCATTTTGAGAGTCCTGTGGCAGCCGCCTATCGCTGCACCGCAAGAGCGGGAGCAACTCAACTACATGGTGAGCGAGACGCTGTAGTCGAAAGAGCGGGCGGTAAACAGCTGAATAGCGGAAGAGGCACAGTGTAGCAAAAGCGGGCGGAATGTCAACTGAAACGGTAAAGGGGCGCCCCACTACAGCGTGTCTTTAGGTGAAACGGATTGTGGGACAAGGTCAAGAATGGAAGAGTCACCAAAAGGCAAAAAGTTCCGCTTGACCCCGGGAGCCGGCCACCTATGTCGGGGGCGATCTCAGGCCACACCAGGGCAACACGACTTGGGGAGGGGGCCGGAGCCAAGCGCCCCCTCCGAGTCCGCGCCATCACACCGTCCCTCGGGGGCCTCCGTCAAGCGGTTCAGGGTGGCACCGCATCACATTGTTTTCAAATGCAGTCACGTCCTCAAACAGCCCCCACTTACATTGAGAATAGTGAAGCTGTAGCAAGTGCAAATAAGCTTCAGACAGTGTTACAAGCACTCCTCAAAACTTTGAACTATCAGAGTGCATGAGTTTCATGCTCAATCGATTGAGCTAGCCGGATCGGGCACCAAAAAGTATAAAATAGTTATGTAAATAGTTATTTAATAAAATGTTTTACCCTGTTACTTTGCTGGTGTGTTGTATATATTTGTAATATTTGCATAGAGTTTATCGTTATTTTGGGCGGGGTGGGTGGCGGAGCCGAGCTGTCTTGCAGCCATCATGGTGTGGAGCTCAGTTCATCTCACTAGTTTCGTATTTCTCATGAGGGGTTGTTCCTAATGTTTCTATTTTAGCGAGGTCAAAAAGAGATCCCATTAGTGGCCTACTGATTTTGCTCGATTCCTTTTGTTTTTTTACACGATTTTTCACTATCTGCAAAGACTAAACAGAGTATTGCGACTCTGTGCTTGTTTGTAAATAGAGAATGAACCAAAGAGAACCAATTCTAAAACAGTAAATGCTTGGATAACAATCAATCAAATGGAGAGAGAAGCAGGCACGACGGATTACAACGGGGGCAAAGGCCTGCGTTAACTACCCTTCACTATCTGCAAAGAGAGAGTACTCCTAATAGAAATGAGGGGGAGGGGGGGGCAGCATTCAAAGCAGATCAGTGTGCATAAACACGAAAATGTTTTTACTTACCATGTACTTGACATTCGACAGCTTATGATATTTGCTATTAAAAAACCATTGAAATTCACTGAAAAAACCATAGGTTAGAGACCATATATAGTTAGGAATTAGCATTTAAAAAACCTTATTTTACTCACACAAAACCATTGAAATTCCATATATAGTTAGTTGCACTAACTATATATCGCGCACCCGCAATTCACTGCTGATGATGTCACATGTTACATCATTCATGACATGGTCAGTGACATCACTGATGACATCACTGATGACATCTCAAATGACATCACTGATGACATCACTGATGACAACATCCAGTGACTGTATGTTTCTGTAAAGTTAAAATATGTCTTACATATTGAAGAATGAGTAGATGTATAAGTGTCTGGACAAAGGATTTAGTAGGTGCATGACTGAATGTATGAGTGAGTGATTAAATGTGTCTCACTGAGTGCATGGGTTAGTGACTAAACTGTCTTAATTTGTGCATCATTATGTCTTTTGTTCTGTAAACTGCTGCATGTGTTGATCAGTAGCTATATGAGTAACTATATGGGTTATTGATTGATTGCCCAAGTATTTGTATGGGAGACTGAGTGTGTGTGTGGCTGGCTGGGAGGTGTGTGACTCTGTGCAGATCAATGTGTACTTGTATCAATGATTGTATAAGAGAGTAAGTATGTGTTAGTATATGTTTGAAAATGTAAGGTGCTCTATGTTTAACTGTATAGATTAGAAAATGGAAGTGTGATTGATTCTTTACAGGACTGACTAGGTGTGTGAGTAACTCCATGGATGAGTGGCAGAGTGTGAGTGTCTGTATAGGTGTATGAGTGCATATGATAGTGTTGTAAAGATGAGTGATTGTATGTATGAATGATTGTATGGGTGAATGAGTGAGTGTTTGTGTAAACATAGGAATCAGTGAGTGCGTATGTAGTAACTAGTATTGGTGTGTCAATGGTTTAAAAAATTATACTCTGTATTTAACACTGGGTGTAACAGAGGTTATATGAAAGTGTGAGGAGATGCATTGTATTGTCACATGAATGATATCATCAGTGATGTGACCAATGATGTCAAATGAGATGTCATCAGTGATGTCATCAGTGATGTCATTTGAGATGTCATCAGTGATGTCATTTGAGATGTTATCAGTGATGTCATTTGAGATGTCATCAGTGATGTAATCAGTGATGTCATTTGAGATGTCATCAGTGATGTCATCAGTGATGTCATTTGAGATGTCATCAGTGATGTCATCAGTGATGTCACTGACCATGTCATGAATGATGTAATATGTGACATCATCAGCAGTGAATTGCGGGTGCGCGATATATAGTTAGTGCAACTAACTATATATGGAATTTCAATGGTTTTGTGTGAGTAAAATAAGGTTTTTTAAATGCTAATTCCTAACTATATATGGTCTATAACCTATGGTTTTTTCAGTGAATATATATATATATATATATATATATGGATATATATATATATATATATATATATGTATATATATATGTATATATGTCTATACTAGCAGCCCGTCCCAACCTTGTCCGGGAGCATTCAGGCTTCCCCTACCCCCGCCTGCCCCGACATTGCCCAGCAGCCCGTGCCCCCGCCCGCCCCGTCCCCCGCCTGCCCCGACCCCCGGCTGCCCCAGTGTAAGGTGCGTTCACCTGTCTTCGTGGTGGGGTCTACTACCAAGTAGATTCTGACAGTGAATGGAAAGACAGATGAGGTGGTGATTGTTATGCCCCCGAGACTCTGACTTTCGCCTCTGTGCTCCATAAAGACACACATGCATTTATTCATTATTAAAGCGTGTTGCAGTAACCCCAAATGGTAGCAGGAATATCTGTGCTCAGCCGATCCCCGTCCCCCGCCTGGCCCGACACCCGCCTGCCCGACATTTTTTCATTATTAAAACATGTTGCAGTAACCCCAAATGGTAGCAGGAGTATCTGTGCATCCCAACATCTCGTCCCCCGCCTTCATTATTAAAGCGTTTTGCAGTAACCCCAAATGGTAGCAGGAGTATCTGTGCATCCCAACATCTCGTCCCCCGCCTGGCCCGACATACTACAGCGTGTTGCAGTAACCCCAAATGGTATCAGGAGTATCTGTGCTCAGCCGATCCCCATCCCCCGCCTGGCCCGACTCTCGCCTGCCCCGACATTTTCCCCGGAGGCTTACCTGATCCGCCGCTCCTCAGTGTCCTCTCTGCTCCTCACCGCGGCCCGACACCCGCCTGCCCAGACATTGTCCCCGGAGGCTTACCTGATCCGCCGTCCTCAGTTTCCCGCTCCTCGCCTCTCTGCTCCTCACTGCCTGTCCGCCTCCGCTCCTCCCCCGCCATATCTGCCGCTCCTCGGACTCCGCTCCTCCCAGTGCTCCTGACGTGAGCACGCACGTCGCGGCCGTCGCTACTTTTGAGGGACTACTTTTTTTTTAATATAAATTTTCTAAATAACGTTTATTTTTTACATTTATATAGCCTATGTCCTTCTGCTTGCCCTGACGTTTTCAAACATGTATTGGGTGTTTGGATTGGTGGTGTACTTTTCGAGTTTACCTGGCTCAAAGGACACAGTTCTCTCTTTATAATAGTAGTATAGATATATACATGTATATTTTTTAAATAATAACATCTAAAACAAATGTGTAATAATACTCAAGTATTGAAAATAATACCTGAGTATTAATACACTACCCCTGCCAAACCCCATGTTTCTCATTAACCCCTATCCCAGAGGATGGATGCCAATCTCTTTTAATAATTTGTTTTATATATTTTTTTTTTCAACTACTACACACTTGTAAACTGAATATTAATTAATTCTCAAAAATTAAAATTAATACCTGAGTATTATTACACTCCCCACTCAAAACCCCAGTTTCTCAAGCATCCCGTTGTAGGGATGAGTGCCAAGCCCCTTTAATGATTTTTTTAATATATATTAGTGTTAATAAAAATAAATAAACAAAATAATAATGAATACTCAAATATTAAAGTTAATACCTAAGCATTAATACACTCCCCCACCCAAAACCCCCGTTTTCCAAGCATCCCGTCCCAAAGGATGGGTGCCTTGCTCTTTTAATTATTTTGAAGAAAAAAAAACATATTAGTTAATATTTGTGAAATAATATATTTTTTTTAAAACATTATTTAGTATTTGTGATTGTTTTTTTAAAAAACATTATTTAGAATTTGTGAATTAATATTTTTTAATACTTATATAATACTCAAATATAAAAAAATAATAAAAAATAAAAACTTACCTCACTTACCTCCATTACTCACCTTGCAATGCGTTGTAATGGCATGTGTTGTAATGGTATGCATTGTAATGGCATGCATTGTAATGTCACCTGCATTGTAAAGGATGCGTTGTAATGCCTTCATTGTTCTGGACATTTCCCTGGGGGAACTGCATAAATCCAAGGGATCATTTTTGACCTGTAGGTGCCCATTTGAACAAATAGATGTTGGTTGGAAACATACTAGGAGAACCAGTGTAGGACACTGCCATTGAATACTTTTTGAGAGTCCAGTGTGCATATGAAGGAGGGGGTGGTCAAATGTGTCGCAGTCAGCTGAGACATCAAGCAATATCATGAGGCAGGGGTCATCTTCATTTGTGGTCATGTGAGCATCATCTATGATGTGTAAGGTGACAGTCTCCATGCTAAAATGTGTACTGATACCAGACTGGTAGTTGTGGCGAAGATGGTTATCAGTGATCCTTTTTGCTTAGCAAACACCTGAAAACATGGCAGGTCCTATATGGCTAATCTCCTTACAATGTGCTTAGTAGGAATCTGTAGCAGAATTATACCATTTCGAGGGTGACAGTCATGATCTAGAAAAAGAAAATAATAGAATATGTTCAACAAGGGTTGATCAGGGCCTCTACAAATCTCATACACAAGCTACACCCTTGGAGTTGCAGTCTTACCTAGCGCGGATAGAATTACCGTACCCACACCTGCACTGGTCAAGGACCTGAATACGCTGCTTACTGGGGAGGAAATACATGAGAGCATATTCTCCTTATCCAATGGGAAATCACCGGAGCCAGATGGCTTACCAGCTGAATTTTATAAGGTGTATGTGTATATATTGGTGCCACAATTGCTGAAGATGTATGAGGCTGCTCTCGATCTGTCTACGCATGCGGATAGGCAAAATGAGGCATTATTGGTCTCTCTCCTGAAACCTGACAAAAACCCTGGGTCCCTGGTGTCCTATTGACCACTGGCGTTACTCAACCCGACTATAAAATATTTGCATCATTGCTGGCTAGGAGTCTCTCCCCGTTAGTGAAAACGCTGGTGCATCCAGATAAAAACGGTTTCTTACCAACCAGAAACACCTCCTTGAATCTCCGTCATTTTTTTCGGGTACAACAATATGCCCTCCACAGATGGCCTCGCTCCAGATGCCTGGTACTAGATCTGGAAAAGGCCTTTTTTTCATTGGAATGGCCTTACCTAGCGGCGGTGCTCAAAAACTATGAGCTCGGGGACCATTATCTTAGTATGATCCAGTTGTTATATCAACACCCTACTGTCTGGGTTCGTACAGGCAGGCCCTTATCAGATCCTGTTAGAGTACGGTGGCACAGCCAGGATTGTCCGATGTCCCCGCTGCTCTTTGCCTTAGCCATGGAGCCGCTGGCGATGCTGCTCTGTAGTGGTGGAGAACACTGGGGTATACCGCTAGGAGATGGGACTCATGCAGTGTCACTGTACGCTGATGGATTATTATCATATATCCGAGATTTAACTGCCCTCCACACATCTATAGAGGACGTGTTGAAGACTTTTGAGGAGATGTCGGGCCTCCGGTTTAACTGGGCTAAGTCTGGAGTGTACCCCTTTGATGCACGTATGGAGGAGGTGGACGTGTATATCAACGATTCACGTCTCCCGTGGTACCCTACCAACTTCCGATACCTAGGCTTATTTATTTATTCGACACCAGAGGATTTACTGGAAGGAAACTAATGAGGGCAATCTCAGTGGTGCGAGCTCAAGCACAGTTTTGGAAAACACTACTGTTAAATGTAATGAGCCGAATCACACTGCTGAAGATGATAGTTCTTCCCAAACTGTTATATTATTTTTCAAATCTTCCGGTATATGTCCCAGCCAAAGTATTCCGTGACCTGGAGAGCATGTCCCGAGACTTCATATGGAATAAAGGCAGGCCACGGGTGGCGCTTTGGAAATAATATGCACCTGCCGGTCAGGGGGGTTAGCAGTTCCCAACATGGAGCTGTAATATATAGCTGCTCAGCTGCAATGGGTAACAAAGTGGCTGAATGGCAGCAGACTAGATGACATGGCAACCTCACAACAGCCATGGACTCATACTCAAATATGTCATCTGTTCCATCCTGCAGCTAAGGCCCCAAGACCGTCCCAGCTACATTTAGGGTTAGCATATAGATGTTACAGAAGGAGTTTACATCTCACTTGTGCAACTCTTCCATCCGCCTCAATTATACCACTCCTAGGGACACCAAGAGGGAGCATGAGCACATTGGCATGAGGCAGGTGTAGACACTCTAGGTGACTAATACGGAGACGGTACACTATTATCGTTCAAGGTTCTGACGGACGATACAGACTTGCCTGTAGGACAATTCTTACTACACACCTCCTTGGTGCAAGCACTGTCGCTGCTTGGGGACACTTAATGACTGAGCCCCCAATGCATTTACTAGTACAATATCTATACGCTATGGGAGCGGGGTCACACATAGTACATTGGCTGGTTACGGCCTTGTTGGCACATACATTGAAACCAATGACATCCCTCTGTGCCCGCTGGGAGGCGGATAATGGGCAACCATGGTCTGACCAATATCTTGGCCTGCTCCGGTTATATACCAAGAAATTCAAGATTCAAATTAATACAAACTTATATCTTACAAAGGGCATATCTCTTCGCTGATAAAATCAACAAATATTTCAACATTATCACTTCTGTGTGTCCCTGCTGTAGGCAGCCTGATGCAGACCTGATCCATATGCTGTGGTCCTGTGATTCCCTTCAAACCTATTGGCGTAAGGTCACACATCCCTAGCGCTCTGCATAGACACACCTTTGCCACTGTCATTGGAGGTTTGGATATTGGGACTTTACGCAAGGACCAAAAGAAACAAAGTAACATCAGGATTTAAAGATTTGGGGTTGATAACCGCGAAGAGCCTGCTAACTAAATGATGGAAATGCTCAGACCCCCCGGAAATTATCAGCAGGAAAAGATCTCTTGCGAATTGGGCCCAAGCAGAGAGCACAGCGCTGCATAGGGAGGAAACGGCAGGGTTACGCAAGTTCCCCATAGCGCAATACTGGGACACTATACTCTCAGCATTTACCAGCGAGAACACTGACGATGTGGACACCACCCACCAGATGAACACATAATATCCATGCTGGCGGCCTTAGTCCATAGGAGATGCAATATTAATGGAAGGGAATTACTAACTGTTAGACACTATGGCGTAGTTGGTATTCGATGTGGTAGACCCCATGCCCCCTTTGCCTGTCAAGTGACACACACACATTCTACAGCCCCCCCAGAAATTTTCATGGATTGGTGCCCTGCCCTGAGACGCTCCCCCACGGTGGGGATAGGGAAATACGGACCTATGCATAACCAGGTGAGGAGTATTGAAATTTATAAACTTAATGACAGCCTCTTTATCTTTTTGTTTTATATAGGTAGTTAGGAGATATTTATTGGGAAATTAATATCTTATTGGTGAACCCCCTTTTCTCTCTTTCCGTTCCATTATCAAGCCTTGCGGTTGGGGATCAAAGTGACTATTCATGGGTTTCCATTGTGTCTTTTTTTAACAACATGTACGTTAAGTGAGCCTATATTGTTTATAATCAATGACATAGATGCATGGAGTAACTAATTAACACTGTAAGCTAGACACAATGTTGCAGAATTGTGTACAGATAATCAAGACATTATATGGTGTGCCATTTGTCGATTTCACATATGGGAGTTCAGACAGGAAATAATTATGCCACTGTAATGTATGTCAATAATCTTAGCACTGAGATTACGTGATTGTGTCGAATAGATCTGTAAGTCGGTTTCCCTTTCCCTTTCCCTTCCCACTATGTATCATTATGCAATATGTAATGTAAAGGAGAACAATTATGCTACGGAACAACAAAACAAAAAATCAATAAAGATATATATTTTTTTTAATTGTTAAACAATGGTTGATTCGTGGCTGGCTCTAGGGCGTTACGATCGGTGGCACAGCAGTGGTAATTGAATTTGGTGGGAGGCGTGTTTTCAAGTAGAATATGGTTTTAACCTCTTGAGCGCTCATGACGAGGTAAGCTTGTCATGAGCCACGGCGCTCCGGTGCTCATGACGAGCTGAGCTCATCATGACCGCGCCCGTTAGATGGATCGCTCGCACGCTGGGCAGATTCCCCTGCTGTGCTGAGCGTTCCATTGTAACAGGCGTGGTCATGACGAGCTCAGCTCGTCATGAGCACCGGAGCGCCGTGGCTCATGACGAGCTGACCTCGTCATGAGCATGGGGGCGCTGTACGCGCCCCCCGTCCCCGCCCACCCAGCACAGCAGGGGAATCCCGCCAGCGGGGAAGGGGTTAAAAGCACCTGCTGCCGTGTTCCTTGCTGTCACAGCAATTTTTAGGCAACCATAAAAATGTCAAGATAACACAGTTTATTAATGTTCTTCCTGGATTAAGATTGTAGGTTTGTCTAGTGGAAGTTTTGACTCATCGGGAAGTTAATATGCCTGCTGCACAGCACATGTACCATGCAGATCACAAAGTGCATATAATGTGAATATGTCAGTGGGTTACTGCTTCTGTCAGAGCCCCCCTTTTGTTACTTGCAGTTTATACATTTAAATCCTAATATAGAAGAGTGAGCTATTATCTGTCATCAAAGAGCAGCACGCAAACTGCAAGGATTAGAGCATTATGATTTTTTCCCAGTCTTTCTTTATCCTAATGTTGCAAAAAGGGTTCACTTGGGTAGAAATCAATACTTATTTGCAAAGCCAACCCCCCACCATGGTGTTGCGTTTTAAATTCTGAGTTTGTGATTCTCCAGACCAAGCACTCTTAAACAATACTGTCTACCAGTAGTGATGACATGTGACTCCTTACACCTTGTAAGCCTTTTTTTTATTGCAGTTTTATATCGTGCAAACTCACCCCAAAGCTATTAGAACATCTTACATGAGCACCATTTACATTACAAAAAGATACATTAATTTTTTTGGTAGGCACGTGGAGATTAAGTGATTTGCCCAAAATCACAGGATGTTGAGTCCACGCTGAGACTTGAAACTGTTTCCCCAGTTCCAAAGTCGGCAGCTCTGGCCGCTAGCCGTTTCCCATACACCGATTTACACACTTATGATTCATTGTCTCTTCTCTGTATAAAGTGAATGATGTAAAGTGGTCTGACACTACACTGGTATGAGTGGCGCTACAAAACAAAAGAAATGCATGCGAGAGTCGTTATAGAGACTTGAGGGGCACTTTTAAAGGGTGGTGGTAAGGGAATCCATGGAGAAGGAGGTCATTGGGGGGCGCCAATAAACATTGTTGCACAGGGAGCCATCAGCGCTAAAGCCAGCTCTGGGTTGATTTGTTATTTATGAGTTTAATTCCCTACATAGAACACATCTAACTCATCTAATCATAAGCAAAATGTACCAGTCGCACACAGGTATCGGCACAGAAAGTTTATTTCTTACATTTGATCTGGAAATAACCTATAGTTACTCTCACGTATTTACATGATTGACTTCCCTGGGACATCAACGCTCTAGAATATTGCTGCCGCTTGATCTGTTCTGTGTGCTTTTAATTTTTCATATATACCTAAAAAAGTTTGTTTATAAACCACTTTCCTTTCAGAGCATCTCCACATAACTAATTCACAAGGAAAACAACACTTTTTACTAACCTCCTAACCTCTTATTTCTGACCTTTGGTTCAGAATAAAGCTCGCCGACGCTTCGTCGGAAAGTAAGCCCTATGCAAATACAATTTACAATCACAATCTGCTTGCTTGAGCGAAGTCTGAGAAGAAAAAATAGGGACTTCGTCGCTCACAGCCCTTGAGTGGAAGCATAACCCTTCTTCACACCTTCAACCTGCATTTCCTCCTGTTCACTCTCACCTGCTGTTCCAGGAATGGTCCATCACTCTTCAGATGCCGGGGGGACAGTCTCTGCTCGTTTCACACTGGCTTGTTGGGACCTGCGGCGTTGTGCTGGCTTCGATCCATTTTGATTTGCAATAAATAGCCTCGGCCCGCCTAGTGACAGGCAGTAAGAGGTGCTACACTCATTCGCGCAAGAAATCACTGTCCACACTTCTCCAAGGAGCAAGAAAGGCCACTTTATTTTAAGACAGGTGCATAATACATTTCTAAACCACATTCATTATTTATTTATTTCATAAAATTCCAATCTACGCAGTATGCCTAAACATCCCTACCTAACCGAACCCGAAACTAACTCTTGACTAATACCCCTAGGATTACCCAACGAGCTACCCTTCAAGATGGCCAACCCGCTCCAGGCTGCCCACCCCACTAGCAAAAACCGCCACCCAGGAAAACCTTTAGTGTTTTCCTGCCCCACTCAAGGGCCAGGAGGAAGGGAAGGAGCACACCACAACTGCACCTGAAGAACTTTAGCTATCAAATCCCGTAGCTCCAAAAGGTAAAAAGAAATGCCCAATTTAGACAGGTGGACGCCGTCCTCACAGAATAAATGCGGTTCTGAAACTTTCAAATGATGATGAGCCAAACTGTAGATACATAAATGTTTACAAAAAAGTCGCATAGTCCGATTCACTTTGCGCCGGGCTTTCTCCATGGCTGAAGAACTCCTTGCCCCACTCCAAGTCAATCGAGGCACGAACTCAGTCCATATCACCATGGTGCTCACCCATGTGGTCTTGAGGATTTCGAGATCTTGCTTCATCAATTTTAGTAAAGTCAAACCTGATAAAGAAACTAAGTCGTTTTCCCCAAGGTGCAGCACCAGTAAATCCGGTGGGCCCCCCCAACCCTTTGAAACCAAAGAAGCCAAGGCAGGAAAGAGACCTCCCCAGCACATTCCCCCTGTGCCATGCCAGGAGACTTCATGGGTCAGACTGCTTAAACCAAGGGATCTACCACAAAGCTGACGTGCAGCGGCCACAGCCGCCCTTTTCACAAAAGAGTGACCAAGAATCCACACCCTCCGTTTCATTCCAGTGACCATGGACCAAGGACCTAGGAGAAAAAGAAATGTTAGGCAAAGCAAAGGCGGACTATTTTCTCACATACTTCTCACAACATCTTGATCGCCAACGCCCAATACGCCGAATTTGCGACCAATCCCACCCCAACCTGGCGGCCTCTGTCGCTGCCCCAATCCTGAAGGAATGGGTACCGAACTGAGAAGGATCACGCCCCAGACCCAACAAAACCTTACGTAGGACAGCCAACAACTGAGAAACAATAATGGGGCTGCCATCAGCATGGCAAAAAATGGCCCCCTGATCAAAGTGAGGGGAAGACACAAAAACCTCCCATTCCCCAACAGGGCAGCAAGAAGATACCCCGCTCCTCCCCAAAAGCACCCACTTACCCCTCCCCATCTGATCAGTCTTGGACATACGCAAACACATACGCACCCTGTCATGTTCCACCACTACCTCACTGCTGGTCATACCCACTCTATCCCTCAAACCCAGCAGCTCAGAGGCCCGAAAGGCCCCAAAAAATAACCACACAAAACACAAACGAAATTTCTGGCACTCAAATGCATCATAACAGCACACTTTCAACTGAGATAAAAGCAGCTGAAGCAAATCAAAGGTCACCGGCTGCCGCAGCTTCTGAGCACCAGCCTGAAGCCTACCCAAACCTTTTAAAACTTTCCGAACCAACACCCCCCCAACAGGATCCCTCCCCCACCAAAGCAGCCCGTAAAAAGACACCCCAGCCAACTTGCCCGAAATTGTCGTGTGGGAGAGGCCTTTGTCCGCCAAATGCAAAACAAACTGCAATAAGAATTGTTCATCAGATAACACAGCCCGGGCTGGACCCGCCAACTCCTCACCAAACTGCAGGAACTCTTGTAAGGCCTTCAAATAACTACGACGGGTGGATGCAGCCACTGAATTCTCTACCAAGTGGTGTACCCTCAATCCCCCAATGCCCATACGTACTGTGGGATCGCCGTCTGCTCTAGATCCGCCCCAGGAGCCAATTTGCGGAATTCGGACCACTGAAATCGAGATAAAGAATCAGCGATACAATTAGTGGCCCCTGGAACATGCCGAGCTTTAAAGACAATATTCAGTTGTAGACACCGCAACATGAACGCGCGCAAGAGCTTCAATACCCGCAAATCACGGGCCCTCTGCTTATTAACAAGGTGAACCACAGCCATATTGTCCACATGGAACAAAACAGAACGATTCTGAAACTCCTCCCCCCAGATATACAGAGCGACCAACAAAGGGAAGTGCTCCAAAAACGCAATGCTGCGACCCTGTTCCCGCCAACGCACCGTCCAGCCAGCCGCGCACCAACGTCCTTCCCAAAAGATGCCGAAACCATTAGCTCCTGAGGCATCCGTGAAAAGCTGCACCTGCCACACAATGTCCTCATCCGCAAAAAACAAGGACACGCCGTTGAAATCTTGCAGGAAATGTAACCAGACACTCAAATCGGCACGGACAGCTGTGGTAATGCGCACCCGATGATGAGGAAGGCTGGCGCCGGACATCGAGAGGCCAAGACGTCGACAAAACGTCCTACCCGCCCGAACGACCCGACACGCAAAATTTAGATACCCCAAAAGCTTCTGAACCTTTCGCAGCTCCAATTTGCGTTCGCCCAACACCAACCTGATGAAAGCAGACATCTCCCGCACTTTGTCAGCAGGCAAGCGTGCCACCATAGCCAGGGTATCGATTTCAATTCCCAGAAAAATCAGAGATGTACAGGGACCCTCGGTCTTATCCGGCGCCAAAGGAACGCCCAGCTCCTTGGACCTAGCCTGAAAACTATCCAAAGCCAGCTGACACTGTCCAGACTGTCCCTCCCCAATGAACAGAAAGTCATCAAGGTAGTGACATACCAGGGCGTGGCCGCTGATGAAAGTGAAGCGCCACTGCAGGAAGGTACTGAAGGTTTCGAAGAGGGAACAGGACACCGAGCAGCCCATTGGCAACACCTTATCCACATAGAAATAACCACCAAAGTGCATACCCAAGAGACCAAAATCCCAAGGATGAATGGGCAGAAGCCGGAAAGCTGACTGAATGTCACTCTTCGCCAGCAAGGCACCAATACCAGCTGCGCGAACGAGCCGCAAGGCGTCGTCCACGGAAGCATATGTCACTGTAGAATCAGCCGGGTCAATGAAATCGTTGATGGAGGCACCCTCAGGCCAAGAAAGATGATGAATGAGTCGAAACTCCCCAGCCGCCTTTGTCGGTACCACACCCAGCGGAGAAACTATCAAATCGGGAAGAGGACAGCTAAGAAAAGGACCAGCAATCCTGCCCGCCGCAAGCTCAGCATCCAACTTTTTTTGCACAACCTGGGGGGACTCCTTGGCAGACTTGAGATTGTCAGACCACCTGCCCAAACGGGGGCCCAGATACCCAATCCTGAATCCTACTCGGAAACCCCAGGACAAAACCTTAGCAGCCTCAAAATCAGGATAGTCCACCAACCACAAATCAAGGACGTCCAGTTTAATAGGAGTAGGAGCCCTTTGAGACAAAGTGAGAAGGCTATCCCCTGCCCCCAGAACCCCTTCCTTGGTCTCCAAAACGCTGTCCGGGAAAACACTGGGTGAGAGCATGCCGCCCCCCACACTGCGCACACTCATGCTTATATCTGCATGCTGGTCGGTTACACGAACCCCTGTTAAAATGCCAGCACGCTCCAGAGGAGGAGGACTGTCCTCTGCCCCAAACCCCCGCCCCAACAAGAGCGGGGCGAAATGGAAAGGGCCGATAATGCACCGGCTGACCGCTAGCCGTGTGGGTCGTAGCGGGCGGGTGAGCAGACGCCATCCACTGGAGCCACAACTCCGCATCAACCTCACCCCATGAACGCTCTGGAAAAACACTCATACCGGCCCGAAACTCCTCGTCGTACGACAACCAGGCAAAACCTCCAAAATAACTATTAGCTTTACGGATGACATCAGCATATTTAAACATGTCCACCGCCTTACCCGGATGACGCTGGCAAAAAACGCTGGCATAAATTAAAAAGGCCGAAGTCCAGTTCTCAATAGACTTCGGGACTCGAGGCCTCCGAGCCAATTCCAATTCCTCCTCCTTCGACCCTTCCTTAGCTTGAACATCTCTATGCAGAAGCCGAAACACATCAACAAATTCACCACTCCAAATGCGAGTTTTAGTTTTCTCAGACAAATGGGACCCCAAAGGCATCCCCACCCCAGAATAAGGCAATCTTTTTGGCAGGATACTATCCTCCGTAACAGGGTTTGTAGCAGCCACCCCATCCCCAACAGTAGAAACTTCCCCTGTAGGTTGCATATTAGAAACATTCAAAATCACCGGCCGCTCAAGCCTCGGTGCCAGAGCGACTCGCTCACCAATAACCCCATCACCTGTCCCAATAGATCTGGTACGCTTAGCAGGGAGACTCTCCCTTGGTTGCCACACGGCCCACCATCCATCCTTACCTTTTGGCAACTGCGCCGACTTCTGCTGCAAATCAACATGAACCCCTTGAGATGGTCTACTCCTTGCAGCCGCCCGTACCGCTGCGTGGTCCGCACATGACTCCTGCAAGATACGAGAAACAGGGGGTTGCCCCATCCCACCCCTCTGGGCCCGTGCTGCCAAAAGCCCAACATCCTTGTCTCTCAATTCCCCTTCTTCCAAATCATCATCTTGTATACCCAAATATAAAGCATCTCCAGAAAATGAAACTTGTGCACTGCCACTTGGCAGCGCCCCCATCACCAATTCCCCCATCATAAAACTGCCAGTCAACGTCATGAAAGCTCCGCGCGCGCAAAACTGCAGAAGAGAGATCCGCTCCAGATAACTCTCGCGATCCCGCCATTGGAAACAGCCGTAGGGACAGTTCCCAAGCCCGTAGAACCAGGCAACAGCCGCCCAGCTGGAAGGAACAACCTGAAAACTGCGGCCGCTCCAGCCAGAATGAGAAGAAGTAGCAAAACTGCCCCCCCCCCCCCAGCGGCAATGGGAACACCCAACGAGGACCCAGCATCCGGCGCCAACCCAGAGCCACCACCCAACCCGGTCGCCAAACCACCCTGGGAGACACCGGGCATCACCCGAGAAGCCGGGCACAGCACCCGGCAGGGAACAGGGGGCGCCCCCCGGGGTCCGAACCCAGCCCACCAGAAACCAGGGGCTGCTGAGAAGAATAAAGGGGGCCAGCAGAACCAGGAGACATGGACCTGGGGGCCAGTGGGGGGGGGGGACACACCACCAGAGGAGACAAAGTCAGCGGCCAGAGAGGAGACCCCCAATGGGGAACAAGCGGGCAGCGCAGCAGGTGTGGGCCCAAAGTCTGGGCCGCCCTGGGCCAAATCACTTGGTAAAGGGTGGGGGGCAGGACCCAGCACAGGTGTGGCAGGAGACAGCAGGTAGCACTGCCCATTAACCCACAAATAAGGCGGAGCCCCGCCTGTCAAATCAGGCACTGGAGGGCAGGGGCCCCCGGGAACAGGAGCAGGCACATGGGCCCGGACGAGGCACTTGGGGTCGAGGCTCCGCCCCCGCTTAGCCCCACCAACAACAGGAGACTTCCTGGTCTTTCCCGGAGGGGGCCCAACCAAACGCTGGGCCTGCCGGCCCACAGAGCACCCCCGCCTCCCCCCGGGCGCCCCACGCAAGCCAGCACTCCCAGAAGGCAAAAGGCATACCTGCTGGCGGGCGCCCGGGTCTGCCGATGGGGGCCCCGAGTCTGCGGGAACCTGGGCCGGCGTCTGCAGAGCCGCCGGCATGGCAGCCTCTCCGTCAGCATCTTCGTCCGGGTCAGGTGACAAGCAGGCAGTCACCGCCCGCGACACGCCCTCAGCAGCCTTGCGAGGGGGGCGGGCCAAACCTACCCACGCCTCAGCCGGCACACCGGGCCGCAGGAGGTCCTCGCGTCCAGCGGCGCAAAGCGTCTGGACGGCCCGCCGAACCTCCGCCGCCTCCTCCATGGCCCCCGAACAGAGAACAAGTAAGCGAGCAGCAAAAAGAACCTCCCTTTCCTTGCCTCCCGCTACGCACTTCCCAACCGCCAGCCTGACTTCCCCTTAAGAACTCCCCTAATTAACCCCCACCTGCTCCCAGGTTGCTCGCGCGAACGTACCCAGGGAAAGACCAGCTCGCGCCTGGCTCTCCCTGGGTCCCCCCTAAGAACATTGAAAGCTGTGCTAATCACACGACGTGCAGGCATCCCCGTGTCAGGTTATTTTAAAAGCCTTTTTTCAATATGACCATTTTGCTTCCTTGTTAGGAGAAGAAAAAAGCAGGATTGGGCATGAGGCGTTTGATGCTTCTTAAAGATTTATGCATGTTAAATCAGAAAGAGAAGCAGCGCCTCGCCGTATTTATCTTAAATTAATTTTGGATTTGGAAGATTTTGATGCGTTCAGACACCATGTCGGCATTTTAGCGGAACGTGTTATATTGTCAGAAATAAGGATGCTGCGCCAGGGGAATCCTTAATTTTACATTTAATTGCTTATATATACCATGATGAGAGAGAACATTGCTCTTCTAAGCTGATCAAACACTGAGCAGAACAAGCATTTGCAATGCAATTGTTCACGCATTTACTCGTGTTTGAACACTGAGAGTGACAATGTCTTTTATTTATGTTTTGGTTTTTAAAACTTAAATATAATGCACTGTCATTTACAATGCCAATAGCTTGAACGCGCGAAAATGCTAGCCCTATTACATTGCAAATGTTTTATTTTCCTTCTTCGGTGGGGGAGTGGGAATAGCAGTGCTGCCTTGTTTGTCATGCCCCCCAGTGCTGCGCGTTGTGCCCCCCACGCTCTTGCTCGCCCCTAACGAATGTGCGCCCGCTATAGTTTAAGCGGACGTGCTATCATTTAAATAAATAAATTACGAAAGTGCCCAGTTATTAAGCAAATAAATAAGCGCATCCGCTATAGTTAACCCCTTGGCCGCGGCGGTAATTCCGCCGCGGCGCTAGGGGGAGGGGAGCCATGCAGCACCGCCATGCTCGTGACGGAACCACTCCGTCACGAGCCACGGTGGCGCTGTGCTTATGTCAGAATGGTTCCGTCACGGCCCCGCCCACTCAATAGAACGCGCCGCGCAGGCGCGAAATAGATGCCGCGCAGGTCCGGGGCACGGGCCGTGACAGAACCATTCCGTCACCAGCACAGCACCACCGTGGCTCGTGACGGAATGGTTCCGTCACGAGCATGCAAGGGGTTAAAGCGGACGCGCTATAATTTAAATATATACATTAGTAAAACCAGAGTGCCAGCTGAGATGTCATGGGTGGAATAGGGAAGATCATTAAAGAAAAAAGTGAGTACCGACTTATGAAGGAGACCATGTAACGCCACAAGTAAATTCCAGTCCTCATGGGAGGTAACAAACAGCGACAAGGCGGTAACACAGAGGGACTAACAAGCCTCATAATCAATCGTAAGCCAGCATTTACCGAGGACAATGACACCAGCCAATGAAAAACATGGGAGGAGAGTGGGCAAGGCTTCCACAGCATACTCTACTTCAGCATACCTCGCAGAGCGAGCAGTGCATGCTCGCTGCCGCTGGGCTCATTTATTTTATTTATTTATTTATAGAGTTTTATATAGCGCGAACTTGATCCAAGAGGGTATCAGAGCGCTTTACATTTAGGATCGTAGCGTTACAAGTTTCCTCAGATACAAGAGCATAGTGAGGTACAGTACATATAAATAATGTTTCAATAATTCATAGGAGGGAGGGGAGAAAGGAGTAATAGCGGGAAGACGAGCAGGAACAATGCCCAATGTCCGGCTGGGTAGGTGACGGTCAAGGGGGAAAACCAGGGCCAATCTCCTCATTAGCTGTCAAGCAGCTCCACTGGTCATCAGCCTTGTTGCTCAGGTCTCAGCGTTCAGGAAAAGCCAGTTTTTAGTTGATTTGATTTACGAAGGTTATATAGCGCTATCTAGACCCGGAGGTACCATTGCGCATAACCAGGGGAAGGTCGCATTAGAAGGTACATCAAAAGGATTGTGAAGCACTGGTTAGACCCGTAGGTATCAGAGCGCTATAACAGAGGAACATTGCGTTGCAAATTACATCAGTTACAATAGCATAGTAAGGTACAGTATACAAACAACGAGGTTGAGGGAATTTATAGGAAAGGAGGGGTGGAAGGAGCCATAGCGAAAGACGAGGAAGAACTGTGTTCAATGTCCGGAGAGACAAATAGAGAGGGAAAGGGGAGATGTGGAGTGAGAAGGGAGAAGGGAGAGGACAAGGGGGAAAACGGAAAAGAGATAAAGGGAAAGTAAGCCCAAAGACTGAGTGGGTAGGTGATGGCCAGGGAGATAATCCAAAGCCAGTCTGCTCTATAGCTCTCCAGGAAGCTCCAACGGTCATCGGTCCGAGAGCTGGATAGAAAGGTGACGAGGAGAAAGCAGAGCGCCAGAAATACGATGAGGGGGGTTGGGCGAGACAGGGAGAATGGGAGAAACTGTGCCCAAGGTCCAGCTGGGCAGGTGACGGTCAGGGGATGAACCAAGGCCGATCTCATTAGCTGAACAGAGCAGCTCCAACGGGCATTGGACAAAATGCTCAGACTCCGCTGTCAGGGTAGAGATCATGTGTACTCCGGGCGAGACAAGTAGAAAGGGAAAGTAGGAGAGGGGGAGTGAGAAGGGAGTGGACGAGGGGGAAGAAGGAATAAGAGATAAAGGGTAGGTGATGGTCAGGGAGGAAATCCAAAGCCAATCTGCCCTATAGCTATCAAGGAAGCTCCCAAGGGCATCGGTCAGAAAGATGGATTGAAAGGAGACAGGAAAAGGCAGAATGGCAGAAATACTCAGGGGGGGAACTGTGTCCAGTTTCCGGCTGGGCAGGTGACGGTCAAGGGATGAACCAAGGCCGATCTCCTCAATTAGCTGAACAGAGCAGCTCCACCTGGCATCGGACAAAATGCTCGAACTCCGCTGTCCGGGTAGGGGTCAAGTGTACTTAGGGGAATGTCAGAATAGTGCGTGGGGAGCCATTGTCCAAGAAAATTCCAGACGTCCTCTTGACATCAGGCACAGTCCTGGCAGGGTTCTTTGCCCTTCAAGGAGGTGAAAGGGGGTCTGACGAGGTTTCCCCGCACCCATTTGAGTTGTGGCCTGATTTTGAAAGCAACAGGCAGTTGTCAGGAAAATGAGTGGTATCTCCCTGTTGAATTTGAGGTAATATGTCACGAGGAGCCGCCATTTTAGGGTCAGACATTCATGGTTATGTGTCTGTGTCTTGGTAGTAAGTACAGTTTTCCACTCAGATGTAATATGCGTTTTACTCACTGTGTCACCAGGTCTTATTAAAGGGGGCCTTGTTATCTTCTTGCCTCCTTCTCCAGTAACAGCTGCCCAGTCCATCAAAGATAACTTCTGTACCGCTGATACACCCCGTAGGCCACCAATTCTGTGGGCACTTGTTATGCTGGACCTTCTGAGAAGTCAATTTACGGCCCTCTCAGAGGCGGGTCCCTCTCACGGTCCTTCCGATGTCTCTGGGGGACCCAAATTCAGCCCTCCGTGATCCTAGCGGCCAGGCACACCTTCCATTGCAGTGTGGGTATATTAAAAACTGACTTGTTAAGTGACACTGCCCAGCGCACAAACGTACGTTCTAGGAAAACTGCTCCATTGTCGGGGCCTCTATCACGGCCCGACGAGGCCCGACCCACACCTCATCTCAGCGCAGCAGGGGCATGCAGCGGGTCTCTGAAGCCTCTGCGGGTGCTCCGGTCATCCTGGAATCGGCGGGCACCCCAGTTAGTTCTTCTTCGCGTAGCCAATGGACTGCGCCACCATAAAAAAGTTACTTCAATCGTCATTTAACCCGCCACTCGTCTTCCAGCCTCCTTTGCATGAACCATGAACATTCCATACTGAATACTCCAACTCAAGAGTTGGGAAGGGTGGGGCTGTCAAGCAGTCTCTTGCAGGGAGAGTAGCCTGAGTGACTGAAAGTATAAAGCAGATAGGGCCAGGGAGAGGCCAGCCGGAGTAGGGTGTGTGAATCTCAATTGAAATGCAAATGTTGTGAGCAGTGAGTGCATTTTTCTGATGAGTTCAGAATGCAGAATAATCCACATTAGAAACGAGACCCTTATTGTAATTCTGCAAGCACCTTCATGTGAGAGTTCAACTAGTAAAGACGCTGTGGCTATGGTGTGAATATCAGAGTCATAGGTTATGATACACTCTGAAATTAGATTTTTTTAAAGGAAGAACGTAAAAGGACCTTGTCTCAGAATAAACATGGGGCGTATTAGAGGTAGGAATAAAAAAGCAAAACACAGCATCCATAGAACTTTACAACACACAGCAAATACTTTCTTTTTGTCATCATGGTGTAGTGTAGTTCCTATATTCCCAATAGGCTCTGCACATTGGAATAATATATCCTATAGATTAGACATAGGACTTATGTCTACTAGGTCACTATTGAATATATTAGACTTTATTGTGAGTGCCAGCTAGCTCAGAGGTCACTAGAAACGTTCTCGAATAAACAAGAAGGGATTCGTTTCTGACAACCGCATAAACATGACAACTTTGTTTCCCCAAGAATAAATATATCTTCAGAGTCATGGAAACAATAGATAGATATTTTACTCAGTCAATAGTACATGCTTCGTTTCATCAGAGGTGCAGAGAAAATAGAGAGACGGGCGTTTTCAATAAAAGGGATTTATTGAACAGTCTTCTTTCTCATGCAAGTAAAGAGAACTGCTACAATCGTAATACAGGTTACAAAGTATAACGCGTACAGCGAGAAGAGTATTATAAAATAATACTGTAAAAGCATTGTATGGTTTCTAAACCATAGATAAATACATACATAAATAACAAAGGCTAAAAGTACTCGACTGGTGCTTCTAAAATACGCCTACCCTGATGTACCTAACCTAAGTCTAGTACGAGGGAAGAAGTAAGTGTGGTGTGGCATAGGTTTAGTTTCTTTTCCAAGAATCTATCCAACACTTCTCTTAGGGTCTAATCAGCTCCATACCTTAGTTTAGAATGAAGGAGGTCTCGTATCTCTGTCTCGGGACTCGATTTCCCAACACCCCGCAAGGGGAGCTTGGAAACACTGGAGCTGGATTCTCAGCAAGAGAAAGGACAGCTTCTCGATCAGTGCATCAGCTGTAGGGTCGGCTTCCTTCGGCACTTGCTATAGCGAGCTGCGTCGGGCAAGTAAGTAGATAGTCGAGCTGTTCTGAACCACCATGTCATTGCTAGAGCAAGTGAAGGCATATTTATACCTTGAAGGTGCCTAGTATGACGTAAAGTCTGGCATAATAATGTCAGTAAAGAACCCCAAGGGGATGGTAGTTCTTTGTAAACTCCATAAGTTCTTGGACAAATCAATATTCAAGCAAGGGGATGTCCCTAACTGCTTAAGCCGATTTTCCAAGAAATCGTTGTGACTTTTGGTACAGGTGGTAGTAGCCATTCCTGTATTTGGACTGCATGGGCTATGTCTAAATATATGTATGATTTCTATTGCTATATTAGGGTAATGTGAATTGTACCTATATAAGGGCATGAATCGGGAAATTTCGCTCGGATCCTAAAATGCCATACAACAACCACTCCACTTTATTATGTTCCACATTACTAAATTCTAAGCATTTAAAACATATCTAAAGCATGATGTGTAAAAACCCCACCCAGAATACATAAAATGCATTCAAAATGGTTGTACATGAAAAAAATTAGCATTTGTGCTGTACGCATTTTAAAAGCAATGTTTTCATTCAAAGCATATAGTATGACATTGGAAATGCTATCTGAATGAATCATGAAAGTACATTTATGAAATGGCTCCTAAATACAGAAGAAAAAGTCGAGACCATTCCATGACAGCATATATAAATTGTTTTGGTTGTGAACAAGTTCAAATATTGTCTCTTGGAAAGTTTTCAAAGAATTCTTGTTCTCTATGAATAGTTCTACTTTAAGCAGATTCCTTTGTGCCCAAAAAAAGTTCAATTTTGGAAAAAAAAGTCAAATTGTAGAAAAAAAAGAGTTTTAAAGTTAGAAGTTTTGTTTTGAAAAGTGAAGGTCGAATACAGAGTCCCAAAGAACGCTGTGTGCTAATTTCAAAAGTCAGTCTCATTGTTTGGAGAAAACCTCAAATCTTCTAAGCTGGTAAAGAATTCGTCTACCACAGTAGGTGAAAGTTGGAGCACTTTGTTAAGTAGACCAATTGCACAAAAATGTGAAGCATCGTCATCAGCGTAAGTCGCATTAGCAACGTTCAATGGAGATGGAGATGGTAACCGTGTGCCTGTCGATCCACGTATCTCACCATCAGCAGATTGCGTCTGTGAGACCTTAATGAATGCTGTCATCAGGATTGGCAGCCGCTGGGGACAACACAATGAATGGGCCGTTACCGAACCAATCAAAGTATCAACATCCGTTGGCAGGACTGATGGGAGTGTTGGACAGATGTCCAACAAGCATTCTTCTCCACGTAGCAGGCATCGTAGAACAGGTAAGATGCAATGTTGCCAGATTGGTCAGAATGATAGAAACCACGTGGTATTCAGATCTCCTAAATGAGCCAAGCCCAGAATCTGTATCATGTGCTCACGACACTTCATTGCCAGGAGAGTGTTCTCTATGGTGATCTGGGTGTCGCTGGTGACCGGACTTGCCATATCTGTGCAGAAGGAACAAGAATAGTATTCCTGCTACAAGTCCCAAAATGAGAAGCAGGCCGCCGAACATAGAGTGCATGAAGTTTGGAAATATGCCAAGGACTGCTTCGAATGGTGCTAACAGTTCCGCAAAAACTGTCTTAAATACATGTATGATACCACTGGTATCAGACATGTTTAATATACGACCTAACATTTCTACGAAATGTACAGGGCAGTTTGTCGATAAAAGGGCATGTATCTCTGCAGAGGACCTTGAAACTTGTAGTTCATACGTCTCTTTGGACGAGGTCAGTAGCCCAGTTTTTTTGTAAAAGAATGGCTTTCATTCTGCTTAAAGTATCAATTCGTATAGAAGAGATGTTCAGTTAAGGCCATAGCGGTGACTCCCGGTCTGTCTTAGTTTTTGGAAACAATACTTGCATACAAACAGTGACCTTGGCTGACACAGTTATGAGATAGGCTATTCCTGGCAACATGCCACAGCAGCTGTGATCATTCAACATAATATTGCTTCTATTAGAAAGCTGCCTAAAAGTTGGATCTATCACTGCAGCTGGAGAACCTTGCTGGTGGCAGGATAAGTTGGTCGTAGAACCGTCACAGGCTCCATGTAAATTAATACCCTGACATAAAAGTGTACTGCTTAGCGCTTTTGCAGTTTGTACCACTAAGAAAAACTTATTTTCCCCCACTCTAACATCTGTGTTTATATGGTAATTCCCAGGTTGACTTAATGTATTCTTTACCCAACCTTTCATACACACCAGCTGGTATATGTTTCAAACAATACTGTAAATGGAAAATTGTCACAGACAGAGTGATTGTTCCGTGTATTAGCCATTCTGTTGCAGGTTTTTCCAAAACAGTTAATGGTAATCTTTCCAGCTTTTCAATGCTCAGCGTCTTATTGTCTGCTCCTCTTTTTGCCAAAGTGATTTGTTTATCTGTAAGGTTAAATACAGAAAACAATGACGTGGTGTTGATTAGACGCCATGGCACATATCCAGAAAGAAGATTTTGTAACGTCCATTCTAAAAGCATTATAGACTGTCCATGCTGTAGCATGAGCAAGTCCTGTTCCATTATGTCTATAGCAGAGGATACTATGCTGTCCAAAAAATACATTCAATCAGGTCATTTGTAAAATCATATTCTGGATGATAGAGTCGTTAACCCATTGTCAACTACAGAGAGAGCTTTCTCTAAATTAATACGATCAAATCTCGTATTCGTTCTGCAGTCTCTGCTTGTGTCGCTTTCCAAGCTTCATTATAAATGGCATATATACCAGCGTATATAAAACATTTATGTCGCTGTTTCGCAGGACCTTGTAAGAAGTCCCTCAAATCAATGCCATCTTTAAGTAAAGATAAGTGTTGTTTTACCTCTGTTAGTGTGGATTTTTTGTAGCCAATCAAGGCACAGTTTTCCTACACTGTATGTTGTTACTATCCCTGGATGTTGTCTCTGGATATATCTTGGATCTGGCCTAGTGATTGTAAACCCTTGTGTCTTATTCAGGAATCTAGTTTGACAGTTGTTAGTGTCTGTTGGCCAGATTACCCATTTCTTCCAATCAGGATCAGTTCTGTCTTTAAGTAAAATTGTTTTTACGTCGACCCCTCCTTCCGTAGTGTTTTCACTATCAGGTGTAGGTGTAGGTAAGGACGGTGTGTTCAAATCTTTTATCTTAGCTAGGCCAAGATAGGATTTCTGTAGGACAGTGTCGTTCAAAAACACTATTTGTTCAGGGATAATGCAGTCTCAAAATAAAGCTTCTATTCCCTGCACCTGCCAGTCTTTTGTCCCCCAGACAGTTTTTGTTTCAATGTTGTCACTCCAAAAGTCATAACCTAACAAGGACAGCTTGGCATAAAAGGCTGCAGAATAAATTTGCTTAGTATTAGTCAGCATACTTTTCATCCCTGTCTTATTTACATTTTTTAAGTAAAATGTTTCCGGATTTGAGACATGAAAACCTGAGAAGTATGGACATTTTTAATCGAATGTTTTTTAGCTACCCTTTGGTGGCGTTGGACAGTGTTCCCATTGATTGAAGGTATACACATTTCTAGGGTTTGCAGATTTGTGCAAATAATCTTGACCATAGTGATTATAACAGTACATTTGTTCATAATCTTATGAACCTTCTAAGTATTCATGTTTTGTAAATTTTGCAGACATCTCTAAGTCTGAAATCATATTATTAACAGTCTAAAAGCCCCAATCATCAGAATATGTGCTGGGTGAAACAAAGTCACTCAAAGTAAATGTAAATCTAAATGTAGTATACTTGTAAAGCGCACAGCTGCCCCAGCAACGGGGCGTCCCGGCGCTGTATAACTCTGGGGAACCCGTCCTGGCTTTCCCTGTGGGATGGTCCCTTGCTGGGAGTCCCCAAGGTGGAGCCAGGCATCCCCGGAATTGGTGGGGCCGCTGTGGAGATTAGGCAAGCTAATGCCCAGAGTTGCCGAGTGGAACCCCTGATTAGAGTAAGCACCGAAGCGAGAATTATCAAGTCCGCTGACCAAGGTCCACGACCCTGCCGCGTCGGGAATTGAACCCTGGTCCCGGGCTGACTTCTGCTCTTAGGCCTGCTGCCTCTAACCAGTGAGCCACACTACTCCACTGTGTAGAAGCCTTGAATTGGTGTGGAATCTTCAACAGCTCTGCAGGGCCATGGATGCCATAACCAGGTCTGTCCCAAGCTATACCACCAGGTATAGGAACGGCTGTGATGTTCACTGATGTCAAGTCTCTTTTTTCACGATGAGATGATTTGTGTGGCTTGAGGAGTAAGTTGATGTTCTTACTTGCTGTGTCCATCTTACTATATCTTCCATTTATCAGCATTCCCAAACTTAATACAAGAATTAGCCAAAGTAGGAGAAAAAGCACGCCTAGCACAATCCAAAGTTCAACCCATGGTGAAACCAGATAAGTTTTTTCAATTTGCTGAAAAAGTTCCATTATTTGTTCTTTAAAAGTTTTATCTGCTGGCGTCATTCCAGGCTCACTGGGATCCCCGGAAAACGTATCAAAGTTAATGAAATAGCCAGAGGGAATTCTGTCAATGGTAGGTATTGCATCAGGATTATTTGAAATCACAGTCTCTCAGTTTGAACCTCTTGGATAGTAGCAATATTTGTCCGTCTGCCTCATCTTTGGAGTCCACTGGGCCTACTACTTATAATTGGCCACATGATGTGGTTTTACCAGGTCGATAGATACAAACATGTTCTCCTTTCTTCCAGCAAGGGGTGGTAGTACCACTGTTCTTGATCCGTGGATTGCTAGTACAGGTACTGGTTGTCTGTAAGAAGGCCCAAATTCCTTCTTATCCATGATCTTTTATCTGACTAGATCTGCAATCTTTGGAATCCAGGCAGGCCTTGCTGGGACGGGTGGTACACCTTCAGTGGTCGTTGGCTTCTGTAATGTGTTGCTTTGACTTCTCCTTCTTTCATTGAAGTCCTGCAAAACAGCCAAACGGTCTTTGATATCAAATGGTTTTTGTTCTACCACTGAAGTGTGACGATCAAGGTCCTGGATACTCATTCTAGTACAAAACGGATTTCATATGGAGTGATTACACCCAGAGACTTTCTTGGCAGAATATTTAGACTACGTTGGACACTTATTAGATGTTTCACCCACCCGTCACCCGAGCCTAATACCCTAGCTGTTATAGATTGCTTTATGTCCCGGTTTTTTCTCTCCACTACAGAATTTCCCTCAGGATGGAATGAACTAGAATACTGCAATGCAACGCCCAGATTGGCCATGGCCTGCTTGTAAGCTTTGGAGCTAAACGCAGAACCCTGGTCAGAGTGTAGCGTGCCAACTGTGTATGTACCGATAAAGACTCGCAAATCTATTATAATAGTTCGGGCGTCAGCCGAGCGTTGAGGCCACATTCAAATGAATCTTGAGCATGAATCCACTGCGACCATGATATATTTATAGTTACCATCCCTCTGTAAGGGACCGCAGTGGTCCAGGTAAATGCATGCTAATGGTTTATCTGAAATTAAAAGGGGTGTCTGCGCCGGGCGTTTCACTGTTGAAACCTTCATTTTCTGGCAGATTTCACATTCCAAAACATAGTTTCTGGTCTGTTTCCTCATGCGTGGCCACCAGTATCTTTGTTTTAATAATGGTACTGTGGCGGAAACACCTGCGTGTGCAGAGGCGAGCCCTTCATGTGCTGCTAAGATTAGTCCTAATCTATGTTCCATGTTTGGAATTACTCTATCCCCCACTCCAGGGATTCGAGCAAAAGGAACAATATTTGCATCAGTAATATATGAGTATTTGAGTGGAAAGCCTTTGGGTAACTTTTTACCGGTGTCTTTGTTGGAAGCGGCGACAGCCTGCATTATTTTGCTGTCTATTTTTGTTTTTGAATGAGTGATTGCAGCTACGGAAGCCGTTTGCACAGTTGCCTTTGCGGCTTCCTCAGCCAATGAATTCCATGCAACATGAACGCCATGACACTGATGACTCAGTGTATGGATCACGTGAGTCTTTTGCAGTTCTTTCTGTAATTGAACTACTTGTTCCCAAAGCAACTTATGCTTGATTGTGCCACCTTTTGCATCTTTGAAACCGTTTTGAATCCAATTCTGCAAGTATTCATTGTAAGATTGAACGCAGTAATACGACCCGCACACTATGAGTGTGGGGAATTCGCGGTCAGTATTTTCAAGCGCCATCTTGAATGCTTGTAGTTCAGCTCGCTGAGCTGTACAAAATCCGAGAGATTGTGTTTTTGTAACCATAGGTCGGAATTTGCCATCGCTCCAGCGACCTTTAATAATTGCGCACGCAGCACTGTAAGCTTGTTTACCCCCAATTGTGGGTTGTGCTGATCCGTCTTTATAAATTATACATTCTTATTGTTCTAGAGGCAGAATCTCAGTTGGCAGAAGACATTCTTGTTCGTATTGTAGAAATTCTTGAGTTTTCAAGTAGGGGTCAAAAACGTATTCAACGTCTGTTGCAGCAAGAGAGTTAACCCATTGTATCCATCTTGGATGTAAAGCCTTTGTACTCGGAATGCTTGCTTTTGTCACTGCTTCTAACGCAGGAACAGGAGTAATGACCATTATGCGTTTTCCCTGTGCGAGGGATCTCTCTTTTGCTACTGCAGTTTGAACTGTAGAAGTGAATTTCATTTCAGCTTGTGTGTACAAGTGTGATTTATAAGCAATTAGTACTTTTTTACCTTCATTAAAGGTTAAGTACGTGAATCCGCATCTTCCTGGGATGATTCTGATTACAAGGTTGCGTACATTTACGCGTGTCTGTAAATGTGTTGTGGCTAACATGGCTGTTTGCACTGAACGCAAAATTTCTGTGTGTTTTTGAGTCCAATTATTTGTTTTGAAATCAGGTTTGATTAATTCGTAGAGAGGTTTCACCCTTTCTGCATAATTTAGAATGTATGTTCTTCCGAAATGTAGGAAACCTAGAATTGACTAAGTTTTTCAGCATTTTTGGACGTTGGAGCAGCGCACACTTTTCCAAAAAGTTGGCTGCCAGGCTTTTGCCTTCCCTTGATAACTTGTATCCTAGAAAAAGGACTTTGAGGTGGGCAATTCTTGATTTCTTAAAGTTGAATTTATACCCTTCAGAGGCGAATCCAAGCATAATGGTATTCACTCTGTGCCTGTCCAAGTCATCGTCTGCTAGATAGATGCCATCGACATAAGATAATGCCTCATCATCATATGTTTGTAGTAACTCTGTTACTCTAGCTGAAAATAACCACGGACTATTCTTGAATCCCTGGGGGAGACGACAGAAGTGACGATGTGTCCCCATAATTGAGAAAGCGGTCAAGTACCTGCTTTCAGGTGCAATGTTTTGACAGAAGAAACAGTTAGAAATATCTAATGTGGTTTAATATTTTTTACGCACAATGTTATTCATTAGTGCTGCACTGTGTGCATTTTGTACTGCAAAAGTTTTGCAACTAGAGTTTAAATGTCTGTAGTCCAAAACTAGACGATATGTATTGTCTGGTTTGGATACAGGAAACAAAGGATTGTTCATTGACGAGGTGCATGTTTCAATCACCCCTTGGTATTCAAGTTAATTTAATAGCTCCCTGACCTGTTTTTTAGCGTCTTGCTTTACTGGATACTGTCTTTGTGCAGTTGGTTGAGTTTTTAACTGGATTTTATGGTGAGGAGAACCCTCATACCATTCTACATGATTTTTATGTGATGCTGGAGCCTGGGCTACAGCTCATTTCTGGCATAGGTGTATTTTAAGTGAATTGGAATGTGATTGGAGAAAGCTGGCATAATGATGTCTTTGCCATGTGGGCCCTCCCTGACAAATGTTGGTGGCCAGTCTTCTTCAGCTAGAAGAATGTTGTAACCCTTAGAGAGCTTCTCCCAGAAGAGTGCCCTTATTTTCCTAGTTATGTCCCCCTCCATCCGAGCGTTACTTCATATAACTTATGGGGTATACTAACCCTGGTATCTGCAGTTTCAACTTGGCTGTACTCATTCAAGTCTACTGTCTCCAGATGATCCTTCAAGATTTTGCGAGCTATGGTGACTTCAGCTGCGCTGTCCAGCATTGTCTGAGCCCACTCCCCTTTCTTGAGTTGTGTCCTCAAGATCCTCGGCATGTCTGATTTTTAGACCTGCTACCTTCTTTTTGGGTAATTGAGCTTTCCTATTTTTTGGAATGTGTTGATCGTCTTTGGACTTCACGCGTTCTTCTTTGTGTTCTGACCGTCCTCTTCTTTCCGCTTTCTGTGAGGAAGTCTGAAAGGTACGAGAGGAACGTGTATTAGTATCTTGATATCTATCAGGTTTTTTAAAATTATCTCTAATCCTGAGGTTATACCTCTTTTCAGAGGGCTCCTTTTGAGGAGACCTTCCTCGGGACTGAGAACACTTCTCTTTAGAAGTTTGTTTCGTGTTTTCCCACTTCTTTTTGGGAGTAGTGAGAGTGTTTTTAATAATGATCTTTTCAGGACTTTCAGTTAGTTGGGGTTTAACTGGTTTCCCACCCAAACTATCTCTACCTAGTTCTTTATAGGATTTTTCAATTATTCTGGCCAGTTCATATGGTTGCTCAGTTACATCAAATTCTCTTAATTTTTGGCGGATCGTCACAGATGCTTCCTCACCTTTAATATTAGCTAATATTATAGCTGAGACCTGTTTGAAATCTCTCAGTAATTTCATACCCAGAGTCAAAGCAGGCTCTGCCCCGTATTCATTTTGAATCTGTTTCAAAGTCAAAGTCAAAGTCAAAGAATTTATATAGCGCACTACATACCCAGAGGGTCTCAAGGCGCTGAGGGAGGGGAGAAGGATTACTTGTCAAATATCCACGTTTTAAGTTGCTTTCTGAATGCTAGGTGGTTCTGGGTAAGGCGAAGGTAAGTGGGGAGTGAGTTCCATGTTTTAGCTGCCAGGTATGAGAAGGATCTGCCTCCCATGGTGGTCTTGTTGATGCGAGGTACGGTGGCGAGGGCTTGGCTGGAAGAACGTAGTTGGCGGGAGGGGGTGTAGAAGGACAGACGTGAGTTGAGGCATTCTGGTCCGATGTCGTAGAGTGATTTGTGTGCGTGGGTTAGCAGTCGGAAAGTGATCCTTTTATTGACGGGTAGCCAGTGGAGGTCTTTCAGGTGACCAGAGATGTGTTCGTTACGCGGGATGTCTAATATGATCCTGGCTGAGGCGTTTTGGATTCGTTGGAGTTTCTTCTGGAGTTTAGCAGTAGTACCTGCGTAGAGGGTGTTTCCGTAGTCCAGTCGGCTCGTGACCAGAGCATGGGTGACTGTTTTTCTGGTTTCGGTGGGGATCCAGCGAAATGTTTTTTTGAGCATGCGAAGAATGTTGAAGCAGGATGAGGATACGGCGCTGACTTGTCTGTTCATAGAAAGTGAAGAATCCAGGATGACGCCTAGGTTCCGTGCGTGGTCTGTCGGGATGGGTGCTTTTCCAAGGGCTTCCGGCCACCAAGAGTCGTCCCATGCCGAGGGGATGTACCTAAGATGAGGACTTCTGTTTTATCTGAGTTGAGTTTCAGACGGCTGTGTTTCATCCATTCGGCAACTTCTTTCATTCCTTCATGTAGGTTAGTTTTGGCGGTGCTGGGGTCATTGGTGAGAGAAAGGATCAGTTGAGTGTCATCCGCGTAAGAGATGATGTTGAGGTTGTGTTGGCGAGCGATGGCCGCGAGGGGGCTCATGTATACGTTGAAGAGGGTGGGACTGATTGAGGATCCTTGTGGTACGCCGCAGATGACTTCAGTGGCCTCGGACTTGAATGGTGGAAGGCGGACTCTCTGGGTTCTTCCGGTGAGGAACGAGGTGATCCATTCAAGAGCTTTTCCTTGTATTCCGATGTTTCTGAGGCGTTGTAAGAGGGTGCTGTGGCAGACTGTGTCGAAGGCTGCAGAGAGGTCGAGGAGGATGAGGGCGACTGTGTCTCCATTGTCCAGTAGAGTTCGAATGTCGTCTGTTGCTGCGATGAGGGCGGTCTCAGTGCTGTGTTTTGCTCGGAAGCCAGATTGTGAGGAGTCGAGGGATTTGTTGGCTTCGAGGAAGGCGGCGAGCTGGTTGTTGACAGCTTTCTCGATGACTTTGGCCGGGAAAGGAAGGAGCGATATGGGGCGGTAATTTTTGAGTTCGGTGGGGTCTGCTGTGGGTTTTTTCAGAAGGGCGGTGAGTTCAGCGTGTTTCCAGCTTTCCGGGAAGGTGGCGGAGTTGAAGGAGCAGTTGATGACGTCTCGGAGGTGCATCTGGTATAACCGCCATAGACGGAACACCATGTGTTTGTGTGTAGATTGCAGCAAAGACTGTACCCCAAGTGTCACAGTCCTCCAGGTGTGGTGCAATCCCCATAGGTAAACAGATTGTTAGAATTCTGTGTTTCTCATGAGGGGTAGTATCCGGAAGTACTGCCTCGAAGTGAGTATTTTTTTGAGCTATCCAGAATGGGATTTGTTCCCTTTTTGCGGGCAATTTAATAATGACTGATTGTATAGTCTGTGGTGGGATTTTATTTGTGTTCCCCTGGTGAGGAGTTTGTTGTGGAATCCTTATAGGAGGTTGGACTGTTAGAGTCCGCATGACATATTGAACCAATTGCCTATGTTTTTTGATTAGTTGTTTTAGTTGAACTAATAGTTCTGCACCCGTCATTTCTTCAATAGCAGGGTGTGGTATATAGCTGGCTTGTACCGGCCATGTTGCTCCTGGTCTACCTAGTGGACCGAGCCTGGTAACGTGATTTTGATGGTGTAGGGCACATTTAAACCCGAGCGCATGCTCTTGGTATGTTAGTGGAATTTCAACATCTCCGAAAGGAGTGTATTCCATTGGAGGTTCCTCTTTTTAGTAGAAGTGAAACACATGTGTTATTGAATTTGCTTCAGGGAAGAAAATCCATGAATAGAATACCTTTGTCTGCCCATATTCATGTGCCTCTATGACAAAAATTACCCTACCACCTCTTTGTTGATAGGTCATTTGTTAAAAGCTCTATAGTGATGGTTTTCCTTAAGTTTTCTGTGATGATTATAGCATCCGGGTCGTCTTGTTGGAAACCTGTAATGTCTAAACCCGGTTGGGCTGCAGTTGCTGCAGCTCCACCGTTCTCGGTGCCGTTGCCGTTATTCAACATTGTTTAATGAAAGTTGCAGAGCAAGTTTCAAAGAAACAAAGATAAGGTGCACAATATTTTGGAACACTGTATCCTTTAACTTAACGTTGAACAAACCAAAAGCTAATACATAGGATTTTCGTCCTACTCAGTTATGGCAGATACTTTAATCTTTTACCCACTTCAGACGTCTATTAGAGTATTTTACGGGAAAAAGGGGTGTCTGTGAAAAGCACGACTGAGTTATTCTAGTATCTAGCGTTAAATTAGTGCCTTACCAAATGTTGGGCGCCATGTAGTGTGGTTCCTATATTCCCTATAGGCTCTGCACATTGGAATAATATTTCCTATAGATTAGACGTAGGACTTATGTCTACTTGGTCTCTATCGAATATATTAGACTTAATTGTGAGTTCCAGCTAGCTCAAAGGCCACTAGAAATGTTCTTGAATAAACAAAAAGGGATTAGTTTCTGTCAACCGCATAAACATGACAACTTTGCTTCCCCAAGAATAATCGTACCTTCAGAGTCGTGGAAACAATAGATAGATATTTTACCTAGTCATTCGTGCATGCTTCGTTTCATCAGAGGTGCAGAGAAAATAGAGAGACGGGCATTTTCAATAAAAGGGATTTATTGAGCAGTCTTCTTTCTCTTGCAAGTAAAGTGAACTGCTACAATCGTAATACAGGCTGCAAAGTATAATGCTTACAGCGAGAAGAGTATTATAAAATAATACTGTAAAAGCATTGTATGGTTTCTAAACCATGGATAAATACATACATGATTAACAAAGGCTAAAAGTACTCAACTGGTGCTTCTAAAATACACCTACCCTGACGTACCTAATCTAAGTCTAGTACGAGGGAAGAAGTAAGAGTGGTGTAGCATAGGTTTAGTTTCTTTACCAAGAACCTATCCAAGATTTCTCTTAGGGTCTAATCAGCTCCATACCTTAGTTTAGAATGAAGGAGGTCTGGTATCTCTGTCTCAGGACTTGATTTTCCATCACCCCGCAAGGGGAGCTTGGAAACACTAGAGCTGGATTCTCAGTGAGAGAAAGGACAGCTTCTCAATCAGTGCGTCAGCTGGAGGGTCGGCTTCCTTCGGCACTTGCTGTAGCGAGCTGAGTCGGGCAAGTAGATAGTCGAGCTGCTCCGAACCAATGTGTCCTTGCTAGAGCAAATGAAGGCATATTTATACCTTGAAGGGGCCTAGTTTGACATAAAGTCGGGCATAATATCGTCAGTAAAGAACCCCAAGGGAATGGTAGTTCTTTGTAAACTCCATGAGTTCTTGGACAAATCAATATTCAAGCAAGGGGATGTCCCTGACTGCTTAAGCCGATTTTCCAAGAAATCGTTGTGGCTTTTTGGTACAGGTGAAAGTAGCCATTCCTGTATTTGGACTGCATGGGCTATGTCTAAATATGGGTATGATTTCTATGCCTTTATTAGGGCAATGTGAATTTTACCTATATAAGGGCATGAACCAGGAAATTTTGCTCGGATCTTAAAACGCCATACAACAAAGGATGAGGTTCGTGGATGGAGTGGTGCATGTATGTAAACCATTTAATTATGTTTGCCCTCCCGTCTTTGTAATCCTTGTCGTCCCTTTTGATTTTTCTAAGTTTTTTATCCTTCAGATATAGCTGATGGCTTTCCATCACTTGCTTTAGAAGTACATCATTTTTTTCAATCAAATCCTTTTGTGTCATACTCTTGATTTGCTTTTCAAGTATCTCTATTTCCGTCTGTAATTTCTCTCCATTCTCATTCTTTCAGTAAATCATTACTCAAATCTTCGAAGGTGGGAAAGATCAGTATCCGTAATTCCCTTGGGATTTTGCCATTTTTCATATACTGCTCTAAGGTCACCACATCCCACCATCTACTCAGTTCTTGTTTGCACAGCCATTCTAATTTCTGAAATAATGTCTTGAGGCTTGTTACAGTTGTTGCCCCCTGGCTAGTTACATTTTTAGAGGTACCGTGTGAGATATATTATGATTGTCTATGTAGATATGTGTGTATATATATGTTAGAATTTTTAGATTTTTTGGATTGTTGTGCCGTTCTTCATATGTCATTTATTTATGTGTCTAATGTTTTTATACATATGTATTATATATGGTGTTTGTTATTTTAATGTTTGTTTTATTTAGTCAAGTGTACTTAGCACTTTTCCATTTTGTGCACTTCTTTCAGCCTTGACAAAGTTCCAATCGGAACGAAATGCGTTGACTGATGTCCCAATTTTAAAACAAAAAACAATAAAGGACATATTTTTAGAATACATTGGAAGCTCATCAACTTCATTCTGGTGCACCATCCTTTTCCTTGTGGATTGTGTAGCAGTGTTGACTTCCCATTGTCAAATCCTACATGACAGGTATGTCTGAAGCATATGTAAATGTTTCGCACTCTTCGATGGGAGCAAACAGACTTCCAGGAAAATTCTTGTGTATAGCATGACTGGTTGCTAAAGGGCCTTGATTTTGTCCTACCAGACCTTTGTCTCTAGGTCTGTGGTGGGTACAGTGCCTACTTTAAACTGGATTTTAGTGTTAGATATTGGAGGACACTCGGATTGTCATAGTGCACTCCCACTCACACATCTAGCCTCAGAGCCCAAGTTTGGTGTGGCCGAAGACCTGTGTCCTTTTGGATATGCCCTGACACGTTGCATTTTGGGCCTGTTTACAGTAAAGCAAACAGGAACTTCTGCTAAAGTAGGTAGGACAGGGCCTTGGAACATTTACTTCATTGGCCTTCCACTTGCTGTGACCTCCATATCCTGCTTATTCCAGCCTGTTCCAGTTGCTGCAATTTGACCAAGTGACACCGCTGCTGCCCTGGTTTTCCCACCCAGGTTTTCCTGCCCACTGTTCTTCCCACCAACAGAAGCCTCGTCCACCCTACAACCTACTTAATACAGGCTGCAGCATGGCTGCGCAGTGGGTGTGCTGCACATGGTGCCAAAGGCAAGATCATCTGTGCCCATCCACGCCTGGACTACGCCCAGCACCATGACTCCTGGACCTACTCGTCCACACAGATGCACCATCACTGAGCTGTACACCCTCAAACCCAGATGCCGCAAAAGATGCTGCCACCATGTTGTCCCATGCTCCACAGTAGGACCTTTCACCTGCACCCACTGCCACTTCACCTACCACAGCACACACACCAGCCCACCGACCAGCTCCACCTCAAACACACCTCAGACACCACCTGAGCAAAAACACCAACTTGCATGCGCCCTTCTAAATACATGCTACTATGCAAACATATCACAAAGATTTGGGACCTCATCTCCATCCTCACAACCAATGTCCTTTTTCTCACTGAGACCTGCCTCAACCCCACTTCTTTGTATGACATCACCACCGCAATACCCAAAGGCTACAAGGCCATCCACTGCAACCACACCAACAAGCCTGGTGCAGGGATCACCATCATACCCAATTAATATATCCAATGCACCACCACAAAAGATGACATCATCCCAGCCAAGGAACCCCTCAACTTCTGACTCCAAACAGGCAACAAAGCTACATCAGGCGCACCCCGCCTACTGTCCCACTTCTGTGCCTGACATCACCACCGCAATACCCAAAGGCTACAAGGCCATCCTCTGCAACCACATCAACAAGCCTGGTGGAGGGATCACCATCATACACAAGTAAAACATCCAATACACCACCACAAAAGATGACATCACCCCAGCCAAAGAACCCCTCACCTTCTAACTCCAAACAGACAACAAAGCTACATCAGGCGCACCCTGCCCACTGTCTTACGTCCAGTCTTCTGCAACTTCATTGCCATAGACACAAATACCTATATTTTCCGCAGCAACCTCAACTTCCATTTCACAACCACAATGACATCAACACTACTAGCCACCTCAACAGCATGAACAACAATGACTCACCAAACTCCTCCAAGACCCCAACCACACACCGCAGGCCACACATTAGATCCCACCTTCCCCTCCAGCCGTGCATCTGGTACAGCCACCCAACTAAATTCACCTGGACTGACCACTCCATTGTCCACTTCAACATCACCAGACCTCTGCCCCAGTCTTCCCAACGCCAACCCTGCAGCTGGAGCAAAGTCTCAAAGAACACATGGATCAATGCCCTCAACACCACTCTCCCCATCTCCTTCAACAACCTAGACCAGAATGTCAGAAACCTCAACAATTGGATCACCAGCTCCACAGACAGCGTAGTTCCCACCAGCAACAACACCCCCAGAAGGTCCACCCATGTGGCTAGCTGGTACACTGAGGACTTAAGAACCACTAAACAACACAGTAAATTACTGGAAAGGGGGTGACACACTAGCAAGGACATGACAAACAAGACCACCTGCGAGACAACCCTAAACCTCTACCACAGACTGTGAGAGATTTAAAGAAAAAGACCTCAGCCTTACACATTAAGTCAAGCTGAAATGACAGCATCGAACAACATTACCCCCTCACAGTAACTCTGTGACAACCTTGCAAACTTCTTCCATGACAAGATCGCCAACATCTACAGAAACTTCAATTCTCAGCCCAAGGTCATCAACTTCTTCAAACAAAACAATGACCCCACTACCACCACAGACAGCCAACTAACCAAATGGAACCAGCTAGCCCCACATGACACCGCCTCCATCATAAACCCAGTCCACTCAAAAGTCCAAACCGACCCATGCTCTCACCACATCTTCAACATAGACAAAGCCAGAATGAGCCAAGTACTCACCACCTTGTTTATCTCCTCAATTGCCATGGACACCTTCGCCGGGGACTGGAAACATGCAGAAATCAATGCCCTACTAAAGAAACCATTGGCAGACCCCAGCAAACTCCACAACTACCAGACGTTCTCCTTGCTCCGGTTTCTGGCCAAAGATTTTGAAAAAGCCATCAACCACCAACTCCCCTCACATCTGAAATGGAACATCCTACTCAGTTCCTCCCAATCCTGATTCCACAGCAACCACAACACTGAGCGAACCATCATAACAGCTACTGTTGTCATCCAAGCCCTACTTTACTGAGGATAGACTGCAGCTCTGATCCTCTTAGACCTCTTGGCAGCCTTCGATATGGTCTTCCACCACATACTCATCACAAGTCTGAACAACATAGGCCTCCAAGGAGCCGCTCTCAGATGGATCGCCTCTTTCCTCACCAGAAGAATGCAAAAAGTCTGTCTTCCCCCTTTACCTCTGAACCCAGGGAAATTATCTGTGAAGAATCCCAAGCATCCTCGGTCAGCCCCACCCTCTTCCACACTTACAAAACACCTTTGACCAGAATTATCAAAACCCACAGACTCAACATTATATCCTACGCCAACAACATCCTACTCACCCTCTGCCTCTACGAAGACACCACCAACACCAAGTCAAACTTCCACAACTACATGACAGATGTTGCCAACTGGATGAAGGACAACTGCTTGAAGCTCAACATGGACAAGACAGAGGTACTCATCTTCTCAAACAAAAGCTCTCCATGGGATGCATCCTGGTGGCCTTCAGAACTCCAACCTACTCCTACCCCCATTAGCCACACTAGGAACCTAGGCATCATTCCAGACAACAAGTTAACCATGCCGACTCAGGTCACCTCTATCTCCTTCTCCTGCTTCTTCGTCCTCTGCATGCTTTGTAAGATATTCAAATGGCTACCTCCGAGCTCAAGGCAAACCATCACCCAGGCCCTCATCTCTAGCCACCTGGACTACGGCAATGCTCTCTATTCAGGTATCCCAGCTCACCTGCTCAATGACTGCAGACCATAGAGAACACTGCAGGCAGACTAGTACTGGATCTCCTTAGACAAAGCTATATCACCCCCACCCTCAGGGAACACCCCTGGCACCCTGAAAATAATAGATGCCAGTTCAAAATCCTGACCCATGCATACAAGGCCCTACTCAACTGGGGAATTGCGTACTTGGGATCACCACCTGAACTTCCAACAGCCCACCAGACAACTCCGCTCCACCTGTTTCCCTTTCCCTAACCCTCACCTCTGCATCTGATGTAGCAGATCAGGAGGCTCAGTGGCATAGATAGCCCTTTGGCCATCCGTGGCGGTCAGGCAGTCCCATGGAAGCCACATCTAAGAGCGGGGGTACAGGAGAGATGCGAGATTCTGCTGATCGATGATCTGCAAGGGCCGCATTGTAGAGCAAGGTGTGGGTATTGTTGCCCTGAGACGGCAGGTAAGAGCGGGAAGAGGCTGCTGTCCACAAAATTCATGCTGCCCCGGGGTGGAACGGCCCCCACCCCCCTTTGCTATACCTCCGCAGAGGCTGCTTTTTCTCTTACCTGGCAGTGAAGACATGAAACAAGCTACCCTTTCATCTCTGGACCTGAATCAACTGGACTTTGCCAGTACCTGGATACCCTCAAGGGTGACAAGAAGTGCTCTACAAATCTACTTATTAATTGTGATTGGTTGCAGAGGAGCTAAGAGTGTCTTAGGGTGTCCACCATCCACAGACTGGTGAACCCCACAAAGTTGAACCCTATCTCAGCCTTCTGTAGAACACTGCTGGACTTACAAAAGGATGCCAGGACACTGCAACTGACCACATCGAACTTCCCTGCTTGACAGAAGGGGAGAGACTACACCTCCCAGCTCACATTGCGAGGCTCGGAGGCCCAGCATTCTTTTCCTGCTTATGGAGCAATGAGCAGTATATAGACAGCAGAGGTGCCCCGCAGCGTGGGACGCTGCAACTGACCACGCCGCACTTCACTGCTTGAAGAAGGGGAGAGACCACAACTCCCAACTCACCTTGCGAGGCCCGGAGGCCCAACGCTGTTTACCTGCTGCTGGAGCAGCATAAGGACAGCAGAGGTGCCCCACAGCGTGGGACTCGCCCAGGTATTGCCCGGAGGAAGACAGGGCCAAGAGCGGGCCCGTCTATACCCGTCAGCAGCCGGAAGAGGCCGGCTGGGCCAACTCTCTTGGCCTGTACTCCTACGGGAAAGGTACTGTTCCTGCATTTTAGATTTTTTGCCCTCCGTCTTTCTTTTCCATATCGTGCGCAACAATTAAGGGAGATACACATTTATCCAAATCTGTGTGCATTTGTTAGTATAAGCTCGTTAAAAATGTGGAAGCAGGAGGCTACAGAGCAAGCTCAGGGAATAGTAATGGCTAAGAAGATAGTAGGGGAAAAGGAAAAAAGCACCCTAGAGGAAATAAACAACGTGATTGAGGAAGTGGAATCACTTATATGCCCTGAGCAGATGAAACCGAGGAAGACCCCAAAGTAAAGGAATATCAAATCAAACCATGCAGTAGGTACAAGGCCAAAGGTGTTACCACTAACCGAAGAGCCGACTGGGATGAAAACAGTTCAGGGGCTTCGGCACACCTCTATAAAAAGCTATTTAACAAGGGGCAAGCAAGCAGTGTCTGTCACCGCCGTGAGGGGAACGGCGCTACTCTCCCGCCGTGAAGGCAACGGCAATTGGAACTTTAGCAGAGCTCCGCTCTTAGTGAGGCGAGCGCGCCGGGCAGACCACAACTCCCAGCACCACCTGGTCAGGCGCAGCAGGAGTGATGCGCCCATCGCGACAGGAGGTGCCTAAAGACCGGGGAGCGCCGGACGAGCGTGGGGCAAGCAAGCAGTGTCTGTCACCCCCGTGAGCGGAACGGCGCTACTCTCCCGCCGTGAAGGCAACGGCAATTAGAACTTTAGCAGAGCCCCGCGCTGAGAGAGGCGAGCGCGCCGGGCAGCCCACAACTCCCACACCACCTGGTCAGGCGCAGCAGGAGTGACGCGCCCATCGCGACCGGAGGTGCCTAAAGACCGGGGAACGCCTCCCGCAGTGCGGGAGGGTGCGGGACTAGCAGGACGAAGCCCGGACTAAGGGCGGACAGTCTGCGACAGTCCGAGACAGATAGAGACTGGGCTGGGCCAGAAACCCTGATTACTTCATACTGGCTATATACACAGTGAGACTATATTATTTTACATTTGGTGGTGTGTCATATTTGTTTTCATTTCTGTCAAAACTAAGAAGCTTTATATTGGTTCTTTTAATCTGCGCGCTATGTCCAAACTCAAGGCCACCCAGGTGCCCCACACTATAGACAACTATTTGGTGAAGGTTGTGAGCAAGATCAATAACGAGAGGCGGCAGTCGTTGGGTTTAGTTAGCCCCCTCTCACAATCCATCATGGAAGCAAGTGCCGATCCCACTCATATTGGATGAAAGCGGTAGCACTAACAATGCCGAGGCCCCTGCTAAAGATACATCCGGGCAGGATAACCCTAAATTGGTTGACTTAGAAGATTCTATTAATACCACACCTCAGCATCCATGTACCCCAGTTGCTAAAGTGGTTAGGGCCTGTAGAAAAGGTCAGACTAAACGTGGAGTGTCACGGCCTGCTAGGAAAAGAGCAGTTACCCCCCCTATTATGTCAAATAAGGATGATAACATCATGGCTAGAGATGATGCTGTTACATTGGATGCCAAATTAATTAATAATCTATTGGGTATTATCGATTCTAAGATTAAGGCCATTGTTAAACCCCTCATGATCAAAATTGACCAGCTAACTGCTGAAGTCAGTAGATTAGGCGGATTGCTTAAAAATTCGGTAGAACCAGCGGGTAGTCAAATGATAACGCCACCAATTGATTGTGATAAGGAGGATGTTGCCCCGCAGGGAGTCATAGGCACTAGTGACAACGGCAGAAGTAATCCAAGTAATCCTTTAATTTCCACATCTATAGTGAATAATGAAAGCAAGCCTGTAATAGAAACTGATGGAAATGAAGACTGGACCAAGGTAAGACATAGGCGCACTACTAACCTCCCGCCTGACTGTGCCCCAAATGTGGTAGTTTTAACCAATGTCCCCCCAGACGAGCATGATAGATACCAAGAAACACATGAAACCCTAAAATTTAAAACGGTTTCTTGGTTGCACAGACATTGCGGCTTTCCTATTGAATTCTCTGACCAAGTTCTGACGACCAGAAGGGTGCATTGGATTGGGAACTTAAGGAAATGTTTTAGAGGTGATTGTGTTATTATTAATTTTAAACACCCACAACACGCAGCCACTGTACTTTTGAGAGCAGCATCCTTGCCGACAACTTATGGCAGTGTGTGTGCGCGCTCACTTGGGTATTTCTATAGCCCCCCTGGTATACCTCGCCGCGATGGTAGAAGAGGTAAACCATGGCAATCTGTGCAAAGGCCACACCATGATCTCGTGATGCAAAATCGATATCAGATTCTAAGTTCTATGGATGCTAATGATTGACCCGAGCAGATAGGGAAATTTCGACAACAGGGGCTTACTAACCCTCTTGTGGCTGTTTGTGAGGGGAATAGTGTGGTTCGAAAATCCATAATTAGTGTGGGTTCAGATTCTATAACTAGCACAAACATCAATCGGGAGTTGGATGAAAGTGCCCTAATTGTACGTGGGGACTTAAGAAAAACAACCCAGATTGAGAAGGGGGGGAACAACAGTATGGTGCATGATAGTGACAGTGCTAGGGAAAAAGGCACAACAATTATCTGTTTGAATGTGGCAGGGCTGAAATCTAAGGAGAAAGATCCTGGCTGGTCAGAATTTATTAATGCCCATGATATCCTATGTTTTCAGGAAACGTGGAGTACGAGTGAAGTTAATTATGATGGATTTGTCTCTTACAACCTGTTAGCGATGGGTGGGGGACCAGGTAGACCCAAAGGGGGCCTCCTTACACTTGTAACTATTTCACGCCCTATTCTGGTCAACAGGTATATACCTGTAAATGATCTTGTACAGATCCTATGGTTAATAGAGGGGAAGGAGCGTAATATCTTGCTGATCAATTACTACAACAATATTTTCGATGGTACTAGGGCTAAATTAGTAATTGATTTGGCCACAACTATTGATAATTTGTGCCAAGAAGTAAATGTTGTATTTGATTTTATTTGGGTGGGGGATTTTAACATTGCATTGTGCGATTTGTCGGCACAGAAGGTTTGTGGGGTCACCAATAATGCAGGTTGGGATGTTTTGCATTTTGGTCACAATGGGTATGGCGAAGCATTGCATAAACTCATGGGTTGTTATGATCTGGAAATAGTGGAATGCTGTAAAGACGATAATGGACTGGTAAATCCTACTTTTAAAAACTGGCATGCCACTTCTGTCATCGACCATGTGATTGTGTCATCGAATATAATCCCTTACTGTGCTCCCCCATGTGTTGAAGTTACTACATCAAGCGATCACAATCGGATTATTTTGAATACCAGCCTCTGGGCAGGCAGTACAATTGTTGTAGGTAATATAATTGCGAATGTGGAACCTCATAAGACAAATGGGGTCAGGCTGAGATGGGCTGGAGAAAAGGCTAATGAACTACCTAGTTCTATAATTAAGGAGAGCCTGTCGAACATTGTTTTTATTTTAAGAAAATAGATTTGACCCCGAAAGAGTCTTATTACTTTTTAATGTAATCAATAAAGCGATTGATGCCAAATTTACCGGAAGCAACAGCAGACGACCTAGGAGTGGACCGGGATGGTTTAACCATCAATGTACTGCTGCATTAACTAAAAACTCAAACAGGCGCTAGGGGAGAAACCAAGAGACAAAAACGTAATAACTAATTTGAGAATGGAGTATAAGCGTGTGCTCAAATTGAGGAAATGCGAATTACAGCAATTGGCTTGGGATTGTCTTAACCAAGCAGCAGAACTTTCAAACTGTACCCTATTTTGGGCCACTGTTAACTCCCCCTTCTTAAAAGAAGACAAAATACCCAAGATAACATCTAATGTATCAAGTGAAGGGTGGATTACCCAGTTCTCCTATATTTGTGATTCCGATTAACCCCTAGAGACTTGTTTAAACCAGTGGCCGGTCTTGCCACTTGATATCTCAGTCCAGGAAGTTGAATGCGGAATACGTAACAGCAAAGGAGGGAAAGCCCAAGGCCCCGATGGGGTTCCTATAGACGTTTATAAGGCTGCACCAGAAGTATGGGGACCTCTTCTTACAACTGTTTTTAATGCAGCTGTGTGTTCCGAGCCCTCTGCAACTTGGGGCGAATCGATTATTGTACCAATTTATAAAAAGGGCACGATGTCTGACGCAAAAAATTATCGCCCAATATCTCTCCTTGACTCATCAGTCAAGGTGATGAGTAGAGTTATGCTTGTAAGATTGGAGGATTGGGCTGAGCAGAATGGTATATTAGCTGATTGCCAGTTTGGTTTTAGAAAAGGCCGTGGTACGCTCAATCAATGTGTTAATCTTGATCTTTTGATCGGGAAGTACACCAAAGCCAAACAAGGCTCAATTTACCTCTGCTTTGCAGACCTGAGTAGCGCTTTTGATATGGTAGATCATGCTCTACTGTGGCCAACGCTGTTGAAGATAGGCGCACCCGAGGGCATAATCTTCTTTTTGGCCAGGTTATATGAGAAGTTGAATACCTGTGTGTGCTTTGGTACTAGAGGAGAATGCACCCAAACATTTAGTGTCAGAAGAGGAATCAGACAGGGCTGCGTTTTGGCACCCCTCTTATTTATTTTATTTATTATTGAAATTGATGTCATTTTAAAAAAAGTTAATGCTGATGCACCCCAGATCAATGGTGTACCAGTGCCTGTGTTATTATACGCCGATGACGCTGTTTTATTGTCCAGGACCCCGGCGGGACTGCAGCAATTAATAGACAGTTTTTCTTCCTTTATTAAAGATAGAAAATTGGTAATTAACAAAGGGAAGACTTACACCATGACCCAGCGCCTTGAGACCCTACGGGTATGTAGTGCGCTCTATAAATGTCATTGATTGATTGATTGAGCTAAAGCTAAAGCTAGAGTTTTATATACTTTTTTTATAGATAGAGAGAAGGTGCAACAGGTGGAAAAATGTTGTTACCTAGGTATCACTTTTTCTAATGATAGGAAATGGAAAAATGAATTTACTAATATCCGGAACAAAATGGCAAAAAACGCCCATGGTATTTATAGATTTGCTGCTAAGATAGGGGATCGTCGAACACGGGATATGTTTAAAATTTACCAGGCTAGATGTACCACCGTAGCACTGTATGGGGCAGGTGTATGGGGCCATAGCAACGTCTTAGAACTACAGCTGGAGGAAAATGTATTTCTAAAAAGACTCCTTTGTTTGCCCATGTCAGCCTCGACTGAGCTAACTCACCGAGAGCTAGTAGCCAATCACTTAGCCGATCTATTACGCCTTAGGCCTCTGATGACTTGGCGCTCTATTTGGTTTGAGGATGATAAGCAATTTAATAGATCTATCGTTGAGGATTGTTTACGCCTGGACAAATATCAAAATATCCCCTGGATAAAATACGTTGTTGCTTGTTTTTCAGACATTTTTAATCTTAATGTTTTAATTTCAAAGTGTTTTTATTGAGTTTTAAAATATAAAAAACAGGCAATGTACTGCAATAGACATTTAGCAGGCAAAAATGGCGAGCGAGACAGACATGCATGTCTTCTCTAGTAGACATTAGAAAAGCAAGGAAATCATGCCCAGTTGGAAAGGCTGTGCCTGGAGATCGGGAAAGGTCCCCAATCAGAGCGTTAAATGAACAAGACAATACTAAAAACCCGCCCCACCCCCCAACTCCCAACTCCAACTCCCTCCCCCCACCCCGACCAGTATGCCAGTCTTCCAGATTGTCCGCATGAGCCATGACAGGCCAAAGTGCTTTAAGGTGTATCGGGTCGTGCTCGGTCCCCTGTACAGGCCGTGAGGCGCAAAATGCGGAGGTATTTCGGGCATGTAATTTCATGGAATTCCCTGGATAGCAGCGTTAAGAGCGGTTGCCAGGTTGTCTGGAATGAATCAGTAGTGTGTGTGAGCGTGGCTTGGATCCGTTCCATGCCCAGTGTGAACCATAGTTTGTGTAGCCAGCCAGTGTGAGTGGGTGAGGTGGTTGATCCCCATAATGATAGGATGTGTTGGGACGCTGCTTGCATAGCGATGCCCATCTGTTTGCCGCGAGGAGATCTTAAGGGGAATGTAAGTGCATTGGGGAGCCCTAGGAGTGTGTAAGCTGGGAGGCGTGGGATTTCGGTGTCAAATGTTGAGTCTATGTCGTCCAGAACAGCTTTCCAGTACACCTGCAAAGCAGGGCATTCCCACAGGAGATGAGTCAGGGTGCCCCTTTCGCCACAGCCCCTCCAACATAGCGCGCTCCGGAGCGGGTTACCCTAATTAAGTCTCGCCGGGGTGAGGTGCCAGTAGATAGCCAGCTTTATCGCCGATTCCCTAGCTTTAGTGTTGCACGTAGTGTGAGCAGCTCTATAGTGTATGTAGCTCCACTCCTTTGGTGAGAGAGTTCTCCCGAGTTCGGACTCCCAGCGTCGTTGACCAGCAGTTTTAGCCGGGTCGGCATCTGGGGAGAGCATCTTATAGAGGTCTGAAATAAGGTGTTTATCTGATTCCTTAGACACAAGCCAGCGTTCGAATGGCGTCATCTGCCGGCCAACCAAGGGGGCAGTATCCGGCTGCGAAAGCCAGTGACGAATTTGGAAATATTGAAAGATGTGAGGCCTAGTCACTCCATAGTCTCGCGTGATGTCAGCGAGTGAGAGGAACCCCTCCACATCAAAGAGGTGTCCGGCCGATCGGCAAGGCGTATCACGCCATTGCAGGAAAGCCCGGGAGTCCGTGCCTGGAGGGAACGCAGGGTTGTCAAAAAGAGGGGTGAGAGGGGAGGGGAAGGTCATGAGGCCCCTCTTGACCGCCACCATGTCCCAAGCTGCCAGAATGGTTCGAGTAATGGGAGAGCGGAGGAGATAACGTGGTCTGTCCCGGCGGGCAAGAAATGGTATCTTCCACAAGGAGGTCCGAGCCATCGCTCTATCTTGGAAGAGCCATCGCTTCTCAGATTCGGGTCGGTACCACTCCACCAGATAGCGGATTTGCGAGGCTTGGAAATACTGCAACAGGTTCGGGAAACCGAGGCCTCCTTCGTCAATACTTCTGTACGCCACTCGTTTGTGTAGTCTAGCGCGCTTCTTCTCCCATACGAATTGGTGAATGTCGTGTTGGAGGTCAGCTAACGCTCCCAGCGGCGGCGATACCGGGAGAGTCTGGAAGATGTATAAGATTTTGGGTAAGACCGAAATCTTCACTGCAGCTACCCTGCCGAGCTGGGAGAGGGGTTGTTTCGACCAACGCGCGAGGTCGGCCCGGATTTAGGAAGACAGAGTGGAATAGTTATGATTGACCGTCGAGTCCGTGGAGGAGGTTAAAGTGATCCCCAAATACGGAAGCCGAGTGGTGGATTGCAGGTCGCTGCCGAAGGCAGGCGGTGGAGTGTTAGGAAGGGCGTGTCTGCCCAAGGGCAATATCAGGGATTTCCCTTGGTTAATTTTAAAACCCGACACCGCTCCGAAACTCTCCAGTTCTGCCAGGAAAGCCGGTATTGAGCTGGATGGGCGGTCCAGAGCGGCGATGATATCATCGGCATACAGTCCCACTACGTGGGGTTCATGGCCGAAAGATATTCCGGTGATGTGAGGATTGTCGCGGACTTTCTGCGCTAGAGGTTCCACGTAGAGGGCAAATAGAAGGGGTGAGAGAGGGCATCCTTGGCGCGTGCCTCTCTGTATCTCGAAGGGGTCTGATTTGAGGCCACCCAGCCGGACCCTAGCCGAGGGGCGGTAATAGCAGCTCGCTATCCATGCCTGAAACCGGTCGCCCAGGTGGTAGCGCCACAGTACAGCCTGTAAATAGGTCCAATCGACGCGGTCGAATGCTTTCTCCGCGTCGATGGCCAAGAGAGTGGAGTCTGAGACCTGAAAGTGAGCCTTGTCCACGAGGTGTAGTAGCCGCTTAGTATTATCGCTGCATTGGCAGTTCGGGACAAAGCCCGATTGGTCTGGTTCGAGGATGCCTGGGAGGCAGGGACCTAGAGGAGCCGCAAGTACCCCCGTAAACAGTTTCAGGTCCAGGTTGAGTAAGGAGATGGGGCGGAACGCAGAGCAGTGCGTCTGGGATTTGCCCGGTTTGGGCAGAACCACTATATCAGCTGCGAGCATGTCGGGCGGTATGGAGCTTGGGCCCTCAAAGGAATTAAACAGTCTCGCAAGGATAGGTGCTAGGATGTGGCCGAAGGCCTTATAAAAGCCCGACGAGAAGCCATCAGGACCCGGCGATTTAAGCGGGCGGAGGCGTGCGATGGCAGCAAGAATCTCGTCGGCGCGGATGGGGGCATCTAGGGCTTCCGTGTTTGCTGGGCATAGTGGCGTGATGTTAGCAGATTGTAAGTAGGCGTCAATGGCTGTCTGTGACGTTGTGTCTGCGCTGTATAGAGAGGCATAGAAGGAGCGGAAAGCAGAGGCTACCTGTGCATCTTCGGCAATAGCATTGCCGGAGTCGTCCAGTAGCTTCGTGATTTTGGAGCGCTGGAGTTTGGCTTTCAAGGCGCTAGCTAGGAGCCGGCCGGTGCGATTGCTCCGCACATAATACGTGTGGCGGAGCCGAAGAGCAGCAAGCTCTGCCCTGTCAGTGTCGAGACTGGCCAGTTGAGCCCGGGCGGCCTTGAGTTGGCGCCATATTCTCGGGGCGCATGTGCGACTGTGTACCCTTTCAAGTTCCGCAACTTTAGCGGATAGGTCCTCCCTCTTTTCTTTACGAAGTTTGGCGTCCGCAGCTGAGATAGCTATCAGTTCCCCCCTCACCACGGCTTTCAAGGCCCCCCAAAGGGATGAGACCGAAACTGCGGGAGTGTCATTGGTGGCTAAGTAGTCCGAGATGCATTTGTGAAGTTGGTGGGCAACTGCTGGTTTCTGTAAAAGGGGTTCGTTGAATCTCCACGAGCCCGGAGCGCGTGGCGATTTGGGCACTGTCAGTGTCAGTTCCAACGCGTCGTGGTCGGAGAGGGCTGCCGGGACTATAGACACTGTGGCAATTTGAGGAACCAGGCCCGATGATCCTAAGAAGTGATCTATGCGTGCATATGTGTGATGTACGTGGGAGTAGAATGTGTACCGCACAGCGCTGGGATGCGTAGTTCTCCAAAGGTCTAAAACGTCTCTGTCGCGCAGCCAGGTTCTGCCCGTTTGCGAAAGCGCCCCTGTGTCGCCGTAGCGGTGCCCAGATCTATCTTGATTAGTATCCATGACGAGGTTGAGGTCCCCCCCAATGAGCATATGGGTGTGAGGTGACTGAAGCGCTTCCGAGAGTGCAGCTTGCAAGAAGGACTCCTGACCCGTATTGGGAGAGTAGATGGAGCCTATCGTATATGTGCTTGTGCCTATTTGGAAGGTATGGGCTAAAAGGCGGCCCCTAATTTCCCCAATTTTGGCTCCCACCTTGCCTTTGAAGCGCCGAGATACAAGTATAGCTACCCTGGCTTTTTTGGAAGGGAGAGAGGAGAAGTACTGCTGTGGGAAGGCGCGGGAGCGTAGCCTATGCCAGTCTTTAGCTAAGAGGTGGGTTTCTTGCAGCAAGCAAATGTCGGCCTCAGAGTTCTCCAGGTAGGAGATGATAGCCCTGCGTTTGATCGGATTGTTGAGGCCCTTGACATTAAGAGACAGGATTTTGAGTGTATCAGCCATCCCAGAGGCGCAATGGAGCAGTCGAGCCTATTCGCGCAGGATGCTGCGTGGTAGCGGAGATTGGAGGCAATTCCCGATTCTTGTAGAGCTCCCATGGCATACTGGTCCCCACCCTCGGTCCCCAACCCCCCCCCCACCCAACACAACCTCTCCCCCCCACCCCCTCTGCCCATGAGCCCGGGGGGCCACCCTAACCCCAACAAAATGATCCTGCCCAACTCCCCCAGATTCCGGGTCCTCCCTCCCCCAAGCCCCCCTCCCCCTCCCAGAACAACCCCCCCCAACTAGAACAGTTGAAAGTCTTGGGCCTAATTGTGTAGGACACAGGTCCGTAGAAAGTCAATGGAAGGGGTACCATGGCTGCAGCCCAATTGGCGGCTCCCCGGCCCAACCCCAGTCAAGCAAAGCGTGAATGATAGAACACCCCCTATGAGGCCATTGTCTTACAGACCGGGTGCTGTGTTGTCTGCCACTTCCTGTACAGCTGCTTCACGTTCTTGAGCAACTGTAGCCGGATCCGGTTTCGGGATAGATCTCGGGGTTTTTCTCCGGTGTACCGTTTGCCAGCCGTCCCTCGTATGACGAGATGGTTCATCCTGCGATCTGGTTGGAGAAGCGTCTCTGGAGGCTGAGCCTTTCGGCATGTCGATACCCAGCAGGGAACAGGTATCACGGAGCGATCTGAGCTGATGAAGGGAGCCATTCCATTTAAAGATCAGGCGGAACGGGTGACCCCAGGAGTAGGGTATCCCATTATCTCTCAGGAAGTTCGTTGCAATCCGGAAGGACTTGCGTTTTTGCAGGGTGATGGTGGAAAGGTCTTGGAAAAGGGCCACGGGGGCATCCCGAAATCTGATGGGTTGTGCTTTCCTGGCTTCCCAAAGGATGCGTTCCTTTAGAGAAAAGTCTGGAAGGAAGGCCAGGATGTCCGGAGGAGGTGCAGGTGCTCGGCGCGCCATACCAACTCTGTGAGCTCTGTCGATCGGTTTCGCAAAATCGCTCGGCTCACCCAGGATGTCCCTGAATAGGTCTTGCAAGTATTCGGCCAGGTTGTCCTTCTCTGCCTTCAACGGGACGCCTCTGACCCGTATATTATTCCACCTGGAGCGGTTCTCCAAGTCTTCGGAATGCGATTGTAAGTCCACCTGCTGGTCTTGAAGTCGCAGAAGTCCTTGCTGTAGCCTCTCCACCTCCATACTGCGAGACTGATCAGCTTCCTCCAGTGAGGCCACCCGCTCTCCCAGGCCATCAATGTCACGACGGAGCTCCCTCTGCTCCCCAGCCAGGTCTTGTTTCAGGGTCTGAAAGTCCTCCCTCAAAGTGTTGAAGAGGGAGGCCAGGAAGGCTTTAGTAATGGGAGCGGTGTCATCGTCCAGCGTCTGAGGGCTCGCTGGAGGTTTCGGGGACACCGGCGTCTGAGTCTTGTCTCCTTTCGGCGCTGCTTTGTGCATGAGGTCCACTATGTTCCGGGTCCCCTTGCGACTAGAGTGTGCCATGGTGCCCAAGGCAGGGTTAGTGGGTCCGGTCGTAGGGAGTCGTCGGGGTTCCTCGAGTGGCCTCTCAGCTGCAGGGAGGTGGTTAGCTGTTGAGGAGCAGCGGGTGTCCCAGGGCCGCCACGAGGGCAGTGCGGGGATGGAGGTGCGGTGTCCCGGAAGGAGGATTAGCAGGCCGTCCCAGGGTCGTTGAGCTGAGGTGGCGTCCCCGTGGGGGGGAGCCATGGAGAGTGCACCTGGAACGCGTGGCAGCAAGGAGGGCTGAGCTATCCGGAGTGGCAGGGCTATACCGGACCGGGGTTAGAGGGCCATGCCAATAGGAGCCCTCACTGTGTAGCAGGTGATGCGGGAGGTTGGGAGATCAGCGTTGGCCAAGTGGTAGCGAGTAGGTCCCAGACAGGGGGGCAGCACCTCTGGTGCCGGTAGGAATGAAGCGCCTCAGTCCGGAGCGCGATGCAGGATCTCCGGGCGTAGGGAAGTCCGCAAATGACCCAGATGATGGAGCGGGGCCCTCCAGAGGTCGAGCGCCCGACCCGTCGGGTTTGTCGTCGCCAGGGGGGATCCGGGTCCGCGATGAGGATTCGGGCCAGAGTTGCGACTCCTGTTGCCGGGGGGTCGGCCGCGACGGAACGCTCACTCGCCCCCTCCCGGGCGTCCTCCGCCGATTCGCAGTCTGTGAGGGGAGCCCTGGCGCTTTACTGGAGTCCTGAGCCAACTGCCTCGATGTGCGGAGTTCCGGTCGGCTTTCCGGTAGGCCCACGCCGGGGCCTAAAGTAGCCGGGGGCTTCCCGGCGGGGTGCGCAATGTCTGGAGGGAGGCACTCTCAGTTGTCCCCGACCCCCCGCCGCAGTCCGCGGGGCGCGCCTCACCTCACTCCGTAGCTCGCTTCCTTGGATTGCTGTCCGCTGAATAGGCTGCCGCCGCGGCGTGGAGATTCAGCGAGGGGGCCAGGCCCACGCTGCCAGTGCGCCTCCCCCGCTGGTGGCTGGGGGGGTGGGGAGGCTCCGGTGTATCGCTAGTGGCGGGCAGTCGGTGCCCCGCCTGGTCCGTGTCGCAGCAGTTCTGGCGGGCAGATACCCGTTTGCCTGTCTAGTAGGCCCACGCCGGGGCCTAGAGTGGCTGAGGGCCCTCCGGCGGGGTGTGCAGTGTCCGGAGAGGTCGGAGCACGTAGCTCTGTTTGGCCACCCGCCGCTGACCGCAGGATTTGCCTCACTCTGCTCCGCTGTGCGCCCCTCCGGCGCGCCGTCCGCAGCCCTGGTTACCGCTGTGCCGTGGAGTTTCAGCGGAGGTTTCAAACCCTCGCCGCCATTACGCTCTTCCCGCCGGCGGCTAAAGAAGCGGGTTACAGGCGGTCTCCGGCTCAGAGGGACTCGGTCAGAGGCTTCCCGGGCAAGTAGGGTATCCAGAAGATAGATTTGGGCAGTTCTTCAAGGGGTGTTTGCTGGAAATAACGTGTTACGGGGCACAGGGCCGGGGAGCCTCACAGACCACGTCTTCTAAAGCCGCCATCTTGGCCACGCCCCCCAATCTTAATGTTTTAGATGATCCCGGAGCAGCATCTTTGATCTCTAAATCCGATATGAAAATTACCTTCTTAACATTTATGGGAAGGAAGCGGGCAATTGCAGCCGGATCTTTGTCTACTGTTATTTTCTATAATAGATATATTACAGTGGAAGGTTTCCCTTTGTATTTAACCATGGTAACTAGGAACTCCCACAAATTTGTATTAACTAGGCTCCGTTTCGGTATGGCCCATTGTTTGGTAGCCCATCCCAATATCAAGAATCATCCAACCGGGCCTTGTAGGTGTGATAATGTGTCCACCCAGAGTACTGTACACCTCCTGTTGTTTTGCAAACTGTATACGCACTTTCGTATTGCTTTTCTGAAACCGATACTTGTTAAATACGGAGTACGCACAGTTGCACAAGCGATGAATTTAATTTTTAACTTAGAATCAGCTGACATCTGTTTTTATATTGCGACGTTTTTAAATCAGTGCATCAATGCTAAGAAAAGCTTGATTTTTTAAAACTTTCAATTAATTGATTAGACATGTTCTCTTTCGGTGCAAACAACTATATTTAATTCGACATGATGTTATGAATGATGTATTAATAGTTTATCCCTTTTAACATGTTGTAAATTGTTTGTGCTTTTATGGTCATCTATTTGAACCGGATAAAGCTTCATGAAATTGCTATTTAACAACACCACTTACATCTCGGCCTAGCGAAACTTGAACCGTCCTCTACTAGCTCGATTGAGCAAAATGGTGGTCAGGCCAAGTCTGCCCTGTATCTCACTCAATAGTGCCAACATCTTTGTACAACAACAATTCCCAAACCTACACCAGACCCAGAAGCAGGCTCCATTAATGCCCTAAAATTACAGTTAAAGGACCTAACTAAAGAGGTCAGAGCACTTAAAGTAATGGTTGGCACATTATCTGAATCATTTAACCTTACACTAGCAGACACAGCACATATTAATGATCAGCTGCCTGGCTTCCATAAGATCATATGTAAAGTTTGTACCGTAGCAGCTAGGTTTTAAGAGACAGGGATGCGGCGTGCAAATCTGATGGTCCCCCACTACAAGTAAGAGGAATGGATCTACCCACTTCCATAAGGGCTGAGCACAGAATTTAGCTCCTCAAAACGATAAAACATATTCTTCCAGAATAGGCCGCCAGTTCAGAGAATGTGGTAACAATCATAAGCACCCCCTTAACATTTTGATTGAATAAGTCAATCCAGAGAAGACAAACTTCTCATGATCATTTGCAGGGGCCAGAACACAAATGTCGAATTTTCCTAACCACCGTCCCCAAAGAACCACTGAGCTTGATCAAAGAGTATGAAGAGTCACTAATAAACAAATGCACTTAATGGATTAGACACATAAAGGGTTGCAGATCAATCATCAGGGAAGATATAATTGCTGCTAAAAGGTCCCTACAGACAGGTTCAGATTTGGAGTGTATAGCCCTGACATTAAGTAGCAGAGAATTAGTATTGGCATTCGGAGTTCTCACTTTACAGACACAAAATTCTGAATGAAATATAATCCCCTGATTCCTTAAAGGCACCTGTTATAGAAAAACCCACCTGAGCTAGCATGGAAAGGTCATCTTTACCTGAAATAGATTGATGATCATGGAAACCTTTCCACCAGCTCCAACAGGATTTAGTTTTTGAATATACTGGAGAGGATACAGGCTGCTAGCCAATTTCACATGTCTTAAGTACACCGCAAATCCCAATTGCACATTCGAATCAAGTAAATGAAAATCATAGCCTATGGGGTTTGAATGAACATTTTGAGCGACCCCAGACTGGGGAGATACCACAGATCTCACTCCTTTCATAAAACATCACAGGACTGAGATCAAGGGGAATCTCTCAGGACTGGACCAGCTTAATCAACACATATGACACCTGTATGTTCCAGGAAACCTGGTCCACAACCCAATATTTCACCTGGGGTACCTAAATGACCACAAACCTGCAACTCAAGGACACTTGGGCATACCATCGGGTGGGTTGACCATATGCATTAAGCAAGATATAGGGTATAAGATACTGGTCCTTCAGATTGATAATCCAGGCCATTCGCATGCAAATTAGCCCTCAGACCCATACAACAATTTGTAATGTTTATGCCAGAGGAATAAAGGGTGGAAGAATGGCAAACACTGTATACCTTCTAGATGATTTCTTAGATAGTAACCCGGACATTGTGCACCTAATAATAGCATGGGACTATAATACAACATTTGAACCCATTGACTATGAAGACAGTAAATTAACAGAAGAGGAAGATGCCCAATGGGATATTCCCAGCCAAGAAATAATGCCCATCAAAAGATGGACAGATGCAGCCACTCACTTAAAAGCCTTGTGCATAGAAAGGGGAATTAGGGCAGTAAACAGGAGATCTATTTCTGACAGACTAGGGCCCAACACTTTTAATAATGGCCATAGTGCTAGCCGAATCAATTGCATACTAATAAACCTGGCACAGTGATCAGGCCTCATTGATATGGAGATATTCCAGAGAGATGAAAACAATCACAACCCCTTGACACTTGCAATGAAACTAATGAACCAAAATAGGGAGCTTATACCAACAATGCAGAGTGTGACCATACATGTCCTGCTTTCCAGCGGCATGAGACGGGTCAAATGGGACAAGGTTATTGAACACCCAGATGTAGTAGCAGCTATAATGGCAGATGTCACTTATACCTTGAAAGAGATACAGGCTGCGCAAAATCATGACCAACTAACAAAATTATAGTTGGGGCTCAAAATACTTTATTTGACAAAATAAAACCTAACAGTCTAGTCAGCATCACAAACTCCCTGTAGCTCTGGAAAACTGGTATAACAAGGATTGTAGCAAAGTTTACAAATTACTTGCAATAGCGATAAAACCCCAAAATTCGGCTAGTGTCAGACAGGTAAGGTAACTGTATAAAATCACTCAGTTGAGAGAAAAAAAAGATTGGGTTGAGCAGAGATGGCAGGATCTACAATTAGCTAGCACTGGAAAAAATCTTCATCAGTTCTGGCAGTTGGTAAAGTGAGGTAGAGGAGGGCCAGCTCTACTCCCACAAAACCATGAAGCACCAAAAGTATGGATTGCGCTTTTTTCAGAACAGTATGTGGAGGAAGAAGATGAAGTGGGCAAGCCTTTAATGATTCCCCCTCATGAGGCAGCTTTATTCTTTGATCTCTCAGATGTAGGTGCAGCGCTGGGAGCAGTTATGGGAGGAAGAGCCCCAGGACTATATAGCATCCCAGCAGATCTATTTTTTATGACGAGGCTATTTAGAAAAATATATACAGACGCTAGCTAATGCAATAGCCCATGGAACCCCCATTTCCAGAATCTTGGCAAGGCACCAAGATACCAATACCAATACCAATTTTCAAAAAGGGTGATCGTGCTTCTCCTAGTAATTACAGGCCAATAATCTTAATTGACTCAATACAAAAGGTGGTGGCACGATTAGTTCTGACAAAAATACAGGACTGGATGGCAGCAAATGATATACTAACACCTCCAGGTCTTTCGTTTTATACTGATATACTGGTGCACTGTAGTGATCGCCAAGGGCTTCATTTATGCTGCCTTGGTAGTTCTTAAGTCAGCCAGTCAATCAAAATCACTTAATTTCACCAGTTGATACAAAAACGGCATAAAAAGTATTCTGCACGGAATAAAATCATAGTATGCTTTGAGCAGTAGTGGTCAGTGGTGGGAGCAGCTGCCGGGCGGTTAAATGGGGAGGGGCAGGGTGGGGGGTAGTAACCTATGGATAACGGCCGATTACAAGTAAGTTAACATAAATAAATAAACAAATTTTGTTGCGCGCACTGCATCGCATTTGGGGATGCAGTGCGCGCCACGAAATTTGTTTTATTTATTTATATGCTTATTTACCTGTAATTGGCCGTAATCCATAGTTTAATACCCACCACCCTGCCCCTCCTCCCCACGTCTCCGCCCGGCAACTACTCCCACCACCAACCGCTACTGGCTTTGAGACAAGAAGATACAGTAAAACTATAAAACTGTTAAAACATAGTACAAAAGGAGGTAGGAGTTACATTTTTTAGTTATAGGTGATGCCTGCATTTCTTTATGGTGCAATAATAAACCGAGGCAAGCCATAACACGTAAAGAGATAAGGCAATTGTTTTAGAAGGGGAAGGGCTGGTTGAAATTGCCTCAGCCCAAAGGTACGCAGGATTGGACAAACAAATCTCTTCCTCTACTCACTATAAAATGTACAAAAGAATAAGAGATGAAGGTCACATTGGGTTCATAAAGAATTAAATGAGCACGGCGGCAAGGCGTTTATGGAGTAAGTATTGGGAGGATAGCCAAGCATTAGGGGTATATAATTCATTCGGAACCATGTTTACAAAAATCCATGGTGATTGATAGTCACAAAAGATAACTTATTACGGTCAGGTGAATTTATTTTGGGGTCTATGTGATATTGTCTCACCCTAGGTTTGGAGCAGTTGGCTTCCCATCTCATTTCTCTCAGTTTTACAGTTAGAGCTTTTTTAAGTTCTAAACTAGAGATGGTAGTGCAAGTAATTGGCTCATCAAATAAGACTATTCTTGACACATTGCAACCATTTTATTCTGCGAGAGCCATCGAGCTTCAAACAATCCAGTAGGATTTCATGCATTAACTTCAGTGTTTCCCTCCTCCATACTGAATGCAGCAGGAGAGGGGGGCAGCATGTATTTGGTAAGTGAAAAAAGGGACATCAAGTTCAGAGTGGCTGATGTAGGAGGAGCAAGATTGGGGAACAGCTATCAAGCATTTCCAAAATCTGTTCTCAATTTATTGAAGACTGGATACAGTGGTGACCCCGCAAACTGCTGCTCCATATGTTGCCACAGAGATTGTTTTCGCTTCGTATATCTTTTTTTATAGTTTCTATCCTTTTAGACCCCAATTACTTGACAAAGTCAAAAATTGCCCCTTTGCTTCTTTCCAACATAAGACCTCTAATAATCACCATGCTATGGCATGTATTTTTTTGATCGAAAAGTACCCCCAAGGAACAAAATAAATCAGCTACTTCCAACATCCTCCCTTCTATATGCCAACTAGGTGGATTTCTCTGTCTAGCTCCTGCCACAAGCACAAATGATTTAGTTTAATTTACTTTCAAATCTAGGTTATTCATGAATCTTACATAGGTGTCTATAAGCGTCTGAGGTGCATTGACGGTCTGAGCCAGCAATGCCGCCTCATCTGCGTAAAGGAGTAAAGGCACAGGAGCAGAATTTATAAGGTGGACCCCACCAGTGCAGCTTCCACACAATTCGTATAGAGGGAAAACAAAAAGGGCACGAGTACGCAACCCTGCCTGACACCGTGAGTGAGGGGGAAGGGTCTTGGACACTCACCATCTCTCTCCAAACGCACACTGGCCACGGCTGATGAGTACAACATCCAGATAAAATTAATTATTTTTTTTATCTATGCCCATGTTGTCCATTATAGAACATAGCTTCGTATGGGCCACTCGGTCGAAAGTGGCAAACAGTTCCATAAAAGCCATGTAAAGATGGCCTTCTTTAGCTGCCCCATATTTGGCAATCAACAAGTTTAAATTAAGGCACTGGTCTACTGTCCCTTTATTTTTTCTGGAACATCACTGGGTTTGAAATAATATCTTATTTTCCTTAGCCCACTCCTCTAGCCTAATTAACAGGAGGCATCCCATTAATTTTGCTGTACTATATAACATCGATACTGGGCAATAATATTTTGCTAGTGCTTTGTCCCCTTTTTTGTAGATCAGTGTGAATACAGACTTTTTCCAAGAAAGAGGGGCATGCGTTTGAGAAACGGCATTAAACACGTTGGTGAGTAGCAGGGAATAAAGCACCTGACTTGTTAAAAATAAATCTATTGGCACCCCATGTGGCCCAGCTGCCCTCAAACTGGTGCACTGATTCAATGCTATTTTTATCTCATCCAGAGTAAAACATTGTTTGGCTCTCTCTGGGCGAGTCAGACTAGGTGATATGGCTATTCTATACCGAATACCCCCATATATGAGCTCACCCAATTGTCCTCTGTCACATGCTGATCTAAAGGGGAGTCTGTCTCGTCTTTAAGGAACAGAGCCTTCATTATGAGCCAAAGATCCCTGCTATTTTTTGGGGTAGCTTCTTTAGTTAGTTTATCCCGTGCCTTTTCTTTTAGAGCCTTTAATCTGTTCTCTCTTTCTGCTTTACAAATGAAGCGTAGGAATTTTGCCAGCGGGATATCTCTCGTTTTTGTTCGAGGGCCATATGGAGATTCTTAAAAGCTTTGGTACAGCGATCATTAATGCAGCATACTGGCCCCTTGGCCATTCTTTTACAAGGCCTTAGAAGGTTTGCTTTAATTTTGGCTAAAATTCGCTCAAAGTCTGCAAGGGATTCCTCTGGCTGTAAAAGTGGGTCTAAACAGTTGAGATTTTCCTGGGACATGGTAGAGATAATACTGTGGGTACATTTTGATATGTCCAACTTGTCTCACTTCAAAATAATGCAGTTTTGTCTTGCAATTGTTGGCTTGGGGACACATTTACCCAAAGTGTTAATCTTCAGACCCCAAGGTATTTCACAACTAATTGCCACATGATCACTAAATGGATGGATTGTTGTCTTTGGAGACGAAATCTGTGATCTTATATTTCCAGAGACCAAGATGAAGTTGATCGTTTACTGGTAGGAGTGAGCAAAAAAAGTATAATATTTCCTGTGCTAGGATCTACTGAATTTATTTTCTCTAGATTATGGATCACAAATAATCTGTTTATATCAGTGCCATAGCCATAATGGATGAAGTGACAAATCGGCTCCCCTAGATCGTCCATCATACCTCAGACAGGAAGCTCTATACTGTTACAAATATGGATGTTAAAATCACCCATCTATAAGATATCTAAGGACACGTGATGGCTTTCTTGTACACAGTCAATATCTTTCTCAATTAAATCTAACACCCCAGCCATATCTCCTGCAAAGGTATTATTATACAGATTGATTAAGAGCCAATCCCTTCCGTGGCTGCCTTCACATAAAAGATTATGGTAGCATGATGATATATTTATAAACATTCTTACCTTAACCGCAACTTTGTATGCTATTAAGGTAACAAGCCCTCCTTTTGTGCCGCCTGCTCTGGACAGGACTGCGGGTGTCTGAAAGGTGCTATATCCATCTATACTAATCGTATTGAGTTCCCATTCTTCATGTAGACACATAATATCATAGTTTGCTACAAGTGTTAGCCATTTGTGATCCTGGGTTTTCTGCCTATATCCCGCTATATTCCAAGAGATGAGTTTTAGGTTGTGCCGCTCTGGGCCCAAAGCGATAGTTATATTAATAGTGGATGCAGTATTGGGGGCCTGTGGCACAGTTTGAATAGAAAGTCAATCACAGGCTTCTAGATTAATTAGTGGCTTATATCTGTTTTCATTGGAACTGCTAGCTAATCGTCAAAATAGCGATTTTGATTTAATTTGGGGGGGGCCCCTGCCTTGATAAATATTAGGGTTCCCTGATGGTTTATAAAAGAAGCCAAGTGATAATGCATAGATCTGGGATTCATAGCAAGGAACATTTGGCAGTACGTTCAGTAGATGCCGCACCATCCTATGGTTATTGAAATATATAACCACACACTCCCTCCCAATAGATTTTGTGCCACGGCCCACCCATTTTACTTGTCTAGCCATTATGATGATGCGTTTATAAAGTTGAGATCCCCCATGCTAAATTTAGAAAGCCAGTGCAGGGGCTTGTCCATTAGTTGCGTTGTTGAATCATACTGGGGCAGTTTGAGTTCAGGTATTTTGATAATTACATATAGGAATGCTGCCAGTTGTAAGGCTAGGTGCTCACCTTGTGATATAGACTTCGCTCGTTCTGTAGTCGTAGAATCGTCCATATTTGTTTCCGCGTTGCTACCTCTGATGGTTCTTCTTCTCTCCACATAGTCGACATGTTTCATAGGCAGTCCCCAACTGCCTACTCATCAGGACCACGGTCACTCTTTTTTGGCACTGATTATTGGTGCTTTGCTTCACTTGGGCCAGCTCATGACCCGAAGCACAAATATTCAGCTTATTTTTGCTGGTATATTTGTAGGACAGTAGGCTTACCACTGTAGAACTGAGCTATTCCCAGTAGGGATCACTGAATGGTCCTGATGAGTAGGCAGTTGGGGACTGCCTATGAAACATGTCGACTCGGTAGTCAGCAATTGCTCTACCTTTTATCCCCTTTTTAATATTTCCAGCTAGAGAAACCAATAAAATATATTTGTTCTACTAGCCAGGGAATTTTTAATTTTTGTATTTTTTGTGCATACACTAGATAGATCCCTACACTTCACTGACACCACTGCACCTACACATAGCCCTGTCACATCTACAGTGCTCCCGCGTAGTCCGTTTGGTCGTAGCACGCCCCGCCCCGTTATAGGGACGGGAAGACCCCTATGATGAAGCATGACACTAACAGATTTTTTTAGTGTGTGAGGGGTATTTTAACAAAGCACACGTGCTCTCATCTTTTCCACTGTTAAGAGAGAGCCTATTATTTCACTAAACAAAAAATCATAAAATATTCGGCACCTCTACACATTGATAGAATCTCTATGGTTAAATTAAGCCTATCTACTGTGTGCCCTTGCTACCAGGGATTGAACTCAGGTTCAAATTACCAAAACCTTTGACTATACCTAAAAAGACTGTGACTTCATTCCTTGTGGAGAACACCAATCCACCGCAACTAATCAAACTACTTTTCATAATAGGTGTTTATCTTGGCATGAATGTTCCAGTGCCATTTCGTACCTGTCAATCATCCTGAGATTGCTTGTTTGCAGTGATGTTGATTACTTTTTTATAGGGACTTTCAGTTCATCTTGTCAAGAATTACTGTTCCTTGTTGTTTGTATTACAGAATATCATTGTTAGGAATAACGTTTGGCATAAATATTGTACCCTAAATGACATTTTCTAAAATATTGTCCTTTTGGGTGTATATTTTCTAATATCAACTCCAATAGGCAATTTTTTGTAAATGTTTTTTAAGGCAGTATATTTGTTAGTCGATATTCTAACAATATTGTAGTACCACACTTTCCTGGTTTTCCTTACTTTAATGGCTTGCTCCACTGGGCCAATTGTCCTGTCCTCTGCCCCCATAATGGTGATTAATTTTCTCAGTCACACTTTTGGAAATGTTGAACTGTTTAATATGTGCCTCAGAGTGAGGCTGGTAATGGACATGCACAATGTTACTTCAAGACCGTGTAAATGCACTTTATGCCACTGCAGCCTGCTGTGAAGTCTTTTGGGATCATGAGGCCGTTTGTGGTTACTGGGCGGTATCCTGTGTAGCTAGCATTGTTGTTTGTTTACTAGTGTGTCCCACCGACACAGGTACTATTGCACTAAAACTGGAAATCTAAGTTACCCCCTTTAAGCACTTGACCCCTGAGAATGAGGATGAGTAGTGAGGGCTTATTTTAGTAGATAATTACGGATGTGAAGAGGAACAAGAGGTAAAAAAAAAACCTTAAGCAACACCATTGGACTCGCATGATTATCAACCTCACTTGGTAAGAATCACTGAAAAACACGGACAGAGTAGAGTGGTACAGCCTCTGTTTAATTTGAGCAGGTGTTTTCTGGTGCTCAGCACCACGACCACACTGAATTGTCAACACCAGTGCTTGTGACAATCTACCACAAGGTGGCGCTGTCTGGTTTATTTATGGATCACTGCAACACCAGTTAATTATTAATTCAATATACATTAAAAATGGCTATCACCTGCCGCCCAAGCCATTCTTATAGGTTTGAGGGTCTGAAAAAATCCAAATTAAATTTTAATTTTCAATTTATTATTAACCATTCAACTAATTAAAATCATTACAGTAAAATATATACAACTATTCACCCCCCTTTCCCTGCCTCAAGCTTGCTCATAACATTGTGTGAATTGTACCTACAGGTATACAAAGCAACAAATGAAGATGCCTGCCCTTTGTTAACATGGGTGAATACTCTTATGCAATTATTTAAAATTCCAGAGCTATTTACAACCAAATGCCAAGTTGGGCCTTTGCTGTATGCACCTAAGCGAGGCATCCTAAAACCAATAAATAGCTACAGACTTTAAAGTCCGGAATTATTTCAAACAGATAATAAAGTGAGGCCTTACTCTGCACACCTTCTAGACATGAAAGGGAGATACTATACTATAACATAGTACGAGTAAAGTACAGCATGCCAATTTAAATGTATCATGCAAGCCTATCAAGGTCTGGAGTTAATCTGTGGGGACTCAGAAAGTGCTAGGCTGATAGAATTCGTGGACTTCCCCAGTCTGGCTAGGTTGCATGCCATATTTTCTCTGAAACACAAATCCAAGATCTCCCTGCACGTCCTAACTCCCTTTGCACTAAATATAGGGCAAAGCTGGCAAAGTTGTTCGTCAATCAATTTTGGGCAGCAGCACAATAGATGCAGGATTCTTTGTGATACAAGAATAGCCTGCATGCAACAGAGTCTCCTTTGCGTGCCTAGGCTGGGTTAAAGTCTGAGATTGGTAAAGCGTATAGTCTCATGTAAAGGATTTTCCTGCGAGCCTGAACTGTCATGGCATTCTGTAAATAAGATTATGCTTTCCCCATGATGTAAGATGCATCCAAAAGTGCATGGGCGCAAATTTGCAAAGTCTTCTTCAAATAAGGTTACTAGTGCCTGCCTGTTCAACGTTTTTTTCCAGGCTGATAAAGAAATGTCAGGGGAATAATAGTTTTCTACATTGTCTTTCAAGCTTCCAATTGCCTAACCAAGCCTGATTTGCCAGGAGGAGCCCTCCTCCTCAAAAATATTCCTCAATTGGTATTTGAGTAAGTCTACTGGGGATCTCAAGACCCTGATAAAATACTTCAATAGGTCTCCTTGGCTTGCCAAGTCAGGTCTCCAGAGTCCTAGTTTTAACCTCAGACTTGCTCTTCTGGCAAGTCACGGGGCTGATAGTACTGACTTGTATGCCTAAGTCTGTACGACATTTAGATACCTGTCCAGGGCACCTGGAAAAATTACATGTCCATAGTTGATGGCCGGAATTAATTTTGCTTTCAATGCTGTCAGCATGGGCTCTGCAGTTAGACTTAACAGGTGGTTGCCTAGTTGCTTCAATGTGTGGAGTGCTCGGTTGGAATTTATGCTGATGCCGTGTCATCTACATATTGCTGGACAGACCAACATTGGAGTAACAAGGCTAGCACCTTGCTGGGCGGCCCCCAAGTCTGCAGTATAGAGATTAAAAAGGAGGGGGGGTCAAAACACAGGCCCTGTTTGAGCCCATTGCTTGTGGCAAGTCTAGAGGTTACTGGGGTAGGGCTTGCTTTGACCTGAACCCATGTTCCCTGATGTCAGGATGTAATCCCCTTGAGGAGCTTGGGCGGGATCTCCCATGCTGTCATTTTCCTCCATAATCTTCCACGTTCCACTCTATCAAAAGCGGTGCTCTAATCTATAAAGCAGCAAAACAAGGGTGGATGCTTCCTTATGGCAGCTTTTGTGGATAAATATGCAAACGCTATGATGTTGTCCATTGTTGAACAGTGTTGCCTGAATCCTGACTGAAAGACATGAAGGATTTCATTTACGTTTACCTATAACTCCAGCTTCTTCAAGAGAACTCGGGTGAAAGACTTGACTTCAAGGTCGATTTTCAATATCAGGCTAAAGCTCAAAATCATAATTCGTGAGCAAAAAACTAATTCACGCTGCTCATGAGTAGTAGTACTTCTCTCTAGACTTTCACTTATGATATGCATGAAAGGATGTGCAGAGATATGGGCATCATATGTGACAAAATCACATGTATTTACATCACTGGATTTAAATCACTATACATTTAATGGTTGCTCCAGGGGGGAACATGCAAAGAAAATAGTGCTCGAAAGAAAGTGAGTGTGGAAATTTTATTGCCAAGGTGAAGAAAATAGTAAAAAAGTAGAGGTTTTTGGTGAGATTGATCAAACGTATCAATCCTAGTGTCCTGTCCCAATGCTATTTTGCATGGTCTATTTACAATGATTGGTACAATCACAGATTGTAATCATCTGTGGCACGTGGCAGCGATAATAAGAAAGGGTCCAGGCACATGACTATATAGTTGTCGACGTTTTGACTCGACTTGTGGCCTGTGGAATGTTTAAACCTTGCCTGCGAGTCTTCCTCAGGATGGGATGGGTGGGGAATGCAGCGCGCAACCAACCCTTGGTTGAATGTACCTTATCTGGTGGGGGAGAAGATGCTATCAGAGCAGAGTTCAAGATAGGGCATCCTTAAAGATTATGAACACATCCTAATACCATGCAAATATTAGGCTTACCCACTCTATGCTCTGTACGTGCATAATGCCGTATTCTTTGGCTCAATTGTAGGAGAACGGAAGCACATCCAAGGTCAATCCGCTGATGCAACTCAATTGTATACTTTCTGAAAAGACAATAATCACTGTGTAAGTTGTCTGACCTAGATAAGTCTATATCATATCTATGATGTGAGTCCCTAGATGTGCTAACTGGTGTTCACATATGGGCAAAATTAATCACCAATCGATCTTAAGTTTAAAAAAGGTTAAAAACCTATGTCGTATCTCAGGTGTAAGCTCCTGATGATGGTAACTGTGGTGCCCACATAGGTAAGGGCGGAATCAATGTGTATGCAGGGTGGGTAGATCTTCACTTGTATGGTGAGTTCCGTGATTCTCAACCAACAGTTGTCTGGGCGTACCCTATGCCTATGGTGGTGAGGGGTGCGGTGGTACTTAGTCCGAAACACAGCCAGCTCTGACCACAAATTTACCTTAAGAGGGGCTGCTCGATAATTGATGGTCTCAATGTGATGTGGAAGTGGCTAACCGCTGTTATTAAAACGTGCGTGCTAAATGGTTAATTCGAGTCGCGTGCTCGCTTTCTAATTAGCGCTGTTGTGAATCTATGCGTACTCAGAAGGAGTCGCGTGCTGGTTTACTAATTCTACCTGTGTTGGGGTATTAAAAGGGGCCGGGGGTGCGAGAGGGTGTATCAGCTCACCTGGTGCTCACCGTCGTCCGTGCGGTAAAAGAGACAGCATCTGAATGGCGCGTCTCCGATAATATGCGCCTGGCTGTCATCGCGCATAGCGCTTCATTGGAAAAACAGCGAAGAGAGACTACCAAATCTTTTTTCGAATCTTTCCGCGTGGGACAACGACTAGGTAACATTACTGACTAACCCTCACAGTTTATATCTCTTGGAGCGGACAGTTCAGAAATTGATAAAACTTTCCACCTTTCGAGCACCATTTTCTTTGCATGTTCCCCCCTGGAGCAACCATCAAATGTATAGTGATTTAATCCAGTGATATAAATACATTTGATTTTGTTACATGTGATGCCCATATCTCTGCACATCCTTTCATGCATATCGTAAGAAAAAGTCTATAGAGAAGTACTACTACACATGAGGAGCGCGAATTTGTTTTTTGCTCATGAATTAGGATTTTGAGATTTAGTCTGATATTGAAAATGTTTGGTTTGAGGACCATTGTTCTTCTATATTGAATGCTACCCAGGTCCACAAACTTGTAACGGGTTACCCCTTACGTGTAATGGCTTGACTTCTAGGTCGAGCAGGGCCACAAGCCTGTAGTTTACTGGATTGGAGTGATTTCCTTTTTATGTAGATAGGAAAAAGTGTAGAACCTCTCCAAGAGCACGGCGACATTGCGGTTATAAAAGCATGATTAACAAGAGGAGTTGAAATTGACGCCCAAAAATCTTGCGCCAATTTAAATTACGGGGGCCAGCATCCTATTAGGCCTTTGAGACCCCTCCTTCCTTATTTCATTTATGGTCACTATTACTGCACCTGTGGTTATTCAAATGCCTTGAAAGGTGCTAAGGGCTAGTTTTGAATAACACTTTGAGGCAACCACCTCCTTCAGTGAATTGGTTGAATACAGTTGCTTGACATATCTTCTCTATTCTTGGTCTGCAACCCCATTCTCTTTTGCAATTCCTGGGTTGTCTAGCCAATTTATGTGCCTCCACAGATGAGAGTGATTCTTCTCCTTTAATAGAAAAAAGACTTTAAGCCACTCCAATATCAATGTGCTCTCTTTTATGCTCTCATGTGTTATTTTTGTAAGCTGACCTTAGAGCAGCTGTGGAACAGCCGTCAGTAAATTTGCCACCTTTTTTCGTAGCGTCTAGGGCCCTGCGAAGAGTGCGTTTGCATGTGACTAAATCCTAGGAGCGACAGGGAGTATAAGATTTCATTGCAGAGCTATTGTGCTGCAGTTTGAGTCGTGTGCTCCCCAACTCCTGTTGAAGTTCCACAATAAGTGCTTCCCAATCACCTATTACTGAGGTTCAGGTGGATGGCTTGTAACCAGACTTTCTCTTCTCCACCCAGGCTAACAGTTTGTCTCCTAGTTTAGCTGACCGTTTGATTCTCCAGAGAACCATATACTGTTCTTTCCCCGATCACTGAATGTGAGTTAGCTGTCAGGGCAGCTATTTGCAAGGTGGCAGGCAGGGGCCTGTGATCACTTTCACCACTGTCATCAATTTCAAAATCTTCTCGCCTGGCTGCGATCATGTCGCTGACTAAGTTGTAGTCAATTGTGGACGTATTCCTAAACATAGGTTTAGCAGGATCCCATTAGTGAGTGGGTTGAACATAGCTTGTGGTTGTGAAGTAAAGCATGGAAAGGAGCAGCCCCACCCACACACCTGGAGAAAGCTGATGTCTTGTCCAGGTCCCTCATATTGAAGCCCCCAACAATAAGTGCCTGGTGTGAGTCATATTTAATCAGTAGTCTGTCAAACATTTTTGGTAGGGATTCCAAAGTGTCTTTCTTCTGAGTCTGAGCGGGGTTAAAGTACAGTTAATTAGCAGCAGGCAAAATGATTTGGAGTTAACCTTCAGGCCTTTAATAAGAACATTTGGATATCAGGTGATTTAATGGGTATTGCAGTGGAAACAATTCTTCGGTTGTGTTTTGGAAAAACCGAAAGGCTTCCAGATGATCATCAAAATATGTTCCGTTTGGAGGCTGAAACATGAAATTCATAATAGCCTGCAAGTAGTGTTGTCTACATGGTCATGGTCTCTTGGAAGCACACAATGTCGCAATTGGATAGGTAGTCCTGAACCGACTTGTCCTTGGTGATTTTCATTATCCCTGCTATGTTCCAGCAGATGATTGACAATTGTTGTTGGTCGGGAGCTTCCCCCTTTCCCCTTCCCTGATCAACTGACTATACCAGTTGTTAGGAGTACCGTCTCTGTGCTCTTTGAACTGCTGTGGAAGCAGGTGAAAGTGGGAATAGTTGCGCAGCTCGTTGGTCATTGTTTTAAATTATCCTGATGTTAGTAGGAACGCTTAGACGAGTTTTGTTAATGCTGCTTCCTTTGAAAGTTGCTGTTAGTACTACTCAAACCTGAGAAAAACCCCTTTGCACCGTAAATGCGATTGAGGCCAGTCAGATATTTTTCCGTCCGGGAGGAATTAACATTTATACCATAATCAGCTGGCTGCTGCGTTTCCCCAAGTATTGCAAGTTGAACTCGCTGTTGGCAGAGTCCCACCAGAGCTGAATCGGCATGGGTGTCATGGGGAGGTTCATGAATCTTCCCCACTCCAGGTCATGTGAGTAAATTTGGGCAAGTAATGGAATATGTTTGAATAAGAGAAGAATGTTACTCCTATGCAGGATATAATGGGGGCCTTTGATTTGATATCTGGGAGTAAGCAAACCCCATGGGTGTGGGAAATTTATAGCTTCTACTAATCCTTGGCCCCGACCTTGATTGATAGGTGTGGGATCAGGGAAAATTGTAATCCTCGGGGTGATATATGTTCATTGGCTAGATGCCCTTCCTGAGATAGGGGCCTGACTCCCAAGATCTGAGTGCTGGCATAAGTCTTCGGGAGAAGTATCACTGGTACTTCTTGGGACCCTGGAAATTAATTTGTCCTATCAGGGACCTGATGGTCATGCGTCTTGCTGGGATGAAGTGGGGTTGTCTGCCCTGGAGACCTTCCATCTTTTGCTGCCCCTAATTTGGCCCCCTGTTTAATATTGAAAATCGGGTAAAGCGGCTTTTCTTTGGCATGATTTCCTGGAGTGAGTCTGTTCAAGGTGGATGACAGTATTGTCCTTCTTCTAAGTTTGGCCCTTATTTGGAGTTTTCCCTCCTTGATAGAACGGTGTCTGGCAGTGCAGAGCTAAGTGGAGCCACTGTGTCATGGCTATTACTTTAGGCCTCAACCAATTCCCTGTGCCTGGGTCTGACCCCCGGCTCGGTGGTAGGCTCTTCAGGCTGTAACTCTGGGGTCAAAGGACCCTGACTAGATTTATAGTTGGTACAAGGCTTTATTTCTGGGCTTATTGGGGGTGCGCCTAGCCCTATTGAGGCCTGGGAGAAGTCGTCTGAGTATGTCAATCTGGTGGTTGCTGTGTTACCCTCCCACATGCTTCCATCCCACCACTGTTGGCCCTGTCCACGATTTCAGCTGCGTTAATCAATGCCCGGTCCTTGGTTAAACACGCTGCTGATGTTTTTGAGCTTCAGGCAGATGGCCTACTTGATCTACTCTTTATCACAGAGACATGGCTAAATGGTTCCTGTGCCCCAGTGGTTGAGCTCACCATTCCCAGAGGCTTTGAAATTATGCGGGCGGACCGCTCTGTGGGGAGAGGAGGCGGCGTTGCTGTGGTATTCAGGGATAATTGGACCTTCTCCTATGAGCCCTCAGAAGATCTGGGTGAAGGGGAGGTTCTTCATTTTTCTTTTGCTTTCAACCCTCATTTTAAATTGGGAGGCACGCTGGTGTACCGGACCCCAGGACCTGCAGGGCCGTTTATTACTGCTTTGGAGGACGTGATTGTGCCTCACGCACTGAGGTTTCCTAAGTTTCTCCTTCTCGGGGGACTTTATTTTCCGGCGGATGCTCCTGACTCTTCGGAATCAAGATGTCTAATTGACTCCCTGAATCTTGCTCAGCTTAAACAGTGGGTTAAGATGCCGACGCATGTTGGGGGGCACCTACTTGATCTAATTTGCTCCAATTTTAACATTTATTTGTCTTGCCCTGAAAGTGTGACATGGTCCGATCACCACTTGATCAGGTTTTCCTGGCCACTAGATAAACCCGCTGGGGTCTGTGCTATCTCCCCTAGCGCCTGCCCCCAGAGGATCAACCTATCTGCGCTCTCTGATACTTTATCCCGGAGCCGACCTCTCTTGGGCTCTGAGGTATCAGATGCAGTGCAGAGTTTTAATACCTGGATTGGCAGGGGGGCTGTGTCCTCTGTGAATCAGGGCTTTGGTCATAAAAAGCGTTCTTTCCCCTCTAAGCCATGGTTCTCTCACGCTTTGCGTGAAATGAAATTGGGCTGTAAAAAACTTGAACGGTGTTGGAGACTTGGCTAACAGCCTGCTGCTAAGACAACTCTCTGTGCCGCCCAGAGAGAATATTATGCTGCCATTAGGACAGAAAAAGGCATCTATTATGCAGGAAGGATCGCCAAGGCTAACAATAACAGCAAAGAAACTTTTGCCATCGTTAAGAGCTTTCTCTCTCCGTGTGCTGAGCAACCTTTGTTGCCTTCCTCTGAACAGTGGTGCGAGGATCTGTCCTCTTTCTTTACAGATAAAATTGTGAAGATTCAGGACAGCCTGCGCATAGCATGCCATATTCAGAGGACCTTGCCTTCCTTGCCTTCTTTGCCTTCCCCTAAACTTCCCAACTGTCAGTTCGGGGAATTTTCTCCCTCTGCTGAAGCGGACATACTGGCCGTCTTGAGGTCCATGAAATCTGGGTCTCCTACCGATCCATGTCCGGCTCGTGTGTTAGGAGGGGTGGCAGTAACGCTATGTGCAGAGGTTACCCAGATTGTTAACCTCTCCTTTACAACTGCTACAGTTCCGATTTGTTGGAAGCAAGCCAAATTATTGACGCTCTTAAAGAAATCAGGTTTGGATCCATCAGCTCCGTCTAACTAACGACCTATTTCCCTGCTACCGGTGCTAGCCAAGGTCTGTGAAAAAATGACGTTTCGCCAGTTGGACGCTTTTGTGAAGGCCTCCAATGTTCTGCACCCGGCTCAGTAAGGGTTCCGTGCTGCTTATAGCACTGAAGCAGCACTGGTAGAGATGTCAGAGGTTATTCGGGAGTGCCTGGACGGAGGCGGCAGAGCGGCACTGGTTTTGTTAGACCTATCTAACGCCTTCGACACGGTGCCCCATCAGCTTCTTCTCGCCAGGCTGTCTGCTATCGGCATCACTGGCTCCGCCTTAGAGTGGCTGACGTAATTCCTGAGCAATCGGACCCAACAGGTGTGGATGCCGCCACATGCGTCCTCTGCCAGGACACTTTCTACAGGGGTGCCTCAGGGGTCTACCCTTAGCCCTCTGTTGTTTAATATTTATTTGACCCCTTTGATCTTTCTGGCCGAGCAATTAGATGCAAAAATAATTGCCTACGCCAATGACACCCAGCTTTTGTTTACATGGCCAGGTGATAATCTGGACACTTCTGCTGTCCAGCTCTGTCTCTCATCGGTCTTCCGTTGGCTTGCACTTGCCCAACTGAAGTGCAATGAGGAAAAATCTGAATTCCTCCTCTATGGTGATTTCCCTATTAACTTTAGAGGACTACTGTGGCCACCGGACGCTCCCTGCCCCAATTCAACGGGTAGCCTGGCAAAAAACTTGGGAGTATGGTTTAGTGAAAATCTTAAATTTGATGACCACATAAAAAAATTAACAGGCGTCTGCTTTGGCACTCTTAAAGCCTTACGCAGACTCTTTCCCTTGCTCCCGAGGGAAGCCAAAGAGACAGTGTCACATGCCCTTATCCTTTCTCGGTTAGACTATGCAAACGCTTTGTTCATTGGTATTCCAGCTTACCTGATCAAGCCTCTTCAGATAATCCAGAATGCTGTGGCTAGACTTCTTTTTAACATCTCGAGGAGGTCTAGCGTTCTGCAACATTTGCGTAGTCTACACTGGCTGCCTGTGGCACAACGGATTCTGTTGAAATCTTTGGTTCTCTCCTTCAGAGCCACGCACGATCAAGGTCCTCATTACCTGAGAAAGCGTTTTTCCATGTATGTTCCCAATCGCTGCCGTAGGTCGGCCAACCAGTGTCGGATGGTCCTTCCACGATTCCAATGCGCTCGGCTTGGCGGACAATCTATCTCCGTAAAAGCAGCTAGAGCTTGGAACGCACTTCCCCTGCAACTCTGCGCTATTCAAAAACACATCTCTTTACCATAGCAATCTAATTTCCATCTCTACCCATTCTGCCTCTCTGCACGAGCTCGCGCCAGGATAACTCAGAGTAACTGAGCACGCTACAAACCTGTTTATAACATAACATAACATCCAGGATATTGCAACAATATCCCTGAGTATCTCTGGGAGAATGGCCCACTTCTCAATAATTGCTGCACATGAACAAGAGGAAGACTTTGTGGCCAGATCACTAAGAATTTTATCTTCCATTGCCTCCATCGTGGAGCTTAGGTTCACCAGGCGCTGTGCTATCAACTGTAGAACGTCTATTTGAACCTCCATTGTTGTGGACTGTCATAATAAGGCTTTTGCTATGCTGTTTTTTGCCACGCGTATGACTGTCGAGTGAAGGTCTTCCTTGCCAAGAGAAAATTGTGTCTCTGAGGGAGATTCCCTTGTCTCCTCCATTGTTCTAAACAGTTTTGTGGTTAGTTTTAGAGTTCCTGCTATTTTAACTCCACGTTTTGGAGAAAGGAGGTCGTGAGATCACCTGCCTCGTTAGATACTGCTGTTAGGCCAATTACTGGTGGAAGAGGCCTGGATAGCTGACAGAATTTCCTGTCTTGAATCTTCAATATTAAATCCAGTGTGACAATGAATTTGCATTGAAATAACTTGAAGTTGTGTCCTTTATTTGAATCCTCCTTGGCTCTCCTAAATTATGTGTCTTTGTTGAGATTGATGTCACAGCCTTTCTTTCTTGCGAAGTGAGAGAGATATTAAAATCATTAGTGTCCTGGTGGGCCTTGGTTGTGCCTGGTTCAGTCGCGCTGCTACATGGCATGATTGGGATCTGCACTTTGGGTTGATCTTACTTGAGAGGGGAATATTAGCCATGCACAAGTTTGAACCGGCCCTCAAGCAAATTAATTCAGCCCTTCTGTTTCCCCAACCGTAGATAGATCCAAAGAGGGCCTTGGACTTGCAGCTATTTTGGAGAATTGCATGATGAGACCTGGTTGGGGAGATTTTGATGGAGGCTTCATTGGTGGGTGTGGCTGGACGGTGTTCTGTGTGACCCTTTTGGATGTTAGCAGTGAGACAACATACTCATCGGGAACTGTGTCTGGGAGGGGGCAGACCTCTTTATAAGGCGCCATCGTACCAGCTGCAAAAAGGTCCTTTGGGCAGGCTGCGGGGTGATTTTAATTCTGACGATAATAGGAGGGGCTGCCACAAACTTACCGAGTGTGGCTCTCTGGAACCATCTTTTTGCTTCTTAATGCTGACAGTTGGCTTAATTAGCCACTCCTACAGAGTCCATGTGCCCACATCCGCAAGATCCCGCCCCGGGCCACTCCACTGCCTTATGCAAATATGCACTTATGATGCTGTAGAGACCCAGGTCCCCGTGAGGTAATTTTCCAGGCAACTGTTCTTTATCTGCAGCCCCTACTCCAGCAGGTTGAGTAAGAGTGAACTCTGCCTCACTGCTGCAACAGTTTCCTGCCGGAGGAGAGGGATCAAAGACACTGCAGCTGGGCTGAGAGGGGCTCGCAGAGACTCCACAAGCTGCACCAAGACCTAGCTGGGCCAATTCTGTGGAGTCCTTGGGGCACACTCTATGCGGTGGCTTTTAGCACCGCCGTGCTTCCTCCACCCACCTCTACTACTGAGCCGGGGCTTGAGGAAGCTTGAGGAGGAGACCGGGGCTATATGGCGGAAGAAGGCAACAAGAGGAATGCAGATCCCAGTTGCAGATCCCTATCGGGGCAAGGGAGAGCTGATGGGCTCCTGCACCCCCGGGGAGCCCCTCACCAGGTCCGGTCCGCTGTCCCCCTTCAATCCTCAATCCTCAATCCAGTACCAACAAACTCCAACTGAATTGCAGCAAGACTGAAATAATGCTGTTCGGCAAGGCCAATCAGATATGGACACAAGATTGGTGGCCGCACGAAATGGGATCTTGTCCTGAGCCCAAAGAAGTGGTTCGTGACCTGGGAATCATGATCGAACCCACTCTCTCCATGAAGTCCCATGTCAACCTGGTGTCGCGTACCTGCTATGGCATCCTGCGTAGGCTGCGGAAAATATTTAAATGGCTTCCCCTGGAATCCAGGAAACCCTTGATTCAGGGGCTCATCATTAGTCATTTAGATTATGGCAATGCCCTGTTTGCATCCATAAATGAGTGTCTATTGACCAAGTTACAAACGGTCCAGAATACCGCAGCCCGCTTGGCGCTAGGGCTGCCTTCTAGATCATCAGCCCTACCCAGTCTTAGGGAATTACACTGGCTCCCTGTGCACCAAAGAAGCCACTTTGAGATACTTAGCATTGTCCACAAGCTTCTAATGGGAACTGGTCCTTCCTATCTAGCGAAGAAACTGGTCCTATATAATCCTTCCAGAGTTCTAAGGTCCAGTTCTAAATGCCTTCTGGTTCAACCAAGGGCCAGAACCTTGAGAAATGGCTGTCGGGCCTTTTCTTATATAGCTCCCCTACTCTGGAATAGACTGCCCCTCCATTTGTCATCCATCTCTAACCATCTGGCCTTTCGTAAGGGTCTGAAAACATGGCTCTTCCCTAATTAATCATTGTCACCTTCTTTATTCAGGGTCGTTGTCTCTCTCTGCTAAGCGCCTTGAGACCTTTTTGGTAATTCGCGCGCTATATAAGAACCCATGACTATGACTATAACTAATCCAATTTCTTACATACCACCAGACTTACAGAAAACGGTGGTTTCTGTATTAGTCTTGTCGAGGCTTGACTACTGTAACAGCCTTCTGATTGGTATGAATAAAGCACTTTTGTAAAATTTAAGGTTTTGCTGCCCGTTTGTTCTTTGGCATCCCAAAATATTCCTGGCCAAGCTCGCCCTCAAAGCTCTACATTGGCTTCCAGTTGAAGGTGGGTTAATGTTAAGGCCCTCGGCAACGCCTTTAAGGTACTGCATAATAAGGGGCCCGCTTACCTGATTGACCATTTCCACTGGTACACCCCAACTAGAAATTTGAGATCCCCTTCACACATGTTAGCGGAGGTCCCCAACCCCGTTTATCAAGCTGGGGTGGTAAAAGTTTCTTAAACATCACAACCAGTCTGCCTTACAAACTTATAAAATCGTGATGTCTTTTAGGAAGGGCTTGAAGATCTGGCTATTTACTGCATAATTTCTGAATTTTCAAGCTCTAGCTTATAATTTAATCTCAGTAATGTCCTGATGTTGGCGGGCAAGCGCCTAGACGCCCTAGGGTATTAGCAGGGCTATAAAATCCTTCGGATGTTTGCACAGCGGTACAGCTCCGGCCTCCTCTCACGGCTCAGTGGCGACCCAGCACTCGGCATGCAGTACTTTCAGTTCTGCACGGAATCAGTGATTCAGCAAGTCACCGCAACTCGAGTCACAGGTCCTATCACGCTTCAGTGTTTTAAGAATTGTCACACTTTGTTAGTACTTGTGTTGTTACTATCATTGCCAACATAGCAGGGGCAATGCTTGGTGTAAGCAACAGTAGGCACCTGACGAGAGCCCCGGCACTTATTGTTTGCAAATTAAGCACAGGTCACAGTTTTTCCAAACCATGTAAAGGACTTTCACCCCAACACTTGATTTTTGCAATTCAATACTATTTGTGCGAAACTGCTACTCCTGCTCTGCTATTTTTCTAGAGAATTTTTATAAGGCGGTAAAGGGGCGAATCCTGATCAAAATAAGTGTATTTTCATGAAAGTGATTTAAATTTTAACACAATTTTCAATTACTAGTGCTTGTGACATAAATTACTAAAATTACAGTTTGTACGGCAGTAAAGCAGCTGGTGGTGTATGAATGAAACGGGATTTCCACCTGCTCTTCACATGTATTAGTAATGGGCGTCTTATGTGGTCACGAAGTTTCTTTTAATTCAGGCTCTTCCAGACAGTACATTAATTATAAATAAATGTCAGGTTTCTAGTGGAAATGCTTCTAATCATTTTAATGACTGTAAAATCATTGCTAAGTGATGGACCGAATTGTTATGTTTACTAACGTGGTGGCTCATTTTTAGATCGAATTCTCCACATGCACATACTGCTGGCTGATTTAATGTAGATGAGAGTTAGTGGCAGGCAGAACATTCATGGACACAAAAGTCTGCAATTAATCCGCACAACACACTGATTCCGGATTGGCAAACTGATCGTGCGCAAGCATAGACACCCTACTTATTTCTGCATAGGTTAATTGACATCCATCTGGGTGGGGGAGCAGGGCCCTGCTTTTATCAGCAGGCTGGTAGCCCTCCGCTCATGTTGGTCTCTTGAAGACGGACCCTTAACCAGCCCTCTGCCATGGACTCCAGGCTTGTTTACCCACGACTAATGCAATTCTCGTGTTATGGATCGATTGTATTCAGTATACGTGTAATAAAACATTTACTTTGCATCCAATAAACTGTTTACCTTTTACAGCCTAATAACACCACAAAAATGACAACAAAACGTGTTCAAAATAAAAATTTGGATTGAATAAAATACTAACCTATATAGATGTTTAGGTGTGGCTTGACAGTGCAGCTGTCATTTGCCATTTTAACCTGCACCAATATTATTCCACTTTTCTTTGCTTTCAGACAAATACAAATACATTCTCATGCTGTTTACTTGTACTGCTTCACAATACCATACAGTGTTACTTTAAAGCCAGATCTACTGGCATTGCCAATGCTTTTATATTTTTCAGTCCACCACTGAGCTGCTCTGTTTGCATTAGCACCAGGTATTAACAAGTGTAGTAGGCTTGGCTACTTTTTAGGTAAACACAAGGATGTGATGGACGGAGGGCTGACACTTTTCAGACACTTACCCCCAGTCACAGATCTGGGTTGAATCCATCATCGTTTTTTAGCTCATTTCGCCACCTCAGTTCAGACCCAGCTATATGCAAATCAGTCTGTAGAGACTAATGCTTGTTTTAGAATGGTAATTATCGGAGAACATCCCAGTGTGGGTGTTCTATACGAGAGTTCTAGGAAGGGCAGTTGATGTTACCTGACCGAGGCTGCTGATGCTCTGCTCCTGATGTCCCGGTGTAATGTAGATTAAAGCAGTTAAATCTACCTACGATGTAATGAGTCTTCGTTATCCACCACATCTTTGATGGCGACGAGGATGGGTCTTGTTCTCATGGATTACTACTCTAAGTGGCCAGAGATCAAGTTTGTTAAAGAAGTAACTGCTAAGGCAGTGGTTGAGTTCCTTAATGATGTATTTTTGAAGGAAGGATTTCCAGAATTTCTAGTAACAGATAATGGGACACAATTTGTTGCTTCTGAATTTGAAAGTTTCTTTGAAAACTGTGGTATAAAACATCTCAAAAGTTCACTCTGTCATCCCCAAACCAATGGGTTACTCGAACGTATGAACAGGGTGCTAGGTGAGTGAATTCAATGGGCTTTGTCTAACAAGTGTGTGGTCGCCAACTCAGTGAGAAGTATGTTATGGTTTTACCGTACTACTCCTCACTCTACTGGGGTGTCACCTTTTGAGTTGTTGCTTCGGACGCAGGGCTGCCACGACCTTTTGTCCTGCTTGGATGAGTAAATGGGTTAAGATAACAAAATGGCCTGATGAGAGTGTTAGAAGACAAGTTGGTTTAGCCCAGAACAAACAAAAAACTTATTTTGATGCAAGAATGTGTACCAAAGAAGTTGAGATAAAATCACGTGATTTTGTTTGTATTAAAAAACCTGTCCATGTACAGAAAGGTTCATCAAAGGTTAGTTCACTGATTAGAGTGACAGATGTGAGAGGGAGTTCTGTCAGGCTCAGTAATGGGCAATGCTGGAATAAATCTCTTTTGATTAAAAGAACTGAGGTTAGCACTCGACTAGGAAGTGAGACCATTGAGAAAAGTGGAGATTGTGCGGGCAAACCTGCCGCTAGTTCTTGTCCACGTGCTGATTTTGGCTTAGATTGTACGGGGCAACCTACCCTGAGGCGCAGTGTTCGGACTAAACAAATCCCTCATCGGTATAGAAAATAATTAGTATTTAGTTTGATATTAGTTCTGTTTCTTTTCGATCTGTTTTTACTTATTGTTTATCATGCTTTTTCTTCTTCTTCTTCTTCTTCTTCTTCTATTCTGTTCTTCTCTTTTGTTTCTTTCATTCTTGTTTCTTTTTCCTTTCTTGTGTTGTTTTGTTTTATATTAAGGAAAGACCCATGTAGTGACTAATGCTTGTTTTAGAATGTTTATTATTAAGAACATCCCAGTGTGGGTGTTCTGTACGAGAGTTCTAGGAGGGGCAGTTGATGTTACCTGACGGAGGCTGCTGCTGCTCTGCTCCTGATGACCCGGTGTAATGTAGATTAAAGCAGTTAAATCTACCTACGATGTGTTGAGTCTTCGTTATCCACCTCACAGTCTTGACCCTGTGCCTCATGGGAACAGTCCAGCCCGAACTGCCAAGTCAGGTCTTCCCTGAAGCTAGCCTGGCTGATGAAGGCTGTTAGGCCGAAACCGGTCCCAGGATGCTTGTTTCTGGTCCAGGAAGACATGGCTTGGCAGTTCGGGCTGGACTGTTCCAGTGAGGCACAGGGTCAAGACTGATTTGCATATATCCGGGTCTGAAACTGGGATGGCAAAGTGAGCTAAAGAACGATGATGAATTCAACCCAGATCTGTAACTGGGAGTGAGTGTCTGAAAAGTTTCAGCACTCTGTCCATCATCTCCTTGTGTTTACTTTATAGGTAAAAATGCTTCTTCAGTTGTTATTGAATGCGTGAGTGTGGCTGAGTAGGTAGTTGTGTTGGTCAATGTGTAAATGAGTCAACAGTTGGATCGGTGAGCGCTTGGACAGAGGAATGAGTTAGTGGCAAGGTACATGAATAATTACGGGTAGAATTAGTACTTGGAGATATGGGGAAGTGCATAGATGAATGGCTGACTGAGTCTACAGTAGTTTAAGGAATATCACCACCATATCAGTGCATGCATTCTGATGAGAGAATGAACTCACCCACTTCCTAAATGCAACAAACGATCATATGACAAAACTGCAGTGGTCCTAAGGAAATTGTGAGTACATGGATTACTTAATTCGTCCGGGATTGGTATACTTTTTACTCACTACATCATCTCATCCTATCAAGAGCAACCAATTGGACAGCATGGTATGACAAATTAGGTGATGTCAAGGAGTGTAAACCTGGAATTGGTGGAGTATAATTGCCTAAATTATGAACTGAGAAGCGTCTCCACTCTACCCATCTTGCGTTCCAGAGACTGATGATTTGGACTCCCAAAAACCAGGCAAACTGTGACGAAATACTGTGTTTGCTGTTGGCTGGTATATTGTTGTAGTAGAACCTTTTCAGCTGAAAAAGTTCATAACAGAGCAGCTCTGGCCTTGATGCCACAGCGCAGAAAGAGGCAGATGATTCTGTCTATGGACTGGAACTGGTCATTCAGAATTTGCCAAACTTTTTTAATCTTTCAGAATTTGTGAATCCTTATTCAACCTGATCTAATTTGAAATTAGGGCTCTATGACTTTGATTCTTAAACGGAAATATATTTAGATAAATATTCTGCTGATTCCGTTTCATTTATTTGGTTGTGGCTAAATTCTGAATTGATTTGATGATCAGCCAATTATGAGTGGGCTAATAAAAGCGATTGCTTTTGGTATTGAATGTTAGCTATTATCTATTGCAAGTTCTCATAGGATAATCGCTCATCCCTTAAATATTCCAGTCCCTTTTAGCACAGAACAAGATCCATCGGAGGACATGGAAGATTTGAAAATGGTATTCTGGGTTAAGAGACAAATTGAATTCCATAATATAATTTAGGAGACCCAACACATTAGCGCAGGAACAGTTTTTCTGGTAGCGTGTCAGATGGTATACTGTCTGCAAAAATCAGGATATAAGGGGGATGTGTAATAAGATTACTACATATCTGCCCAAACCCCACATTCCGTGATCCTTTAACCGAATGCTAGTTCTAAAGGCGACAAGATGATGAGACAAGTGGTACGAGTATCAATAGGGTTGTAAAATATTGTTGTTTAAATGTGTTACTGATGAGAATTGATAGAGAAATGTTTTTCTGTATTGTGTAAAATTGAGCTGTTGTATTGAGGTTGTTATCAGGTCCGAAGCGGCCTAAGATGCCCGGGATATACACTTAAGGGTGGTCTCAGTGTGGCATTCATTGAGTAAGTTTGTCTGCTGTTTCAAAGGTGCTGTGCGTGAGACGTCATCTGCAGTACCACACTGAGACGGTAACTTTGTGAGAGTGTCAAGATTTAAAATGGTTGGGATTATTCTCAAGTGCACTGAGATTAATCATAAAACATTAAAAAAATTCAGGTGAAGCTGCGCTGGTCGAGATTTTGCTTAGGTTGGATGAATAAATTCTGGTTGTATGGAGATGTATAACTTCTTTTAGTACAGCTGACAATAATGTATTGGTGTTTAGTGGATTTGTAAGATCGGAATTGGAAAAAGCTGGATTGTAAAGGGAGGGTCAGTTGCTGTGAGGAGTTTCTTTAATGCCCTAGAGTGTCACGCTGTGATAGGACGGTTGGCGTAGAGCCATGCTGGGATTGGTTGAGAGTGTCAGAAAGAGCCAAACAGTAATTGGAAGCTAGAATGATAATAAGATAGCGGATTTATCCTGAAATATGAGTGAAATAATTGTAAAGAACATCTAAATATTTTAATTGGAAATCATAAAAATTCTAAAGAGATTAAAAACATTGATACATGGTGATGTGCCTGTGCCTACTAGATAAGGAGTACCAATAGCACCCGAAGGCATGCCTGCTTTGTACATGTCCTTAGAGAAAGGATATCATACGTGTACTTGGTTAGAAAATTGGATGAAATATCTTGAGAAAGATGGACCTTTAGCCTTCCCTCAACATGCTACCTTTAGTGTACGAATTCTTGACATTTTAAGGAGACAGATAAATGACATTAAGCCATCACCGAGACCTATCCAATTTGAAGCACTTGAAGAATGGAAACATGTGACCCATCAGAAAGAAAAGGAGAAATATCAGGGCAGATATAGGAATAGGTTAAATAAGTATGTTGAAGTTTAGTGGGACTCACAATGGAGAGTAGGAAGGAGGGGTATTGCAGAGGGAGCACAAATGTATCCTGTATTAGAACATTGGAATGATGGGAGCTCCATTGCAGACAATGGAGTGCTCCCTGCTTCTACGGGCCGGTAAAGGCCCGCAGAGCAACATTCCAATGTTCTACAAAGGCTTCTCGAAGCTCAAGGGGATTTATATCCTCTCGAGCTTCGAGAATCCTTTGTTTCATTTGTTAGAACATTCTTCCCTCTAGTGGCAGAATGTTCTAATAGCCTTATAGCCCTTCGTAGCAGGGCTACACCGGCTATTAAAGTCCCGCTGTCTCGTTAAAGTCCCTCGCCTTCGGCTCAGGCCTTTAACGATTCAGCGGGCCTTTAATAGCCGGTATAGCCCGCTACGGCGGGCTATAAGGCTATATTAATCACAGAAAAGAATGAAGGAGAAAAATGCAAAGAGAAGAAGAAACATTTAGAACACCCTAAAACTTTCACGTTAACTGATGAGAGTAGTGATGAGATCGTTGATGCTTTTCTGAGTAATTTATTGATGAATCAACCTCCACCCCGTAATGAAAAGTAGTCATAGACAGGATCAAGTCCATTTGTGGGAATTCAACCAGATGCACCTGTTTTACCAAATAGTTTAAATTCAGAAAATCCTTTCTTGACTGAAGAGGACACGCCTAAAGGAGTAGAATTTAATGACCCCATAATACTGAATGGTCCAAATGCTCATTCAGTTCCAGGAATCATAGGACCTGTGGTTCCTTTGTATCAGTCTGGTATGGGAGATTAGCAAATACATTCACTAACCATTCCCACTGGAATGGCGGAATGAATAGTATTTCACAGGAATTGAGTTGAGACCAAATAACTTCCACTTTAACATTTCCAAATGAAGATACCTCACAAGGGAAAGAAACAGGAGTCAGTGCAGGGACCATTCAAACTACTGTGTCACATAATCAGTTTGAGATCTATTCCATTATCTTATCCTGCAGAAGGGATTATTGAAACACCTAATAGAGGATCACAGGCTATGGCGGTAAAAACTTTACAAACGGGAACTCGATGTCTCGAAATTCGTGTCACACCACAGATAGAGAGAGCCAGAGGAGTATCAAATGAGGGGTGTATTAGAATTGGGGGTCTCTAGTTTATTTATTTATTTATTTGCGGTATTTGTAGAGCGCAACACTCATCCCGAAAGATATCAAGGCGCTTATACCAGAGCTGATGATTCTGCAGAACTAACGCTGAGACGAGGCATTAGGGTTTGGGAAAAAGGTACGTTTTTAGTTTCTTCCGGAACTGGAGATAGTTGGCGGTGTGTCTTAGATCTTGAGGAAGCTCATTCCATTTTTTGCTGCTAGATAGGAGAATGAGCGACCACCTGTCCTTACTTTGTATATCCGTTTTGTTCTAGCGAGGGCTGATTGGAGTGATCGTAGATTTCTTGTGGGGACGTAAAATTCAATCTTCTCCTGGAGTATAGAAGGGCCTGTCTTATGGAGAGCTCTGTGAGCATGACCAAGCAGTTTGAAGACTGCTCTTTGGCGCATCGGCAGCCAGTGCAGTTTCTTCAGGCACCCCGAGGCGGACTCAAGCTTTCCTTTATTGCAGATAAGTTTAGCCGCAGCATTCTGCAGTACTTGTAGGCGTGTGAATAAATGCTCGTTCATACCTACAAATAAGGTGTTGCCGTAGTCCAAAAGACTGACCAGAAAGGCTTGTGTAACGGAGCGTCTGCAGTCCAGTGGTATCCATGGGAATAGTCTGGCAAGTAGCTTCAGGATGGCGAAGCCTTTACCGCAGAGGGATTGCACATGAACCTTCATGGACAGGGCGTCATCCATAATGACGCCCAGGTTTTTGGCATATTGTTTCGTGGTGGGGGCCGTTATTAAAGTGGGTGGCCACCAAGTAGCGTCCCACACACGTTTGGCGCCACCAAACAGAAGGATTTCGGATTTGCCGGCATTCAGCTTCAGGCAATGTGTGTGCATCCACTGTGCCATTTCAGACAGTTATGCAATTTAGATTTAGTGATATCTGGTTTTTCGTCCAAGGCCACCATCAGTTGCGTATCATCCGCATAAGAGCAGATGCCAATGCCCTACTTCCTGCCAATTTCAGCTAAAGATGACATATAGACATTGAAGAGGGTGGGGGGGCTTAATGAGGCCCATTGAGGGACCCCACAACTGATGGGGCTGGGTTTGGAATGGAATTGTCCCATATGGACTGCTTGGGTACAGTTACTCAGAAATGATTGCAGCCAGCTTAGGGCAGTAGAGTGAACTCCTTTTCCATGGAGGGTGTTCAGCAGACAATTGTGGGAGACAGTGTCGAACGCTGCAGACAGGTCAAGCAGTATCAGAGCCACCGCCCCGCCTTGGTCGGTGGCTGATCTGACACTGTCCGTCACTGCCAGCAGCGTTGTCTCCGTGCTGTTATTGGCTCTGAAACCCATCTGGGAGGGGTCCAGGAGACGGTTCTTTCCAGATACCTGGTCAACTGGCCATTCACCAATTTCTCCAGGACTTTAGAAAGGTAGGGAAGCTGGGAAATGGGGCGATAGTTTTCGGGGTTGAGAATGTCTGTACCCGCTTTTTTCAAAAGGGGGATCACTGAGGCATGCTTCCATGAGCCCGGGAAGGTGGCGGTTCTGAGAGATTTATTAAAGAGCTGGGTAATCAGGGGACAAAGCGTGGGGGCAATTTTTGAGAAAACAAAATGGGGACAGGGATCCAATGGGGAACCAGATTTTACTGTGCCCATAGCTAACAGAACCTCATCCACTGTGATAGGCTCGAAGCTGGCTAAGGTAGGTGTGACTTCCAGATCGGGGGAGACTCCCGTGGTCTTTACTATGTTGGCTGTGTTAGAGGTCTTTACTACGTCCGTTGTACTAGGGGGGCTTTGGGAACTGAAGGTGGAGTAGATTTTCCTGATCTTCTCAGTGAAGAAGGCACTGATTCGTTCGCAAGCCTCAACCGAGGGGGTTAGGGTTTGAGTGATGTTAGACGGTTTGTTAAGCTCCTTAACTATTCTAAAGAGCTCTTTGGCTGAGTTGCAATTTTCATGAATGCGCTGGGAGAAGTAATTTTCTTTTGTAGTTTTTAATGGTAAGATTGTAAGACTTCCGCTTAAGCATATAGCTTAGTTTGATTGCGACGTCCTTAGACTGCCTCCATAGGTGTTCTAGTTTCTGGCACTCCCTCTTGAGGCTTTTTAATTGTGGGGTGTACCATTTTTCCATATGGGATCGTTTCCTAGGTTTCCGCATTGGGGCCAGTTTGTTTAGTGTATGGTAAATCCCAGAATCTAAGGTGATTGTATCTAAGCATACTGTGGTATCGTCTGAAAACTCAATGTTGACATCCCGGAAATGAGTATCGAAATTTGATTCTTTAACTAGCCTCCAGGCTCGATTGGAAATCTGGTGGGTTGCTCTGGGTTTCAATGATTTAATGGGTAAGTTCAGTGTAAAGACTATGAGGGAGTGGTCTGACCAGAGTAATGGCAAGACCTCACAAATTTTTGTGGCTTTAATGTTAGTGAAGAGTAGATCTAGTGTGTGGCCCGCTGTGTAGGTAGGGCCCTCTATCCATTGTTTGAGATTGAGGATCTCCATGTCGCTCTCCAGTTGGGAGACCACTGGAGTGTCCTTTTTCTCATAGTGAGTGTTAAAGTCTCCGATTACTAGGTAGTTTTTATATTTTAGGCAAAGTGGTCGGAGTTGGGTGAGCAATTTGGCACCAAAATTAACTTGTTGGCCTGGGGGGTTATAGATTACTGCTCCAGCTAAGATGGTAAGACCGTCACAAAGTACTTGGAAAGGGAGGGTTTGATGCTCGTTGTAGGCGATTGTCGGCTCCGGGAGACAGGTCAAGTGATCTCTAAATATGATGGCAACCCCCCCCTTCCCTACTTCCAGATCTGTCTTGTTTAATGATCTTGTAATTACTGGGAAGCGCGTTAGCCAAATCTGGGGCGTTTGTGTCGGTCAGCCAGGTTTCGGTGATAAAAACCAGGTTGGGCACAGGTAGGTACTTGTGACAAATAGGGACCCTCTCCTCTAGTCAGGATAAGGGGATTACGCTCCTAAAATAACCCCTGATCCCCCCCTTGGTAGCTTGGCACGAGCAGCAAGGCTTTATCTCAGAGGCGTTGTAAGTTAAGCATTCGTGACCACATACAGTAACCCAGTGACAACACTACAAATGGACACCACACAAGGTTTTATATCAAAATCAAGTATATGTTATATAGAGTTACCACAAGACAAATAACGGCACAAATAAATGACAGTACTATTAGATTTTAAGAGTTCGGGTTGAAAAGACTGAAATTAAGGTTCTATGCGAGTCGGTAGCCCGGTCTGGCTACAGCGATGCTGAAATAACACAGAGTTTAACAAATCCAGCAGACCGCGTCGGTACGGGCCCACTCAAATGTCGACAGACTCAGTCACAGTACCTTTTACTTGAGGCGGCCGGCACGGATGTGCGAGCCGGTTCCGGTGTTCGTCGCGGTGCAGAAAAGGATGCGTTGCAGGACGCGTTGTCCCTCAATGCGGTGCAGGCAGTGGCCCGTTGACAGAGTCGGTGGATCTAAGGTGTGCGTTGCAGGGCAAGACGGTGCTTCGATGTGGTGCTTGCAACTTGGCGTGCAGTGACAGAGCCGGAGTTCGGGAGCTGGCGTCGATCAGTCCGGACAGCGGTGCGAGTCGGGCAGTGCGTCGCAAAGTGTGCGAGGCGGTGCCCAACTCCAGTGCGTTCACAGGACTTGAAGTCAGAAGCAGTGACCTCATCGGTCAGACCAGTACAAGTCGATGTAGTGAGGCGTTGCACTTCGCGGTGTCCATCTGTCGCAGTGCAGGCAAGAGCTCGGTGACGGCTCCGGGACGGAGTCGGTGAGCTCAGAGCTTGCATTGTTCGAGGCAGGAGCTGCTTGATGCGGTGCCTACAGGACACCGGGCCGGTCGTGAGAGTCGGTCACAGCTCCCTGCCTCTGTAGCCACTGAAACAGCGTTTCCAGCAGCAATCCACAAAGACTGATGAAGTCTACTGGTCCTGAGACTTCGGTCAGGGGGCAAGCTCCCTTCCAAGCCCTTGGAGATCTTTTCACAAGTTTAAAGTAAAGTACACAAAGTTCTTTATCCTCTCTTTAGCAATCAGGCAACCACTGTAGGCCAATCCCCCAAGCAGCATTTTCTTAGCTTGGGAATCGTCTCTCCTCAGTTTCTTCAAGTTCCTCTCCTCAGCAGAGGTTTCGGCTTGTAAGTCCAGAGGTGATCTAATTTCTTGGGATCAGGGTCCCAAAATTTATACCCCAAAATCCTTTGTTCTCTGAGGGGACAGGGGCCTGTGCCCAGTCCAAACCAGTTCTGAAGCACTCTGTTTACCAGAATTCCCATTTCCTTTCACAGCGCAGGGCAGGCACATCAGACGCCAACAGGAGGTGGAGCCAGCATTGTGGAAGGCAAGTACAGTCCTGAGGCACTTTGTTGACAGTCTTCCTTCTCTTCTTTTAGTGTGCAGGGCAGAGACATCAGCCACACACCAGGAGGTTGAGACAGCATTGTAGAGGGAAGGCCCAGCCCTATTCAGGTCCCAGGTGCAACTCCCCCCTCCCATCTAGATGCAGGTCTCTCTATTCCCCACCGGGCTGCAACAGCCTGTCTCTTGGAATCCCCCAGCCCTGTCACTCACAAAACCAGACGAAGGAATACACAACCTCGCTGAGGCTGGCTTTGGATAGTTAGACAAGCAAATACCTACTTTCTAAAAGTAGTATTTACAAACACAGAATATTAAAATAAACTTCACTAAAAGATGTATTTTATTATTCTGAGTCCAGGCATACTAAACTCGAATTTCTACCATGTTCTCTGAGCCTGTTAGGATTATAAAATGGAATAATTCTAACAGCCCATTCTGGCCTATGGAGAAGAGGTAGCCTTGCAATAGTGAAAAATGACAATGGCTGTAATTCACTATTAGGACAGGCCACACACATCAGAGCTTGTCCTACCTTATACTTACAATGCACCCTGCCCTTGGGCCTACCATAGGGGTGACTAATATGAAGAAAAGGAAAGGTTAAGGGACTGGCAAGTGGGTGTACTTGCCCAGTCAGCATGACAGTATCAGACTGCACGCAGGCTCTGCAATGGCAGACCTTAGACACGTTTTACAAGGCTGCTTCTGTGGGTGGCACAACCAGTGCTGCAAGCCCACTAGCAGCATTTGGATTTAAACGCCCTGGGCACACTCAGTGCACTGTACTAGGGTCTGACATGTAAACCAAATAGTCAATCATGGAATCCCTAATTAATACATTCATTTACAGTAGGAAGCACTCACACTGTGGCACTGGACAGCAGTGGCACAGTGCCCAAAGCATTTAACACCAGCAAAAACACATGAGGCAACAGCAAAATATGGAAGGGAGACCCACGCCAACGGTGCCAGGTCTAACAGGGTGTATCAAATCAAACTGTAGGGTCTACCCCTCAAGAACTCGATCATTGGATTAAGTATACCTTCTACTTTTGGCAAGGGCGAAAAAGAGCAAGAAACTTCATAGATGAGGAATTTGAGTGAGAATTCACTCAGTGTAGCTAAGCTTAAGGTGGAATTGGAAGAAAATATTTTGGGAAGTATCAGTCCTGGAAGAATTGGCAATTATCGGGACGATAACTTATTGTTCATATTTAAAGATATCACCAGGAGAGCTGGAAATACCCATGAAAAATTGGCAGAGGCTGCACAGAAATATGGGGTGGACATACAGAAGTCGAAAACATATTGAACAAGAGGAGTTAGTGCTACTCATACAGCACCACAGAAGAAAAGTGTTAATGCTTAGCAAGGTGTCAAGCTGCAGCTATTGAAGCTTAGCTTTACCGTAAGGTGAAACTATGTTGCAAGATATACCCTCATAGATTACAACCTTACTAAGCCCTGAGGAATTTCCTCAAGTTTCATTTTGGGAACGAAACGCGTTTGCTGTTTTTATGATTGAATATGAATTTTGGAATAATGAAACCATTTGAAGAAATCATTATGGACTAGATTTACTTTCTTCGGTGCACTTCCTTTTGTTTAATTTGCATTATAATCTGTACTCAGTGGCACCAAAGGGTGACAGGTGCTGGAGCTGTGTGAACGATTCTCAAAGGTTCATTTTCAGTACAACAGTGAGGTGCTATCCAACAGGTCGGTCGCCCTTGAAGTCAAAAACATAACAAAAACCGTATTGTTGGATTTTAGTGATAAAGACCTCCAGAGTCTAAAACCATCCAGAAAAAGATTACAGATTGAGTTACTGTCAACACTTAGGAAATGGGGTGAGTTAGAGAGATGGGATGTATGACATTACAACGCATGCTTTTACCACGCATTCCTTTACAACGCAGTTTTTACAACGCATGCCTTTACAACGCATAGAGCTTAGGGGTGCTGGATAGTGAATAGTTTAATTTACTATTCCAACTCCAGTCCCCGTGGATAGTAGGGAAGGTGTTGGATAGTAAATTAAATCTATTCCCTATCCTAGAGCGCCCCCCAGCGCTATGCGTTGTAATGACATGCGTTGTACTAGTTGCATCGTAAAGGCACTGCGTGGTAAAAGTTGCGTTGTAAAGGATGTTTCCCAGAGAGATGGGAAGGTGGATTGGCTAAAAAGAAGGTAACGAAAAAGACAACAATGCCAATGTATCCAATGTTCAAAGGAGAAACCAAAAATTTAGAAACAAAAATATTTCCAATGAGGGAAGTGGCACGAGGAGGGTATGTTCATGTTCCTTGGACTAGGCCAGACATATTACCCTTTACAAAAGATATCCCAAAGGTAAGCGAAAAAACAGTTGAATTGTATAGACAGGTGGAGAGATTTGGGAAGGTTTAAAAGGTTTTGTTGAAGGATTTAGATACCTTGTTTCACATTGTGGTCTCGAGTGATTTATGGACTGAGTGTAAGATTGCAGTAGTTTGGACAGAAACAGAACCTGGAAGAGATATGAAAACTGGGGCCGCATCACCTGAAGTAATGAAAACATACAGTCAGGGCATTACTGTAAAAAATAGGATTTCTGTTTGGCTAGGGTATGCACCTAAGCCAGGCAGAACCCACCACTCAAGTCAGGGCAAGGGAGTTACATACCGACGATAACCCCTGCTCACACCCTCCCTTGGTATCTTGGCAGAGCGATCCGGCTTATCCCAGAGGCAATGTGTAAAGCGTTTGTGCAACACACACACAACAGGGACACACTAGGCACACCACAAAAGAAACTCCACACATGGTTCTATAAAAACATCCTTTGTATTATCCATAAAAACACATTAGATCACAATCGCATATATTACCGTGCCAGTAGGAACTTGTCATGTCGTCACAGAGATTATACAAATCACTTTGCCATTCAGGCAACTGTCATATCATCATTAGTAGGGTATGACAGTAAATACTTGTTGAGTGCACACTTCATGGAAATACCATTACTGATATTTTACATACTAAAATCACCTCACTGTTTATATAATGTACACTCTGAAGGCATGCCTGTTATCCTGATCATTCAAGAATTATAATATCACAGGAATCATAAACACACACATGGGAATTGCCATATCCATATCACCCTAAACAGCTGGGGTAAATCGCCTACAGTGGCAGGGAACCTATAGAGGCAGCGCATTGCACGCCTATTATATGCAATGAGGTATTTTATTTATTTCCATTGTGATCAGGGGGCCTCTGTGCTCCTCCAAGCAGAATTATGGTGGTTTTTCCAGGAAGTGATCCTACATTTCACTTATGGCCCCTCTGGACCGGCCAGGCACAAGTAAGGCAGCCACTTGGAGCACCCAAGGGGTGCCTTTGGGAGGTAGGTAAGAATCACTGGGGAGACCTCGCTGGGTCCCCCCGCTGCAGAATTTCACTTTAGGCTACTGCCCGCGTCCATGCGGTACAGCTGCAGGGGGCCAATCGCCCAAAATGCCCAGGACACTATGGCCTCGATTCCGATCCGGTAAAATATTCCGCCGTACGATTCGCATCCGTATCCGAATCCGTACGAATGGGAACTTTACGTCCGAGCTGCGAATTCCGATCCGTTCCCGTCGATTTCCGTACGAATATCACCGAACCGTCCGAATCACAGTCGATGATCCGTATGAACATGCATCGGGAATCCTACCGTACGATTCGTAACCAGCCCGTACAAACACACAAGTACGATCCTGTACGAGAAGCCTGACAGCGATTCGTACGGAACAAAGTTATCGCACTTGAATAATGATTCGTACGCCAATATGCGGCTCGCATCTAGCAGCGTCAACACATACCACACGTGTACCCCTCGCTCACGCACAAGTACGACACGCACACCCCCCCAACCACCCCTCCAACCCGTACCAGTCAATCGCATGCACAAGTACGACACGCACACCCCCCCAACAAGCCTACGCGAACACCCCCACCCGCCAACGGCCCGTACCAGTCAATCGCACGCCCAAGTACGACACGCAAACCCCCCCAACAAGCCTACGCTAACACCCCCACCCGCCAACGTCCCGTACCAGTCAATCGCACGCACAAGTACGACACGCACACCCCCCCAACAAGCCTGCGTGAACACCCCCACCCGCCAATGGCCCGTACCAGTCAATCGCACACCCAAGTACGACACGCACACCCCCCCCAACAAGCCTACGCGAACACCCCACCTGCCAACGGCCCGTACCAGTCAATCGCACGCACAAGTACGACACGCACACCCCCCCTACGCGAACACCCCCACCCGCCAACGGCCCGTACCAGTCAATCGCACGCACAAGTACAACACGCACCCCCCCCCAACAAGCCCACGCGAACACCCCCACCTGCCAACGGCCCGTACCAGTCAATCGCACGCCCAAGTACGACACGCACACCCCCCCAACAAGCCTACGCGAACACCCCCCCCCGCCAACGGCCCATACCAGTCAATTGCACGCACAAGTACGACACGCACACCCCCCCAACAAGCCTACGCGAACACCCCACCCGCCAACGGCCCGTACCAGTCAATCGCATGCACAAGTACAACACGCACCCCCCCAACAAGTCTACGCGAACACCCCACCCGCCAACGACCCATACCAGTCAATCGCACGCACAAGTACGACACGCACACCCCCCCAACAAGTCTACGTGAACACCCCACCCGCCAACAGCCCGTACCAGTCAATCGCACGCACAAGTACGACACGCACACACCCCCAACAAGCCTAGGTGAACACCCCACCCGCCAACGGCCCGTACCAGTCAATCGCACGCACAAGTACGACACGCACACACCCCCAACAAGCCTACGCGAACACCCCCACCCGCCAACGGCCCGTACCAGTCAATCGCACGCACAAGTATGACATGCACACCCCCCAACAAGCCTACACGAACACCCCCACCCACCAACGGCCCGTACCAGTCAATCGCACGCACAAGTACGACACGCACACCCTCCCAACAAGCCTACGCGAACACCCCCACCTGCCAACGGCCCGTACCAGTCAATCGCATGCACAAATATGACACGCACACCCCCCAACAAGCCTACGTGAACACCCCCACCCGCCAACAGCCCGTACCAGTCAATCGCACACACAAGTACGACACGCACACCCCCTACGCGAACACCCCCACCCGCCAACGGCCCGTACCAGTCAATCGCATGCACAAGTACGACACGCACCCCCCCCAACAAGCCTACACGAACAGCCCCACCTGCCAACGGCCCGTACCAGTCAATCGCACGCACAAGTACGACACGCACACCCCCCTACGCGAACACCCCCACCCGCTAACGGCCCGTACCAGTCAATCGCACGCACAAGTACGACACGCACACCCCCCAACAAGCCTACGCGAACACCCCCACCCGCCAACGGCCCGTACCAGTCAATCGCACGCACAAGTACGACACGCACACCCCCCTACGCAAACACCCCCACCCGCCAACAGCCCGTACCAGTCAATCGCATGCACAAGTACGACACGCACCCCCCCAACAAGCCTACGCGAACAGCCCTACCCGCCAACGGCCCGTACCAGTCAATCGCACGCTCAAGTACAACACGCACACATAACGCCAACACCCAAACCAGCACAAGGACTTTACAAACAAGTGGCACAACAACACTGAACATGTCTCCTGTGTACACACCATACAGAATCAATGTCCTGGTCACAGCCAAACAGAGGTCAACACTAACACCCACCCATATAACACACACACAACCAATTCAAATTAAGCCACACCCACTATTTGACCAATAAAAGGGTCCACACATACAACTCATCATCCTTTGCAACATACCCATTCTTGCAAAGAAACAGAGAGCACACCAACTATTGCAGCCACATACCTTCACACATACACCCTATCACATCTACACCCACACCACCCCTTCACAATCACAACCACACACCCTCATCCATACACACTATCACCCCCTCAATCACATACACCCCACACCATGACCACACCCAAGAATCCAAAGTTCACTAACCCGGAGAATGAGATACTTACAGATGAAGTCATCAGAGTCGAGCCACAGCTGTTTGGCGCATTGGTCAGACAGACCAGCATGGCAGAAAAAACACGCCTGTGGGAGAGGATCGTAGACCGGGTCAATGCTGTTGCACCCATCCGGCGCACCAAGGGGGAATGCCAGGCCAGGCGGTATGATCTCCGGAGGATGGTCAAGAAGAAAATGGACCAGGACTACGCCTCTGCACACCACACTGGAGGTGGTGGTCCCCGCAGACCTCCTGTATACCAGCCCTGGGAGGAGAAAGTCATGGCCCTGCTGCCACCGGTGGGAGTCCATGGAATAGAAGGAGCCGTTGAGTCTGGTGAGTGTACAACAAATACATGTTACATGGGTGGACTTACAACAGTTCCCAGCAGCATGGGGTGGGTGGCCATGAGTCCTAGCAGGACACAACTAAAAGTGGTTTGTTGCAAGTGGGACCCACAAAGGGTGGAAGGTAGAGGGTAGGAGGCTGCTCTCATCCCATATGCCCCAGGGCCTCACCCAGGCACCATGCCCAATGTACAGGTATAGGGAAATATCACACAAGATAGTAGACCACAGCTCGTAAACAATATCATGTTGTGGACACACCTTCCAGAGATACAATATTTTGTGACACAGTAAGGCAGTGTAGCAAGTGAGCAAGCACAAACAACCTGTCTCCAACCCTGTCTCCCCCTCCCTCTGTCGCACTCTCCCTCTGTCGCCCTCTCCCTCTGTCGCCCTCTCCCACTGTTGCCCTCTCCCTCTGTCACCCTCCCTCCCTCTGTCGCACTCTCCCTCTGTTGCCCTCTCCCACTGTTGCCTTCTCCCTCTGTCGCCCTCCCTCCCTCTGTCGCCCTCTCTCTCTGTCACCCTCTCCCTCTGTCGCCCTCCCTCCCTCTGTCACCCTCTCCCTCTGTCACCCTCTCCCTCTGTCGCCCTCCCTCCCTCTGTCACCCTCTCCCTCTGTCGCCCTCCCTCCCACTGTCGCCCTCTCCCACTGTTGCCCTCTCCCTCTGTTGCCCTCCCTCCCTCTGTGGCCCTCTCCCTCTGTCACCCTCTCCCTCTGTCACCCTCTCCCTCTGTCGCCCTCCCTCCCTCTGTCGCCCTCTCCCTCTGTCACCCTCTCCCTCTGTCGCCCTCCCTCCCTCTGTCACCCTCTCCCTCTGTCGCCCTCCCTCCCACTGTCACCCTCTCCCTCTGTTGCCCTCTCCCACTGTTGCCCTCTCCCTCTGTCGCCCTCTCCCTCTGTCACCCTCTCCCTCTGTCGCCCTCTCCCTCTGTCGCCCTCCCTCCCTCTGTCACCCTCTCCCTCTGTCACCCTCTCCCTCTGTCGCCCTCTCCCTCTGTCGCCCTCCCTCCCTCTGTCGCACTCTCCCTCTATCGCCCTTCCCTCTGTCGCCCTCTCCCACTGTTGCCCTCTCCCTCTGTCGCCCTCTCCCACTGTTGCCCTCTCCCTCTGTCGCCCTCTCCCTCTGTCACCCTCTCCCTCTGTCGCCCTCCCTCCCTCTGTCACCCTCTCCCTCTGTCGCCCTCTCCCTCTGTCACCCTCTCCCTCTGTCGCCCTCTCCCTCTGTCGCCCTCCCTCCCTCTGTCGCACTCTCCCTCTGTCGCCCTCTCCCTCTGTCACCCTCTCCCACTGTCGCCCTCTCCCTCTGTCGCCCTATCCCACTGTTGCCCTCTCCCTCTGTCACCCTCTCCCTCTGTTGCCCTCTCCCTCTGTTGCCCTCCCTCCCAATGTCACCCTCTCCCTCTGTCGCCCTCTCCCACTGTTGCCCTCTCCCTCTGTCGCCCTCTCCCTCTGTCGCCCTCTCCCTCTGTCGCCCTCCCTCCCTCTGTCGCCCTCTCCCTCTGTCACCCTCTCCCTCTGTCACCCTCTCCCTCTGTCGCCCTCTCCCTCTGTCGCCCTCCCTCCCTCTGTCGCACTCTCCCTCTGTCGCCCTCTCCCTCTGTCGCCCTCTCCCACTGTTGCCCTCTCCCTCTGTCGCCCTCTCCCACTGTTGCCCTCCCCTCTGTCAACCTCTCCCTCTGTCGCCCTCCCTCCCTCTGTCACCCTCTCCCTCTGTCGCCCTCTCCCTCTGTCACCCTCTCCTTCTGTCACCCTCTCCCTCTGTCGCCCTCCCTCCCTCTGTTGCCCTCTCCCTCTGTCACCCTCTCCCTCTGTCGCCCTCTCCCTCTGTCACCCTCCCTCCCTCTGTCGCACTCTCCCTCTGTCGCCCTCTCCCTCTGTCGCCCTCTCCCACTGTTGCCCTCTCCCTCTGTCGCCCTCTCCCACTGTTGCCCTCTCCCTCTGTCACCCTTTCCCTCTGTCGCCCTCTCCCTCTGTCGCCCTCCCTCCCTCTGTCGCACTCTCCCTGTCGCCCTCTCCCTCTGTTGCCCTCTCCCTCTGTCGACCTCTCCCTCTGTCGCCCTCCCTCCCTCTGTCGCCCTCTCCCTCTGTCGCCCTCTCCCTCTGTCGCCCTCTCCCTCTGTCGCCCTCCCTCCCACTGTCACCTCACCGCATCTCCCTGGGCACACACACAGTTGCACCCAAGCACTGCACAGGCCTTACAAACACCATAGAGCAGAATGTTTAGGGATGTCTCCTAATTACCAGCAGTCATCCACTAAGTGCCTGCAACACACACACCATTTCCAGGCAACACTGTACTGTGTCAGGACACACATATCGGAAACCTCTGTAGTACACAATGGCCACAGGTGTAGGCAGCACAAGTCCCACCTGTGATCACTGCAAACACAAACACCAGGACAAGGTCACACACCCTGTGCATGAACACAAAACCACAATTATGCCAGCATGCTACATCAGGGGGCAGCCAAATCATGAACGATGGACGCTTGCAAATCACACACAAATTAATACCATGGCCTATCCTACACCCGCCTTACAGAAACTCATCCCCTGGGGACAGGCTTTGGAGTGCAACACTGTCCCAATTGTCATGTACCACACTCATATGAAAACGCATACTACTCATACATGCACATTGCAGATTGTTGGACTTGGGCCTTGTGGCAGGTTCACCCCTGAACTTTTTGCCTTGAATTATAGTGATTTCTGGTCTTTGCGCACTTTGACACTGTGGCGCAGTGTAAAGTGCGTGCGCACTTTGAGTGCATGTGGTGAGATAGGCCTGCCCTCCCATAGGAATGCATGGGGAATGTATGTGTCCCTGGTAGTTCCTGATGCGTGGGGAGTGCAGGCTCGAGTTTGGTATGTGTGAACTCGTGAGAATGAATGCTGCGAGATGGTGTATGCGGCATGTATGTGTCTAGTGCGGAAGTGCTACTTCTAGACATGGCTGTGTGTGTGCAGTGAGGGTGCTGGAGCGTGATTGGCTGGAGCTGGATGGCATGCCAGGCTCCAGGAAGTCTGGCTGGGTCTGCCCGGTGGTGAGTGGGAGATTAGCATGCTGATGGCTGGGGAGGAGTGTACCTGTGTCCTGAATGAGGCTGGGTGTTCCCCTGACAATGCTGGCTCCGCCCCCCTGTGGTTCGTCTAATGACCCAAGCCCTGCCAGTGAATAGAGAGGGTGGTTGAGCCATCAACAGTACTCCCAGACCAGCTGCGACTGGTTCTGCCCCCACCCTGCACCTAAAGACAAAGGGAAAAGGTGTATAAAAGAGGGGCTGTGACCCCATGAAAATGTTCTTGTTCCCAACTTGAATCTTGCCAGGGGCGTGCTGCTGCTTGGGCTCAGGGGAAGGCTTGCCTCCCTGAGCCCTGCCCAGCCCCTGGACTGCTGAGATGCTGGAATACTGAAGGACTTGTTGCTTTTTGTGCCTTCATAGTGCTGGGAGCGCTGTATTTCTTTCCTAGCGCTTGGGAGCGCTTTATCCTGCATATAGCGCTTGGGAGCGCTGTTTTCATGCCCACAGCGCTTGGGAGCGCTGTTCATTCGAGCCGGTGCCCACCCGGCATTGGCCCGTTCTGTGAGGGGTCCCTAACCCCCAGCGAGTGCCTACCTCGCTTGATTCCTTATTATTTCATCTCGAGGGTGCCACCCCTCTGAAATGCCCCCGAGATTCACCGCCGCGGCCCGAGCGCCGCAAAACAGGAAGCCAGGCACTGCGGTGCCTGACGCGGGGCGGGACTTCCGGTTTTGGAGGGAAGTCCCGCCCGCCACCGCACCACGATTGGCTGCCTGCCGACGAACCGGAAAGAGAATGGGGCTGAGCAATGGCCGCCCGGGGCTCCCATGATGTGGAGAGAGCCCCGGGGCGGCCAGGAAAGTGCAGCGCCGGTGTTGCGGGGCTCCCATGGAATGGAGGGAGCCCCGGCCGAGGTGTCCGCCCGGAGCCACGAGAGCTCCGTCTCCCGAAGTCCTGTCCCGAGGTGGGGGACCGGGAGAAGCGTGGTGCACCACCCCTCGCCCCGAGAAGCAGCCGGTGAGTAGAGCTGCCTGGGAGGAGGGCGGGGGAGGAGAGAGCACCTACTGAAGGCCCCACGTGCTGGAGGCCCTGTGTCCCTAAGCAGCCCCCGCTTGACAGTGGGGCTGCTCAACAATGGGGGTATTTGTTGGCTTGAGGAGCAGGATGGCTCCAGAGGCGCCCCCCCCCTCCCGGTATGTTGAGAGCCCGAGGGTTCACACATGCCATGTTTGTTCCACATTCTTGAGGGGACATATTTGTTTCCAGAGCCTGGAGGGCTCCAAAAAATGCGCAAAATGCATTGCAAGAGCCAGATGGCTCCAATCTATGGCGCAGTCTTTGTACCTGAGGGGCCAGTGAGGGCCCCTGTCGCAGATATGTTTTCCAGCTGCCCAGCAATTAGTGGGCAGCTGCACCGTTTAGGTTTTTCCTTTCTAGGGACATGTTCTATGGACTTAGGAGTGAGGCGCACTCCTTCATCCCTGGCCTTTTCCCAGCTGCGCAGCACTTAGTGCCAGCTGCAGCGTTTAGGCCCCCTGTTCTGTCCCTCAGCTGCCCAGCAAGTAGTGGGCAGCTGCTACGTTTAGGTCTTGGGGCAGTGGCGCAACCTGGACTTTGTGAGTTCTGCGCTAAAGGTGATTTATGCGCTAACTGAGGTTTAGATGCTGTTATGATCTATGTCCTATTGCTTTTGGGTGTTAGGAAATGTACAATGTGTAGTATGTTTTGCGCACCCTGTGTTCTGCACCTCTGAATGTGTTGTGGATGCATCATGTGCCTTGTTCCTTACACCGCTGAACGTGTGTTGATGCATCATGTGTTTCTCTTACACCTCTGAATGGGTAGATTATTCATCATGTGTTCTCCTGCGCTGCACCTCTGAATGTGTTGATAATGCGTCATGTGCCTCCTTCCTTACACCTCTGAATGTATGCGTTGCATCATGTGTTATGTTCTTACACCCCTACAGGTATTATGATACTTAGGGGGTTGTTTTCTTTCTAGTACAGGTGGTGCTAGTGAGGTCCTGGTTACCAGTAGTTACTGGTTGTGTGCTCTATTTTTATATTGTGCTAAAATGATATTCAAAGTAATACTTCTAAAAGTGCTGATTCCTGACAGTGGTCCAGGTGGCCCTGTCTTGTACATATCCCCTGTAAATTCTGCCCGTGCCTCTGGCACATTGTAAAGTGTGTGTTTTATCTAATGTGTTTTGGTGTAATACAAAGGCTATTTTTATATAACCTTGTGTGGAGTTTCCTTTGTGGTGGGCCTTTGGGTGTTGTTGCTGGGGTGCGTGCGCAAATACTTAACTTACATCGCCTCCGAGTTTAGCCTAGCTGCTCGCGCCACGTTACCTAGAGGGTGAGCAGGGGTTATCTTGGCGTGTAACTCCCTTGCCCTGACTTGGGAGTGGTGGTCTCTGACTGACTTTGGCGAAAGCCCTGGCCAGCCGGGGATCCCATTTCCAACATTGGCGGCAGCGGTGGGATAAGGATTTGTGTTTGCGTTGTACCACAGTAGCAGCTGGCTGCACCACAAAACTCTGCATTTTAGATAAATCACATTGTGGAGATTATTTTGTTAAGGTTGCTGAAAATGTCATTTCTGTGGAAATGTGTTTCTTGTGCACTTTGAGTTAGGTGTCCCTAGCTCGGGAGGGTAGATCATCCCCCTAAGTGCAGTGTGTTTTCTGGATTCACCAGAAAGGTGGGATCCAGTGGTGGCAGCATAAGTGTGTCCAGTGCATGTGTCCCCCGTCCCTGCCCTGAAGTAATGGTACCTGTGTCAAGTGTGGTCAGGTTGAGAAGTCAGGGGTGGTAGCAACTGCCTTACCAGTCTGGGGAGGGGTGTGTGTGGATGAATGGTGTGTGGCACTGGACGTGTTTGTGAGTTCTCTTGATGGGGAGCTTGCTGAATGCTTGTGTACTCTTGTTTTGTTCAGATACCTAAGTCCTGTGTGTTGAACTTTTCCCAAGAACGTCTGCAGACAGTGGAGCCTGCTTTTTGATTTCTGTGGTCTGTTGAGAGACAGAATTTTGGAGTTGGTAATGTTCTGGGAGGAGAGAGGCATAGGGGATGGAGTGATTCCAAAAGGAGTGTCTGAGGTGTCTTCCAGCCCAGCGTGGTGGAAGAGGTTCAGTGTAGCCCAGCTAGGTCTTGGTGTAGGGGCCCACGTCCTGTCTCAAGAGGAGAAGGAGTGGGTGGAACTGTGTGTCTCCAGGTGCCCGAAACCCAGTGTCAGGGCCTGGAATGTTTCTGAAGGGAACATCAGGTCGGGGGCCTAGGCTGTACCAATAGGTCATTTGAGGAGGATCTTCCAGAGTGTCTGGAGAACGTGGAACCTCTGTAACCAGGGTTCCAGTAGTTCTGGTGTCTGGCAGTACCGCTCCAGTTGGGAGGGTGCAGAAGTCCAGATGGAGGGGTGCGAGGGGGATAGGTTCCCCAGTGGAGTAACCAGTGGGTCAGGGGCCAGCCAGAAGGGTTGTGTCGCCAGGGAGTGACCATGGTGATGCCACTTCTGTCCTGAGTGACAGGCAGACTTGTACACGACACATTAGTTGTGTCACCCTCAAGGAAGTCCTGGTGCGCCAGGCATCTGACCAAAGGGGTACGTCCCTCGGTTGGGGAGCCAGTAGCCGGTGTTTCCGGATCTGGACGTAAAGGGCAACTGTACATAGTGTCTTGAAGATACAAGAGGGAACTCCTGCCTGAAGAGAAGGAACCGGGTAAGCTGTATGGGGGATTGACCTGCAGTGGTTGCCTTGCTGCTGAAGGAGGAGAGAAAGTCTTAGATTTTTGTTTTCAACTTGTAGAAGTCCTGGTGCGCCAGGCATCTAACCAAAAGGGTAGCGTCCCTAGGTTGGGGAGCCAGGGTCAGGTGTTGCCTGTCCTGGACGGCAGGGCGACTGTAGCCAGTGTCCTGGCCGGTTTGTCTTCTAGGGGTACCCCTGTGAACACAGGTGGGGCTCATCTTTAGTGAAGAGACCCTGTGTTTCCCAGAAGGGGTGGTACAGGCCTAGCAGGGATCTTTAGGGTTCTTGGCTGAGTGTTGTGGTACTACCCTGAGAGCAGGTGGGGCCTACCTTAAGTGGAGGGACCCTGTTCTACAGTGGGAGGGTGCAGAACTCTGGAAGGGGGTCAGAGGGAGTCTGACCCCTGTGCATCCGGTGAATGTGAATCCCAGGTGGTAGACCAGTTAAGGGAGCGGTGACCTATCTGTCATGACCAGCCTGGTGTCCTGTAGGCACCGCACTGAGCCGCATCTGCCTTCGGCCGCGCAGTCTATGCCGCTCGCCGTCCCCGTCTCGACGCGGTCCGCGAGCCGCCGCCTGCGCCGCATCTGGCAACCCGCAAAGTGCAACGCCTTACTACACCGTTCTTGTGCTGGTCTGACTGTGGTCACTGCTGCTGAGGAAGTCAGGTCCTAAACAGGTGGGAGAGTTGTGTTCTGGAGGGTGCTTCAGAAGTAGAGGTAGGGTGGGGCATTCTTGCCCGTGACCTCTGGTCAGCTTGAGGGTGCGGACCCTAGGTTGAAGGATCAGTGGTGGTTTGGAACTACACTGAGAAAGGGAGTGGAGAATGGCTAGTGCAGGCCAGGGGTTACTACCCCCCACTCTGTGGATTGGCATGGACCAGTGGTATCTGGGTGGCCTAGGGCCTGGTCCTAGCCGTGGACAACTAAGGAGTACCAGTGGGGTAGCCTAGTTGGGCCTGTTTTTTTTTTAAAGTATGTGCTTGTCTTATGGATCAACGTGGCATAGAACCGGAGGGTGTCCCTGCAGTGCGGGCCCGCGTCCGTGTTCTATCGCCCCAAACAGGGAAGTCCATCACGGTGGTGATTGGCCTACCCTGCGTTTTGGCTGGAAGGGGGTTGTGTTGGACTTGGGCCTTGTGGCAGGTTCACCCCTGAACTTTTTGCCTTGAATTATAGTGATTTCTGGTCTTTGCGCACTTTGACACTGTGGCGCAGTGTAAAGTGCGTGCGCACTTTGAGTGCAAGTGGTGAGATAGGCCTGCACTCCCATAGGAATGCATGGGGAATGTATGTGTCCCTGGTAGTTCCTGATGCGTGGGGAGTGCAGGCTCGAGTTTGGTATGTGTGAACTCGTGAGAATGAATGCTGCGAGATGGTGTATGCGGCATGTATGTGTCTAGTGGGGAAGTGCTACTTCTAGACATGGCTGTGTGTGTGCAGTGAGGGTGCTGGAGCGTGATTGGCTGGAACTGGCTGGCATGCCAGGCTCCAGGAAGTCTGGCTGGGTCTGCACGGTGGTGAGTGGGAGATTAGCATGCTGATGGCTGGGGAGGAGTGTACCTGTGTCCTGAATGAGGCTGGGTGTTCCCCTGACAATGCTGGCTCCGCCCCCCTGTGGTTTGTCTAATGACCCAAGCCCTGCCAGTGAATAGAGAGGGTGGTTGAGCCATCAACAGTACTCCCAGACCAGCTGCGACTGGTTCTGCCCCCATTCTGCACCTAAAGACAAAGGGAAAAGGTGTATAAAAGAGGGGCTGTGACCCCATGAAAATGTTCTTGTTCCCAACTTGAATCTTGCCAGGGGCGTGCTGCTGCTTGGGCTCAGGGGAAGGCTTGCCTCCCTGAGCCCTGCCCAGCCCCTGGACTGCTGAGATGCTGGAATACTGAAGGACTTGTTGCTTTTTGTGTCTTCATAGCGCTGGGAGCGCTGTATTTCTTTCCTAGCGCTTGGGAGCGCTTTATCCTGCATATAGCGCTTGGGAGCGCAGTTTTCATGCCCACAGCGCTTGGGAGCGCTGTTCATTTGAGCCGGTGCCCACCCGGCATTCGCCCGCTCTGTGAGGGGTCCCTGACCCCCAGCGAGTGCCTACCTCGCTTGATTCCTTATTATTTCATCTCGAGGGTGCCACCCCTCTGAAATGCCCCCGAGATTCACCGCCGCGGCCCGAGCGCCGCAAAACAGGAAGCCAGGCACTGCGGTGCCTGACGCGGGGCGGGACTTCCGGTTTTGGAGGGAAGTCCCGCCCGCCACCGCACCACGATTGGCTGCCTGCCGACGAACCGGAAAGAGAATGGGGCTGAGCAATGGCCGCCCGGGGCTCCCATGATGTGGAGAGAGCCCCGGGGCAGCCAGGAAAGTGCAGCGCCGGTGTTGCGGTGCTCCCATAGAATGGAGGGAGCCCCGGCCGAGGTGTCCGCCCGGAGCCACGAGAGCTCCGCCTCCCGAAGTCCCGGTCCCGAGATGGGGGACCGGGAGAAGCGTGGTGCACCACCCCTCGCCCCGAGAAGCAGCCGGTGAGTAGAGCTGCCTGGGAGGAGGGCGGGGGAGGAGAGAGCACCTACTGAAGGCCCCACGCGCTGGAGGCCCTGTGTCCCTAAGCAGCCCCCGCTTGACAGTGGGGCTGCTCAACGATGGGGGTATTTGTTGGCTTGAGGAGCAGGATGGCTCCAGAGGCGCCCCTCCCGTTATTTTGAGAGCCCGAGGGTTCACACATGCCATGTTTGTTCCACATTCTTGAGGGGACATATTTGTTTCCAGAGCCTGGAGGGCTCCAAAAAATGCGCAAAATGCATTGCAAGAGCCAGATGGCTCCAATCTATGGCGCAGTCTTTGTACCTGAGGGGCCAGTGAGGGCCCCTGTCGCAGATTTGTTTTCCAGCTGCCCAGCAATTAGTGGGCAGCTGCACCGTTTAGGTTTTTCCTTTCTAGGGACATGTTCTATGGACTTAGGAGTGAGGCGCACTCCTTCATCCCTGGCCTTTTCCCAGCTGCGCAGCACTTAGTGCCAGCTGCAGCGTTTAGGCCCCCTGTTCTGTCCCTCAGCTGCCCAGCAAGTAGTGGGCAGCTGCTACATTTAGGTCTTGGCGCAGTGGCGCAACCTGGACTTTGTGAGTTCTGCGCTAAAGGTGATTTATGCGCTAACTGAGGTTTAGATGCTGTTATGATCTATGTACTATTGCTTTTGGGTGTTAGGAAATGTACAATGTGTAGTATGTTTTGCGCACCCTGTGTTCTGCACCTCTGAATGTGTTGTGGATGCATCATGTGCCTTGTTCCTTACACCGCTGAACGTGTGTTGATGCGTCATGTGTTTCTCTTACACCTCTGAATGGGTAGATTATTCATCATGTGTTCTCCTGCGCTGCACCTCTGAATGTGTTGATAATGCGTCATGTGCCTCCTTCCTTACACCTCTGAATGTATGCGTTGCATCATGTGTTATGTTCTTACACCCCTACAGGTATTATGATACTTAGGTGGTTGTTTTCTTCCTAGTACAGGTGGTGCTAGTGAGGTCCTGGTTACCAGTAGTTACTGGTTGTGTGCTCTATTTTTATATTGTGCTAAAATGATATTCAAAGTGTTACTTCTAAAAGTGCTGATTCCTGACAGTGGTCCAGGTGGCCCTGTCTTGTACATATCCCCTGTAAATTCTGCCCGTGCCTCTGGCACATTGTAAAGTGTGTGTTTTATCTAATGTGTTTTGGTGTAATACAAAGGCTATTTTTATATAACCTTGTGTGGAGTTTCCTTTGTGGTGGGCCTTGGGAGTTGTTGCTGCGGTGCGTGCGCAAATACTTAACTCACATCGCCTCCGAGTTTAGCCTTGCTGCTCGCGCCACGTTACCTAGAGGGTGAGCAGGTGTTATCTTGGCGTGTAACTCCCTTGCCCTGACTTGGGAGTGGTGGTCTCTGACTGACTTTGGCGAAAGCCCTGGCCAGCCAGGGATCCCATTTCCAACACAGATGCTCAAGTCCATTGTGGCGCTCAAACAATGCTCGTGCCCCATCTCATGAATGTTGTGGATGCACTGAAGTACCAACATGGACATGGGTATTGACAAGGTAATGCGTCTTACAGAAGTGCCAAGTTCAAAAGCCATGATCTATAAGTGTGTGTACAGGTCCAGGGGTGTTGGCATTGTTTGGCCATCACGGTACAGCAAAAGGCATCCAAAGTAGTAGATGTCATGCAAATTAATGATGCTCTGTCTCTTACATCAACATGCTGTATCTAAACTCTGTGCATGCTTGACGCAGACATAAGGATTTACACTGTATCCTGCATGTTGCGTGAACATGACCAATGCTTTACATGTGTTGTGCCGCCAATACAAGACACAGCAATGGCTGTGTCAGTCATTGTCAAGAGAATGGAAGAATGAAAATACCCCGGAGTACATGTCAATTTACGACCACCACATACACAACAGAACAATGTCAACAATGTAAAGCCTGTGGAACTGTGATGCTCATAATGGATAACTAAACAAGATGTCACTTGATAGTGCCTTAACAGTGTCTGTCTCTCCCACACACAGGGGAACGTGTGGCGCCCCCCACCCACCAGGGGGGAGAAGGATCCTAGTCCCAGGCTCAGCAGGACCCAGACCCCACCGACAGCGACGCCACTCAACGCACTGTGGATGACCCCAACCAACCTGGCTCCTCTGGATCCCAAACCCCTGCATCAACTGTACCAGCTACATCTCAGCCAACCACCGGACCCATTCCCACCACATCCCAGCAGACAGGTCACAGCCCTGCCCATGATCCACAAGAGAGCCAGTCTGAAAATGAGGGACACTCTTTGTCGGGCGCCCCTGAGGTTGCTGACGACCTCCACCCTGGCAGCACTCGGGGGGCCCGTCGATTGGATGTGCCCACAAGCGCAGGCCGTGTTTGTGTGGGTCAGGGTGGTGGGAGTGGCGGAAGGCGGAGGCGAGATTCTGGCCAGTCAGCTGCAGCACCCAGTATGCCTGAACTTGCTAACATCCTGGAGGCATACCGGCGGGACACCAGGGAGATAAGCCAGCTTGCGGAGGCCCTCAACCAGGTGAAAGAACAGCAGGCAGAGCAAATAGCCAGGCAAGACCTACATTATGGACGGGTGGAGGCAAGTCTGGCTCAGCTCTTGACGGTGCATTGGGAAATGAGCCAATCGCTACGTCAGATAGCTGCCAACATGCAGCACCCTCCCTGTGTCACAAGCCCAGCAACATCATGGCAAAGTGTGACACCAGCCACAGGGAGGGAGGAGGAGGAGGAGGAGGAACTCTCTGACGTAGCATCCCATGCATCGTCCAGGCCTGCACCTGAGGGTCCCCCAAGGAAGGTGGGTCGCCCACGGCTAAGACGTTGAGGGGCAGTGGGCCATGCACATTTCCCAGGACACTGGACCTGGCATATTGCCCCTGGGTGCAACAGCATTCCCTATGAGACTCTCCCACATGGACTTGCTAGTCACAGTCTGCCCAATGATGCCAAGGACTGTGGCCTGGACTCTGTTAACTGAAACTGTAAGGCATCTCATCTCCGGCTGTGAACTTTGGATTCCACCCCTTTCTGTACAGCACCTATTCACGTTTCCTGCACAAGATCTCCCATTAAATATACTAATCCTCATACGCATGTGGTGAGTTATCTTTGAACCACAGCCTAAATTGATATGTGTGTGCAAATGTATGAAATGCAAGGGTATCCAGCTAACAGCAGCCAACCACACACTTGGATCAGAATCTGAGTGCGGACACACATCGGTCAGAAAATCCAAACAACTAGATACATGGATGGAAAGACACACCTGTGTGGGATAGTAAATGCTGGAGGGGGGTTTAGATCCCAAAACTGCTATCACAGGCGGGCCCAGGAGAGTCACTTTGAGGTGTACAGATCAGTGTGACAAAACTAATTGTCCACGTAGGGAGTACCTACAACTGTGTCCTCAGGTATGTGAACTATCATCTGCATGATGCAGTACTGGGGATGTGATGAATGGCGCACAGGACAAGGGTGGCAGGACAGACTGTGGGCAATGGTCTGTAGCACTCTACATAAGCACACCTGAATAGGTGACCTACCCCTATGTAGCTACAAGTACTATACTACTGTAATGGGAGCAACGCATACAGAACAACTACCCACATCTGACAAATACCTACACCAGAACGGGGAAATCACACCACACCCAAGAGACGTGGTCATGGTGTGTGTCCCCTGTGGCTACTTGACTGACAGTGACAGCTATGTTTTAGCTGCTGTGGCGTTGACAAGGTAACACTGTACAATATTGTGCCTATGGAAGGTGTGTGTGTGCTGTACACGGCACATGACCTGGTGGTACATAGACCCAATGTCATGTGAATCTGCCATAGTCGTGCCAGTATGTGTTGCACACACAGGCATAGCAGCTGCAATGGCTGAGTTTGAAGCATTGTGATAGCAGGAGGGTGAATGTCTGGTGTTGTCTGTGTGTAGGGTGGCAGGAGCATGCTCTATAAATGGATGGAAGGAGGGTCATCCTGTAGGTGTCTGTGTCCCTGGATAATGTGCGCTGCATGGTGGCTGTGTATGCAGCAGCAGCAATGAGTGAAGACATGACGGCAGGAGGGGTGTGACAACTTGCAAAACAAGCACATACCACAAGGGCATTTGCTAGCCACAAAGTGACATGTGTATGTGAAGGCAGGAGTGTCTGCCTCACTCAGGGTCACTGCAAATAAAATGGCACAGTAATCACCAAAGATCACACTCACTGGATCAGGGCCCTTACGGACAAGTGGGGCACAAGACACACAGCGTCAGCAGGTGTAGACTACAGCTAGTGTGTTCAAAGCTAAACAGCAACTACAAAGCCATCTACCTCACACACAACATAGTATTCTAGCCTTCCCCAACACCATGCGTGTGGTCACTTCACACGTAAACACATAACAAGCATTAGCTAACGTCATGCTAAATAGTAGACATGCACATTAGAAGGACATGTGCGTTGACATCAAGGCGGCACAATAATCTGTAGAAGTCAGATGTCATGCACAACATGATTATTTACATTGTGAGCCCATAGAGCATTATCAAACATACATGAGCATTGGCAAGAACTCCAAATAACACTATTAATGATGTCACCTGTAATGCAGCAGTACTATTGCCTACAAGCCTGTCAAGGACTGGCCGTACCTTTCTTCATCAGAGTGGTGTGATGCTCAAAGGGTTCCACCTCCAAATAGCCCCTTGGTCTGAGTACAAACGACAGACACAAAAGGGTGATCAGGCGAGGGAAGGAGAGGATGGGAACTGCTGGGAGGGAGACCTGAAACAGAGGTAAATAACCATTAGGAGTACATTCTCATGTCACTGCCACTTCAAAAACATCATTAGCTACACTGTACCAGTCACACCTGTGAAGTTTACTGACTGTAGACAATTTTAGATGAGTAATCATGGTATCACATGAGATCTGATGCTATGACACAGACACATAAAACCAAGGACAGTCTGTCATCCATTCGAGTCATGTGTAACGCTCTCAAGTGAGCTACCATGCAATGAGATCTATGTTGTTAAAAATCATTCACTGGCTCAGATGAGGTTGACCTTACAAACAAATGGAAACATATGGCAATGCTACTTACGCTAACTGTAATGTCTGCATGTGATTATGGGTACCCATAAGGGCCATGTACCCCAACTTGACTTCACCCACAACAGCTGTAAGTATCACATATGATGACGAAGCTAATGATCTACATGCAATGAAGGCACTCAGTAGCCAGTCTTTTGATCTGTCAAGTTTGCATTACTATGCTAAACATGATATGCAGGTTTAAAAGATATAAAATGCAAGTGATGTTGATCCAAGCCACATAATGAGACCCTAGCATTGCCCAGTAATGCTGCACGGGACTAGAGATTCATGGGAATGACCGCACTTCACTGGTGCTACACAATAAATCACATATGCATCACCCAAACATTGTCATTTCTCATGCTAAACATTCATGGCATCATGTGAATCAAAACAGAACTGCTACTCACTGTGAAGGCTGGTGTAGCTGTATTTTCGAGCTGCACTGCGGTAACGACATGACAGTGACATGATATACTGTAACAAGGGGCAATGCATCCATGTAAACAGAATGACAGGACAGTTATCTCAACATGTGGAACATAGACTGTGCCACACCTACACCACATGGTTTGATGGTAATCAAATGGAACTGGCCCACAAGCTGGAAGAGAGGATCCACTCACATTCTAATGCACACAGTGAGGCTGCAATCCCCCACAGAGTCCGTGGTTGTGACCTCTGACACAATGTAAAGCCATGGTATATGCAATGTTGCAGTGTCAATGTCTACACACATAGATGCATTCACCAGAGTCTCTAACTACAACAGATGACAGTCAGATGGGGTGACTATCCTGTCATGGGAGTGGGCATACATGTAATAAGTAACATTTTGTAGTTGCATGTATGCATGGTCTCACTACATGCACATGAACATGTACCACACGTTTCAAAACATACCAACGCTAAACAGCCTCATATGAGTCCTTACCCAAATTGACTTCTCCACATGTCCATGCATGCTCCGTTGATTTGGCTGACGTTGCAATCATGATGAGCAATAGCAGGATGACCATGATGACCCCAACGGACAACAGGCAGGGCGAGCTGTGGATGAGAGTGGCACACAAGGGGTCAAGTTCTGTTTCATGTCATTTTGACAATGTCCTGTTTATTATCCAGATGTTGTAGTACACCTGTACATTCAAAATGCACACATAGCACGTATGTGTGTTGCATTACATCTGCACCTGTGTGACACTGCACAACAAACATCCAAGTGAGCTTGCATACAGTCTGTTGCATACACAGCATGCTACCCATGCAACTCTATAGTAGATGTTTCAGATTACAGCTGCTATGACTCACCATCATGAAAAGAAGTTGCGGATGAGGTGACTCCGGATATCATCTTCACCCTCCTCGTCGCTGGCATCCTGGGCAAGGCCTTCATCCTCAACGGGCGGATGTTCCAGCTCATCAGGATCAAGGTAGAGTGGCACGGCCTTCTCCACTGCCATGTTGTGTAGCATGCAGCACACGGTGAAGATGTCACACACCTTGCGTGGGCTATATTGGAGGGCTCCACCTGTCTTGTCCAGGCACCTGAACCGGCTCTTCAGGAGTCCAAAAGTTCGCTCGATCACCCGCCTGGTCTTCCCATGAGCATTGTTGTACCGCTGGTCTGCAGCTGTCCTGGGGTTGCGTAGTGGAGTCATTAACCACGGTATATTTGGATATCCAGCGTCTCCTGCAAATTGACATCATGGAAATGAGTGTGTAATATGATGCAGATCATGAAGTTGTGACATACTGACATACATAGCTGACAGGGTATACTCACCAACAAGACATGCACGGTGGTTGTGCAGCTGCAGCATCATCTGTGGTACCCTGCTACGCCTCATGATGAAAGCATCGTGGCACGATCCTGGAAAACGTGCACAAACATGTGAGATAATCATGTTGGCAAGACACACCACCAGGGCATTTATCGAGTGGTAGTGTTTCCTGTTGCGATACGCTTGCTCCTGAGCCTGTGGTGGCACCAGAGTAACATGTGTACCATCAATTGCACCAATTACATGTGGCATGCGGCCCAGGGCATAGAATTCCGCCTTGACATCTGTCAACTCTTCTGGAGTAGGGAATGTAATGAATTCATCGAGGTGCAGCAACATAGCTGCCAATACATCACCCAATACCCGGCTAAACATTGTCTGAGACATCCCTCCCACATCAGCTATGGTGAATTGGAACGTACCTGTGGCAAAGAAATGGAGGGCTGCCATCACCTTTACCTTGGGTGTCAGCGCAGTTGGATACCTGTGGCGTGGTTGTAGGTGAGCCTCCAGCCTGTCCGTCAGGTCCTTGATCATCTGTCTGTTGAATCGATATCGACGGATGCAATTCCGCTCCCTCATGGCTTCCAAGTCAGGCAACGGCCTTTCCAGAGGGGGTGCCCTGCAATACACAATTTATCAAATATGTCTTCAACTGTCTGACTATGACAATAACAATGTACATGGCACAAGCAACACTGCTTCAAATTATCTTGACAATTTTGAGTGTGGCGTGGGATACACACTGATGTAACATGTGCCAGCTCCCAGCCACTCCTCCGTGAAAAGTAAAAGACCTGTGGTGTGTGGAATGGATATGACATGCATACAAATGATCTGATGGAAAGGTCTTAGTGAGCATTGACAGTGTATCATGTCAGTGACACACGTCATGTGAATGTCAGTAGGAGGTTGTCTGCACATCCAGACAGCTGACAGCAATACACACACACACACCACATGTGCCATCATTTGCACAGTTCTGCCTTAGTCATGTTGCGGTGTTTACTTTCCCTAACTATTACATGACCATCATCATACAGCATAAATCTTAGATTTGTGACAAATGGTCTGTGATGCCATCACACATATGAGTGGGTAATTAACACACAGGGCATGGTGTGTGTACATTAGAAACCAGGTCATCACACCAAGGACACAACATAGATGCTCCTAAAGCAGATGTACTGAACTGTATGGACTAGTTACTTACGTTTTGTAACAAAATATCAGTAAGGAACAGTAGTTAGTCGCATAATCTCGACTTGGAATACATGACAAGCTTTTGACAAATTTGCCTCCCTGGATGCCATCGATCTGCCCAGTGAGTCGCGGCTATCCAGGCCACACCGGAAAAAAGACAGTGTGGCTGATTGGCATCCTACAAGGGCGTGGCCAAGTATTGCCCGTACCTACAACGCACACTCTGCCAGCAGTTACACAACCATGTCCCACAGAGAGTGTGGGTAGCGGACAAAGAGGCATGTGATGTAGGAAGAGCCCACTCCCAGACTCAGGGAGGATGATGACATGTTTCCCTGGTGCTCATACCTCTTGGATACCCTCTACAGCGGAGCTAACAGGAATGTGGTCTGTGATTTGGGGGCCTGAATGCCCATGCTCTCTGGGGTGGGGTGGGAGGACAGGGAACATGGTCAGTCCGGGGAGGGGTATGGGCGTCTGACAACGTGCCTATCTACAGCCAAACATGCAGCGTGCCTGTACATGCTGGCCAATATAGATACAGTACATTCCTGAAGATAGGCCTGCAGAGGCACAGCGGAGCGTGAGTGGAGTTGAAGGACCTCAGTGAGGAGGTTGGTCCTCACGGCGGCAACGGGGAGATGAAGGGGCAAGGCTCCGGCCGCCCACGTAAACACTACACTGTACGTTGCCCGCTCATCCAAAAACACGTTTGGAGTAGAGACATCACCAGTGTCAGGCTAGGTGTCCAGACCACTCGCATCCCCCAGTCCACCTGTCCTGTCGTCTTGGGACTGACACTCACGTGCCAGTGGGTCTTCATGACCCTACCAATACCCATTAACACCCATTGTAATGAGCTGTGGCAGGCTCTTTGAAGTTTTACTCCCCATGCAGCATTAATAGCGGTGTTCAGCCGCACAGTTTCCACGCTGGAGCCGTACAGTGTGTGGTATTGGGGACAGCACCACCCGAGAACGGCACCGAGGCTGACACCTGGGGGACTGTTGCCAGTGAGGTTGTGAGTTGAACCAGCGAGGACCAGGATGCCCATTCACATCCTGTCTGTCCCAGCGGTTCCGGGACGTATGCGCCGCCTGCGTCAGGGACAAAGCGAGTGATGGCGTCAGGGGCAATTCACCAGACGCGCTCGTGCCCCCAGACGGGTCCGCTGGGCCAGAAGCCGACGCGTAGGCCATTGTTGGGGTGAGGGACATCATGGACATGAGGAAGTGCACTGACTCCTCCTGCTTCACATGCAGGGCAGGGCCCAGAGGTCGTGGTGCAGGCTACGACGGCAGATAATCTGACAGAGCCGCGTGGGCAGTGTCACCCGAATCACATGCAGCATTGCACGTGCATTGTGGGGATTTGGAAGTGCGATGACATATCTTTGACTTATTTGGGATACCTGACGACTCAGCCCTGGAGGACTGATGTGTAATTCAGGGGCTCTGATGTCTCAACACCCACGCCCAGGCACTCGTCCTACGTCCAGACCATGAGCTATAGTGGTGCATGGCCAACTGCTGGAGTCTGAGTGGCTTGTGGTTCCAATCACACCTGGATTCATATGTGTGTTCCCGGCAGTCGGAGCAGCTCTTGTTGTGCCTGACGTGAAAACAGAGGAGACACCAACGGTGAGGGTCAGTCACCAACATGAGTCGTTGGCATTCCTCACAGGCTTTGAAACGGACATCCATATTGGCACCGTCCGGAGTCAGACAATCCAAGTGAAATGGTCAGAAGTGAACGTACTATGATTTTGGTAGAAAAATGAGTAAGCTTACACTCATACGGGACCAGCGCTTGTGTTGTGAAAAAAGAGTTCCTGACGTGTGCACGCAGAGGTGATGTCTGAGTACTCAGACAACGTCATCACGGCACACACAACGCCAACAACACATGCTGAGCCGCAGGCCATGCCTACCGACACACAAGTGTAGTGCTCAGCGGTAATTGCCATATCCAGGATGACACTTGGGGATATTCAAAGGTGAGTAATTTGATACTGACCTGTAAATTTCATATGCTAACAGCATGCACAATGTCGCACATGGCACACACATGACGTGGTCACACAGGGTCATACTGTGCGGCTATTACACCTCTGTGACAGTGGGCATGTTGCTGTCATCATGTGGCAGTTCCCTGTACTGAATGGTGTGCCATTCCAGTGTTGATGTGCATCACAATATGTTGCAGACTTTACTCCGGTGTGAAGTGTTGAATGCATGTGATGCACATGTGCAATATGGTTGATGACATGTCTCGCCAGCTCTTCACACATCAACTGAGTCACAAGGTCACAGTCCCTGTGCTTCTTCTATGTCTACCATACCTGGGCCATGATGATGTATGAATGGCATGCTGATGTATGCATCCACATCCTCGACATGAGTGTAGACTACATCCCTGCTATGTGATTTCCTGGAGTCACTCTCCCAATGGTGACATGGGGTAGGACAGGGACGCAGCCTACACAATCGTTCACTTGAGCATGTCTGACGCACTCTACCCCAATGGTACGTGCGTGTGTACGCCTCATTTCCCTATTGCATTTCAGCCATACGCGAGCCAAGCATACCCCAATGGTATGTGCGTGTGTACGCCTCGTTTCCCTATTGCATTTCAGCCATACGCGAGCCAAGCATACCCCAATGGTACATGCGTGTGTACGCCTCATTTCCCTATTGCATTTCAGCCATACGCGAGCCAAGCGTACCCCAATGGTACGTGCGTGTGTACGCCTCGTTTCCCTATTGCATTTCAGCCATACACGAGCCAAGCGTACCCCAATGGTACGTGCGTGTGTACGCCTCGTTACACCATTGAATGGGTTGCATACGCAACGGCAATGTCACCGTACTTGTGTGGGTATTTCAATAAATACATAGCCAACATCTAGGGGAACAGTGTACTGATCAAAATGCAACCAGGTTGTCATGGATACAGAGTTTGTTGAGCCTCCTACAGGTGTTCTAGAAAATTCAGTTGGGCAAAAGTATACAATGTTGCAAATGTTGTTGTTCAGCTCAGGCTCAGTTTTCAAACCATGCATATGTGTAACATGGCCTTATGTGTGATGTGATTGGATGGAACATAGGATGCTAACTATGGTGGCCTATCACACACTACTCCTTGGACTCACAGACCCTCTGCAGCACAGATATAAGGCAGCATGTGGCTGTGGGAGGGCACTTGCCTGCACAACATTGATGTGGTAACCACAGCTGCTGTCTCTGAATCCTCTGGACCCTGATTTGCTGAGCATGGAGAGGGCACCTGCATTCACTGATGCTGAGAACAAGGCCCTGCTGGATGCCCTCCTGCCAAACTACAGCAAGCTGTATGGGAGACCAGGGGATCAGGTGAGTGATGTGTGCAATAGCTTGGAGTGTGCAACTGTTGTGTGTGTGACATTTCAGCCACTGTGTATGTATAGTGTATAGATGCAATGTTGTTAGGAGTGAGTGCCAGGGTGTACAGTGTTGTTTCAAGAGGGTTCTTTGTTGTAGTGGGGTGTGTGACAGCGTGTCACGTGCTGCAGTGCACCCAGATGTAGCATACATTGCTCTGTGAGTGCCATGCTCTAAGAGTGTTTAGCACCTGTCATGTCATCTGTAGCCTTTCATTGGCATGTAATGCAGTAGTGTTTGCTCACAGGCCACATACTCCTGGACAATGATGCTAATGTGTGGAGCCTACGATGCCCTGTTGTCATCAAGCTGTTTTGTGCACATATGTGTGTGTTTGGAACATGGACCAGGTGTACTGATGATCTTTTACTTTACATTTGTGACAGGTATCTGCCTATGAGAAGGGTGAAATCTGGGTGGACATCGCCAGAGCTGTCAGGAGTGAGGGGGGGCCTCGCAGAAGGCTCAGAAACATCAACAAGAGGTGGCAGGACATCCGGTGCTGGACCCGCTGCATCGCCAGAGTACAGCTGAAGCTGGAAGCTCCACGCCGGCATGGCGGCACCCGCCACCTCACCCCCACATGCTCCGGGTCCTGGAAGTGGTGTTCCCAGACCTCCATAGGCAGTTGCAGGAGGGACAGCAGCAAGAAGGGGGTAGGTACATGTCTGTTTGTTGTCATGTGTGTCACATGCTCCCTGCAGTGCTTCAAGGCATGGTAACACTCCCATAGTTTGAGTGGTGTGGTCAGACTGGCACTCCATGCATTGGCATTAGAATGTTCCAGTTTCTGCAGCTGCTACTTTACATGCCTTACCCTACTCCACCTTAGCCCTGCGCTTTGGCTGAAGTTTGTTTTTCACATGTACTCCTATGGTGCAATGTCTCAGTATGCATATTCCTTTGCACATCTTCATGTTGGAGGAGGGTCTGTGACACCTGTTGGTACATTACATGTAGCACCACATGTGCACTGCGTCTGCCATTCTTAATACTTTGGCACGGATCCTGAGTGTCAACATGTGTTTTCTGCACGAGTCAGCCTCAGTGGCCTTTCTCCATGGTACTCTTTAGAATTGTCATGTGTTGGCTACAGGTGCACAATGTTCATGTCCAACATTTAGGGCTTATGCATACTCACACTTGGAAGTGCGTGTGTGCATATTCGCCAATTAAGTAGAATGTTGTTTCTAACTAATAATGATTTTCAGCCACACAATGAGGCCTTGGGTGTCAACAGCTGTGATGCCAGTGTGAGGTGTTGTTACAGTTGGTTCAGGTCCAAGGATGGCATCACATTTCAGTTCAGGATGGACTTTTCCCATGTGGCACAAGGTCTAAGCAAATCAAACATGTCCAGGTCTGGGTTTGGGTGGCAGGGTGGGTAAATGAGCATGTGATGCATCAACTATCCTGTTGTCAGGCAGTAGATCATCATTGTGTCTCTCATACAAGTTTTTGCCTTGCCTGTTGCTTGTCTCCTACTATACATTGAGCGTTGTGTCTCTCCCAATTGGCCAAAACTAGACTTATCATTGTGCAGAGTTCTGTGTCATGTGACTCATGATGCATGCCATGTTTAGAAGTTAGCCAAAATGATTTGTAGGTGATATGTGTGATGTGTACAGGTGACTGATATGTTTTTTTCTTCTCCTTGCCCACAGCATCATCATCTGAATCAGGAGGAGACACAGGCGCGGACCAGGCAGAGGGACCCAGTGACAGTGCCACCTGCTTTGAGGTGTCAGAGGGAGGCAGTGGCACGGAGGGTGAGGAGAGTCTGCAGGCCGGACGACATGTGACTGACACATCTTACCATGCCGACGACTCCGAGTCAGACTCTCAGGAGGAGGGGGAATATGCAGCAATGGTCACTTCTTCATCTTTGTCTGGCCGCCCCTCCTCCAGTACCATCTCCACCCTCCCAGTCGTTAGTGTCCCTAGGGTCCGTGCTAGCCCCCGTGTCTCCTTTGTTCCCGGCACCGCAGCCCCTGCCCCTGTGTCCCCTGCTGCCCTCAGTGCTGAGACTGTGGACCTACTCCGGCAGATAGCTGTAGGTCAGACATCCATTCTGACTGTCCTCCATGGACATACACAACTGATTACACAGTTGGTGGCGTTCATGGAGGGCATGTCATTGGCCATGTCTGGTCTACGTCGGAGTGTGGCTGCCATAGAGTCAACACTGACGGCAGCTCTGTATGCCCAGCAGCATCTGTCCCCACCTCTGCCTCTCACATACCTACACAGCATACACGCACACGCCACAGGTCAGACACACCCAGCACACACACACAGCATAAGAAGCTCAAAGCTCCACGCACCCAATCTCAAGGGGATGTAGGCACACCCACAGGGAGAGGGGAGACACCTCACACACGCATCCACACACCCAGGGGAACAGACTCACAGCCCTCTACCTCCACCCCCAATGTGTCCCCGGGTTCAGGTGGTAGTTTTTCCGCACTGGCTGAGGTGTGCAGCCAGTTTTTTGAGGCTACTTGTGGCGATGCACCAACCAGTGTGGATGAAACCACTACACCTGCACCCACTCCACCTATCCTTCCCTCTCCTGTCCATGCGGTGCTGGAGGATTCCACAGATGGTGCCCCCGTAGTTTTCACTGAGGATTAAACGCCATGTGCAGGCAAGTTTGGGTGTGATCACACCCATGGAGGCACAAAATGTTGCTCAGACTTATTTGGACTGCCCATTGGCCTTTTAAGAGCAAGGACTCTTATTTGGATTTCTATTTTGAACCAGCTGAATAAAGCACATTTTTTTCCCCCTGAACTTTAGTTTGTGTGATGATGTCTGTGACTGCTGTGTGCCTGGGAGCTGGTGTGATGTTCAAATATAGTAATGTTGACATGTGTCATTCTCATGTGGTAATGTGGCTAACAATGGTATGTTTATGATGTAAGGGCTGGGCACTGGTGGGCAGTGGTGGGGGTGTTGTACACGCACACACTCTGATGCTGGGCAATGCTGGGCACTGGTGGGCAGTGGTGGGGGTGTTGTCCACACACACACTCTGATGCTGGGCACTGGTGGGCACTGGTGGGCAGTGGTGGGGGTGTTGTCCACACACACACTCTGATGCAGGGCAATGCTGGGCACTGGTGGGCACTGGTGGGCAATGGTGGGGGTGTTGTCCACACACACACTCTGATGCTGGGCACTGGTGGGCAGTGGTGGGGGTGTTGTCCACACACACACTCTGATGCTGGGCACTGGTGGGCACTGGTGGGCAGTGGTGGGGGTGTTGTCCACACACACACTCTGATGCTGGGCACTGGTGGGCACTGGTGGGCAGTGGTGGGGGTGTTGTCCACACACACTCTGATGCTGGGCAATGCTGGGCACTGGTGGGCAGTGGTGGGGGTGTTGTCCACACACACACACTCTGATGCTGGGCACTGGTGGGCACTGGTGGGCAGTGGTGGGGGTGTTGTCCACACACACACTCTGATGCTGGGCACTGGTGGGCACTGGTGGGCAGTGGTGGGGGTGTTGTCCACACACACACTCTGATGCTGGGCACTGCTGGGCACTGGTGGGCACTGGTGGGCAGTGGTGGGGGTGTTGTCCACACACACACTCTGATGCTGGGCACTGGTGGGCAGTGGTGGGGGTGTTGTTCACCCACACACTCTGATTCTGGGCAATGCTGGGCACTGGTGGGCAGTGGTGGGGGTGTTGTCCACACACACACTCTGATGCTGGGCACTGGTGGGCACTGGTGGGCAGTGGTGGGGGTGTTGTCCACACACACACTCTGATGCTGGGCAATGCTGGGCACTGGTGGGCACTGGTGGGCAGTGGTGGGGGTGTTGTCCACACACACACACTCTGATGCTGGGCACTGGTGGGCACAGGTGGGCACTGGTGGGCAGTGGTGGGGGTGTTGTCCACACACACACTCTGATGCTGGGCAATGCTGGGCACTGGTGGGCACTGGTGGGCAGTGGTGGGGGTGTTGTCCACACACACACTCTGATGCTGGGCACTGCTGGGCACTGGTGGGCAGTGGTGGGGGTGTTGTCCACACACACACTCTGATGCTGGGCACTGGTGGGCACTGGTGGGCAGTGGTGGGGGTGTTGTCCACACACACACTCTGATACTTACACTTACAATGACATAGCAGACGTATGTCCCACACGTCTATTACACTGGTGTTGTGCGGTGACGTACTGTACCCCGAGGTCGTTGACGTACCGTACCCCAGCTGGATGACGTACATGCTGCACATATTACACTGGTGAAGTGCGGTGACGTACTTCGATGACGTAGGCGCGGCACGTCTCCGTATTGCACTGGTGTTGTGCGGTGACGTACCGTACCCTGAGGTCGTTGACGTACCGTACCCCAGCTGGATGACGTACATGCTGCACGTATTACACTGGTGAAGTGCGGTGATGTACTTCGATGACGTAGGTGCGGCACTTCTCCGTATTGCACTGGTGTTGTGCAGTGACGTACCGTACCCCGAGGTCGTTGACGTACCCGTACCCCAGCTGGATGACGTACATGCTGCACGTATTACACTGGTGAAGTGTGGTGATGTACTTCGATGACGTAGGTACGGCACGTCTCCTTATTGCACTGGTGTTGTGCGGTGACGTACCGTACCCCTAGGTCGTTGACGTACCGTACCCCAGCTGGATGACGTACATGCTGCACGTATTACACTGGTGAAGTACGGTAACATACTTCGATGACGTAGGTGCGGCACGTCTCCGTATTGCACTGGTGTTGTGCGGTGACGTACCGTACCCCGAGGTCGTTGACGTACCATACCCCAGCTGGATGACGTACATGCTGCACGTATTACACTGGTGAAGTGCGGTGACGTACTTCGATGACGTAGGTGCGGCACGTCTCCGTATTACACTGGTGAAGTGCGGGAGTGTGTGGACCAACGTACCCAGACATTACAGTCATGCAATGGAGATGTGCGCGTGTGGCAACACGTACAGGTATGTTGGACTTCGTTGTACTCACCTTCTGCGCCGTCGTCGGTTTCTAAGTACGAGGTGGTGGCCGTACAGGATAGGGATGAGACGGACGATGGCGTTCATGTCCTGCTTGTCGCGTACCGGGGTGTGGTTCGTGCCAGAGTGTGGTTTTACGGTAGTTTTGAGCTCTCGTAGATAAAGAGCCGTACGGAGTGTGTTCTACACGGATCGTACTTCCTGGTTCGGGAGACGTGCTCTTTTTACGTTCGGACGTTGCGTCGAGCGTCAGCCGATTGCAATTCGTATGGACTTTCGATTCGTACGGCGTTTTTTACGAGCCGTACGGAGTGACGCTTTAGATTGTGATCGTACTTGCTGATTTGTATGGGGATGCCTACGGGTATGACTCGTACGGGGAAAAACGCTCCAAACCGCAATTCGGAGCGCTTTTTACCGGATCGGAATCGACCCCTAAGTGGGCACACCGCAAATCAAGCAGCAAGACCTGCCTCAGCCACCCGCTTGTGCGAATCAGCGCAGAGCTGTTGCTCGTCAAGGAGGCCCTGTTTGTTTCGGGGCGGAACAGGATCTGCGTGATGTTGGTGGAGGCTTCCCAAAGAGCCTGGCAACTCTCTCTGCCTTGGGGAAACTCTGCACAACAAGGAGTGGTGGGCCAGAGCAGTGCGGCCCGCGTCTTTGTCTTTAGCCCTCCTGGCATTGGTCTCACGATGCTGAGTAGCAGTCGGATTTGCATGGGAGCGGACATCTCGACACAGCCCTTCCCTACTCGAATACCTGCTTGGTTAAAACAGGGGAGTGCTCCACACACACGGAAGCACTCCCCTGCTCTAGCGTGCTTCAGATCCGACAAGCACTACAACACAGTGCCTTGGTCTGTCAGCAGCATGTGAAAGAGGTAGGTCCAGGCAAGTAAGAGAAAAGCGCTTACCATACGCTTCTTTTTAAACAACTGAAAAAGAGTAGGAAATAAAGCACTCTCCAAGCGCTGTTCTAAATTACAAAGGGCAGCCACAAAGCCCTTGGAGGTCACTGGGGCAGAGAACAGGGCACAGGCAGGTTAGCACACAAGGTCCTCTAGCAGAGTGGCAGTCCCTTCAGCGACCCAGCAGGCAGCAGGTAGTCCCAGACAGCGGTTCCTCCTGGCACAAAGCAGTACTCTCACAGTCCACGCAGTATCTTCTCTCCTTACATTGGGTCAACGCCCCATTACTTATAGTGCCAATGTCTTTGTTCTGGGTGCACTTTTCAGTACAATTACAAGTGCACAACACCCCCACTCATAGTGTAAGCCCTGGCCCCAAACACACCACAGGGGATGAAGCCAGCATTGTGGATGGCAGGCATTGCCCTATTCAGGTGCATGTGCAACTCCTCCCACCACTCAAAATGTAGACCAGGCCTATTCAGGTGCAAGGGAAAACTCCTCTCGCCAAGATCTATTCAGCCTAGCGCTGAGTCACCCAGGAAAGGCAGACACACCTCAATCCCCCCCAGGGACTGCCTAGAGTGAATGCACATCTCCTCTTTCCTGTCAGCCAGAACCAGATGGTCAATACACAGCAGTTAGAGCACAAAGACACATAGCACACAGAAATGCCCACTTCTAAAAGTGGCATTTCTAAAATAGTAATAATAAATCTGCTTTCACCAATAAGGGGGAGTTATCACCACCATTCCAAATATACCAAACATGGTTGTGGCACCCTTCTCATGTCAGGAATTACCACTAAAGCACAGATCAGGGGATCCCCAATGCAACGCTCTGAAAAGGCAGCCTCACAGCAGTGAGAAAGCAAATAGACTGTTTGCCACTCCCAAAACATGCCACACAGTTAAGGCACATGCCCTACCTTTTACCTATACCGCACCCTGCCCATAGGGCTAGCTAGGGCCTACCTTAGGGGTGGCTGATATGTAGTAAAAGGGGAGTTGCAGACGCGGCAAGCACTTTATATGCCACGTCGCGGCGGCAGTAAATTGCACGTGCACACCCTGCAGTGGCAGAGGCCTGAGACAACTTTGAAAGGCTACTTTAGTGGGTGGCACAAGCAGCGCTGCAAGCCCACCAGTGAACATAAGTAGCATTTAATTTGCTGGCCTTAGGTATATGGGATACAACTGTACAAGGGACTGATAGGTAAATTAAATATGCCAAACCCTACCCTTGTTACTGAACCGTTGGAAGAAAGGAATGATGGAATTTTAACTATTGATCTAACTGGTAAGACTTCATGATCAATCTATTAATGACTTTTCCTTAAATCAAACAATCAATCGCTTGCAAAGTGTGGCTACTTACTGTTCGGGTCTCAAGGCACTGGCGGGGGTGGCCCTGGGGGGCTGCTGATCCCTCTGGGGGTAGGATCATTAGAGAAGCCAAGTCTTGAGGTCCTTCATGAATTGGGTCAGCGACTTGGATTGCCTGTGGTGGAGGGGCAGGATATTCCAGGTCTTGTTGGTGAGATAGGCAAAAGATCTTCCTCCGGTTCTGGTCTTTTGGATCCTGGGGAAGGAGGCAAGGTTGAGCTGGGTGGAACAGAGTTGGCTGGAGGGCATGTGGAGTGTGAGGTGGTGGTTCAGGCATGCTGGTCTTATGTCGTACAAAGCTTTGTAGGCATGTGTGAGTAGCCTGTAAGTGATTCTCTTGTTGACTAGAAGCCAGTGGATTTGTCAGAGTTGTTGCATGATGTGGCTGTAGTGGGGAATGCTGAGGACCAGTCTGGCGGCGGCATTTTGGAAATTATGTAGTTTCTAGAGCTGTTTCTAGGTGACGCTGGTGTAGAGTGAGTTGCCGTTGTCGAGTCTGCTGGTGAAAGGTGCATGGGTGACTATCTTTTTGGATTCTGTAGGGATCCATTTGAATGTCTTTTGAAGCAGACGGAGCGAGTGGAAGCAGGCTGAGGAGATTGCACTGATTTGCTGGTTCTTTGTGAGCGATGAGTCCAGCATGATACTGAGGTCGAGTGCTAATCTGCCGGGGTTGGAGGGGATCCCAGGGTGGCTGGTCACAGTCATCCCAGGCTGAAGGCATGGGTCCCATGATGAGTACTTTTGTCTTTTTCGAGTTGAGCTTGAGGCAGCTGTCATTCATCCAGGTAGCGACAGCCTTCATTCCGCTGTGGAAGTTGGTTCCGGCGATTGCTGGTTCATTGGTGAGGGAGAGGATCAGCTGGGTGCCGTCAGCGTAGGAGACAATTTTGTCTCTGTGGCTTCTAACAATGGCTTCGAGGGGGGCCATATAGACATTCAGGAGGCTGGGGCTCGGGAGGAGCCGTGGTGCACTCCGCAGATGATCTCTGTGAGGTCTGGGAGGAAAGGGGTAGTCTGGCTTGCTGGGTTCAGCCAGTGAGGAAGGAATGGATCCAGTCCAGTGCCTTGTCACAGATGCCAGCGCTGTGGGGTCTCGGGATTAGGGGTCTGTAGGAGATGGTGTCGAAGGCTGCCAAGAGGTTCAGTAGGATGAGGGCTGCAATCTCGTCCCGGTGAAGGAGGGAGCGAATGTCATCGGTGGTAGCAAGGAGTGCAGTCTTTGTGCTGTGGTTCCTTCGGAAGCCGAATTGACAGGTGTCCAGGATGTGGTTTAATTCTAAGGACATGGAGAGTTGGGCGTTGATGCCTTCTCCATGACCTTGGCTGGGATGGGGAGGAGGGAGATGGGTCTGAAACTTCTGAGCTCATTCGGGTCCAAGGACGGCTTCCTCAGCAGGGGGCTGATCTCGGTGTGTTTCCAGTTGACTGGGAAGGTGGCAGTTTTGTTGGAGCAGTTGATGGTGTGGCAGAGCTGGGCGATGATGGCGGTGGCTGCACTGTGGAAGATGTGGTATGGCTGGGATCCGTCAGGGCTCCTGAGTGGATGCTATTCATGGTCTTGAGTGTGTCCTCTATTGTGAGCAGAGTCCAGGAGCGCATGGTCTGGTGGGGTGCAGCGTGCTTGCATGCGGTATTGTCGGGCAAAGTGGCATGGTCTAGGGTGTTAAAGCTGTCGTAAATCTGCCTTATCTTGTGGTGGAAGGAGGCGCTGAGTTTGTTGCAGAGGTCTTGGGAGGGAGGGACGTCTGTGGTACCACTGTTGGGCCTGGTGAACTGCTTGAGGATGGCGAAGATGTCTTTGCTGTTGTGTGCTTTGGCACAGATTCTGTCTTGAAGGGCTGTTTTCTTTGTGGGTTTGAGGCGGAGGTGGTGTGCGTTGATGGCAGGTTTGAAGGTAGCGTGGGTATCGGGGGGTTTGTTGTTTCTCCATCTCTTCTTGAGTTGTCTGCAGGTGCGTCTGGATTCATGGAGGGCAGGGGCCTTGAACTCCTGACCTCTGGGTCAGCAGCAGTGCATGGGGACAGCCGCAGCTACCTGACAGAGCTGCGCTGTGAATGAACAAGTCCACTGCAGGATAATAGACTGCATCTTCACCACGCAGCGGCTGCCATTAAGTAGTATTGTAAGGGGGCTGGACAGCTGGGAGGCGGGAAAACGCAAGAACGGAAAGGAACACAGAAGGGGATCAAGACAGACAGTAACAAGGAAGAATTCAGGAGGAAAAGGAAAAGAGCAAACCGAGGTAGATAAAAAGAAGAAAGCAGAAGAGAGATTGATGGAGCAGAGAGAGAGAAAGGCACAGGAGAGGCGGGCCGCAGGGGATCACATCGACAGGGGAGGTGATGGAGAAAACCGAAGGAACGAGGTAAAAGGAAAAACACACGCCAGGGGGCAGAATAAAAGAGAAAGAGAAAAATAGCCAGAGGGACAGAGAAAGCAGAAAGGGAGACAGAAGGGCAGTCAAGCAGCAGAGCAGTGGCGCTCTACCACTGGACCACCAGGGATGAGGCGCAGGCAGGCAGGAGGGAAACATCCTTTACAACGCAACTTTTACCACGCAGTGCCTTTACGACGCAACTTTTACAACACAAACCATTACAATGCATTGCGCTGGGGGGCGCTCTAGGATAGGGAACAGATTTAATTTACTATCCAACACCTTCCCTACTATCCATGGGGACTGGAGTTGGAATAGTAAATTAAACTATTCACTATCCAGCGCCCCAAAGCACTATGCGTTGTAAAGGTATTCGTTGTAAATACCGCGTTGTTAAGGCATGCTTGGTAAAAGCATGCGTTGTAATGTCATACATCCATGGGTGGAGGAGGGCCATGAACTCCTGACATGCGGGTCAGCAGCAGTGCACGGGGACAGCAGCAGCTACCAGATGGAGCTGCACTGTGAAAGAGTAAATCCACTACAATATCTTCGCTAAACTTCTCTATGAATATGTTGGTACTATGAATGCTACAGTTTGTTATGGGTGTATTCAACTACATACCTTGGTATCAGAGGAAGTGACTTACCATCACTTACCTCTTACTTATGGCATTTCATGTGGTGTACTAACTAGTTTATTCTATTGCAAAGGGTAATTTCAATATTATTACTCAAACTATGATTTGATCTTTTCTGAAATTCTGATTAAGAAGAATTTGAACACTGTATCAGATAAGCAAACTGGTGAAATAATGGGTGGATTCTTTCAACCAACACAAAGTATAAATACAGTATTTGCACATAGACATAATCTAATTTGCTTTTTACATAACGTCGGAAAATATTTTATTGATTCAGTTGAAGACAGGCATGGAGAAGTAAAGAAAGAGGCTGAGACGCAGTCAAAAGATTCCACCTTGAGCACACTGGGAGGGTGAAATTAACAAGGGTGAGGCATACTCTGCTATGGCTCTGGTTTGGCAACATAAAGATATGTATATTGAGACGTAGAACTAAATTTAATAATACGTTTGTTGGTTCCAGTGAATTTGATCACACCTTCAAAACTGTGGGGGATGGGGTTTATATCTTGTAGGATCTGATCCAGTCTTTCTAGGGATATATTATATCTATAGGAAAAATGCCTATTATAGGTTACCAAAACATTGTTGTGGATGCTGCTAAATGGAAATAGTATTTCCCAAAATGTATCATGTGGGACAAGCTAGTGGAACCAACACATTTGAACACACTTGTTTAAGAAGAGGAATACGTTCTGCTGAAATAATTGGGATATTTTTGGTGCAATAATACTATCAGTTGGGGTGATTTTTAATTGTCACAAAATTCGAAAACTTTCTTCTGTGTTTGATTGTTTTTCAACTGATACAGCAGGAGGATTCCTTGTCATAGATACTAAAATGGTTGCTATCAGATCTATGGGGCTACAAAACAGACTTGCATTAGACGTCCTTCTTGCAAAAGAAGGAGGAGTCTGTTGTATGCTAAAAGTCCAACAGTGCTGGTCTTATATCCCTGACAAAAGCAAAGATTTGTGGTGATATATCAGCAATATTAAAAATGCAGGAAAAGATTTGACTGAGCTAAAAGCTAATGGTGCTTGGGATTTACTTCTGTGGGAAAATGGCTTAGACTTTGAAAAGTAGTTCAGTGGGAAAAAGTATTAATACCCATACTAACTATTGCTATTTCCTTACTAAAAATTACAATGGTCATCCGATATAAACGTACAAAAACTGACAAATATACTAGTGGGATAAAGAGAAAGAAAGCGGAAATTAAAGTAGAGGATAGACAATGTGGGTACTACGGTGAATTAAAAGCCTTAGAATAAACTAGGCTAAAGCTTAGGAAGATATCTGCATTATAAACGTGACATCAGATAAAGATAAAGATAAGAGTGTGATGGCTCAATTTGGCATCAAAGGGGGAATTGATGGAGCAGAGATGTTATCATTTATCTATTTATGACAATTCTACACAGAAAACGGATTGTGACACTATTTTACATGAAAATAACATAGTGTGTATTAGGTTTCCATGTTTCAAGAAACACACAAATGAGATTCAGCTTTAGATATTGCATCGTAAAAGCATGCAGAATGTTAGAAGTAGATTTCTGATACAGCCTAACAGTCCATAAGCTGATGTGAAATTTAACATTTTAGAGACATGTGTAGTTATGCTTAGTTGAACGTGGTAAATAAACAATAACACTGAAAATTGCTATATAAGAATACATTTGCTTTATGTTTTAGGAAACCAGATAATAACACTAGAATGTGTAATGTGAGCACTGACAGAGACAAGAGAGTAGATGTAAGACCAGGTTATGTTATGATATGCACTTCGGAAAAGTTTATTTCAAGTGTGATTTTAAATCCTGTGTGATGTATTAATGAATAATGTGCAAAAGAGAATTACAAAATGATGTATGAAATGATAGTGAGTGTTAAAACTTTATGAGTACCCTATATTTACATGAATTAATTTCCATTTATAACAAAGTGATGCTTGATTGAAGAAATAATGCACTGTTGAATGTAATGTGAGATTCATATTTTAGCACAAATTCATTGTGCATGAGCTGTGTTTCTTGAAGGCCTCAAACTCTGCTTAGGAACTTATGAACTGAATAGTCTGAAGCCTATGGGAACTTTTCATGAAATTTACACTTCAGTGTTCTAACACTCAATTGGCCTCGGTCACGTTTGTTGCTTACTTCACCAGACTTGCAACAAAAGTGTTACTTTCTAGAGAAATGCTTGAGAATGGACTGACAAGAGATGAGAACATGATCTCAACTACTTCCTAAATGCAGCAAACCATAATATGACAAAACGGCAGTGGTCTCAAGGAAATTATGAGTAAATAGATTACATTATTCTTCCGGATTTATATACTTTTTTCTTACTACATCATCTCATCCTATCCAGAGCAACCAATGGGAGAGAATGGTCTGACAAATTTGGTGATGTCAAGGGGTGTAAACCTGGAATCGATGCAGTATAAATGTCTACATTTTGAACTGATGGTTGTCTCTCTCTACCCATCTTGTGGAGCAGAGACTGACAATTTGGACCTCCAGAAACAACTCAAATACTGTGTTTGGTGCCGGCTGGTATGCTATCATAGAAGAACCTTTTCAGCTGAAAGGGCTCATAACAGAGCAGCTGTGGCCTTGACACCGCAGTGCAGGCAAAGGCAGACAATTATGTCCATGAACTCGAACTGGTCATATGGTATTTGCTGAACTTTCCTAGGGGTTGGTATTCAGCTGATTTCCTGTTAATTCATTATTCTGGAGTCAATAATATCACCCTCGGCGAGAAAGATTACTCTGTTAATTTTGAATCTCATAGAATTTGTGAATGCTTATTAAAGTTGATCTAATTTGAAATTAAGGCAATATGCTAAGCCTTTGATTCCTAGACAGAAATATATTAAGAGAACATTTTCTGATGATTCTGTTTCATTTATTTGGTTGTGGCTAAATTCCAAATTGATTTTGTGATCAACCAATTATGAGTGGGCTAATAAAAGAGAATACTTTTGTTATTGAATGTTAGCAATTTCAGGTCCTCATATGAAAATCTCTCATCCCCTAAATATTGCAGTTCCTTTCAGCACAGAACAAGAGCCATTGGAGGACCTAAGGGATTTGAATAAGGTAGCTGAGGTTAATCTGGGTTAAGAGACATATTGAATGACATACAATAATTTCTCATGCCCAGCAATGTTAGCACTAGGACACTAACATCCCCGTGCTATCACCCCCTATAAAGCAGGGAGGCAGTGAGGGGGGTCTAAATGTATTTCAGCCAAGATGGCCCTGGTAATTCTTCTGCATATAACTCCAAACTGGTCTTTGCAGTATGGGAGGTCCAAGAGCCACTGCAGTTTGGTGGGTGCAGTATCTGTGTCCCAGTGCATAGCAACTCTGTACTTTACCAATAATAAAGTCACAGCAAGCACATTCCAGGGGTAAAGTCAACTGTTTCCAGCACATAGTTAGCAGGACCTCCGTAACTTTAATCCAGCAGCTTTAAACTGAGGGGCACAACCTGGCTAGATGCGGGAAATCTGAGTCCAGCGCTTCGCAGTGGACACATTTTGCATCTTCCCTCAATTCATATCTGCACAATTAGACAGGTGTGTAGTACATTTGGTGTAAATACATAAAGTGTATGATTCTAAAATTACAATTAGACATGACCATATTCCGCTACGCACAATAGAAAGCCCAGTCCTTCAGTTCCAGAGGTCTGTCCAACACCTCATTTCACCTCTCCAGTGCCAGATCCGCAGCCGCCAATCGGCCCACCTGCATCACATTGTATAATTTAGTGATCAAGTTCATGCATGTGTAGGGAAAATGTTGGATAGAGGGTGGGAATAATTTACTATTCCCACTCCACCACTCCACCAAGTGTAACAGTAGGGAAACTGTTGGATAGCGGACGGGAATACTTTACTATTCCCACTCCAGGGATTGCAACAGTAGGGAAAATGTTGGATAGAGAGTGGGAATAATTTACTATTCCCACTGCACCAAGTGTAACAGTGGGATAGTGTTGGATAGCGGAGGGGAATCATTTACTATTCCCACTCCAGTGAGTGCAACAGTAGGGAAATTGTTGGATAGCGGGCGGGTAAAATTTACTATTCCCACTCCAACGAGTGTAACAGTAGGGAAAGTGTTGGATAGAAAGTATGTAAAAATTAATGTTCCCACACCAGCGAGTGCAACAGTAGGGAAAGTGTTGGTTAATGAGTGGATACAAATTTCTATTCCCACTCCAGCGAGTGCAACAGTAGGGAAAGTGTTGGATAGCGGGTGGGTAAAAATTACTATTCCCACTTCAGCTAGTGCAACAGTAGGGTAAGTGTTGGAGAGCAGATGGGAATAATTTACTATTCCCACTCCACCAAGTGTAACAGTACGGAGTGTTGGTTAGCGGAGGGGAATATTTTAGTATTCCCACTCCTGCAAAATAATTAACATTAATTAACAAATACATTTTTTTTTAAAGAATTTACCTCCCACTATATTCCCATATAAACATCACCATTAATATTGTAAAATATTACACAATTAAAATAATTATTTAACAATTAATTAATTAACTAATAACAATCAACAAGCAAATTATAAACAATCAAAAATAAATTAGTTTACACAATTAACACCATAAAAAAACTTTAAATAAATATTGTATATAAAAAATTATTAAAATGTTATTAAAATTAAATTACTTCCCACCCTACTCCCCTATCAACCCACAACCAACTCATAAAAAATTACACAATTAATATATTTACCAATTAATCATTAATAATTAATATCCAATTAATAATTAATGAATAAACATTTTAACACAATTAACAATATAAAATATTAGTTATATAAATATTAAAATATTTACAATTCATTATAATTAATTTACTTCCCACCCTACTCCCCTATAAAACCACAACCCGCTCCTCAAAAAATTACACAATTAACAAATGTATCAATTAATTATTAATATTTAACATCTAATTAATAACTAATTTAAAATAAAAAAGTGATGCAATTAACAATATAAAATATTAATTACATAAATATAAATTAATAACATTATTAATAATTAATTATAATTACATTACTTCTTCCCCTACTCCCCTATAAAACCACAACCCACTCCTAAAAAAACTACACAATTAGCATAATTATCAATTCATTCTTAATTATTAAAAACCAATTAATTAATAACACATTAGTTAACACAATTAACAATATAAATTATTAAATACAAAAATATTAATTCATACAATTATTAATTAATTAATTTACTTCCCACCCTATTCCTGAATAAACTAACAACCCGCTACGGAACTAAAACGCAATATATATATATTTTTTTTATATGTATACCTTCTACAAAATTATTAATAAATATATTAAAATTAAATTACTTCCCACCCTATTCCCTATAAACCCACAACCAGCTACGGAACTAAAATAAGCAAAAAATGTATTAACATCAAATTAGTTACTTGTAAAAAATTCAAACATGCATTACAAAAATAACCTATACTTTTAATACATATACTAACATACAAAACACTAAAAAAAAGTCGATATTATTAACAATTTTACTAACGATATTACTAACATTGATATTAATTTCTTACCTGCATGTCAATATTCTGGTCGCCGATATTCTTGAAGGTCGATATTCTATCATATCGATATTTAAACATCGATATAATGGTATATCAATATTTAAACATCGATATTATGTCTGCATACCGTTCTACTGACAAATGTGGGACACACTCATGTGGAGCATACCAGTAGTGGGTGAAATTGGCTAATGCACATAGATAGCATAATTGTACGTCTGGTGCATTAAAGCCTTCTAGTCAATACAGTATGGCAGTACTTCCCAGCCTACGTGTGGTGGTTTCCCTGCCCAGAACAGTGTAATCATGTATACCCGAAGTGTTTTGAAAAGGTGTTGCGGCAAAACAATTGGAATGTTGGTAAAGAGGTAGAAAAATATAGGCAGTACAATCCTTTTCATAATAGCTATTCTGTCTGCTAAAGATAACGGCAACCTGGACCACCTTTAAATATGATCCTCCAAATGTGAAATGGCCCTGCCATAATTGCAGCATTACCAGTTCGGGATCACTGTGAACCAGATACCTAAGTATTTAACAGTATCCATGTTCCATTGCAGGGGAAAATCTAGTGTGTATGCTTGGTTGCTCAGTGTCAGGGGGGACACCACAGATTTTGATAAGTTAATGCTCAGACCCGAGTATCGCACAAATCTTATGTATTCAACTAATTTCTGGTACCAGGTGTGTGACAGGGTCCCTAACATACAGCACCATGTCGTCTGCATATAAGGAGATACACAGCGGTCACAGACGAAAGTGGAGTCCAAAAGCAGTATACCTCTGTTGGATCACACAAGCCAGGGACTCAAGAGCAATAGCAAATAATAATGGTCAAAAAGGGCACCCTTGTCGCATGCCCTTGTATATAGGGATTCCCTCTGACGTGTGAATATTTGTACGGACAAAGGCTACTGGATAAGTATATAGTCATTAAATCCATCACAGGAATTCTGCGGGCATCTCCATATGGGCCAGAATCATGAACATGTAGTCCCATTCAATTGAGTCAATAGCTTTCGCTTCATCCAGTAGGGCTGTCACTGCTTGCAACAATGGAATCAGCTGATGTACCAACATGACCATGGTATGCAAGTTGTGTGCAGTGTAGCAGGCCAGTAGGAAGTCTGAATAATCCAGCAATACAAGGCTGGGATGCAATGACTGCAGCTGGGTGGCCAATAACTTGGCCAGTATCTTGGCATCAATATTTATTACAGATAATGGTACCATTCACAGTGCTATGGCACTTTGTCCGACTTCATCAATGCAACCATAAGGCCTTCCTTAGTGAGGTGGGTAGTATCTGCCTGGTATATGCCTCCTCATAGAGGGTGTGTAGGTGTGGCACTGGTAAATCAGAAAATTAGCAAATCAGCTGGGTAAAGCATTACGTAGGAAATGTATGCCTTCTATAACTGCTTCTTGATGTGTAAGAACTCTCTGCGGGCAGATTGTACAGCTAATGTAAAATTTGAAAAAAAGGGAATGTGGTTGCCCTGATAGGTAATATCTTTCATCTCACAAGCAAGCCTGAGCAGCCTGAGGACTGGTGGCCTCCAAGGTCATCATGCCCTGTGATCCCACCTCCTGCTCCGAAATTGTCTCTGGTGGTCACCTGGTTGATCGATTAGATTCGTAAGTTAAATGCGTTTGCACTTCAGGTTTCCCTTCGACTGCTGTTTCCAGTGGCAGACTCAAGCACCTGGGCTCACTGTAAGCAGGTGGCCTCTTCGTGGTATCCCAGTGGTTCAGATAGGATTGTGTTGGCCCACTGGTACCTCTATCAACAGTCTTTATTGTCCAGAATGAGAATGGATAGAGGCCTTTGATAGAGCGCCATGGTATTCTGAAAATTGTAGGGGTGCATTATAATCAACAGTAGTCAGCACCCACATATTTAGAGGACCATGTTAATGTGTGATTATTAGAAATGTAGCACTAGGCAGAGAATGTTGCAACATGTAGTAGCGTGCTCATGTTATTTGGAGACTAATGTAGTGCTTTAACCGAGCATGTGCCTTATGTAATACAAAAATTATTGCTTGGTGTTTAACTGTTACTAGGAATAAACGTGCCGTATTAGAAGCTGCTTGTGTAAGTTGCTTATTAATGAAAACATGTGATGCTCTAACATGAGAAGGAAAATTCCTTAGTGAAATAATGAAATGTAATGCTTTGGCATGATTAATGTAATGCTTATGTTGTAATATTAGAAATGCATTAAAACTTGTAAAGGCCTGAGACATGAAAAAGCCTAACTGTATATTTCTTAGCATAGCGTAAACGTTATGGGCTAAATTGTATTTTTCCTTGGGAAAAGGCTCCTGTTCGCAGTTGAATTTCAGATTGTAACTTGGATTGTATGCAAGGTTGTTTCCCATGCATTTCTGTTGCAGGTGCAAGGACACAAAGCTTGTTAGGTAGAATAATCCATTGTTTAGGAGTTAGGTAGGTAGGAGTGAGAACAAAGGGAGTGGATCAGAATGCAGAGAAGCTACATTTGGTGGAGAAGGTGCCTGGGGCTCAAGGACACAGCAACAGTTTTTGGATGAAGATGGGGTCTTGCTGGAAAAATCCAGGAGGAAGCACCTGCCCAGAGGGGTGTGTTCAGGGCATGTTTACTGTCTTTGGGATTTTGTATTAGGGACTGCACCCCGAGGGTGGAGAGCAGACTTTAGAGCAGATCTCGAGGCAAAATGTAGACTTGGAGCAGATTTGGGGGAAACCCCAGGCAGGAGAGGGGTGTAGGAAGGAGCACCTTAGAACGAGCTCTGTAGCTTAGGCTACTTACTTAAGGAAAGTGAGTGTACTTCTTAGGAAGTCTTCACTGCTGACACCTTTTTTCTCTGGCTTGGGAGGGATGCTAAGTAGGGAAATTCACCTTAGAGTTAGTTTAGGGACAGACTAACCTTTGATTTCATTTTGTTAGATGCAGTCAAAACTTCAAGTAGGAACTGTAATTGTATGTCTAATGCTTCTTGAACTTACGATGATTTTCATCTTGAGTCGTCTGAGACACTTGCGGAGGATCATGTTTGTATTAGTGCCAACTTATTTTTTGAACCTCTTACTGAGGTGCTTGTATGTTCAGTTATTTTTGGCTTTGTAATAAATCTTTTAAGTTTTACTTTTTAGTCAGTGGTCCTTTGAATTGGGTTGAATTTGGTTGTTGAAAAATTGTCATAAGTATGAAATTAGTGATCTTCCCTTTACTCTCCTTAGCAGACAAAAGATTCAGTCGACCGCGGATTCTAAGGCTTGGTAAGATAAATCGAGTTAAGAATCCGGCCTTACCAGTTGGTAGCCACCAAGCATGGTTGTCTCTAGAGTAAAGGGAGATCTAGATTAGGATAAGAATTTCCGAAGGCTCATAGAATCAGGTGATGATTGCCCAGTGGATTATCGGCAGAAGGCGGCATTTCATGGAAACCGACAGAGAGTGACGGTGTGGCGAAAGCAGCAGTTTGTGGGAGAGTGAGTATGAATAGGGATATATGTTGTTAGATTGCGGTGATTGTGTTGTGGTGTCTTGCGAAGTTGGAATGCCTGTTGTATGAAAGGAGATCAGACTGTGAGCGCCCGCAGCCCGGGAAAGTCTTAGACTCAAGGAGTAGCTTAAGCAGTTAAGGTGTAGCAGACACCCAGAGTAATTGTCGACCATTGTTAAGGGGATCGTGAGGTTCCATCGATTGCCCGCTGGACCGAGATAGGGGGAACGATGTGCGAATGCGTGAGTAACTGACGCTGGTCGTGGGTTGCTGAGTGTTTGTAACCTATCAGTTGAGGTGATTGTCCGGTCATTTCGTGGACAGACAATTGCCAGTTGAGGTAGAAAATTACACGACTGTGGACGTACAGTCAGACTGTGGACTTACAGTCAGTGAAGTGATTGCTTGGACGTACAAGCGATTATTTTGGTGTGTGAATGGGACGTGTGTATGAGTGTGAGAAAAATTGTTAAGGAGGGGAACTGCTCAAGCGGAGGCGAGTGATGTCAGAAGGTGCCGTGCTGCGATAGGACGGTTGGTGTGAAGCCACGCTGGGATTGGTGGATTGTCATCGGGAAATAGGAAAGCGCCGCGAAGAGAGGAACGCTGATTCCATCATGAAATGTTTTAAAGTTTTGCAAGATCTATTCAAAAGAGAAAAAAAATTAGAATCTCAGTGGGGGGGGGGAAGAGGCTCCGCCCAAAGATACTCCTGCTCATTACATGGCTATGAATGTGGGGTTGCATACTATACTTTGGCTTGAAAATTGGTGTAAAATGACTGAAGGCAGCGAGGAGTTGACCTTTCCCCGTTATGGGACTTTGAGATTGGAAGTGTTATATCAGTTGAAATCGATTATGGCTTCTTTGCGTCCTTTGCCTAGACCAACACGGTTCGAGGCATTATATGTGTGGATTAGGGCGGCACACAAAAGAAACAGGGACAAGAGACAGGAAAGAGTTAAGAGGTCAGTTAGGGCATTCCAGGATACGAGGTGGGATGCATTGGAAAAGAGATGGAGAGTACAAATGATCATGGGGGATAAATTGTACCAGCTGTTGGTCAAGACGGGGGGAACGCAGAAAAAGGATGCAGAGGATGGTGACAGTGATTCTGATGATAGTTTGATAGAAAGGCTGCTATCTGAGAGACCGCCTCCGTATAACCCGGAGTCAGCGGGGGAGAAATCAGCCCCGACAGAGGGAGCTAGGGAACCACAAGCTCCACATAGTACCAAAGTAGTGGGGAAACTTTGAATGGGGGAAATACAGAACGCAGAAAGTGTCAGCATTCAGAGGTTGCCGGATGCTCTTAAGGTGCCGGTTACCATTGGTCCTATAGTGTCAGTGTACAATCTAGAGCAGGTGAGGAATGGAAACCCATCACAGATAGGAATGGAAGGGAGTGCCAGTTTTGGAGGAAGCGGCGTGGTGAGTGGATTGGTTCCATTACCAAGGCCTGTAGAGTTGAGTACGCCGATACCGGCTACAGCAGACTCGTCGAGAGGGCCGGTGGATCTGACAGGACCAAGGCTGAAATCTTTGGGAGAATTGAGGTCAGATTTGAGAACATGGGAATCGGTTGAAGGGATTCAGAGTGACAGGCAAAGGGAGGACTGGGATCATGGGAGTGTTGAGAACAGAATGGTTTTGAGGGACACACCTGAAGTGAATAGGTGCCGAGAACAAGACAATGATTGCAGATAATTGAGTGGTGCATCTAGTCGAGGTACCCTGAAGGCAGCAAAAAGGGTAAAAAGGCTGGATGTTGATGAGATAGTTGAAGGAAATTTGCCCTTAGCGAGAGTAGAACTCTATGAACCAGATGAGTTGCTGTTTGTAGCTAAGGATGTGACTCTTGAAGCATGTTCAACGCATGAAAAATTGGTTAAATTGGCAAACAGATATGAGGTGGACCTGTCTAAAACAAAAATGTTGCAGGGTAGTCACAGGTTACAGTATACTGATCAAGATTTGGACAAAAAGACGGTAATTGGACTAAAGACACACATCATAGAGTTGATCATAGGGATACGAGCATGGAACAGGCTTGACAAGTGGGAAGAAAGATGGCCCAAAAAAAAGAGTGTTGTGGCAGAGACACCTCCTCCGGGATGGGGGGTAGAAGAATTGGGAACTTCCCTTTACGAGAGGTGTCTAGCGGAGGGTATGTACACATGCCTTGGAGTCGAGGAGATCTGGCAGCGTTTACAAATTACTTTCCAAAGCTAAGGGAAAGCCCAGTTGAATGGTACAAGCAGGTTGAGAGGTTTGTCAAGATCTCAAAGGTGGTATGGATTGATTTGAATACACTGTTCAACATAGTGATTCCAGGCGATTTGTGGGTAGCTTGTAAGGTTGCTGTTGAATGGCCCACTTCGGAACCGAACAGATATGCTGCCACAAATGGTCCATCCCCAATTGTCATGAAGAAGTATGAGCAAGTGATTACGTGGTTGAAATCTAAGGTATCACCAGAGGATATTGATTGGGTGAAAATAGATCGGACAGTTCAGGAACCAAAGGAAACGGTGCACGAGTATTACGATAGGTTGTTGCAAGTCTTTAAGCAGTACAGTGGGTTGGATGTGATGGACCCTAAAGAGATGGGGTAGTTTGTTTTGAAGTTTGCCTAGGGTTGAGACCTGAGATTTGTCTTATGATTCAGCAGCATTTGATTTGCTGGCAGAACAAGCCGTTAGATGAGATGCTGAGATATGCTAGATATTGTAGTGACAAGGTAGATTCGAAGCATAAGAAACTTAAGGACAAACTAATGCTGGTCCAGATGCAGGCGGCTGATAAGGGAGGTCAAGTACAGTCAGGTGGAGGAACGCTAGGAAGGAAACAGAATGGTCAGAATAAGGGAAAGGGAAGCCAAGAAGATTCCAAGCCAGGAGTCGATCTGGCAACTTTGAAAAAGACCACCGAGTGTCACCTTTGTCACCAGATTAAACACTGGAGACACGAATGTCCCTTGAATCCTGCGAGTCAGTTACAGCAGGAGGAAGAGGTAGTGCAGGTACAGGCGCCTGAGGTGACAACGACAGTAATGAGGCCAAGGGCAATGAAAGGGGGGCTTCTGCTCCACGAGTACAGGTTCCCCAGCCTCCGGGTGATCCCGACAGGGACTCGGACTTACCAGCAGATGCCTCTTTTTGAAGAAGGTGATGACAGTTATTTAGACCGGTTGGCATGACGGTGCCTGAGGGGGGAGGAAGACTTCACTCTTGGGGCAGTCTTGAAGGTAGACCAGAGGGGACCATTAGTGGAAGCAGATGTTAATGTTCATCCGTATCACCTTTCTGGTTGATACTGGTGCTACCCGTTCTACTGTGAGATCTGCAGTAGTCCCCAACCTACCCCTCTCGGGACAATCCATCCAAGTTGTAGGTGTTGCGAATAAGAGAATGACAAACCCTTTCACCGAGTCGATTCCTGTCAAGATAGGAACGTTTCGAGATAGACATCAGTTTGTGGTGTGCGATTCGAGCCCTGTTTGTTTAATAGGGAGGGATCTCCTGTGTAAACTTAACTGTCCCATCTACTGCACCCCTAAAGGAGTGGAACTGCAAACCAATGACGATGATGCTGCTTTTAATGTCACAGATCAGCATTTGTGTATCGAAATGTACCCCGTTGTGACAGTGGAAGAGCTACCACTTGATTTGAGAGATTCAGTCTCACGGGAAGTGTGGGACTTCACTGGTGAGGAAATAGGCTTGATCAAAGGAGTTGAGCCAGTTAAGATTCAGATCAAATAGAATGTTGAATTCCCAAGAACGCCCCAGTACAATTTGACACCAGAAAAAGTAGCAGGAATAAAACCCGTTATTGAGTCCATGATTAAGCAGTGAATTCTGAAGGAAGTAATGGGCAGTCCATGTAACTCACCTATTATGGGTTTGCAGAAACCGAGTGGGAAATTCAGAATTGTGCAAGACCTGAGGAAGGTAAACAACATAGTTGTTCCATGTTGTCCAGGGGTCAGGAATCCATCTGTGATACTGTTTCAGATCCCATGCCAAGCGGAGTGGTTCACTGTGATTGATCTCTGTCAGGCTTTCTTTTCGATTACACTGCATGAGGAGAGCCAATTTCTTTTTGCTTTCAAGCTGGAAAACCATGTCTTAACGTGGTGTCGTATCCCTCAGGGGTATACAGAGAGCCCATCGATCTTAAATAGGTTTTGAAAAAGAACCTTGAGAGTCCTGTACTGCCGCAGAACTCTGTTGTCGTTCAGTATATAGATGATCTCCATGTTGCGTCAGAGACTGAAGATGCATGCAGGGTTGATACCATCGCCTTACTGAATCATTTGGCAGAGAATGGACACAAGGTGTCGCCAAATAAGCTACAGTACTGCTTGAATGAGGTGCAATATTTGAGTCATCGAATAGAAAAAGGCAAGAGGAAGGTGTCACCTGATAGGATTGAGGCAATTATGGGCATGATGGTGCCTTCTACCCAGAGCGAAGTCAGGATGTTCCTAGGAATGGTTGGCTACTCTCGTCAGTGGATTGCCAACTTCTCATTGAAGGCAAAGCCTTTGCAGAGACTGACGCACAAGGATGTGAGTGATCCGGTACCATGGGACTATGACTGTATGAAGGCGTTCCTAGACTTGCGAGAGGATCTTTGTAGTGCTCCAGCACTGGGAATGCCTGACTACAACAAACCTTTTTCATTATTCTGTTGTGAGCCAGAAGGTTGTGCGCTATCAGTTTTGGTTTAGAATCATGGAGGTGTCCGTAGGCCAGTTGCCTACTTTTCAGCTACTTTAGATCCATTAGCTTCAGCGTTGCCCGGATGTCTCAAATCCGTTGCTGCAACGGGTTTCAGCATTGAAAGGTATGAGAGTTTTCTCATGGGTCACCAATTGACTGTTTATGTTCCACATTCTGTTGAATTATTGATGACCAGGACCAAGACACTGCACCTGACCAACATTAGACTCACACGGTACAGCCGGTTTATACTTGCTGTGAAGAATGTGATCCTTAGGAGGTGTTCTGTTTTGAATCCTGCTACATTGATGCCTTTGCCAAACACACTTGATGAAGATTGTGCGGACCATGATTGTCTTGATGTGACTGAGCTTTGCACCAAACCTAGACCTGACATTGTTGCTGAACCGTTGCCAGACCTTGATGAAATTTTCTTAGTTGATGGTTCATGTTTAAGAGACAGTGTTGGTCAGTTGAGAGTTGCATTTGCTGTATGTACCTGTTGGACTTGGGCCTTTTTTGCAGGTTCACCCCCAGACTTTTTGCCTTTAACCTCTGGCATGGTGGTAGTGATTTTAGGCCTCTGCCCACTTTAGCACTGTGGCCCAGTGTAAAGTGCGTGCAAACTCTGAGTGCGTGTGCTGAGAGTGGCTTGCCCTCCCATAGGAATGCATGGGGGATATGTGTGTCCATGGTAGTTCCTGATATGTCGGGAGTGCAGGGTCAAGTTTGTTATGTGACAACTCGTGAGTATGAATGCTGCACGATGGTGTGCGCAGATTTATGGTGCCTAGTGGAGAAGTGCCACTTTTAGAAGTTGGCATTTCTGTGTGCTGTGAGATGTGAATTGTCTGTCTGGCTTGTGAGTGACAGGGGCTGGCTGGTGTGGTTGGCTCCAGGAGCCAGGATGACTTTGCCCGGTGGTGACTAGGGAGATCTACATGTGGATGGGAGGGAGGAGTTGCACCTGGGACCTGAATAGGGCTGTGCCTTCCCTCCACAATGCTCGCTCTATTCCCTGTGGTATGGCTGATGTCCCTGGCCTGTCTTGTGAATAGAGAGGGGAGCTGAGCAAAACAAAGTGCTCCAGAACCAGTTGTATCTGATTCTCCCCTTGCCTGCACCTTTGAGAACAAAGGATTTAGCTCTATAAAAGGAGGGGTTGTGACCTCATGAAGAGGTTATTGTTTGTGGACTTGAATCTACCAGGGGCGTGCTGCTGCTGGGGCTCAGGGGAAGGCTTGCCTCTCTGGGCCCTGCTGCTGGGGCTCAGGGGAAGGCTTGCCTCTCTGGGCCCTGCCCTGCCCCTGGATGCCTGGAGGACTTCTTTTTCCTGGGACCCTTCTGCCTTACTTTGACTTCAGGATCCTAGAAAGACTTTGGGAGCCCCTTTTTGCAACCCTGGGAGCGCTGTGCTCATTTTCCTTGTTGGCCCCCTTTAATAGGGAATCTCCCAGCCTAAGGATTCCCCCTCCTTGAGTCCATTGTGGGTGCCAACCCCGCTTATCTTCTTACTTTATTGCAGGTGCCCACCCTGCTTTATGGCGGCCTGTTTTTATCTTTATTCATCAAGCAGGTGCCCACCCTGTATCTGCATTTTATTTACTGCGCGGGTGCCCACCCCGGTACTTTGCCCGTAGCCGTATTTAAATTACTGCGGTGCCCACCCCGCTTATGAGAGATTAACGCAGGTGCCCACGCTGCTGCTACATTTATTTTTAAGCTCGAGGGAGCAAACACCTTGTTGTGCCCCGAGTCGAGAACTGCCGCTGCTGCCCAGCTGCGGCAGCCCGGAAGTCAGGCAATTCTGCCTGCGACGTGTGCTGGGCCTGCTGCCGGAAGCAGCACGAGAGCTGCGGGGCTCCCATGAGCGAGGGAGAGCCCTGGAGGAAGAATGAGCCCGGAGCCGCCTGGGCTCCATAACTCAAGTCCCGAGACGGGGGACCGGGTAAAAAATGGCGCAGAGGCGAGGCGGGGCTCCCGTAAGGAGGGAGAACCCCGCTGGTGACAGCCATTGAGTAAAAAGCCCCTGCATTACCAGTCCCTGGAGCAGGGAGAGCACTGCCACGGAGAGCAACCCCGCATAGCGGGTGAGTGAGGGCTGAGGGGGCATCATTATTCCTAGAGCCTGTGTGGCTCCCACAGATGCAGCATTTATTTACAGAAGCCCCGTGTGGCTCTAGCCTTCGCCTAAGTTGTTTTTGAGCCTAGATGGCTCTAACGTTGGGAGGCAAGTTCTCTTCCTCCATTGTGCATACTTACCTAAAGCGCCAGCGTGCTCTACTTTATTTGGGGGCTTGTTCCTGCTTCCTATATTGCGCATATTTATTTTAGAAGCCAGTGGGCTCCAGAGGACCCATGTTTATTTTTAGAGCCTAGAGGGCTCCAACGTTTTGAACATTCTGTCCTAAGGACTACTGAGAACCCAAGACGCATTTGACCATTTACAGCAGCCCAGCAAGTAGTGGGCAGCTGCACTGTTTAGGTCCTTTTCATTTTATGGGACATGTTTTGGAACCCAGGAGTGAGATGCACTCCTTCGCCCCATCTTTGCCTGCACAGCTGCGCAGAGCTTAGTGCCATCTGCAACGTTTAGGCCTGCATTTGAGACTCCCAGCTGCCCAGCAAGTAGTGGGCAGCTGCCACGTTTAGGTTTGCGCTAAGTGCGCCCCCTTTACTTTTGCTACATTGGCAGCACGCCCTGACTTTGGACAGAGGGCATTTGGGCCCCTTAGAGATGGCCAGTTGGCCCGGGGGACTATGAGGTTTATAGGGCGTAAGGCCCTAGTGTGAGTTATATAGGTGCTAGGAAATGTGATGTGTATAGGATGTGTTATGCACCTTGATTTATGCTTATAGAAGTGCTTTTAATGCTTGTTAGGTTGTACCTACTGTCTTAGATTTTATTGTGATACTCTACTATGGTCTAAGTTTGATTTAGTCCCTATTTCAGGTCATGTTGTTAAGTTTATTTTCTAATGCTAGTTATATGGCCTACTACTTTCAGAGTTATGAGGTTGGCGCAGAATAGAGTTCTCGCCTTATGTGATACGGTCCCTGTTAAGGGTTATTTTACAGGTTGGCACTGAGTATTGAGTCTGCCAGTGATTACTGGTTGTGTTCTGAGATTATGATATGTGTTTATCTTTACTATTCTTCACCAAGTGCTTATTCTGGCCACTACAAAAAAGTGTAGTTCGATCCTTTGGACATTTAGAAATCTGTAAATATTTATCTCCTTAAATGTGGGGATCATTATGTGTTGTTTAAATGTGAAAACTGTGATTTAAAAATAACGTATCACAACTGTTTTGTCATTGATTTATGCATATATCACAATTGTTGTTTGTTTCATTGATTGTCTTTTTCTATTTTACTGATTGATTGTGATTATATTTGCACATTTTTCATTTATATATTATGTATTAGTGGATGTAGTAATAATGAGATTGTTTATAATGAGATTGTCTGTTTAGTAGATTATGTGTTCTTTTTGTTGAATTATCTAATATAATGAGTAATTAAAATTGAATTTGGCAACACTGATGGCCAAGATAAACGTATTGATTTCCGTTTATTCCTTGTATTAGTTACATATCTAAATAATCGGAGGTGTAGGTATTTTTCTAATCGTGTTATCCTGACAGTGGCCCACTTGGCCCTGTCGTGTGTAAATAATCCCCTGTAAATATTGCCCATGCCAGTTGGCACAGTGTATATTGTGTGATTACCATCTAATGTGTTTTATGATAATACAAAGGCTATTTTTATATATAACCTTGTGTGGAGTTCCTTTTGTGGTGTGCCTAGTATTACTGTGCGTGTTGTGCAAATGCTTTACACATCGCCACCGGGATAAGACTGACTGCTCGTGTCAAGCTACCAAGGGGGTGAGCAGGGGTTATCTTTGGCGTGGAACTCCCTTTCCCTGACTAGAATGGTGGCCTCTGCCTGATTTTGGCGCAAGCCTTAGCCAACCAGAGATCCTCATTTCTAACAGTACCAATACAGGAGTAGTTGAAGCTGCATGCCTTGAAGAAGTATACTCCGGTCAGGTGGCCGAGATCATTGCTTTGACTCGTGCCTGCTTGGCAGCAGACAAGATTTGAATCATCATTTTCACTGACAGCCAGTATGGGTTTGGTGTGGTTCATGACTTCGGACAGTTATGGTCTTAGAGAGGTTACATGACATCGTCTGGATCACCTATCCTGAATGGGGAGTTTGTGAGGCTGCCTCTAGAGGCCATACAGCGCCCTAAAGAGATTGTTGTTGTAAAGAGCATGGCTCATGGAAAGGGGACAGATTTCGTGTCACTTGGAAACCGCTATGCAGATGAAGTCGCACGTTTCTGTGTCGAGCAGGTTTTCTCATTTACTGATAATCACGTAGAAGGGAGCCAATAAAGAACCAAGTTCAACACGATGTTGGCCATGGCAGATACTTAGGATGAGCTCAAGTTCCTACAGGCACAGGTTTCAGACCAGGAGAAAAATGTGTGGATCAACTCAGGCTGCGTAAAGGGAGATGTGGATATCTGGGTCTCAAGTGATGGCAGAACGGTGTTGCCGGATGAGTTGTTGAGCCCAATGGCAAGACAGATTCATGGTGCGGTACATCTGGGAAGAGAAGAGATGGTGCGAGTGTTCAGACAAACGTGGTACAATCCGCGATTTCGTGCAGTGGCTGAGGCTGTGTGTCAGAGATGCATTACCTGTCAACAAATGAATGCTGGAAAGAAAACTGTGGTTACAATGAGTCACATTGGGAGGTCTGGGAGACCTTTCAACAGGATGCTGTTGGACTTTATTGAGATGCCTATGTACAACAGGCTGAGGTATATTTTGGTAGTGGTATGTCTGTTCTCAAGGTGGGTGGAGGCATACCCGACACGTAGGTGCGATACACTCACAGTGGCTAAGCTGTTGTTGAGGGAACTCATTCCTAGGTTTGGGATTCCGACCTCTTTGGAATCGAACAGAGGAACACACTTCCATAGGGAAATCATGAATATGCTTTGCACGGCGCTGAACCATTGTAGTTACTGTCCATGGGCTTCTGGGATTGTGAAGCAGATCAATGGGACTTTGAAAGCCCGAATGGGAAAGCGTGTTCATCCACGTCACTGAAAAAGCCTGATGCTTTGCCTCTGGTGTTGATGAGTATTCGCAGTACCCTGGACAGGAGAACAGGTCTTTTACCTCATGAAGTGCTGATGGGGAGGGCTATGAGGTTGCCAGCGGTACCATCGACAGCCTTGATAAGCATCACAGATGATCTGATTCTTGATTATTGCAAAGGACTCGCTGATGTCATCCTTACGGTGTCTCATCAGGTGCAGGCTGCTGTGGTTCCGGCTTCAAGTGATCTCTGTCACGACCTAAGTCCGGGGGAGTGGGTGCTGGTTCAGAAGCACGTGAGAAAGAGTTGTTTGGATGTTCGTTGAAGAGGTCCTCACCAACTAGTCTTGGTAACGAACACTGCAGTGAAGTGTGGAGGATTGCCAAATTGGGTACATGCTTCTCACACCTGCCAAGTTTTAGCACCCTTGGAAGAGACAGCTCCTCTCCCAATTGAAAATCCAGCTGAAGTGGCAGGGCCACTGGAGTGGACAAGCCAAGCTGTGAGGGTGAATGACAAAGCTTATTGCTCACTAGACCGAGATGAGGAGGGTCACGACGACAGCAACACTGAAACTGCCTCAGAAAGGGGTAGTGACTGTGAAGGTGACCCAGAGTCAGACTCAGGGGAGAAAAGTTGTGAGCAGGGTGAGCAAAGACAAGGCAGGAGAACCAGCGGAGCAGAAGAGCAGTGGCCGGAGAGACAGAGGCGGCTGAATTTGAAACTGGTCTCCGAGAGGGAGCTCGCTCCAGTGTCTGAGGAGTCTGAGTCGGATAAAGGCAAAGAAGGGCAAGCTCGTGGAGGTCTGAAGAGGTCCAGACGAACGAGGGTGCCTTGCCGGAAGTATGCGACTCTAGAGTTGACATACGTTGTGACTGATGCCAGGAGTACTGAGATTGGGGAGACTGAGGGAAGTGACAGTGATAAGTACCGGTCCTAAAGTGAAATTGGACGTGGTGTTGTTGGTACCAGGACTTGAAATTGAAGGAGTACTGACCATCACAGTTCTGAATCCTCAGATACTAAGCAGAATTCGCAACTTGATTCTGAATAGACTGATATTCCCTATCTTTGGAACTGAGATACCATCCCATGAATCTATTGTTCTTCGTCTTGAACTTTTGCAACATGTTCTAGAAGCTGTTGGAGCTAATCTTATTTTGGATTAAAGAGACTTTATTGTATATAAGCTGAATTAGATAACCTTGGTCCGAGTGGAAGAAGAAGACATTTAGGGGCTTTCCACAGAGGACGGAGAAGGGTTAAGGTTGTCTCTTGCTTGCTGTAAATAAGGAACTGAAATAAAGGGGGACTTCCAGCTTTCCGAGGTGTGGTTCAAGTTGGTTCAAGCAGCTGGTGTAGGAGAAGGAGTGACTCTGCAATCAGTCCTGAGACCATGGAGGCTGGAAATCCACATCATAGAGTTAGGTGCATAGTAGGCACACTTGTAGGAGGAGTGATACTCTTCATAATTCTAGTAGTTATAGTTTCATATTTAGCACCACATGAGCAGGCAGTGGAGGTAGAGAGAACACCTACACCTACTACTCCTAGCAAGAAAGAGGTCAAAATAGGAGATGAAAGAGCTTTGCTACTAGAAGAGAGTTGTAGGTTACACACAGATCTGTCTAAAGATTACTTTAAGCTTAATGCGTATGCAAAGTTGTTGTATGAATATATTGATGCAATGAATGCGAAGGATTGCTATGTGTGTATGCAATTCCCTGCTTCAGTAGATGAGGGTATCAGATACCATCATCTTCCATTGACATATGGTTTTTCATGTAGTTTGCTGCTTAGCATTTTTTATGGACGAAATCATTTTGAGTATTTCTTTTCGAATTATGATGCAGTTCTTCCTGAAGTGCCAGCTTAAAAGCATTTGAATAAGTATGATTATTACAAATCAGAGGATAGACTTAGAACGTATTTCATTCCGACTCAAGATTTGGTTACAGCTTATGGTCATCGCCATAATCTGACTTGCTTGTTGTCAGATGTGGACAAGAAATTCATAGACCAAGTAGAAGATAGATACAGGAAACAAAAGCAGTTGCGAGTTTCAGGACAGGGTAAAGTAGACTGGACAGATGATGAGAAATACACAAGTCGAAAGGGAGTTATGGTCCGATAGCTCTAGATGAAGTGCAGCAGGGGAAGTTGTGCATAAGTCAATCACAGACCTATTATGAAAATGTCAATGTGGGGCAGACCACATGTGAGCACACCTTTACGTTGGAATACTACGCAAAGGACTTTTTGCAGAGTGTGGTGCAGATAATTCCAACTGTGTCTTTTGTTTGTGGGAGGAATGCCTATGTGCGATTGCCTGAGAAATGGTATGGTATGTGTAGGCTGTGGGGTTTTAGGTTTAAACCTATAATAACTGATAAAACCCCACTGAAAGAAAAATAGCCCTTACCGGTGAAAACATATAAACATTGAAAAAACACCTGCACAACCACAAACTAAATGCCGTTCAAAGAAAGGAAAAAAAGTGAGAGTCATTTTGTTCTTACTGATGGGGTCAATAAAATGTAACTTTGTTATACAAGCTAGCAGTAAGAAAGACTGGCTAACATTATGCTGCTTGAGTTTTGTTCTTTAGGGATGCCACTAAAATATTGTTTCTTCTTCCTTTTACTTTTTTCAGTTTTATGGCCTTTGGTCTAAAGGTGCAGGTTTTAGTTTCATATTTTAGGTGTAGTTTAATTATTTTATAAACTGAAGAGAATCAGGAAATATCAAACTCATATTTGATATTTTGGCTGCATTTGATTCTTTCACTGATAGGTAAAATGGCTGGTTTCATAAAAATCTTTCCTAATATGTGTCATCACATTTGCCCAGAGAGAATGGGTAAAAACGCTTAATACATCAGACCATAGTTTCTAGTGGGTCAGTATTGATAGTAGGTGAATTACCAACACCTCAGGCTTTAAACATTCAATGCAAGGTATGGTGACAAGTATATATATCACCAAGCATCTGGGATAGTGGTGAAAACGTGACACCAGACTTTTGGAAAACAAGGAACGCAGTGTCACTTGTTATGCTCTGCAAAAAAAGGTTCTTTCTAAGTGCAACAAAGATTGGAGTGATATTGTTTGTATTTGTAGTGATTCAGATACGTATATAAAACATTTGTGTGGTGACCTGTTAAAATTGATACCAGAGCTGAAGTGATTCCCTGTAGGAGATCCTTGCCACTTGTTAGATGGTATGCTGAAAGCATCTTTACAATCTTCAGAGTTAATGAGGGATGCTTTTGACTTTTTAGTCCATTCTTGTGCACTGTTTTCTTATGCCCAGGAACTAAAACGCAAATATTTATCATTTTGTGCTTTATGTGGCATCAAAGAAAGAGTCATCCCAACGGTGCCCCTTAGCTGACGGTTCTCAGCCCAAGGGGCTATGAATGCTGAAAGGGCCTTTTCACAGAAGTTTACATGGGAAGGAAAACGAAAGCGCACATGACCAAAGACTCACTGAAGAAGTATTGTATGGTGTACTACAATAAGATTAATTTGCAAAAATCTCTTTGGACCTCTTATACACTATACATACACTGTCTATATACCATGTTTTTTCAGTGCAGAAAGCAAGCAATGATAAAAGCAAAATGTTCCATAAACACCGGAAAAACACTTTTTCTGTTGTTTTTAGTGGCGTGAAAATGTGTAACCACTGATAACTACAGTTTTTTAAGATTTGAAAATACCCCCAAAAAAACAAGAATTTACCAAAAATAGAAACTGAAAACAGGACAGCCTAGGTATGTGTTATTTAGCGATTATTTTCCCTAAGATTTATCATACAGAAGATTTGGAGCTTTTAGAAGGAGGACAACATGTCAGAGTGAAGCGAGGTGAAAGTGCAGCAGCTGTGGTCGGAGCAGTGATACCAAGCTTGGGAGTGATTTTAAATGATGTGAAGATTAGAATATTGGCGACTGTTGTGGATGAATTGTCAGTGAATACAGCTAAGTCGCTGGTGTTGGTTTAAGGAGAGATGGTTTTGCAAAATCGTCTTGCTTTAGATGTTTTGTTGGCAAAAGAGGGAGGAGTCTGTAGACTTCTGAAGGTCCAAGAGTGCTGTACTTATATGCCAGATAACAGCAAAGATCTGGAGAAATATTTAAGTAACAGCACTACTATCCATCATGAAATTGAGGATTTCACTGAAGAGACTGTGTGGAAGAAAGATGGCACAGGGTTTGGCAAGGTAGGAAGTTGGTCCACGAGTCTTGGAGAAGGGTTCCTTGGCTTTGTCTTGAAACCCCTTATTATAGTTGTGGTATGTGTGATTGGATTGTGGGGTCTGATAAGAGCTTACAAGTGGTATAAGTCTAACAGATTGGAGAGATCTTTGAGAGTGCAAGAGAGACAAATGGAGAGACTGCAGGAATGTCAATCTCAGAATCTTAAGAACATGGAGTTCCTTTGAAGAGGAAGAGTGGCAACAAGTTCTGTTTAAGTAGGTTCTTTCCGCAATGATGGTGTAGTTTGTTATGACACAGGTCATCAAAGGGGGAGACTGATAGAGCGCCATGCTATTCTGAAAATTGTAGGGGTGCATTATAATCACCATTAGTCAGCACCCACATATTTAGAGGACCATGTTAATGTGTGATTATTAGAAATGTAGTACTAGGCCGAGAATGTTGAAAAATGCAGTAGCGTGCTCATGTTATTTGGAGACTAATGTAGTGCTTTAACCGAGCATGTGCCTTATGTAATACAAAAATTATTGTTTTGTGTCTAACTGTTGCATTAGGAATAAACGTGCTGTATTAGAAGCTGCTCGTGTAAGTTGCTTATTAATGAAAATATATAATGCTCTAACATGAGAAGGAAAATGCCTTAGCGAAATAATTAAATGTAATGCTTTGGAATGATTAATGTAATGCTTATGTTGTAATATTCGAAATGCATTTAAACGTGGAAAGGCCTGAGACATGAAAAAGCCAGCAGATGCCTAACTGTATATTTCTTAACTTAGCTAAAACGTTATTTTTCCTTGGGAAAAGGCTACTGTTTGCAGTTGAATTTCAGATTGTAACTTGGAGTGTATGCAAGGTTGTTTCCCATGCATTTCTGTTGCAGGTGCAAGGACATTAAGCTTGTTAGGTAGAATAATCCATTGTTTAGGAGTTAGGTTGGTAGAGTGAGAACAAAGGGAGTGGGTCGGAATGCAGAGATGCTACATTTGGCGGAGAAGGTGCTTGGGACCCAAGGACAGCAACGGTTTTTGGATGAAGATGGGGTCTTGCTGGAAAAATCCAGGAAGAAGCACCTGCCCAGAGGGGTGTGTTCAGGGCATGTTTACTGTCTTTGGGATTTTTTTATTAGGGACAGCACCCCGAGGGTGGAGAGAAGACTTTAGAGCAGATCTAGAGGCAGAATGTAGACCTGGAGCAGACTTGTGGGAAAACCCAGGCAGGAGAGGGGTGTAGGAATGAGCTCTGTAGCTTAGGCTACTTACTTAAGGAAAGTGAGTGTACTTCTTAGGAAGTCTTCACTGCTGACACCTTTTTCTCTGGCTTGGGAGGGATGCTAAGTAGATGTCACCTTAGAGTTAGTGTAGGGACAGACTAACCTTTTCTTTCATTTTGTTAGATGCAGTCAAGACTTCAAGTAGGAACTGTAATTGTATGTTTAATGCTTCTTGAACTTACGCTGATTTTCATCTTGAGTTGTCTGAGACTCTTGCGGAGGATCATGTTTGTATTAGTGCCGGTTTATTACCTGAATCTCTTACTGAGGTGCTTGTATGTTTAGTTATTTTTGACTTTGTAATAAATCTTTAAAATTTTACTTCGTAGTCAGTGGTCCTTTGAATTGGGATGAATTTGGTTGTTGAAAAATTGTCATAAGTATGAAATTAGTGATCTCCCCTTTACCCTTCATAGCAGACAAAAAGATTCAGTCGACCGCGGATTCTAAGGATTGGTAAAATAAATGCTAGTCAAGATGAAGAACAATAGATTCATGGGATGGTATCTCAGTTCCAAAGATAGGGACTATCAGTCTATTCAGAATCAAGTTGCGAATTCTGCTTAGTATCGGAGGATTCGGAACTGTGATGGTCAGTACTCCTTCAATTTCAAGTCCTGGTACCAACAACACCACGTCCAATTTGACTTTAGGACTGGTACTTATCACTGTCACTTCCCTCAGTCTCCCCAATTTCAGTACTCCTGGCATCAGTCACAACGTACCTTTAACAGGAGATTACGAGCAACAGTTCCTACCTGCCCTTCAAGTGAAGTGAGCTCAGCAGCAATGGGCCCGCACCTTGGAGTAGAGCGAAGATGGTGCAGGCATCGTCCACAGAGCACTAGACCCCAGTACAGCATCTCCAAGCCTCTGTGCCCATGCTCGTAGCACCTCACTAATCAGGCCACTAAGTAGTTCTACAGTAGCTCCCATTAGCACCCACTGATAGCAAGAATGGGATTAACACAGCAGTTTCATGGAGGTTAGGTCATAGGCATGTACTCCATCTAGTTCTGCAGGGGCGGAGTCAACAACCGGCTCCTGCATTGGCAGTCCACAAGGCTGGACAGCAGACCTCAGTAACGATTGTGTAGACGCTGTGGCAGTAGTTTCATTAGTGCAGTGGGGAAAGCAGCACACAACATCATCGCACTCACATGCATGCTGCAGCCTATCAGATTATGCAACCAGTGGGCCGGTCAGATAGTTATGTGACACCAGCATGACACGTCACTGCCCTAGTCAATTTGTAGCTCACACACTGTGTTAGCCGCTAGCTAGTGAGAGATTCTCTTGGGCCAGAGCCGCAGTAGTGCTCCCCTTTGCCTATCAGGGGTTATAGTCACCGCTGCCTTTCTTCACATTGGCGCCATGACCCCAGCCCAGTCAGCTGGTCTGAAAATCTTTAGTTCCCTGACTCTGTCATCTCGCACACCATCAGTGTCAGCTGCTAGGCTTTCTTAGGTAGGTGCCACTGATGTTTAAGTTCTCCATCCTCCCCTGCGGACACGGAGAAGGATGAATCCTCAGACCACACTGGCCCTGCAGCTGTGTCCCCTCCCTTGCCAAAAAACCAAGGGGCTGACCGAAGAAATACTTGGGACCAAGCCCTGACAAAGCACCTGCAAAACGCCATCCAAGGGGCCAGCCATGATGGCACACCTCTTCACCCTGCAATTGACTATGTCAAATATCCTACCCAAAAACTGACATGTTAATGTGTCCGTCTGATGGACTGGGTCACCACAATAGTGTGGTGAGGAACCAATTGTCTCATTTACCATCACTGAGAACTCATTGCTTCAGGCTTCACATTTCTGTAAATATTCACTCCCCTCTCACATATATCCCTTGTAAATAAACACTTCTTACCTACAAATGTCATTGTGTCTGCTCCATGTTCATCACAATATGTGCAATGTTAACCATGATCACAATGTCACAGGACCATGGATTGTCTTAGGCAAGGAGAGGCTGAAGGGACCTAGGGAAACACAACAGAACAATAGTCACTAGTCAGGCGGTGGCATCACAGCCAACACACAACAGTTGTCATCAATGTACACCAATCTGCACACATAACAATGACCAACAGTACCAACATATATATCCTATAGCTGTGCATGACTACTGTGTCCCCTAAACATTGGCAGCCAGCACCGAGGCAATAACAGGCTGCTGTCACAAAGATCACATCGACCTTTTCATCACCAACAACATCAGCCGACAATGGCCACGTTGTACCCTGTCACTCACCTTCAAGTGAAGTAGTGGTTGCTGAGCAGTCGACGCAGGTCAACACCTTCCTCCTCTCCACTATCCTCGTCACTGGACATGTGTTGGTTTGCAGGTGGGGGCCTCGGCTGATCATCACTGTCCAGAAGCAGTGGGATCTCTTTGTGCAAGGCCAGGTTGTGGAGCATGCAGCTGGCAACAAACTTCTGGCAGACCTTTTGGGGCGAGTACATCAGGGTACATACGGTCTTGTTCAGGCAGCAAAACCGTGACTTCAGGAGACCAAAAGTACGCTCTACTGCACGATGGGTCCTCCCTTGGGCATTGTTGTAGCGGATTTCAGACGGTGTCTGGGGATTGCGCAGTGGGCTCAGCAACAAGGACGGTTGGGATAAGCAGAGTCACCTAGGTGTGAGATACACATAGGTCTTGCAGGGTTGCTCTATCCAGACAGAATTTCCGGATGATCTTCTCCTCCTCCATGTCTGCAGCACTGTGAAGGGGCTATGCATATTTGGTCTCATTCTATTTGAGATGAAAGGGGACAAATGTCAATGCAATACAACATGATATGTGTACAACATCTCATGTTTTGATTGACACAACACCAACAATGACTGTCATCACAGTTGAGTCATAGACCACCTTACATGCAGGGACACCCTCCGCTACACTACTTGTACACTTGCCCCCTTTCACATAGCAAGTACCTCAAAAACAATATCTGGCCATGTTAATGCACAAAGGGATATGGCCACATCTAGCATGAGCAGCCCTGAGAGTAATTCATAAAGCGTATGTGTGAGACTGCATCACAACTGTCACATATATAGCTTCTGTGCCTGCCACACCTACATGCTTTGGTTGCACAGGGCACACATCAACAACACAATGAGCACAGTCTGTTCCTAAACCACTATTGTGTGCATGAACCTCGAAAAGTGGATAGTCAAATCTGCACATTATCCAATAACTCATACATCACTGGGATGTTGTCAGCCCTTTCACACATTGCACTGTGTACCCCTTGCAGAGTACATCACAACACTGTCTGGTGTCCATGTCCATCAATATCACAAGTGACATGTGAGGGGTACATGGCAATGTTCAATATCACATACACAAACATGGCACGTGTAGTCAGCAGTGGGAAAATATCCCATTGGCATTGTGTGCACAATGATGTGCCATTAATCATGTGGTTCATGTGCGCTGTTGACAACTGCCCATTGGACATTGACATAGCATGATGTTTCCATATGTGCTGTCAAAGTGCTCCGCCATCCAAAACCCGGTCACCCATGTGAATGTATGGCACACAAATTGCAGTAGCTACCACCTGGCACCAGCGGTCTGTCACTGCCAATCCCCAAAACAGATGTGCGGTAGTGATAGCCATAGATACATTCCCAAATGGCGCTTGGCATGCTCTGCCACCGAAATCACAGTGACTGATGTGAATGTATGGCACACAAATCGCGCTAGGTACCTCCTGGCACCAGCAGTGTGTCACCGCTAATCCCCCAGACACAAGTGCGGTAGTGATAGCCATAGATACATGCCCAAATGGCGGTTGGCATGCTCCGCCACCCAAATCGTGGTGACTCATCTGAATGTATGGCAGACAAATCGCGGTAGCTACCACCTGGCACCAGCGGTGTGTCACCACCAATCCCCAAGACACAAGTGCGGTAGTGATAGCCATCTCGACATGCCCAAATGGCGGTTGGAATTCTCCGCCACCCTAATCACGGTGACTCATGTGAATATATGGCACACAAATCATGATAGCTACCGCCTGGCACCAGTGGTGTTTCACCAACAATCCCCAAGACACAAGTGCGGTAGTGATAGCCATAGATACATGCCCAAATGGTGGTTGGCATGCTCCACCACCCAAATCGCTGTGACACATGTGAATGTATGGCACACAAGGGAAACATCGTTTACAACGAAACTTTTACCCCGCACTACCTTTACAACGCAGGTTTTTCAACGACTTGCTCTGGAGGGCGCTCTAGGATAGGAAATAGTTTAATTTACTATCCAACACCTTCCCTACTATCCACGGGGACTGGAGTTGGAATAGTAAATTAAAATATTCACTATCCAGCGCCCACCAATGCAAGTCGTTGTAACGACTTGCGTTGAAAAACCTGCGTCGTAACGGTACGCGTTGTAAAAGCACGTGTTGTATCGTCATACATCCGCACACAAATCACAGTAGCTACCGCCTGGCACCGGCGGTGTGTCACCGCCATGGACCATGCCCTTACAACCAATGGGAATCGCAATCGCGATAGCCTAATGCAATTTTGAAAATTGCGATAGGCATGCTCCACCACCGCGGGGCCAGTCACTGGATGCAATTGAAAGGTGTACCACCTCGCTAGTGACCGCCTGGCCCCGCAGTGTGTCACCTCCGTGGAGCATGCCCTCACAGCCAATGGGAACCTGCAATCGCGGTAGACTAAGGCAATTTTGAAAATCACGGTAGGCGTGCTCCGCCACCACGGAGCCGGTCATTGAATGCATTTGAAAAAGACTGACATGGACCACCAATTGCAGCAGCTCAGTACCACTGAAACAACCCCAGGGGGCTATATATGTGTGGGAAAGAGCCCCACATTTCCACAGCTCACAGTTCCTGCTGCTGGAGACCCCTCACTTGCTGCTGCCTCCTGGGACTGCTGCCTGAGACCCCTCACCGGCTGCTGCCTCCAGGGACTGCTGCCTGAGACCCCTCACCTGCTGCTGCCTCCAGGGACTGCTGCCTGAGATCCCTCACCATCCACTGCCACTGCTGCTGTTACCTGGCCACAGTGATGTCAAGGACTGAGAAAATCCATGCCAGTCCCTTCACCAGCGAGGAGCTGGCGGTCATGGTGGGCGAGGTGCTCACACAGTATCCAAGGCTATATGGTGCCCCAAATGTTGTGCTAAGTCTTCAACAGTGTGAGTGACTGTGCAGCGGGGGGCACACATGTAGTTGATCAGATGCAGTTTGTGCCTGAGAGTGCGAGGCGGTCTGATGCACTGCCGAACATGCTGTCTCCAAGGGTAAGGGGGGTGTACCCTATTTTACTTGTGTCCATGCCTGCACATCAAGATTAGAGGGACATGTATTGTCTTGTCAGCCATACAGTGACATGGCCATTGGTAATGCAGGAGTCATGACAGTGATTGTTTGTGTGAATGGCTGTGTGGGTTCCTGTTGTCCATCTCAGTGTGAGCCCACCTGGCCTGCACTGTCAACACCCAAAATGACAAGGACACATCACTGAAAGTATAGAGTGTCACATGTGTCTATTGCTATTACTCTCCATCAATGAGCCATCTGAGCCCTGTAGATTGCACACAGCAGGCCCTGTGAGAAGGGTGTGGGTTTGTGAGATCATGTTCCTCAATGTGACATCCATGACACAGTGAGCCAATCACAGGGCAAGGACATTGAGGGCTGTACAGCGTTGGGCACAGTGAGACTAGCCCCCAACACAGGTTTATATCCAATGTATGTCTTGCTCTACCTAAAAATGGACAGTAGATGTGGTCATCCTGCATGTGTATGAGATGGGCATGTTCTGTGCCCCCCCTTACACCTGCATGCATTTACGTGTGCTTCTCCCATGAGGATGTACCATGGGATGTACCATGTCTCTGAAATGTCTCTGAAATACATATATGGGGATTTGGGATGAGTCTGCACCATGCTACCGTACAGAGAGATTTTGGTACATAACACTGTGTCACTGATGTTTTCCGCCTCTTTTCTCCAATGCCTGCAGCTCAAAGTCCACCAGTGTAAGGGTGTGTGAAGGGCCATTGCATGCAAGGTGCAGGCTCTGGGTGTCTCAAACCGACGACGCACCCACTGCCACAAGAGGTGGGATGACATCTGCTGGCTGAGCAAGAACGTGGCTGAGATGACACTGGGGCTGCTCCCTCGGACTGACAGGTTGGTGCGGCGGAGCATGACACCACTAATGGCCCACATCCTGGCTGTGACACAGCCTGAGATGGATGCATGTTTGAAGGAGCATCAGCAGCAAGCTAGGGGTAAGTACTCTTGGAAGGGTGACTTTGGCTGTGTGTGTCTGCATGTGTTCACATCCTGTGCCAGTGCTGGGCAATGTGATGTTGGTAGTGTGATGCAGGGTCTTGTAAGTGGCCTCTGTGTTGGGTGCAGCTGTCATGCATTTGCATTACCTGTATTTGCTAATGTCCTTTAGGCATTGACATGGCATTGATAGTCGTGGGTTTCAGGTCTCGTCAGCATTAGGTCAGTGTGGGAAATCCCATGTAAGAGCACAGCAGTGTGCAGATTCTGAGTGTGCTTTCATCAATGCGTGCATTGCCTGACCTCAGTATGTTGATGTTTAGACATCTAACACAAATGTGCAACAGTAGTTGTGCCCCACAGTACAACATGGTGTATGACATAAGTTCATGGCAAGTGTGGACTGTTATGTTGTCGTCTGTATCTGTGTTGTCCCCTTCTGCTCCACCCAGATATGGCAATGGCAACATGTGGTGGTGTACATCTTGCCCCCTTCGGGGCCCTAGTTGTGCTCAGTGCTATTTGTGTGTCTGGTTGAATGCATCCCTAGAAAGGGTAATGAGCTGTGTGGGCATCACATGGCTGACTTGTGCCCCGTTAGCTTGTTGACAGGCAAAGGTTGTAGTCATATATTGAGGTTCCGTAATGTTTTTGTACAGGGTGGTGTGTAATAGGGAAATGTCATCATCTTTAGTGATGCTTTGCTTGCATTTTAATGTTCTGTTGATGCCAATGAACTGACCCTACATCTCTCTCTCATGCAGCATCTCCTGTGGGCATGGAAGGACAGGGGATGGACACCAGTGGTGAGGCATCAAGCACAACTGCTGCACACAAGCAAAGTGACATAGATGTGACAAGCGCCTCAGAGGGGGACCAGTATCTGCTTGAGGAATCACAGTCAGAGCATAACGTCACCAGACGCCAGCGGTGATGCATCTATATTGGCGGCCACAGGGAACGTGTACTCTGCCTTCTCTTCAACCACACAGTGTTCAGTGCCCACCCTCCCACCTACATCCACTAGTGCTTGCCATGTTCGCATTAGTAAAAAGGGAAGAGGGTCCTTCACCCCAGGCACCGCTGCCCATGCCCCTGTCCCCCCGCTGCCATCAGTGCTGAGTCTGTGGACCTTTTGTGCAAGCTGTGTGTGGGCCAGACAGCTCTCCTCAATGCCTTTCTAGACCACAACATATAGTTGGCACAGGTGGTTGCTTTCATGGAGGGCATTCATTCAGACGTGGGTGGGCTACACCGGACTGTCCAGTCTTTGTCCTCCACTGTGATGGCAGCCCTTCAACTTGCACAATCTCAGGGTCCAGCTCCAGTCCCTTTGTCCATCTCTTGCCGGTGGCCACATCTAACGATAGTAACCACAGACCACAGACCTCAAGGGCTGGATACAGTAAACGCACCACACAGCAGCAGCAGCCCAAGAGGTCCAGAGCACAGATGCCATCCCCACAGAAATGTAAAGCCACCCCAGAGCGCACAGACAAAAACCTGTCAGGTGACACCAAGGGCCACAAAGGCAAGAAGCAGGCCTGAGGGTCACATGCCTCACAGGCATCCCCAGCCCAAGACTCTCCTGTCCCAAAAGCGTCTTGCAGAGACTAACAGATAGTTTCCGTACCCGCTGAGAAGATTGGAGAAGAATAAGAAGGGCTCCAAGGCAGATTCACCCACAACTTCTGCTCCCATCCAAAGCCCTGTGAAGCAGGAAAAGGAGGGCACTGTAGGGGGTACACCTGGTAAACAGGGGGTGGAGGGGCATAGGCAAGGCAAGGCAAGGCAAAGCGTCCTGCTGGATCCAGCATGTCCCCAGATGGAGGGGCACCGTCTGCCCCGGATGTAGCTTTGGTGGTGAGTTTGCCTGTTGTGTCCACACCACTTTCCATCAATCCCAAGACAGGGAAGCCATTTCGACTCTCAAAGAGGAAAGTCACCCCTCCACAATCTCCCAGCCACACTGTCTCATGGCAGCATGACTCCACCTCCACATGCCATTACACCACCTGGTCCAAGCAGCCCTCCAGCTTCCCAGGCCACTGATACTCCAGCCTCAGCTGTGACTCTCTCTCCCGGGTCCAGTACTCCGACTTTCCCCGACACATATCCACCTCCCAGTCTGACCGACAGGCAAGTCTGAATGGCAGTCCCCCTCACACACCTGTCTCACCCACAGCAGTGCCTGTGCTGCCCATTGTTACCACCCTGTCTGTGTTGCTGACCATGGCAGGGTACAGTCACACACATTCCCTGTGCAGGATGTCATGCAACTTCTCTGTGGATAGGTCTGGCTACTGGCCTTGCTATTTAACACTTGCCTGTGCAGCTTCGCATGGACATACTCTGCACTTTGCCCTGGCCACTGGCCTTGTTGTTCACTTCTGGTTGACACTTGCCTGTGCAGCTTCTCATGGACATACTCTGCACTTTGCCCTGGCCACTGGCCTTGTTGTTCCCTGCTGTTTGACACTTCCTGTACAGGATCTCATGTACCTCAAATGCACTTTGCCCTGGCCACTGGCCTTGTTGTCCACTGCTGTTTGACACTTGCCTGTGGAGGATCTCATGTACCTCAACTGCACTTTGCCCTGGCCACTGGCCTTGTTGTTCACAGCTGTTTGACACTTGCCTGTGCAGGATCTCATGGACATACTCTGCACTTTACCCTAGCCACTGGCCTTGTTGTTCCCTGCTGTTTGACACCGGCCTGAGCAGGATCTCATGTACCTCAACTGCACTTTGCCCTGGCCGCTGGCCTTGTTGTTCACTGCTGTTTGACACTTGCCTGTGCAGCTTCTCATGGACATACTCTGTACTTTGCTCTGGCCACTGGCCTTGTTGTTCCCTGCTGTTTGACACTTGCCTGTGCAGGATCTCATGGACATACTGTTCACTTTGCCCAGGCCACTGGCCTTGTTGTTCCCGGTTGTTTGACACTTGCCTGTGCAGGATCTCATGTACCTCAACTGCACTTTGCCCCAGCCACTAGCCTTGTCTTTCCCTGCTGTTTGACAATTGCCTATGCAGGATCTCATGTACCTCAACTGCACTTTGCCCTGGCCACTGGCCTTGTTGTTCACTGCTGTTTACCACTTGCCTGTGCAGAATCTCATGTAACTCAACTGCTCTTTGCCCTGGCCACTGGCCGTATTGTTCCCTGCTGTTTGACGCTTGCCTGTGCAGCTTCTCATGGACCTACTCTGCACTTTGCCCTGGCCACTGGCCTTGTTGTTCACTCTCTTTGACACGTGCCTGTGCAGCTTCTCATGGACATACTCTGCACGTTGGATAGGCCACTGGCCTTGTTGTTCCCTGCTGTTTGACACTTGCCTGTGCAGCTTATCATGGACATACTCTGCACCTTGCCCTGGCCACTGGCCTTGTTTTCCCCTGCTGTTTGACACTTGCCTGTGCAGCTTCTCATGGACATACTCTGCACTTTGCCCTGGCCACTGGCCTTGTTGTTCCCTGCTGTTTGACACTTGCCTGTGCAGCTTCTCATGGACATACTCTGCACTTTGCCACACGCCTTGCTGTTCCCTTCTGTTTGACACTTGCCTGTGCAGGATATCATCTATTGTACCTCAACTGCACTTTGCCCTGGCCACTGACCTTGTCGTTCCCTGCTGTTGTACACTTGCCTGTGCAGGATCTCATGTACCTCAATTGCACTTTGCCCTGGCCACTGGCCTTGTTGTGCACTGCTGATTGACACTTGCCTGTGCAGCTTCTCATGGACATACTCTGCACTTTGCCCTGGCCACTATCCTTGTTGTTCACTGATGTTTACCACTTGCCTGTGCAGGATCTCAGGTGCCTCAACTGCAGTTTGCCCAGGCCGCTGGCCTTGTTGTTCACTCTCTTTGACACTTGCCTGTGCAGCTTCTCATGGACATACTCTGCAAATTGGACAGGCCACTGGCCTTGTTGTGCACTGCTGTTTGACACTTGCCTGTGCAGCTTCTCATGGACATACTCTGCACTTTGCCCTGGCCACTATCCTTGTTGTTCACTGATGTTTACCACTTGCCTGTGCAGGATCTCAGGTGCCTCAACTGCAGTTTGCCCAGGCCGCTGGCCTTGTTGTTCACTCTCTTTGACACTTGCCTGTGCAGCTTCTCATGGACATACTCTGCAAATTGGACAGGCCACTGGCCTTGTTGTTCCCTGCTGTTTGACACTTGCCAGTGCAGCTTCTCATGGACCTACTCTGCACCTTGCTCTGTCCACTGGCCTTGTTTTCCCCTGCTGTTTGACACTTGCCTGTACAGCTTCTCATGGACATACTCTTCACTTTGCCCTGGTCACTGGCCTTGTTGTTCCCTGCTGTTTGACACTTGCCTATGCAGCTTCTCATGGACATACTCTGCACTTTGCCTTGGCCACAAGCCTTGTTGTTCCCTGCTGTTTGACACATGCCTGTGCAGGATCTCATGTACCTTAACTGCACTTTGCCCTGGCCACTGGCCTTGTTGTGCACTGCTGATTGACGCTTGCCTGTGCAGGATCTCATGTGCCTTAACTGCACTTTGCCCAGGCCGCTGGCCTTGTTCTTCCCTGCTGTTTGACACTTGCCTGTGCAGCTTCTCATGGACATACTCTGCACTTTGCACTGGCCTTGTTGTTCACTGCTGTTTGACACTTGCCTGTGCAGCTTCTCATGGACATACACTGCACTTTGCCCTGGCCACTGGCCTTGCTTTTCTCAAATTGTGGTGCCTATCTGTGTCATGTGTGAATACAAAGAAGTTACTCCCTTTGTCTGCCTTGTCAGTGTCCTTTCTAAATAAAAGGTTTTCTGTGTGGGTATGGCTTATTGTGACACATGCACTATATGCCACTTCCCCATTGCTTTAGATCCTGTTTTATTCACTTTGGGGTTCCAGACTTGTGCATCTGTGAGTGTTGGGTTAGCTGAATGTGTGTTGGCCGAAGGACTGCTTGACTTTCTGGGTGTGGTGTTGACTGTGTGCTGTTTTGCTTGTTGTTGTGGGTGTTCATGGTGTGTCACTCATATCTGTGTGGAACTGGTATGTTTGTTGTGCACACACTGCTTGTTGTGTGTGCAGTGCTGGGAGTGTATGTAGCATTGTCCTTGCTTGGTGTGCATCCCCTGATGTGCTGCTGTGTTTGCAATATGATCTCTTGGCATGTGCATCTGTTGTGTGTCTGATGTGGCTGTGTGCAGTGTTTGGGCTGGGTTGTCTCTTGCCATTGACAGGTGTTCTGCGTGTGATTTTGTATTTGCATGCCAGTGTGTATGTTTTTTTGGTGTTTCATTCAGATGTATTTTGCCAGTGTGTTGTGCCTTACTTGTGTGTCTGTCACATGCACTTAGATCCATTCTATTTCCTGTGGTTGTGTTTGGTGGGTCCTTGGTACTTCCTTCCTCTCATATTTGAGCTGTCTCTTGTCATTCTTGTGCATGTGGTACACCACAACACCATGTTGACTTGATGGGTTGTGTGGTATGTATATCTGTGTGTCATTGTAGGCCCATTTCTCCCAGTTTGTGTCAATGATTGTTTTGTGTTGATGCACTTCTTCTCTGTGTTGTGGTATGTTGTCTGTGCATTGTTCCTGTCTGATGAGGTTTTGTACTACTGTTGTGTCTGTGCTCCCATTGCCTTTCAACAGTTTTCTGCACAGGTCATGTCTGGTCTTGTTGTGGTTCTGTGTGTGTTTTTATTGAGTTGTATGTTTGGCTATTGGTTTTGTGCACACATTGGTTCAGACTTCACAGTGTGTGTGTGATATTTGTGGATCCCCCAGTGTGTGATTGTTTGTCAGTGTGTTGACTGGACATCTTTGGCACCCTTATATGTGTTTGACACTGGTGTTGTGTGCTGCAGTTTTGAGGGGGGGGAGTGTAAAGGTTCATACGTGTGTCTGACAGTCATGGAGTGTTGCAATGGGCCCTGTGTGTTGTGCTGCTGACATACTCTTGTCAAGTGGTTGGATACAGATATGTGGCTATTCATTGTTTGACTTCATTCACTTCATTTCATCCCTGTGTCTATACATGGGTTGCCTTGCTATCTCCCTGAGTTGTTGCACTGAGGTGACAGTGTTTTGACTTCACTCACTGTGCCAGAAATGTGTGATTTTTATATGTTCCTTGTCTTGCATGTGATGTACACATTGTTAGTGGTTGTCTCCTTGGCTTTCAATTTGTTTGCACCTCACTTTAGCTTTCCTATTTGTTGTCCTCCATTGCTGCTGGCATGTGGTCTGTGTATGTGGCTGTGTGTCAATGTGGGGCATGTCTGTGTGACTTGGCAGGCTGTGTGTCTAGTTGGGTGTTTGTTCATTATCTGTGTGTTTATTCATTTTGTGCTTGGACTCAGTTTCCTTGCCATGAGTGTGGTGTTGTTGTGGTTTATGGGTTGCACAGGCCCTGTGCTTCTGTGCTGTGTGTTCCTCTGCAGCCACACCTACTGTGGCTGTCTCTGTGGTTTTTTGGTGTGTGATGCAAGGTGTGGGCTCACCTGGCTAGTAATTGTGCATGGGGGAGCACAGGAGGTACACATGGCATGTCTCTTCATGGGGGCGCTAGTGTGTGGAGATTGGAGGAGTGGCCCTGTGGGCTTTGTGCACTGCCCATGCCTGGCGGGGTCCCTGCCTTCTGCATTGTGCACATGTTTTCACGTGGATTCACCGCTGGTGTGACGTGATCATGACATTGTTTCAAGGTCAAGGTGGCTGATTGACCTGGATGCGGAGGGGTGATTTGTCCTGGGCGCCGTTCGCGTAGTAGCGCTGCGCATAGCTACGCGGAGTGCACTTCGCACTACGCGAGGTACGCGTAGCTATACGAACTGCATAGTGCACTGTGCAAAATGCTGTTTGCACTGATTGCATAGTGCCGGATGCTTGTCCCCACTGTGCAATCAGTGCAAACCGCATCTTGCACAGAGCAAGCGGTCGTTTTCTGCCGCTCAAGTAGATTTCAACGCGGACTGGTAGTTTCTCATCGCGAGCAGTCGCGAGCATGCGTGACCGCTCACAATGAGAAACCTGACCTCCCACGTTGAGAATCTCGCCAGGAGGTTTATTTTCCATGCTCGCAATCGGCAACTTGATGTTGCAGATCGCGAACGAGGAAAAGGTTTTGCCGGGATGTAATTTTGCTCACTGGCGGTCGCCGACTTGACGTTGAGGACCGCGAGCAAGAAAAAAATTACTGCTATGCGTGTTTGCACTGTGCTACGTGCAATTCGCGTAGTGCGAAGTAGCGCAAACTTTGCAAACTATGCGAGCGTAGTGTAGTACTTCGACCAGGGTTAGTGATTTGGTGACAGGTAGGACATGTGTGGGTACACTTGTGGATGTGTTCCTGTCCCCACCAGGGTGTCTGGTGTACCCAAGGACACCATATCAGCCCATGAGTTGTGTGTTGTGGTTGGGTGCGGGATTCTGTGTTTGCTTACCTGCGGCGTCGTCCACAACGGTGCATGAGTTGCTGGTAGTGTATCAGGTACAGAATCGGGAAGACGTGTAGGGCTGGGTCCATTGCAGTTGGGACCGGGTGGAAGGGACAGGGACTCTGGTTTTGCGCTCCGCTGTGGTGTTTTTTCCGTCTCTGGTTGGGCGGTTTCTTCGCTGAGGTGCGACTGAATGTTTGGGGCATCCTGATTTGTACGGCTGCTTGGAAGTTATTCCACACGGCAGTGGATCTCCATTGGCTACCACCGCCGCTGTGGTGGGTGCACTTTGATGGCGGTGCGCATCTCACCGCTGTGGATGGGAAATGGGCTATGTTTGACTATACTAATGTGGCGGACGTGAGGACCGCTGCTGGCATGCAGAAAAAGGCATTTTCCGCCACCATCAGCACCACGGTGGTGCCTCCGCCCACCATCATAATAGACACCTTAGTGGTTAGGAAGCACAAATGTTTTTGTCAGGACCAACAAGCCAACAAAAACATAGACATATGCATTGCATCTTTTGAGAGAATTGGCCTCCAAATGCTAATCTGCAAATTTCACTGAGCAGTTAATTAGAGACCACTTAGTCACTCAGGGCCATATGTATCAAAGGGTTTTCCCCATTCTGTGTCTAGGGAAAAATGTGTTCATACACATGACCCTCATTTCTTCAAGAACAAATTTCAAGCAATACTGCTAAGGTGCAAGGATCCTTCTTTGTATGAGGCAATTGGCATTGCTAATAGCAATCAAAATTCAAAAGAATTTGCTATGGTTTTCAACAATTCTTCAGGAGACACAGTGTATACTGTTAAAAGTATAAAATCCAATCCTGCAAAAGAAGCCCATGTTTAGGAAGAAGAATAGCAATTCTGAGACTATACTTTATAGATGCGATTCAAAAAGTCACATTGCATCTTTTAAACTGTGTCCAGCAAAGAGGGAAAGGGGTATGAAATATGGGCTCCTGTTGGAGTAGCTGATTTGCAAGAAGACCAAAAGGTAAATGACAAAATGAATAATTTAGTTTTGTGTGTGAGTGTCCTTAAGGCAGATGATTCTTTGGCTAAAGATCCTATTGGAAATTTCTGTGTTCCTCTGACATATTTTGGGTGAAACATAACCATTATTTCGGTGGACATATCTTATATTTTGGGATGGCGCCACCAGGGATGTGTAGGTATTGTATTGAAATGGGTATTCCAACATTTTTTGTGGTTGGGGGAGTTGGAGAATGTTGTTCATGAGGAAGGGTTACTCAAATAACTATCCTCTTTTCCTGATGTGTTCAAAATTTGTGGGCAATAAAAGACTTTGAGCATGTCATTAAGGTGTAGGAAGGTTACGAACCAGTAACATAAGCTACAATAGGTCATGCCGAGTATACAAGGTGAACTGACAGAGCTGTTGTAAACAATGTGTGCAGAATGTGTGATAGAGCCCATAGAGTCTTCATTTTCACTTTGCCCATAATGGTTGTGCGTAAGAAGAACAGAAAATTAGGATGTGTATTGACTTAAATTGCCTTAATAAGTCAATTTGGTTGATGGTCATCACCTACGTTGAATAGATTACATGGTCACAACTTTGATTGAAGCTGAAATGTTTTCTAAACTAAATTTACGGTCAGCGTATCTTCAGGTTGTACTCATTGAGGAATCTTGGCATCTGACTGCCTTTGTCACCCCTGGGTTGGTGTTCTAATTCTGCAAGATACCTTTTGATCTTGCTTCGGTGTCGGCTATGGTTATCCAGAGATTGATGGGTAAGATCTTGCATGGCTTCTAGGGTGTCGTGTTATTTAAAGTTGATGTGCTAATCTATGGGGAGACTGAGAAAGAGCACATCAAGAGTTTTGAATGCTTTCCTAGAGAGAGGTATTAAAACCAGGAAGGATAAGTGTGTTTTCAGTGTGGTTGCCGTTGAGTGCCTAGGTCATATGATGACCAGGAATGGTAAAACTAAGACCAGAACTGTTGGATTTAGAAGGTGCCTACTCCCATGGATCATGAACAATTGTTAGCCTTCATCGAGATGTGTGAGTTTTAGTCAAAATGAATTCAACATTTTACAACTATCGCTGAACCCATGCACAAGTTGTTTTAAAAATCTCCAGTTTGTGTATGGTAATGAGCAGCAACAGGCTAATACCTCAATTAAGCCACTTCTTATTTATTAGACTCCTCTTTTGAAATATTATGTTCTGGCAAAAAAGTGTGTGTCACTGTCACAGGGCAGAGATTGGGATGACCACACCATCGCCTTTGCTTCCTGCACATTGAAACACCATGAATGTCAGTACTCTGTGATAGAAAGAGGAATGCTTGCTTGCACATGGGCTATTTGTAAGGTCAGCCCGCACATTTAGGGTACCACATTTCTTCTACGGACATACCATAAACCATTGGTTCCAATTTTAAATGGTAGCAATGTTAACTTATCTAAAGCCACTACAAGATTGATGTGGTTATGTTCTGAACTGCTAGAATATCATGTTGATGTAGAACACCTACCTGGCAGCAAAAATAAAAAAGCAGACAGTTTTTTTCGTCTGTCTATGAGTGAGGTTTCAGAGTCTTTGGTTTGTGATGAACAAGGTGAAGAAGACACCAGATGTCTGGTTGCAACTGTGTCTTTGATGTCTGGTAAACATATGGGTGAAGATGAATGGAAAAAAGAACCGTCGGATGATGAAGAAACGGTCAAACTCATGAAGTGTGTGGTGAAAGGCTGGCGGCGTGAGAATTCCCTTTCTGCCCAGTATCATCCTTACAGCAAGGTGCAGGGTGAACTCACACTGGAAAAAGCTTTACTCAATGACAAGTTGGTTTCATCTTGTAAGATTCATAGCAGGTTGTTGGAGTTATCTCATGAGGAACATCTTTTTGTGACAGCTAGTAAGAAAAGGTTGAGAGAAACATTTTAGTGGCCTGCTATGGATAAGGGTGTTGAGCGTTGGATTGAGAGATGTGTAGTATGTAAAGCAAATTACAAAGGTTTGCAATGCAGGACTCCTCCTATAGAAGGGTAGAGTGTCCCAGTGATGTATCTTAGGGCACAATTCCAATCTCGTTTGGAAGGGCTCCAAATTGGATGCGGAATTGCCTAACCTAATCCGGTGCTCTTGTTCCCGACCAAATTGTTCCCTGTTCCAAACGCCATAGTACGATGCCTTGAAAGCCTTAGCATTGACCGAATGGGTTCCATAAGGCATTTGGAGAGATAGAGCCCTCCGGAGCGAATCATACAGCTTTATGGAGTATGTTTAATTAGCGAGTAAGTACAATGAACGATTAGGACAGCCTTTACAAATCGGTTTGCCCGGATCAAAAAGTCTGCCGCAATTGGTCTTTGGGGGCCCATAGCAAGCCCACTCCAAATCGTGCCTGGGGGAACCCATGGGTCCCCCCTTTCCAACTATAAACAGTGTGGCAGGCACCAAGGGGTGCCCGTCACATGGTGCACGATTATCCCCAATCACCCCTTTTGTCATTGCGAGCCTGTGTAAGCGTTTGGTACACAGGCTCCCATTGAATTCAATGGGAGTCCGACCGAATCGAATCCGGATGCACTCAAATGCATCGCACTTGTTCGGTCCCCTGACACAAGTCGTACGGAAAGCATTCCGGACGCGATTCGGACCCAATGCTTTCTGAACGAGATCGGAATCTGGCCCTTACTGTGAACTTTCTTGGACTTTTTCAGTTAAAGCCATTTATTCAAAGGTATGCCATTGTCATGGTAGACTTTGGGGCAGATTTTCGAGTTCTGGCACATCTCTGCAAATCAGCAGGGATGCGCCAGAAAAAAAGCGATACGCATTTCACTCTCTATGCCACCACGGATGCGTCACATTTACAATGCACCTTCAATGGATTTATTTATACGTTTTACTGATTTATATTAGGATTTCAAGTACAGACAAATGATTGCCTTGTTGGTTAATTCCTTTCAGCGACTGATTTTGGAACTCAGTTGTATTGTCTCATGAATCAAAATCAGAGGAGATCATACAGGACATCAATCATAAGTGCAAAAGTGTGCAAAGAACTAGAACAAAAGCGGGTGTATGTAGAAAAATATTAACTTTTTATCTTCACATTAGGGTACTAAAAATACAGACAATGTAACAAGAAGGAAACAATATCAAATTAAGAGCCTTCATTGTAACAATTGCCAACACTTTTCTTCCTGGCAGAAATTAAACAAATTACAGAAGAAAAAGCGTAGGTCGACGTTTCGGTCTCTATTTTTCCATTAACGAGACCATCTTCAGGACTGACATGTATAGGTGCCATCAAAAAGATCATTTCCAAACAATGGAATCTTTTAAAAGCGCTCCCTGAACTCGTTCAGAAACCTATCTTCTCCTACATAAGATGTACTAATCTCCAAGACCGATTAGTACATGCATATGAGGACAATACCTCGAAGAACATAGTGGACAACATGAGACAATTGATGCCCCTTATCGGACATCATAAATGTAGCATGTGTCGAGAATGCAATACAACATTAACTGTACAAATGTGTAAAATCAATGATGTCACCCTAACTATGAAATCATTTTCAAATTGCAACAACTCAAATGTAGTGTACTGCATACAATGTCCATGCCAATTACACTACATACGCAAGACGATCCAACCTGTAAAAAAACGCATCCTTCAACATCAATCTCCCATCAGATGCCGCAAAGAAAATTCCCCTTTGGTGGACCACTACCAACGTCTAGGCCACACTGAAAATGACATGTGCTGGTGGCTGATTGATGTTATCAGGCCCACAAAAAGACAAGACAATGTTGATAAAACCCTCACGATCAGGGAGGGTAAATTAATATGTCTAGCTGATACTGTAGAACGAGGGCTCAATTCTGCCACAGAATCGCATGCTTTAGCTTGTCTGTCCTGATTAACGCAATATCAACATAGAAACTTAACTCTAGATTCTGTTTCCTTCTTCAAAATGTTTTATTGATGTGCTGTTTAGACAGTGTGTAAATTGAACGAGTATGCTTTAAATATTTAGGCTAGCAACAGTTACATATTGTTAGATTTATTTATGAGCTGAACACCTATGTTTTGAATATCTTGATCAAATATGTTTACTGTTTAGACCATGTTTAAATTGAACGAGTATGCTTTAAATATTTAGACTAGGAACAGTTATATATTGTTAGATTTATTAATGAGCTGTATACCTATGTTTTGAATATCTTGATCAAATATGTAATGGTCTCTAAATCATGATGTATATAAACTCCATGTTACTATTACTACCATGGGATCATATACTTGAAAACGTTGTTTTCCTATAACTGTAATGACTGGAAATATTGTAATATGCCCACTGAAAGTACCTGGATTAATGTTTCTCCAGATGTGAAAAAAGTGACTCCGGGCAACATGAAACTATTTGATGTGGCAACTTTTTCCAAAATAGAAAGATCAACCGTAAGAGTATTCAATAATCAGAAATGCACTAATTAGAATATAAACTTTAGTACTACACCATACTGATGGTTGAAACTTTAAAATTCATCGTAATTTCAAAACCATGCTAATTCTTAGCAACTTTGGTACAAAAGGTGCTAAAGAAGATAAGACAATATGTAGTTAAAGTTTCGAGTCTTTAAAAGCCCACACAAACTATTGAGAAATGTCCACCACCAGCATGAATAGGAAATGCCTAGTCCTCTCTCGTGCTCCAAACGAGGTTAAATAGCCTGATCGGCACAGTTACATCGCTCATTGCAAATTTAACGCACAGAGTTCGCGCATACAGATTTTCACCAGAGGTACAGTCTCTCCATTAGACTTAGAAGTGCTATCATTTATCTCGCAAACATTGCCTTACTTTTATTATTATTATTATTATATTATTATTATATGAAACTTATAACGCGCTCAGCTTACCCGGGGGCATCCCGGCGCGATAGACCAAAGAAGGAGAGACTCGATTAATCACTACTGTGGAAACAGGTAGGTTTTGAGAAGTTTCCTAAATAGTAGGATCTTGGGCTCTGAGCGAATCTTAAGGGGCAGAGAGTTCCACAGAGTTGCCACCTGCACCGAGAAACGCCTGCCCCCAGTACGAGCTCTCCTCACTCTCGCTGATTGCAAAAGATGTTTTTGGTCCGAGCGCAAAAGGCGTGGAGGTTTATAAGGACGGGCCATATTAAAAAGGATGGGGGGGCCTTTGCCATGTAAAATTTTATGGGCCGTACACAGCGCCTTAAATTTCACCCGCTCCTTCACAGGGAGCCAGTGAAGCGCTTTAAGGGCCGGGGCAGCAGACTGCCTTCTGGGGATCTCCATCAAGACTCTGGCAGCTGCGTTTTGCACCTGTTGGAGGGTTTTAAAGGTCGCTTCGGGGGCGCCGAGAAACAGGGCATTCCCGTAGTCGAGCCTCGATAGGATTAAACCACGTATCAAAAGCTTCTTAGCTGGATCCGGAAGCAGTGGTAACACCTTTCGGGCTGACTTCAATAGACCGAAGCAGACCCCCGCGGTCTTCCTGGCGTGAGTCCTAAAGGACAGATCTTCCTCCAACCATACTCCCAAGGACTTGATCTCCTTCTTGGGGGATGGTGGATCGCCAAGAGACCGGGGCCAACAGCTGGCAATAATGGAGGGACTGGAGTTACCCAGGAGCATCAGCTCTGTTTTTCCTCCATTGAGCTTTAGGGCAGAGTTGGACATCCAACGATAAACATTGGCCAGGCAGTCATGTAGCACATTGGGTTGCTCCGCCAGCTGAGTGAGGCCCACCACCAGCTGAGTATCATCAGCATAGCTGATGATCTTCAACCCTGAAGGGGCTACCACTCTTTCAAGTGGAGTCATGTATGTATTGAAAAAGGTAGGGCTCAACGATGAGCCCTGCGGGACTCCACAACGAAGAGGGAATAGGGAAGACTGCTCTGCTCCTTCCCAGACTTGGTAGAAACGGTTGGAGAGAAAAGATCCCAACCATTTCAGGGCCGTCCCTGAGACACCTACCTCTGACAGGCGTTGGAGGAGCACCTGATGACTCACGGTGTCAAAGGCAGCACTCAAGTCCAGGAGGATCACTGCCACTGATCCTCCTGTATCAAGAGTGCTCCTTGCTTCCTCCACTACCGCCAGCAGGGCTGTGTCCGTTCCCTGGCCGGGGCGGAAACCAGTCTGGGAGTCTCCCAACAGGCGGTTGGACTCAAGATGGTAGGAAAGCTGGCGGTTGACCAGCTTCTCGGCGATTTTAGAAAACCCCGGCAGAAGCGAGATTGGCCTGAAGTTGGTCAAGTTGGAGGGATCCAAACCTGTTTTTTTCAATAAGGCTTTTACCACTGCCCTTTTCCATCTCTGTGGCACTATGCCATGAGAGAGAGAAAGATTGATAAGGTAGGTTGGTCAGCGGAGTTGACAAAGTATTAGCCACAAGTTTAAGATATTTCATAGGCACTGGATCACTCGGAGATCCACTCCTCATCTCCAACAGGACCTTTGTAACCTCCTCTTCCGAGAAGGGGCCAAAGGAAACAAGTTCGGTCAGACAACTTATTGAACTAGAAGCCGGCTCAGAGATTTGAGGCATAACGGGCAGAGAGGATAGTATTTTATCTATTTTTGAGTGGAAGAAACTCGCCAGTTCCTCACATTTGTCTTTAGGATTAGCATGCACGACTGGCGGGACCGGGGCTTTCAAAAGTTCTTTTAAACGATTCTCTTGGAGAATTACTTGCCCTCTCAATCCTATCACTAAAGAAATTCTTTTTAGCATCCTTCAGTGCACTTTTGTATTTCCTCATCTCTCTTTTATAGTTAGCCCGGCTTTCTTCCGTCTGCTTTCTCCTCCAGGCACGTTCAAGCCTTTTGCAAGAAGTTCTGCAACTCCTAAGTTCCGAGGTGTACCAGGGGGCAGAGCCGATTCTTCTCTCCCTGATAAGCCTCCTTTTTTTAGGAATCAGTAGGTCGAGAGAGTTAGTGAGCCATTCGCCCAGGTGTTGATCAGCAATGTTGGGGTCATCTACAGGGTCAGGGCAAGTTATAGCTAGCTCTTCCACCCAGCTGTCCACCGGCAGCTTCGACCAGAGTCGTTCCACAGTATGTTGTCTAGGTACGAGATCTCCCCGATTCCTCAACAACCAGCTGAACGGAATAAGATGATGATCCGTCCAGGGGAGGGCCAACATCTGGAGGGCTTGCAGGTTGATAGTATTAGCAAGAACAGCATCAAGCTGATGACCTCTGTTATGAGTAGCTCCCAAATGAGCGAGATGAAGATCAAGTGCACCAAGCGAGCTCAATAAATCTCTTGCTACTACATCATTGGGGTCATCAAAGTAAAGATTAAAATCCCCAAGAAGTACAAAGTTGCACGAGGCAGCAGCTAATGGAATAATGGCCTCAATAAGAGAGTCAACGAAATTCCCCAGCGTAGCAGGAGGCCGATACACAAGGAGACCGGAGATGGAAACGGAAGAAGATATGCCGAGGGAAAAATGACAGCTTTCAGAGTTGATAATGCCGCAGTCTACAGCCTTGCACACGAATGTGTCTCTATAGACGATGGCCACTCCACCCCCTCTCCCATCCGGCCTATCAAGATGGAAGATGAGGTATCCCGGCGGGAGAGCATTGACAATGTCGGGACCAGAACACGCAGTCAACCACGTTTCCGTCAGGAATAGCACATCGAGACAGTGGTCCAAAAGGAGGGAGTGTATTTCCATAGCGTGACAAGGCAGTGATCTGCAATTAAGCAGAGCCATAATGAGTGAATTTGGGTTCACACAACTATTAGACGGACGACACCCAAGACAGTGTTTAAAGACAGTACCCTCAACCCAGTAGTAGCGGCAGCTAGAATGTTTAGGCGCGCGAAGCGAGAGCAGAGAATCCCGTGAATACCTGTAGGAGGGGGCAAGAAGTCTAGATGGATTGAGCAGCATGGCATGCCCTGAGCCCGTCTGGGCCCGGACGGGCACAGACGGGCTTGACTCTGGCGAAACTCCGGCGATATTCCGGCATCCCCGCTGCGCGTCTCCGCTGCGCGTGGACATGGCAGGATTTAAGCCCTAGTCGCCTCCTAGAGAGAGGACTAGCGCGTGCACCCTCTTCCCCCAACCAAAGATGGCCGCCAGCAAAAACGAGGGCGAGGGACGCGCAAAGAGCGGTGGTTCCACCGATTAGAGTGCGTGTAAGAGGATACAATTACAGGTAGGCGTGGGCCAACTAAATTAAAAACAGGGAAAACAGTTTAAATAAAATAAACACAAATGCCAATAACGGGATTTTTAAAAGCTCTAAGAGAGCAGCAATCAAGTTCGCGCTGAGAGTAAAAGCGCTGCGTGTGGTGCGCTAATGGTCAAGAGCGAACTAACCTGATTTGCCTGACTTTTATACATTGCGCTAAATGTTTGTTTCTACACATCGCACTTAAATTTTGCTCAACTAGATACAGAAGTTTTATACTGTATCGTGCGAACACTGCCTCCTTTTAATACATCGCGCTTGTTATTTGTTTCTACACTTCTCGCTCAATGTTTGTTTAAATAGACACAGAAGTGCTACAATGTTCCTTGAAAGCACTGCCTTAATAGATACAGAAGTGCTACATTGTATCTTTTAAACACTGCCTGGTTTTTAATACATCGCGCTTGATCTATGCTTCCACGGTTCACGCTCGATGTTTGTTTAAATTACTATAGAAGTATTACAATGTATCTTTAGTGCATTTTTATACATTGTGCATGATGTTTGCATTTAACACATCACGCTTGATGTTCCTTTTAACAGATCGGTAATTTACAACCGGCTGGCCGCCAGAAACGACCAAATAACGCGGATACATTGAATTCACCCCGGTTATACTGTAGGACATGGGACACAACGCTTGGTAGCAACTAAGGTAAATCACCTTTTGGTATTGATGCACTGTAATCTTGGCTAGAGCAAGGTCAATCATTACCTCCGCGTTTGAATACGTTTTACTTTAATCTTCTTTAAACGTGTTTCACCATCAATTTGCGAGATCCAGAAGCGCTACACTGTAACATACGGCGCCTGATTTTTCTTTCAACAGATTATTGTATTGGTTAACACGAGCGCTTCCAAATGGTCAGCCATCCCACTAAATGGAAAATAACTTTCGGCACAAGTAAAGGTAAATTTACCTATGTTTTTATTTAATTTAGCCAGCGATAAGCAAGGCTAACTACATGTCTCTTTTTTAACTGATGGGCTATTTTCGTATATATCCATCTGGACATTCCATAAGTTTGCTAGTATAAACCCTGCGGTTGAAAAATAAGTAAACATGGCCAATATCGGTTTAAGCATACTTGCTTAAATATAGAGCTGTCCTCATTGATATACATTGTTTAAATAAAATGAGAGTGATGTTAACGTGATACCTACATCGAGATAAACGCGCAAATTGAAATTACCTGTGATCTTCGTTTGTTGCAGACTCACGGTGTTGCTCAGTAATTTTGCGGATACTGGCTAGACCGGGTCAACCGCACCAGAAAATTATAGATACATACCACTCGTGTTCTTTGCTTAAACCAAGGTAACAACGCTTTTCCTAATATAAAAGCATAAAATGACTGCAACATTCATAACGTAACAAATAGATCTGTTTTCACCTCCTTTTTAATTACATCTAGATTAACAGACCTGAGGTTACCAACTTTAGAGGACGCTTAGCCGAATCTCACGATTTTTTGAGATCAGGTATGTTTATATGATTCAAGAACTAAAGAATGTGGATTATAGATGGTTTTTCTCCATCTTCTAATGCTAATACTGTTAATGGCATTTATGACCAAGTAGCTTAAGGTACCCTTAGCCTAAATTAATTTTCCCTAGTCTAACTATGAGTTTTACCATAGGTCTAAAGCAAGAGAAAGAAATACAACTTGCCTCTTTGCATTTTAAAAGGAGTTGCAAATTTAGTACTAATAACGTCAGGAAGCTGACAAGGTGTGAACATATTGAATTGTCACAATGATTTGTCTAGATTGTCTAACACTAGATGAGACATAGATCATGTATTGATTTGTGTAAGGAGAAAATACATTGAAAGATGAAAGTATAAAATAGAACAATCTGTGATTTATCAACAGAAGTCTTCTTCAAAGTTAAATAAGCTCATTCTTGTGCAAAAGAATGTGGGTGATATAATGTTTTTATATGTACAATTTGTGTTAAGAACAAATGGTAATTACTTCTGTTCTGTATTATAACAGCAACTATACATGTCAGTCCTGAATATGGTCTTGTTAATGTCATGTCACATGTTTTTGTATAGCGCAGCTTTTCACCGTAAGGTCTCAAGGCGCTTGGAAAAATGGAATGGAAAAATAGAGACCGAAACGTCGACCTACGCTTTTTCTTCAGTAATTTGTTTAATTTCTGTCAGGAGGAAAAGTGTTGGCAATTGTTACGGTAAAGGCTCTTAATTATATATTGTTTCCTTCTTTTTACATTGTCTGTATTTTTTAGTACCCTAATGTGAAGATAAAAAGTTACTCTTTTTCTATATACATCCGCTTTTATTCTAGTTATTTGCACGCTTTTGCATTTATGATTGATGTCCTGTATGATCTCCTGTGATTTTGATTCATGAGACAATACAACTGAGTACCAAAATCAGTCGCTGATAGGAATTAACCAACAAGGCAATCATTTGTCTGGCCTTAAAATCCTAATATAAATCAGTAAAACCTTTAAATAAATCCCTTGTAGGCACATTTACCCTATCATTTTACTAGGGTAGTTTGGGTTGCCCATTTTACTCTACATTTACAATGCGTCACACCGTGGCACATGGATAGGGCGATGTGTGTCGCATCCTGTGGCGTAAGGGAGGCGCATCACTGGAGTCGTTTCGCAATGCTCGGAGGTGCCCCAAGCCTCACATGCTGCATCACTCCTTACACCTGCTCCAAACAGGCACAGTGTTTTGACGTAGCATGAATGTAAAAGTGACTCAGTGAAATCTTGTAGATTTCACTGCGTCACTTTTACGAGGCGTTTCTTGCAGCGGAACGCCCACCCTGCATTGGAACGCCCACATGAAACCTAACGCAGGTTTCATGTGGCGTAGGGCTTTACAACGTGACGCATCTGCCTGGATCCGTCATGTTGCAAATAAGGCGCAACGTGGCTCATTGTTTACGCCGCTGCAACGTCACATAACTGATGCAACAGTGGCGTACATTTGGCGCATGGGGCTTGTAAATCTGCCCCTATGTTTTCAAGTGGTTAAAGGCAAGGTTCTTGAGGGAACGTAATACTAGGAGAGTGATTACGTTTTTCACAGATATCTTTTTAAGAGAAGCCTTTCCTGCAGAAATTATCTCTAACAATGGAGTGCGATTCCCATCACAGATGAATGATTTTTTGTGTGATGCTGTATCAAGCACAACAGGTTCAGTTTTTATCATCCTCAAAGCAATGGCCATGTGGAAAGGATGAACAGATTGGTCAGTGAGCGCATTAGAGGTGCTGTCAATTCTGGGTCATATGTCAAAGATGCTGTGAGAGTTATGTATGTTGTGGGCATACCACAACACACAGAACAGTGACACTTGTGTTACGCATTTTAAGCTTTGAGGAGGCTTAATGTGTGTAATATGTTGTTCCCCAAGTGGCTCCCCATGGTTAAGGGAGCAGTGAGTGCTTTGTCAGAAGAAGAGTGTGCACAAAACAACCTTGTCAGAGCAAGAAATAACATTATGTGTAGCCATACTAAATGTAAAAGTAAATTCCCAGCGCCGGGAAACCCACGGGTAGCTGAGCGCTTAAGAAATGTAATAATAAATAAATAAATGATGCCCTTAATAACACCAACAACAAGCGTTGGGCAATAGGAGATTCTGGGTGAGTCAAGCTGCCCAAGAATCAAGTTGTGAAAGGGCATTAGAGGTTTGGTTGTTACATAGAGCAGTGGAAATAAGTGTTGATGGTTGAGCAGTGAAATTTGAGAATAGTCGATGATGGAATTGTAAACATGTGGTCAAAGTGAAGCACGCTGAAGACATCCTCCCTGACAAAGAAGATCCTATTCAGTGTAATAATGAAAATGGTGATGCCAGGGTTGGCAGTAACCATGATGCCAATAACCATGCTTTCAGTCTAAAACATCTGAGAAGGAGTCACTTACCCACGAAAGGCGACAAACTCAGTAAAGAAGTTGTTGTTTTCCCTCAAAGTATAAAGATTTTGGGGCAGATTTACGAGTTCTGGTGCATCTCTGCACATCAGCAGGGATGCGCCAGAAAAGATGCGACACGCAATTCCCTTCCTGCGCCACCACAAATGTGTCGCATTTACAATGCGGGGCCCCGTGGCGCAAGGATAGGGCGATGTGTGTCACATCCTGTGGCATAAGGGCTGCGCATTGCTGGAGTCGTGTCGTAAGTGCGACGCGGCTCCAGCAATGCTCAGGGGCGCCCTATGCCTAACATGCTGCGTCACTCCATACGCCAGCTTCAAACAGGCACAGGGTTTTGACGTAGCATGGACATAAAAGTGACTCAGTGAAATCTTGTAGATTACACTGCGTCACTTCTACAAGGCCTTCGGGCGCTGGAACGCCCACCCTGCACCGGAATGCCCAGATGAAACCTAACGCAGGTTTCATGTGGCGCAGAGCTTTACAACGTGACGCATCTGCCTGGATGCATCACGTTGTACATAAGGCGCAATGTGGAGCATGGTTTACGTCGCCGCTGCATCACAGAAGTGATGCAAGAGGCAGTTAAATGTGGCGCATGGGCTTGTAAATCTGCCCCTTTGTTTTGTCATAATTTGTAGTGTGTGGTTAGATTTTTTGTGTCAAATGTTATTTGTTATCTTGCAATTCATTTTTACCAGATAGTCATGAGTTATGTTTCACCTGTCCTTAATGCTGCAATTCTTTTTGTTAGTTTCTTTCGGTAGGAAAAATGTGTGTTTTGTCTTGCTCCTCAGCGCGTGGGCTTCCTTTGCATGCCAAGCATTCCATAACCCGATTGTTTGGTGATGCAGGCACTGCTGCCACATAGCACGGATCCAATAAACGTTACATGAAACTTATTTGGAGGTCTCTGGCTGTTGTACTCCCCTCCGCGAGAGAACCCTTTTAATGAAGTATATTTTTCAGAATTTCTGGCCTTTTAATCTTCCTTTTCCATGACCAATATAGATCTCTTCTAAGTCTCGTTTCCAATATTACTTGAATTGACTGATTGTGCTGAGCTGGAGCTGGTGTTAATACTAACACTTGCTTTACAATTTGGCTGGCCTTTACCAAAGTTTTGCCTCCTATGCCATTTCCCCGATTTACACTGCCAATGTGTGAGGTTTCATGCACCTTTGGCTAGTTCGGCAAAGGATCATGCCTTGTTTACAGACACATGGTCCCCTGTACAGTGAAAATAGTTGAATGGCTCTGCAAAGAGGATGCAGCCATTTACACCACTGGTGCTAGAATGCACTTAAATCTAAAATGTGGGCACAAAACATCCTAGGTATTTTGGATTCTCACGCTTGACCATAATGGCATGTACCATGAATGTTTATTTCTTCGGAACTTAGGACCTGTTGGCAAGATTCACACGCTTTTGGTGATTTGAAATAGGCGTTCATCAGCTAGTATGAAAATATGTGAGTAGGATGATGTGAAGATAAGGCAGTGTGAATGAAAAACAATTTAAACTATACTCAGAGGGATGAGGAGAAACACATCAAGCAGAGCTTTATAGTGAATACAAGAGGTCAACATTAGGTAAGGTTGCCTCCCGTTTCTTACTTACTAGTTCACTATTGGGCATTGTATTGTTTCAGGTAACCAGTCATACAGGAGTCCAGTGATGTTTCACAATGCCATGCTGGGCCTATGCACCCCTTCATTCCACTGCTGATCTTCAGATAACTTCAGAACAGATACAACCTCTTCTCTTATGATGCTGAGAGGTGAACTGGCAAACTGAAAAATGGACCAGACTCAAAAACCTAGAAGTTGGGAAGGGCAGCACTCCATCCTGGATTGATGGAAGAAAGTATCGAAAGCCATGAATAAGCATCTGGACTGCAAGCCATGAAGACATAGAGGGACACACGCATTTTCCACTTCTACTACAATCATCCCTTCAGGAATAATGTTGACGACCCAGTGCTGTTGTAAATTTGCAACTCATATTGATACATGTTTCATAGAAGTGGCTGGATATGCTCATGCCCATCCACAGAATGCCTCTGTCTGTGCTTGTTCACTCACTATCTGTCAACCGTTAACCATGCAACCATACAGATCTGAATCAGTTTTTTGGGACTGATTGTGTTCAAGTATGATTCTTTTCTTAGTGCAGCTCCAGCTACTTGACTGACTTCAGTATTTGATATTTTCCCTGATTTCAAGAAATGCTGACATGCCTGTCTAATCTTCTCTGTCTCCAGAATGGTGCTCCTGGCTAATTAGAGGTATTGTGAGGGGCTGGAGGGAAGTGAGGCACCAGGGAAGCATGGACGCACAGTGGAGTTGTGGAGGTTGGTTGTGGGGGCAGCATAGTGCGCCGCTGTATTCGGTTGCGGGCATGAGGCCGTGGGGAGGAGGCAGCATCCAGTGCGGCTTCTAACCACCACTGTCAGCATCTGTGGGCTGGATTATATCCCAAGTGCCATCAGTGTGTAGTAATAAGGTAATTACTTCATGAAAGACTCTATTGGCACTAACAATAATGTGATTCAACAGAAGAATTCGAAAGAAGAGGTCGAGAGCAAAACTACAGTGAGAGCTGCCTCTGGTGATCATAAGGAGAGAGACAATGTCAGTTACATGGTTCCTACCGCAGGACAAGTTAACAAAATCCATGAGCACGTCCTCATAGAGAAACATAAGGAGTCTGCCAATGTTGCACTGATTACACTGTCACCTACACTGTGCAAACCATTCTTAAAGAGGAGTCTCAAGCTATCAAACTGAAAACACTGGCAAAGCAAATGCTAACTTTACTTTTTACAGTCGAAGGAAGAATAGTAATAGTTTGGACAACAAGAGTATTAATGGAAGGAAGATCTAGGCTGTGCTTAAATTGGCATCCTTTAATTTAGCTGTGCTGGCCAGCATTCTTAGGAGCTTTTACTGATTATTTTAGGATGCTATCAGTGACCCCTAAGATGACGACTCCCTGCAGGATTAGGCAAATCTGCAAAGATCGTTGGCACCATAGCCAGCAATAGGGACTCTGATTGTCTGAAACTACTGGATTGCAATGACCCACCTACCCTTTGTAATCACCTATTGTGTGACCTGTGAGGGAAGACAGTGTTCATTTGAAGCTGATGGCCTCTGTTCCTAACTTTTGCAATGCCAGAGAGACACATGGTCTTGGAAGATGGACTTCTCTGTGCGACTTGAGAAGAAAAAGAAATTGGGTCTCTGTGGACTCAGTGAAGTGCTTTGTGAAGAGTACCAGGGATGCGAAGTCGTGAAGGGCCAGGAACAAAGGCCTGATGGTTTTTAGTGTACCACTGTTGTGCCCACTGAGATAACTGTCCAACAACACTGCTACAGCTACTGTTAATCCCTATGAGCCAGAGGACTATAATGCATGCTAATTCAAGGGAAAATACTGAGAGCCACTGAGGAGGGTAAGGAGGTCACATGCATAAATTAGAGGAAACTTGGCTGCATGCATACTCTAGATGCTGATCCTTGCTAACGGTCTATCCCAGTGGCCCTTTCAGTGTTTCACTACATGCCAGACTATTATGCAGAACAATACCATCCGCTGACATTGACGGAACCCTATGTGTATATTGCATTCATGCTTCCTCCTTCCTAGGCCTCCTACCTGTCACTTGCAGAGGCCACTGAGGAGTGATGGAGCATGTGATGTATACAATGGGCATGGCTCCCCCTTCTCCTGTAAACAGGAAAAAGTCACTGTACATTTCGATACCCAGGATAAAGCTGGTTCTGAGACGGTTAGCAAGAAAAGTGGCATCTCCTTTGCAAGGTTGCAGATCTAGAGAACCAGTCTTGCTGGGACAAAATCCAAATGTATGGTATCCCAGAAGAAAATGGAAAAGAGAGCTCTTTTTGGCTTCATGGCTGACCTGTTGAAGCTGCTTTTGGAAATCCTCTTTTCAGACTGCATAGTGTTTCAAACGGCTCATATGATCAATTTTCATAACTCTGGCATATTGAATATCCTTCAGCTTCTTAGAATGTGCCTTCTATGACACCAGCATGTTAGGATGATCCAACAAGTCACAAAAAAGAAGATGTGAACCGTTTATTCTAGAGGTCTTGCTTATCAATGTCTAAGTGCATTACTATCAAGACACAAATGTACAGACAGAACATTTCTGTCTCCTCACACATGAATGGAGAAACTTGATACCCAATGTCAATGGTTTGAGTCCACCACTGTAGGAAAGTAGGATCTGCTTTTATGGTTACCCCCACGTTTTGCCTGTTCGATAAGATGTTTTTGACTAGTCTGACTGGGATCCTGCTAATCAGGACCCAGTCGCTCTGCTGTCTCCCTTAAATGGTTGTGGTCAGTACTTAGGTACATCCCAGATTGGATACTGGGATACCCTCATCAGTCCCTAGTGTAATGTACTAAGGTACCCAGGGCATAGGTACCCCGGAGGTCCCCCATGGCCTGAAGCATGCATTATGCCACCCATGGGAGACCATCCAAAATGCAAATACAGGCCTGCCGTTGCGGTCCGTGTATGCTGGTGCTAGCACCACTTAGAAAAGATATAGGTTTCCTGTATCTAGGGTCACTGCATTTAAAACCTATAAGTCACCCCTATAGCAGGCCTTATCAATCCTGAAGGCAGAGTGCTTGGTTCTAAGTGTGAGGATGCCCCTGCATGAGCAAGACACCCCTACAGCCTACGTAGTTCATTCTCCCGGGTTGTAAGTGAAGCAGACATATACCATATGCAAAAGCCTGCAAAAAATTTGCCCCGACAAAACTCCTGCACCCCAAACGATCTCTACCGACTGCACCCTGGTACACAGAGGAACTTAGAGAGCAAAACCTAATTGGCATACGGCTAGAACGAAACTGAGGAAAAAATAAACAGAAGCTGAGAAAGAAATCTATAAACAAAGTCTTACTGTTTATAAACAGTCTATATTTAATGCAAAAAAACTTTTCTTTATAAACCAAATCAACTTAGCAAAAAATTCCTCAAAAGAACTCTTTAAAACTGTATCCAAGCTGGCCTCCCCAAGTTCAACTAAGATCGGGTTGAGTCAAGAATAAAGCGAGGATATTGCTAGGTATTTTCGGAACAAGGTTGAAGCCATTTTCTCAGTCTTCAACCAACACCCACAGGGAGGTGCAGGAAACCCGATGATGGGAGTCAAGCAATCCAGAGGCGCCTGTCCCACTTTCAATACAATTGTCCCACTTTCTACAAGTGAGACAGAAATACTTCTTGGCTCAATCAGATAGGGTCTCCCTATGACCGCTGTCCAGTACCAGTGGTTAATTTAGCCCTGGAACACATTGCCACCGCACTCACATCCGTATTCAATGCCATGTTCGAGCATTTGGAAGATAGACTCAATACTTCCATTATTGAAAAAACACAACCTGGATCCGACAGACCTAAATAATTTTAGGCCAATCTCAGGCTTTCCACTTCCTGCGAAAATGGTTGAGAAAGTAATGAACTCCCAGATGGGTGCCTTTTCTTTATGAGAATCAGCTGTTGGATCCCACTCAATATGGGTTTCAAGAAGGGCACAGTCCTGAATTTGCCCTCATTAAATCAACAGATGAAATCAGGGAAACCTTGGATCGGGGAGGTGAGGCTGCACTTATACTGGATCTCTCAGCGGCCTTCGACGAGGTCCACCATGATCTCTCGATGGATCGTTTGTCAGATTGTGGCGTCCAAGGCAAGGCATGGAAGTTATTAAAAGCCTTTCTAACTGATAGAACAAGAACACAAATAGTGTCCCTAGGGAAATTCTACTCCAAACCTTTTTCTCTGCCATGTGGAGGGCCACAGGGTTCATCCCTCAGCCCTACTCTTTTTAATGTTTACCTGGCGCCCTTGGCCCCCCTGATTAGATCCTATGGCTACAGCCTTACCCCATATGCAGATGACACACAAATTGTTGTGTCACTGCTACCGGGACAAGAATCAGGGATGAGCAAGAAGTTTCATGACCGCATGGAAGCAGTTAAAATCTGGATGACACAGAACTGAAACTAAAATTCGCTGGATTTTGTTTGGGCTCAACTTCACCCCCCTTTCAGGCTGCGGCATCGTCTCTGCCTCTGCACCATACAGGAACTTTCCAAGGCCTGTGGGCAATCCAAGACACCTGAAGGAATCTCCCTTGAAGTGAAGGAGTCACTTCCCTGCATCTTCAGGTACCGCAACTAAGCTGACCAGTCTGCTGATCCTGAGCTCCTACAGACCCTGAAAGTTCAGTAACATAGGTGATGGTTCTTCACAGCTCTCAAGGCCTGCCCTGTCCTCCCACCAAGTTTGAGGCAAGTATCCCATGTGGGAGCCGCAGGAACTGAACCCCTGTGCACAGTGTTGACTTGCTGTTGCAAAGGATTGTTGGCCTCCTTCCACCAAGATCTTCAAGCTCCAAGAAGCCCCGACCTCAAGCATCTCCACTGACCAGAATCCTTGTCCACACCACATTGCTGGCTGTGGTTTGCATCTTTTGGTGAGCTGCTTGAGGTCCTCTTGCGACTCCAGTGCCTCAGGTTTGTGGGTCCTGTTGAGGGTCACCTTTGTTTCTTTTGGGCTCTCTTGATTGCTCGGGGCCTGCCCTGCCTCCCTTGCTTGTGGTGAGTCCCCTGGACCTTGCTAGACCCGACGTTGTACGTTCATCAACTTCTACGTTGTTTGCAGTTGCCAAGGCTTGTTGGTGCTCCCGCCGGACACCGACCCCTCAAATATCAACATCTGATGTGGGACAGCTCCTGCAAAGCTCCTGGTCTTCCTCAGCATTGCCTCGTCCTCACGGCTCCAGAGTCAAAGTCACTGTCAACTCGCCTGCAACTCCCGACATCGGTGGGCATTCGTCTTCCAGGTCACTCCTGAATGACATAGACTCTGTCCTCTCTGCTTGCAGGTACTTCTCATCCTCAATCCACCTTCGGATTCCACCGGACACTTTCTCCTCCAGCCATGGCACTTTCCTGAAGTCCTCCATTGGGTTTGACAGCGGTTTCTGACACAACTTCACACCCATGCTACAGCCTTCTCTGGTGTAGGTAACAAGGGTATTAGGGTATCCAAGGGTGGGGTGGTCTTCCAATCTTCTGTTTTCTACGGGATTTTTTCAGCGTCCACTGAGAAGGGTACCTAATCTTTAAAATTGCATCCACGATTTACACGTTGAGTTGTACAGAGAACACGGTCATGTCCCCACATTGCACACGATCTCTGTGGAGCTCCTAGTCACCTCACCTTGGGTGGCTCCTTGGGTCCCCTGCACTTCTACGTCCTCTGGACATTGTCTTGACACAAGTCTTATACCCCTTTCTTAGTATATGGTTTGGTCCCTCCGGAGTCCACTGTGTATTCCATGCTATTTACTTGATTTCTATGCAAAGTATTGTGTGCATTGGGCATTTCTCCGGTTAGGAGATATTTGTGCATACTAGTGAGCCTTACATTATTTCCTTCAATAGCTCCCACTCAGATGTGTGATCAAGTTCTATCCAAAACCAGGTTGAGGTCAAAGGTATAGTCTTAGGGCCATATGTATGAAGCTAATTTTCTGTCGCAAACGCTGCGAATCGGTAATAATAGCGTTTGCGACAGAAAATTAGCAATTTCCAATGTATGAAGGAGAAAATGCTTGCAAAACAAGGAATTGCTATTTAGCGAGTTCCAAACATTGCGAGAGCCTGAAATATGCGAATTCCAGAGCGAATCCCAAATTTGCGATGAAACCAGTTAGCGATAATCACAAATCTGGAAATCGCAAATAAGGATTCGCAATGATATGTATCAAACATTCGCAAATTGCGAATTTAGGGAAATCGCTTTTTAAAGAATCGCTATTACCACCAAGTGGGAGCAGGTGGTAACCAGGTGCAAAGTATTTAAGGAAGCCCAGAATGCAACACACTCTTTTCCACAATGTCTGGGCTCTACGTGATAGCGAGGAGGCGAAGACTGAGAGCTGTGGCGCAGAGGAGGAGACGGCAGGAGAGGATATTCCGTGCGCGCACCACCATCTACCAGCGCACTGAGGAGGACATCTACACCCACTACAGACTGGAGGAAGAGAGCATACTTGATTTAATAGAGGAACTCAGACCCTATCTAGAATACCCCACCCGCAGGACACAAGCCATACCCACACACATCCAGGTCCTGTGTTCACTACACCTGCTGGCCTCAGGTAGTTTTCAGGGGTTATAGCCACAGCAGGAGGGGTGTCACAAAGTGCCCTGTCGCGCTTCTTCCATGCGTTCCTCGATGCCATGACACATAGGATGCAACACCACATACACTTCCCCGGCACCCCACAAGAACTAGCACAGACCAAGCAGGACTTTTACAACATTGCTCAATTCCCCCACGTCATAGGATGCATCGATGGGACACATGTTGCAATATCCCCCCCTCAAACGTAGAGTGCGTATACAGGAACAGGAAATGCTACCACTCACTTAATATACAGGTGGTGTGTGATGCCAAAAACATCATCACAGACATAGTGGCAAAGTATCCGGGAAGCACACATGGCGCCGTTATCTTCCGCCACAGTGGGCTATAACGTAGACTCTCAAGAGGAGATTTTGACGAGGGATACCTACTAGGTAAATGCTCACATACATAGGCCACATTTCCACTGACTAGCATGTGCATTACAGTGACCAACCGTTAACATTTCCAACCACAGGTGACAGTGCTTATGCAGTCCGGGATTTCATCCTGACACCCTACCTCAATCCTGCTACTGCTGGGGAGCGGCGCTACAACCGGGCACACATTTCAACAAAAGGCACCATCGAGAGAACCTTCGGCATATTGAAGAGCAGATTCAGGTGCATTCATAAAAGTGGAGGAGCTCTCCAATACAGCCCCGAAACGTGCTGCAAAATTGTTGTAGCTTGTGCCATGCTGCACAATATCGCTACCAGGAAAGGGACACCAATGGAGTTGAGCAATTCTGAATCCTCCGATGTGGAGGGACCTGGACCTGTACGCATGGAAGCTGGCGTAGCTGGTGCTGCAGCTGGGCGACAGAGGCGTGATGAGATCATGCGCAACTACTTCTAGGTGAGTAATAATGACACAATGACAACTTCAATCTTAGCAAATGTGTTTTAATTGCTACAGCAACAATGGCACACATCCTCATAGGCAAGTTCAAACACTCCCAATGTTATGCACATGTTCAAATCACAGTGCAACTATTTAACTGGAATGACTGCAAAGTCAACACTGTAGTTGTCCATATTTTGCCCCTGTAAGTCATTGTTATTTGGCTGCACATCCTATTGGTGTGTAGCAGGCCTGTTGCTCCTGCCACTACGGCACCTCTCAACAGTGGGTGGCGGGGTGGTGGAGCTCCGCACTGACTGGGAGCCCTCCTCACTTGGAGTCAGCACTCCTGGTCCTGTGGTACGTAGGGCACGCAGTTCATCCAGGGCAGAAGTGGACTGCACAACAACAGTGGCGATGTCCTGAATGCCGTGAGAGAACTCACGCTGGGTTTCTATGGTATGCTTGGACAGAATATTGGTTGATGAGGCCAGGCGGTTGATTGCGCGCGTGTAGCGGTTCATGCGGGCCAGCTCTTTGCGCCTAGCAGCGCGTTCTGCACGCAACTCGGCAGTTAGCTCTTGCACAGCACTCCTCATTTCTTCATGCATGCCCCTGAACCCTGCCCTCATCTCACGCTGTATTGCCTTCATGTGTTTGGCAACACTGTCTGGAGCCAGTCTGCCCTCTACCAGTTCCTCGAGCGGTGTAGAATCTGGCACATTGGAGGTTCCCCCACCGGTGAGCTGTGACTGCTCCAGCCTGGCTGCCAATTTTTCTTTGGAGCGCTGGCGCAGGTCGTACCAGCGCTTGCGCAAAACTTCAACACTCCTGTGTGTTACTCCAAGGGCATTGACTTTCGCCTGTATGTCTTCCCAGATGCGTCTTTTCCTTGCTTCAGGCACCTTGTGTGAGCTCCTCCCAAATAACAAATCATGGTTTGGCACCATCTCAGTGATGAGTGTCTCAAGTTCTGCTTCTGAGAACTTCATCTTTCTCTTCCTAGATGTCTCCCCTTTCTTGCTGCTCCTGCTGGGTTGCAGGCAAATCCTTGTTCCCACTCTCAGCCATGGCTCCTCAGTAGCAATCCTCACTCTCACACTCTCTCACAATCAATGCTGTTGCAGCATGGGTAATCAGTCACTTCCTGGATGGTGATGTCATCAAACTGCATCAGGATTGCGATTGGATGATTCTAGAAAATCGCAAATTAGCGATTTTTTCCGATGTGAAATCGCAATTTTGCGATTTTACCCGATGTGAAATCGCAATTTTGCAATTTTACCCAGATGCGAAATCACAGTTTTGCGAAATTTTAACATTAGGGAGTCGCTATTGAATTTATCGCAAATATTTAGCGATTTTGGGCGAATCGCTAAATATTTCCAAATGTGTTGATACATTCTGATTTGCGATTCGGAATCTGCGATTCGGTTAAAATCGCAGATTCCGATTCGCAAATTGACTTCTTCATACATATGGCCCTTCGTCATCGGGATGCAAGAGGTACCAAATCTCTAAGCCCATCACCATCCATTATTTCTTCAATGTCACCCTATCAGACGTGTGGGCAAGTTCTATCCAAAACCAGTTTTAGGGCTAAGTTTCAGTCCCCTACCCCCTACCGCTAGGGAGGTGATACCAAATTCCATACATGATCTCAACAGTTGCAAGGAAAAAGTTTGTTTACTCCCGATGGGATCATACAGAGACTCTATAATGAATGTTAAACCTAATGTGTTTGTCCTTGTATAAACATGCCTGCTGGGAGGACAATCCAGGCCTTGATCATCTTGTGGGGGAAGAATTTTTCAAGAAGATACGTCACCCCACATTGTCTAGAGGATTTCAATGTGCTCAGGGGCTCTCGAGAAGAAGAGACAGTGCACCTAATGTTGACCTTTTCCATTCAGTCTCTTCTTACTTTCCCAGACTCAAGAGCATGTAGGCATGCTTAATAAGGTGGGCTGAATAAGTGCAGTTTCCGCCCTCTTTGTGTCCAAGCGGGGTGATACTTTTTTCTATTTGATATAATAAGATATTCCATTCTCATCAGAGAAACAACTTTTATGAAGGTTTTTTTTGCAAGCTGTTTGTGGACAGTAACATATGGTGTGTATGGGGGGAGGGTACCTATCTACAGAATGTCTCTGCATGAATCAAAGGTAGAAGGTTCCCTGGTCAAAACGTTGCAGGTATACCAGTTAACTGCAAAGGGGATCAGAAAAAAAGGTGTGAAATAGGAGGGTTCCACAAATTGACCTCGCACACCAAATAACTGTATAACAAGCACAATTTTCAGTACTCAAACAACATTCGTTTTGTATCAAGAAAAAAGTCCAACTGTTCTCCCAAGAAATTAGCTCAAGTCAGTTCTCTTCGTTTTATTCTTTTCTTTATTTGTTCATACACTCGCAGATAAAAATAGCCAACGCGTTTCGTCCGAAACCGGACTTCTTCAGGGCTATATTTAAAAAGATACAAAAATATATATTTCAATATGTGAATAAATGTGTCAGTACATGCACAACTTGTTGAATTATATTCTTTTTTGAATTCAAGGAGACAGTTTATAAAACACCAGACTATTTAGATACAAACATTATACAAAAAAGAAAAAGACTTGAGGCCATTCATTTAAATTTTAGGGAGAACATGCGCTGCTACAAAGCATTTGTGTAAGCTGAACAGATACTGGTAAATTATATACAGGGTATTGTTCACCCTACCGAACAAACTAAAGTTACAATAAGTAGTGCCTACTGAGTATAAACAACAATACACAACACAGCGTTTCTATAGCGACTCAATGGTCATCAATAATTTTCACGTTATATTCACAATCAAAAGTTTGAGAACATACAATGTCTACCATCTTCCAACCAAAAAGTGCCCGGTGATATCTGCATGATAGTTCGCTAATTAAACACAATTTTTGTGGCCCAAGCAAAGTCCAGGGGTCAAACAATTCATCATCAAAACTCCTGTATGTATATAAACAATGCGGCAGAGCTTGAAAGAAAGGCCAGCTGGTATTACGAGTAAATGATTAAATAAAGCTCAATTCTTTGCACAAATGTAGCTATTAAATTACAACAGACATTAGTCATGATATGTGCAAATAACGCTTTTCTTGTGTCCATATATAAGCATCACAGTGGTGTAATGTACCAGTCACGCAAGGTCTATAAACACATACGTCACATCGACAAATATGTGCAAAATACGCATATATTTATTTCTTGTATTTAGACAGCGTGGTGCCTTCAGATGTCCATATCTAATAAGATATTTGACTGAAATGCACATTATACCATGTTCATAAGAACTTCAAAGTTATAGCATTTATCATAATACCTTTGCGCAGTGTGTTCTTATGTTGAGCGTCTCATCCGTTCTGGCAGGTGTACACACAGAAGGTTTCTACAAGTAAATATATCAATATTTTAATGATGATGGTTTTATATGAATGACTTTTGTTTTTACAAGAGACAGCTATTGCTATCTGGTAGGCTTGTTTAGCTATTTAAGCGACTTATTAGTTGGAATATAAATCGTGTATCTATACAGAGTAAATTTGTTTAATAAGCCCGCCACTTTTAGAACCAGCCTATTCAGAGGATTGAAAACCTCCTAAACATCAATATATGATGGAAATATGCACTTACTACGGTAGTTAAATTATTGGATTTGGTAAATCGTCCTTTCAATTTGAGATCCAGTAAAGTTGGGAAAAGAGCAAAGTAAGTGCCTGAAATTGAAGAATTTGGCGCAGGTTATATGAAGGAATTTATTTGCACCCGAATATGAATTACCCTAAAATAATAAGTCATCAAGTAGTACTAGTGTCTGTAATTAACCAAAGTCTAGCTTTTATTATTTGTCAGTCGGGAAAAATTAGAATTATTTAAAAAGCTAACGTCTCGAAAGGCTAGTCTCATGAAGTTTACTTGAAAGGAGAAAAATATAATATCAACAATTCACGGCGACAGTGCGGGACCGGAGCCATAGCCTGTTGTTTAGTGACCCCCACATTGATAGTCAGAATGGTATTCAAGCGCGCCCGCCATCTTGACACGGTCATATTACATGGTCATGTACCAAGATTATAGATACAATAAATATTGCCAAGGTCTTAAAGCCAGGCAAAATGCTAGCTGTTAAAGAGTAGTAAAAAGCTTCATTCTACTCAGTCTTTTGAAGCCCATACAGCATTGGATACCCAGAGCTTACCTTAGATTCGGCGTGATCGTCGCGTACGTATGTGGTCGTCTGGTCTCCCGGTTCCATAATGAAAACGCCGCTAAGGGAGTATATATAGTCCTCGAAATTATATAATTGGTTAATTGAGACTACTAATTGGTAATAGCCAACGGCACGAAGACCTGGCGATCGATGATCACAATGGCCGCCATCTTTGCCTAGTCAAAGCAAACGCGAAAAAATAACGGAAATAGATAGGGAAGGGTCTATTCATGTCTATAAAGAATGGAAACAGATAATATAATCGTCAAAAATCGATCACAATAAGCGTGTTACAGTTTAACAGACAAGCTATCAATTGTAATCGATCTTATTGTGAAGACATGGCGAGTGAACATGCAACGGCCGCCATTTTAAGCTAGTCAAATCAGAGCATGCAGTCAAGTTAAAGTGGAACTTGTAAGTCTAATGCTCCCAGGTCAGAAAACAGAAGTGTCGCAGTGTAGTTAATTGAGACTACTAATTGGTAAAGGCCAACGGCACGAAGACCTGGCGATCGATGATCACAATGGCCGCCATCTTTGCCTAGTCAAAAGCAAACGCAAAAAAATAACGGAAAAAGCTAGGGAAGGGTCTATTCGTGTCTATAAAGAATGGAAAAGGATAGTATAATCGTCAAAAATCGATCACAATAAGTGTGTTACAGTTTAACAGACAAGCTATCAATTGTAATCGATCTAGTTGTAAGATAAGGCGAGTGAACATGCAACGGCCGCCATCTTAAGCTAGTCAAATCAGAGCATACAATCAAGTTAAAGTGAAACTTGTAAGTCTAATGCTCCCAAGTCAGAAAACAGAAGTGTCGCAGTGTAAGAAAACGTGAAAACAAGAGGACATCTTGTAGGGGTTCAAAGAGGGTCTAGAGAGCAAGGTTTAGTCAAAGAGTAAGTTACAAATATCACATGGACTTGTCCTAACACAGAGACTCAGGTTGGTTATTCAGTTGAGTCTCTCTTATGAAGAGTCCATTTAGCACAGTGGCTAACTATGTCTCAGCCAAAAACAGATTCAAGGACAGATGTCGTAGGAATGGTGCGAAGAAACAATGCAATGTCGTGCAGACCGAATTTCTAGTGTATTTAGAGATACGAGAATTAACGTAACAGTGATCACATCATACAGAAAATGCGGAGAATCAGGATAATTGCAGCTGATTCACAAAAAATGATGAAATTCATTGTTTATATTTAAGCCCCGATCTACCGCTCTAAGTCTGCATATCCAACGAGCCTCAAGTTGTCTGAGGCAAGTGATTCTATCACCACCACGTTTACCTGACACTACTTTATCAATTGCATGGAATTTAATATCTTTTTCATCTGGATGGTTATCAATGATGTGTTGGGCCACAGGGCTCCGAGGATCATTATTTCTGATGCTTCTAATGTGCTCCTGAATACGGATTTTGAGACTTCTTGTACTGCTACCAACATAGATCATTTTGCAGTGACAAATGATGACATAGACTGCAAAGGTGGTATTACAGTTGATGAACGAGGTAACCTTATAAGTCCTAGAACAGTTATATTTATAGTCAACCAGTTTGTTTAAACCATGGTCACATACTGAACAATCACCACATACAAAAAAGCCAGCCGGTTTTTCTGTAAGCCATGCAGAGCCACTCGTCTTTGGGGGATCTACATAACTTGGGCAGAGAATGTTTTTAATAGTTCTGCCCTTTTTGTAAATGACCTTGGGTTTGTCAGGGATGACACCTTCTGGTAGTACATCCGTTTTTAAGAGGTGCCAGTGTCGTCTCAAAATGTTGTATATATGGTTACTATACATACCGTATTCAGTTATAAAAGCACATGAGTCATGGGGTACACTTGTTTTTTTGTTCGTTTGTTTGAGTAGGGTTTCATGACGCTTTCGTTTTTTGATTTTGTTCTCTGCCCTATCAACATCTTTCTCTGCATAACCTCTCGCTAAGAAGTCTTTCTTCATTCCTTGTATTGTATGTTCAAAGTCAATATCTTCGCTGCAGTTACGACGGGCCCGTACCATCTCACCATAAGGGATAGCTACTATGGTGTTTCTGGGATGGCAGCTCTCAGCATGAAGTATACTGTTGCAGGAAGTAGGCTTTTTATACATTCTGCTATGTATGCTGCCATCTTTTATATATAGATGCAGGTCAAGAAACACTATTTCACTGGGGGAGTAGTTCATCGTGAGCTTGATGTTACGGTCATTATCATTAAGGAAGTGAAAATAGTCGTTCAAACCATCAACACTCCCTTTCCAAATAAGGAAAACGTCATCGATGTAGCGTACATAAAAGATTATGTCATCCATCCATTGACCAGCGCCATGACCCCAGGCATGCTCCATCTCAAACAACCCCATAAAGAGGTTTGCATAAGATGGAGCAAACCTGGAGCCCATGGCAGTCCCCCGTGTCTGTAAGTACCAATCGTCTTCATGCAAGAAGACGTTATTGGTCAAGATTAGTTTGGCCATATTTAGAAGCATTTGGGTATGTTCTAGATGACATGCGTTGCGTTTGAAAAGAAAGTGCTTCAAGGATCTCATACCATTCTCAAGCTCTATACAAGTGTACAAGCTTTCCACGTCCATGGTTACGAACGTGAAAAGCTGGTCCTCCCAAGTCACATCCTCCAGTTTACACAGAAGCTCTCTGCTATCCTGCAAGTATGATGGTAGGTTTTGTACGTAGGGTTGAAGAAAAGAATCAACGTACTCAGCTAGATGTTCCGTGGGACCTCCGTTACCCGATATAATGGGTCTTCCCGGTGGAAATGCTCCACCCTTATGCACCTTGGGAAGGGCATAGATACATGGGAATCGTGAGTTGTCAGCCCTCAGATATCTGTACTCTTGTTCGGATAATAGTCCCGATTCTTTCCATTCTACTAACCCCGAATTGATCTTATTTTCAATGTCTTTGATGGGATTTTTTCGTAATGGGGTATAGCAGGCAACATCATGCAATTGTCTCTTAATTTCATTCGAGTAATCCACAAAGTCCATTATTACAATATTGCCGCCCTTGTCAGCCTCACGGACTACCAAGGACGAATCATCACGGATGGTTTGTAAAAACTTTTTTTCGGATTTACTGATGTTATAGGGGTGTTTACATTTGTCGTTAGAGTGATGTATATCCTCTAATTTGTAAAGGTCCTGAGTTACTCTAATCGAAAACTCATCAATCGTGGTTTTCGAACTGGAAGGTATGAATTTGGAGCGATTTTTTAGGCCGCTATCTATGGTAGTGTCCTCAAAGATGTCAAGATTTCGAGCATGCATTATCAAATCCCCCACCATATCCTGATCATATAATGAGGCAATGACGTGGGAAGTGTCAACTTCTGCAATCGTAAATTCTGAAACATTTTTTACAGATTGAACAGGAACACGTATGTCAGGTTGCTCAGAAAAGTATTTTTTTAATTTCAACTTACGTGTAAAGCAAAAAAGGTCAACATGTACTTTGTCCAACACTTGTTTTTCAGTTATACAAAAATTCAAACCTTTTTGTAGAATAGACAATTCAGAATCAGAAAAAGTTTTAGATGACAAATTGATTACATTCACATCATTAACATCATTAGTGGTCATAGTCCTGTCCATTTCATGGTTCACAATCTCAGTATGATAATCTATTGGTTGTTTCCCATTTTTGCTTTTGTTGTGGATCTTGTGTTTCTTGCCACCCCGCCGGGTTCTTCGTTTTGAACTCTTTTTTTGTTGTTCCCCAGGCGGTATCTCTGTACCTCTTTTAAAAAATCAGATTCTGGGATTGGATTGGAGGTAGCAGTACTGGTTCCCTCCCCATGGTCAGTTTCAATTGATGAGATTGAGGAAATAGACGTACTGCTAGATGATACACTTGTGGTGCGTGTTGCAGTAATAGGGGCCACAGTGTTTCTAGGGGCTACATCATCAAATTTTCGCGCAAAAGTAAATATGCGCCCCCTTTCATAGTCCCCACGATCTCGTTCTATTTTTTGTTGTTTCTTGCCCTTAATATACAGTTGGTAATTAGTCAATTCCTTTTTCAAAATCTCATAGTTTTTTTGAGTCAGGTCAGGTAAGTTCATTTCACTGATTTCTTTTTCTAGGGCCAATATATCGTCCCTTATTTTTTTGCCTCTTCTGTCAGCATTACGTATCAGTATATCCATCATTTTGAAAGATGCTGCATGCAGGCCTTCCTCCCATTCTCCCAAAAGGTCTAATTCTAAATCCTCATAGTTTGGAAAAATGAGGATACGAAGTCCTCGGGGGATGCGCTTATTTTCCAGATATTTCTTAAGTGTAGCACCATCCCACCATTTGGCAAGTTCTTGTTTACGCAGCTTTTCCAGTCGCATAAACTTGTTTTTAAGACTATCTCGTTGAACTGAGGGTGCTAATGGTCGAGCAGTGGTTTTCTCTTTGCTAAAGAGATCACCTAGTAATTCCTCTCTATTGTCCTCAAACATATTAATGTTTTAAGGAACAAGTTATGTAATAGGATTTTTGAGGATGACAATAGGGTGCCGGCTAGCCTAAATTAATCTGTCACAACAAGGAAGGGGATTGAGGCTTTAAGAGCCGCACCAAGAGTCAAGTTCCTAATGTTAGCAAAAGTGAGGGTGCGAATGGTCTGGGATACAACCCCCTAGATCCCAACATAGAACAAATAAGAATTTGTTCTGTATATCTAGTTCCACAAATTGACCTCGCACACCAAATAACTGTATAACAAGCACAATTTTCAGTACTCAAACAACATTCGTTTTGTATCAAGAAAAAAGTCCAACTGTTCTCCCAAGAAATTAGCTCAAGTCAGTTCTCTTCGTTTTATTCTTTTCTTTATTTGTTCATACACTCGCAGATAAAAATAGCCAACGCGTTTCGTCCGAAACCGGACTTCTTCAGGGCTATATTTAAAAAGATACAAAAATATATATTTCAATATGTGAATAAATGTGTCAGTACATGCACAACTTGTTGAATTATATTCTTTTTTGAATTCAAGGAGACAGTTTATAAAACACCAGACTATTTAGATACAAACATTATACAAAAAAGAAAAAGACTTGAGGCCATTCATTTAAATTTTAGGGAGAACATGCGCTGCTACAAAGCATTTGTGTAAGCTGAACAGATACTGGTAAATTATATACAGGGTATTGTTCACCCTACCGAACAAACTAAAGTTACAATAAGTAGTGCCTACTGAGTATAAACAACAATACACAACACAGCGTTTCTATAGCGACTCAATGGTCATCAATAATTTTCACGTTATATTCACAATCAAAAGTTTGAGAACATACAATGTCTACCATCTTCCAACCAAAAAGTGCCCGGTGATATCTGCATGATAGTTCGCTAATTAAACGCAATTTTTGTGGCCCAAGCAAAGTCCAGGGGTCAAACAATTCATCATCAAAACTCCTGTATGTATATAAACAATGCGGCAGAGCTTGAAAGAAAGGCCAGCTGGTATTACGAGTAAATGATTAAATAAAGCTCAATTCTTTGCACAAATGTAGCTATTAAATTACAACAGACATTAGTCATGATATGTGCAAATAACGCTTTTCTTGAAAATTGTGCTTGTTATACAGTTATTTGGTGTGCGAGGTCAATTTGTGGAACTAGATATACAGAACAAATTCTTATTTGTTCTATGTTGGGATCTAGGGGGTTGTATCCCAGACCATTCGCACCCTCACTTTTGCTAACATTAGGAACTTGACTCTTGGTGCGGCTCTTAAAGCCTCAATCCCCTTCCTTGTTGTGACAGATTAATTTAGGCTAGCCGGCACCCTATTGTCATCCTCAAAAATCCTATTACATAACTTGTTCCTTAAAACATTAATATGTTTGAGGACAATAGAGAGGAATTACTAGGTGATCTCTTTAGCAAAGAGAAAACCACTGCTCGACCATTAGCACCCTCAGTTCAACGAGATAGTCTTAAAAACAAGTTTATGCGACTGGAAAAGCTGCGTAAACAAGAACTTGCCAAATGGTGGGATGGTGCTACACTTAAGAAATATCTGGAAAATAAGCGCATCCCCCGAGGACTTCGTATCCTCATTTTTCCAAACTATGAGGATTTAGAATTAGACCTTTTGGGAGAATGGGAGGAAGGCCTGCATGCAGCATCTTTCAAAATGATGGATATACTGATACGTAATGCTGACAGCAGAGGCAAAAAAATAAGGGACGATATATTGGCCCTAGAAAAAGAAATCAGTGAAATGAACTTACCTGACCTGACTCAAAAAAACTATGAGATTTTGAAAAAGGAATTGACTAATTACCAACTGTATATTAAGGGCAAGAAACAACAAAAAATAGAACGAGATCGTGGGGACTATGAAAGGGGGCGCATATTTACTTTTGCGCGAAAATTTGATGATGTAGCCCCTAGAAACACTGTGGCCCCTATTACTGCAACACGCACCACAAGTGTATCATCTAGCAGTACGTCTATTTCCTCAATCTCATCAATTGAAACTGACCCAGGGGAGGGAACCAGTACTGCTACCTCCAATCCAATCCCAGAATCTGATTTTTTAAAAGAGGTACAGAGATACCGCCTGGGGAACAACAAAAAAAGAGTTCAAAACGAAGAACCCGGCGGGGTGGCAAGAAACACAAGATCCACAACAAAAGCAAAAATGGGAAACAACCAATAGATTATCATACTGAGATTGTGAACCATGAAATGGACAGGACTATGACCACTAATGATGTTAATGATGTGAATGTAATCAATTTGTCATCTAAAACTTTTTCTGATTCTGAATTGTCTATTCTACAAAAAGGTTTGAATTTTTGTATAACTGAAAAACAAGTGTTGGACAAAGTACATGTTGACCTTTTTTGCTTTACACGTAAGTTGAAATTAAAAAAATACTTTTCTGAGCAACCTGACATACGTGTTCCTGTTCAATCTGTAAAAAATGTTTCAGAATTTACGATTGCAGAAGTTGACACTTCCCACGTCATTGCCTCATTATATGATCAGGATATGGTGGGGGATTTGATAATGCATGCTCGAAATCTTGACATCTTTGAGGACACTACCATAGATAGCGGCCTAAAAAATCGCTCCAAATTCATACCTTCCAGTTCGAAAACCACGATTGATGAGTTTTCGATTAGAGTAACTCAGGACCTTTACAAATTAGAGGATATACATCACTCTAACGACAAATGTAAACACCCCTATAACATCAGTAAATCCGAAAAAAAGTTTTTACAAACCATCCGTGATGATTCGTCCTTGGTAGTCCGTGAGGCTGACAAGGGCGGCAATATTGTAATAATGGACTTTGTGGATTACTCGAATGAAATTAAGAGACAATTGCATGATGTTGCCTGCTATACCCCATTACGAAAAAATCCCATCAAAGACATTGAAAATAAGATCAATTCGGGGTTAGTAGAATGGAAAGAATCGGGACTATTATCCGAACAAGAGTACAGATATCTGAGGGCTGACAACTCACGATTCCCATGTATCTATGCCCTTCCCAAGGTGCATAAGGGTGGAGCATTTCCACCGGGAAGACCCATTATATCGGGTAACGGAGGTCCCACGGAACATCTAGCTGAGTACGTTGATTCTTTTCTTCAACCCTACGTACAAAACCTACCATCATACTTGCAGGATAGCAGAGAGCTTCTGTGTAAACTGGAGGATGTGACTTGGGAGGACCAGCTTTTCACGTTCGTAACCATGGACGTGGAAAGCTTGTACACTTGTATAGAGCTTGAGAATGGTATGAGATCCTTGAAGCACTTTCTTTTCAAACGCAACGCATGTCATCTAGAACATACCCAAATGCTTCTAAATATGGCCAAACTAATCTTGACCAATAACGTCTTCTTGCATGAAGACGATTGGTACTTACAGACACGGGGGACTGCCATGGGCTCCAGGTTTGCTCCATCTTATGCAAACCTCTTTATGGGGTTGTTTGAGATGGAGCATGCCTGGGGTCATGGCGCTGGTCAATGGATGGATGACATAATCTTTTATGTACGCTACATCGATGACGTTTTCCTTATTTGGAAAGGGAGTGTTGATGGTTTGAACGACTATTTTCACTTCCTTAATGATAATGACCGTAACATCAAGCTCACGATGAACTACTCCCCCAGTGAAATAGTGTTTCTTGACCTGCATCTATATATAAAAGATGGCAGCATACATAGCAGAATGTATAAAAAGCCTACTTCCTGCAACAGTATACTTCATGCTGAGAGCTGCCATCCCAGAAACACCATAGTAGCTATCCCTTATGGTGAGATGGTACGGGGCCCGTCGTAACTGCAGCGAAGATATTGACTTTGAACATACAATACAAGGAATGAAGAAAGACTTCTTAGCGAGAGGTTATGCAGAGAAAGATGTTGATAGGGCAGAGAACAAAATCAAAAAACGAAAGCGTCATGAAACCCTACTCAAACAAACGAACAAAAAAACAAGTGTACCCCATGACTCATGTGCTTTTATAACTGAATACGGTATGTATAGTAACCATATATACAACATTTTGAGACGACACTGGCACCTCTTAAAAACGGATGTACTACCAGAAGGTGTCATCCCTGACAAACCCAAGGTCATTTACAAAAAGGGCAGAACTATTAAAAACATTCTCTGCCCAAGTTATGTAGATCCCCCAAAGACGAGTGGCTCTGCATGGCTTACAGAAAAACCGGCTGGCTTTTTGTATGTGGTGATTGTTCAGTATGTGACCATGGTTTAAACAAACTGGTTGACTATAAATATAACTGTTCTAGGACTTATAAGGTTACCTTGTTCATCAACTGTAATACCACCTTTGCAGTCTATGTCATCATTTGTCACTGCAAAATGATCTATGTTGGTAGCAGTACAAGAAGTCTCAAAATCCGTATTCAGGAGCACATTAGAAGCATCAGAAATAATGATCCTCGGAGCCCTGTGGCCCAACACATCATTGATAACCATCCAGATGAAAAAGATATTAAATTCCATGCAATTGATAAAGTAGTGTCAGGTAAACGTGGTGGTGATAGAATCACTTGCCTCAGACAACTTGAGGCTCGTTGGATATGCAGACTTAGAGCGGTAGATCGGGGCTTAAATATAAACAATGAATTTCATCATTTTTTGTGAATCAGCTGCAATTATCCTGATTCTCCGCATTTTCTGTATGATGTGATCACTGTTACGTTAATTCTCGTATCTCTAAATACACTAGAAATTCGGTCTGCACGACATTGCATTGTTTCTTCGCACCATTCCTACGACATCTGTCCTTGAATCTGTTTTTGGCTGAGACATAGTTAGCCACTGTGCTAAATGGACTCTTCATAAGAGAGACTCAACTGAATAACCAACCTGAGTCTCTGTGTTAGGACAAGTCCATGTGATATTTGTAACTTACTCTTTGACTAAACCTTGCTCTCTAGACCCTCTTTGAACCCCTACAAGATGTCCTCTTGTTTTCACGTTTTCTTACACTGCGACACTTCTGTTTTCTGACTTGGGAGCATTAGACTTACAAGTTTCACTTTAACTTGATTGTATGCTCTGATTTGACTAGCTTAAGATGGCGGCCGTTGCATGTTCACTCGCCTTATCTTACAACTAGATCGATTACAATTGATAGCTTGTCTGTTAAACTGTAACACACTTATTGTGATCGATTTTTGACGATTATACTATCCTTTTCCATTCTTTATAGACACGAATAGACCCTTCCCTAGCTTTTTCCGTTATTTTTTTGCGTTTGCTTTTGACTAGGCAAAGATGGCGGCCATTGTGATCATCGATCGCCAGGTCTTCGTGCCGTTGGCCTTTACCAATTAGTAGTCTCAATTAACTACACTGCGACACTTCTGTTTTCTGACCTGGGAGCATTAGACTTACAAGTTCCACTTTAACTTGACTGCATGCTCTGATTTGACTAGCTTAAAATGGCGGCCGTTGCATGTTCACTCGCCATGTCTTCACAATAAGATCGATTACAATTGATAGCTTGTCTGTTAAACTGTAACACGCTTATTGTGATCGATTTTTGACGATTATATTATCTGTTTCCATTCTTTATAGACATGAATAGACCCTTCCCTATCTATTTCCGTTATTTTTTCGCGTTTGCTTTGACTAGGCAAAGATGGCGGCCATTGTGATCATCGATCGCCAGGTCTTCGTGCCGTTGGCTATTACCAATTAGTAGTCTCAATTAACCAATTATATAATTTCGAGGACTATATATACTCCCTTAGCGGCGTTTTCATTATGGAACCGGGAGACCAGACGACCACATACGTACGCGACGATCACGCCGAATCTAAGGTAAGCTCTGGGTATCCAATGCTGTATGGGCTTCAAAAGACTGAGTAGAATGAAGCTTTTTACTACTCTTTAACAGCTAGCATTTTGCCTGGCTTTAAGACCTTGGCAATATTTATTGTATCTATAATCTTGGTACATGACCATGTAATATGACCGTGTCAAGATGGCGGGCGCGCTTGAATACCATTCTGACTATCAATGTGGGGGTCACTAAACAACAGGCTATGGCTCCGGTCCCGCACTGTCGCCGTGAATTGTTGATATTATATTTTTCTCCTTTCAAGTAAACTTCATGAGACTAGCCTTTCGAGACGTTAGCTTTTTAAATAATTCTAATTTTTCCCGACTGACAAATAATAAAAGCTAGACTTTGGTTAATTACAGACACTAGTACTACTTGATGACTTATTATTTTAGGGTAATTCATATTCGGGTGCAAATAAATTCCTTCATATAACCTGCGCCAAATTCTTCAATTTCAGGCACTTACTTTGCTCTTTTCCCAACTTTACTGGATCTCAAATTGAAAGGACGATTTACCAAATCCAACAATTTAACTACCGTAGTAAGTGCATATTTCCATCATATATTGATGTTTAGGAGGTTTTCAATCCTCTGAATAGGCTGGTTCTAAAAGTGGCGGGCTTATTAAACAAATTTACTCTGTATAGATACACGATTTATATTCCAACTAATAAGTCGCTTAAATAGCTAAACAAGCCTACCAGATAGCAATAGCTGTCTCTTGTAAAAACAAAAGTCATTCATATAAAACCATCATCATTAAAATATTGATATATTTACTTGTAGAAACCTTCTGTGTGTACACCTGCCAGAACGGATGAGACGCTCAACATAAGAACACACTGCGCAAAGGTATTATGATAAATGCTATAACTTTGAAGTTCTTATGAACATGGTATAATGTGCATTTCAGTCAAATATCTTATTAGATATGGACATCTGAAGGCACCACGCTGTCTAAATACAAGAAATAAATATATGCGTATTTTGCACATATTTGTCGATGTGACGTATGTGTTTATAGACCTTGCGTGACTGGTACATTACACCACTGTGATGCTTATATATGGACACAAGAAAAGCGTTATTTGCACATATCATGACTAATGTCTGTTGTAATTTAATAGCTACATTTGTGCAAAGAATTGAGCTTTATTTAATCATTTACTCGTAATACCAGCTGGCCTTTCTTTCAAGCTCTGCCGCATTGTTTATATACATACAGGAGTTTTGATGATGAATTGTTTGACCCCTGGACTTTGCTTGGGCCACAAAAATTGTGTTTAATTAGCGAACTATCATGCAGATATCACCGGGCACTTTTTGGTTGGAAGATGGTAGACATTGTATGTTCTCAAACTTTTGATTGTGAATATAACGTGAAAATTATTGATGACCATTGAGTCGCTATAGAAACGCTGTGTTGTGTATTGTTGTTTATACTCAGTAGGCACTACTTATTGTAACTTTAGTTTGTTCGGTAGGGTGAACAATACCCTGTATATAATTTACCAGTATCTGTTCAGCTTACACAAATGCTTTGTAGCAGCGCATGTTCTCCCTAAAATTTAAATGAATGGCCTCAAGTCTTTTTCTTTTTTGTATAATGTTTGTATCTAAATAGTCTGGTGTTTTATAAACTGTCTCCTTGAATTCAAAAAAGAATATAATTCAACAAGTTGTGCATGTACTGACACATTTATTCACATATTGAAATATATATTTTTGTATCTTTTTAAATATAGCCCTGAAGAAGTCCGGTTTCGGACGAAACGCGTTGGCTATTTTTATCTGCGAGTGTATGAACAAATAAAGAAAAGAATAAAACGAAGAGAACTGACTTGAGCTAATTTCTTGGGAGAACAGTTGGACTTTTTTCTTGATACAAAACGAATGTTGTTTGAGTACTGAAAATTGTGCTTGTTATACAGTTATTTGGTGTGCGAGGTCAATTTGTGGAACTAGATATACAGAACAAATTCTTATTTGTTCTATGTTGGGATCTAGGGGGTTGTATCCCAGACCATTCGCACCCTCACTTTTGCTAACATTAGGAACTTGACTCTTGGTGCGGCTCTTAAAGCCTCAATCCCCTTCCTTGTTGTGACAGTGAAATAGGAGGGTGTTAAAGGGTGAGGGAAAATGTGATGCAGAAAAAACAGTCCAGGAATGAACAGTCCGAGGGCCTGTGTGATGGAACACCTTCAGGCTAAACTGGGCGCTGCAAGCATAAGCCAAATGCAATCACCAGCTCATCTTGGGCCAATGTACTGAATGATAACAAATCATAAAGACATAGACAATCTGATCTCCATTTATAAGGTAGAGACAGATAAGTGTGCCTCTACCGGAAACAAGAAGCTGGAACAAAACAGAGACCCTAAACTCCATATATCAGTATTTAGGAGCTCAAAACACCATTGCAAATCATGAACAGTCAAAGGATGTAATACAGAAACCGTGGAGTGCACTAGGGCCTTCCTCAATAGGGACTCATACTATTCAGGTCAGCAGTTGGGGACTTCAGTGAGGAGCTGGATTGTCTTATCTTTTTCTACCACATCCACAGTCTAGAGCAGTCCTTCCCTGTCAGAGCACCCACAGGATCTTCTTCCAATGGAGATTCACATGAAGACAGGCATGTGTTGGTAGCCAGGCACTGTGTATCTTCTTCAGGCCGTCTGAACATGTCTACAGATGTGTCCATACATGAGAAGTCCAAAAAGTCTTCCACATTTTCAGGTCCATGGTATTTTCTTGTATTCCCATCCAGTTTTACCAACATGTTGATAGTGAGAGGCTGGCTTGGTATATGATGTCCACTAATGTAAGTGGGCACTCTGCACCAGTCCAGACAACCTTTATGGTGATTTAAGAGGTCTTAGAAAACCTCAAAAATCTCTCTAAGTGGTAGCAGTGGAGAGCAGTCTTCAGGCTTAGTCCATAAGGAGTGGAAAGCAGCTTGTTTTACCAGAATGCAATCTTATATATATAGATTAAGTGAAAAGGAACCACACATTGTACTTATAAAAATATGTACTTATTCTCAAAGAGAAAAAATAGCATATGGATTGTGGTACTACCACCCATCTCACTAATCAATTTAGTCCTAAACATGCTGGTCAACATTGTTGCCACAAGGTTATACAAAGTTATACCCCTGGTCATTGCTGGCTCTTAGGGGAAGTTTGTGTCAGGCTGATCCCTCAGGAATCAATTGAGAGTATTAGCTCATCTCCAATGACAATCTAGATACTAGTCCTATGATATCCTAGCATTAGTGCTGTATGTACAAATAGCCTTTTCTAGAGTATAATGGGCTGTACCCAAGAGAGGGTAATTCTTGGAGGTGACCTCTTGTCCAAGGTCGTCCTTATATAATTCAGTGATAATGCAAATAAACTGCAGCAGCCATGTGTCACGGCCTAGAGTGATAAACAGGGGGATACACCAGGGCAGTCTCTGATCACCACATCTTTTTCTGCTGGCTCTAAAACATTTTCTGATGCCATCCAAACTGCCCCTCTGACACCACAGGGTGCTGCAAATCCTTTTCATTTGCATGTGCTATCCTGCTTACAGTCAATTCCCCTGAGTCGCCCCTTCCAACTCTATTATCCTTGACTCTTTTGCTTACTTCCTGGCAGTCAGGGTACACTGGAGTAAAAGTGAAGTTTAGTCATGTCACAGGTTACTACCAAGACTTGTATGCACGACTATGTCCTGAGGTAGGTGCCAGAGGAGGTCAAATCAGGCCTGGGTGGAATACACCTTAGTAATCTGAGTAATTTAGGTAATTCTACATTACTCTTTGACGCGGAATTACTGCTAACAATGCAATTAAGCCCACTCGTATAATTAGGAGTAATTTGGGGGGGAAGGAATCTTACAGCAAGAGCATATTTAGCCAGTGCAAGAGGCTGCTCACACTCCTGTCATGTTCTGTTTTATTTGGCACTACATCCATTTTGGACACAAGGATGCATATTGAGCTTCAAAATCCAGCTCTAAATGCTGCAAGTACGTTGAGGGGAAAATCTTACCACAAAATGCATATTTAGCGAGCGTGAGCCACTGCTTGCCTTCATTGTTCAAGTTCTTTTGCATTTAGTGCTATTTCTTAGTGCAAAAATGCATCTCCTAGGAAGCAGTTTTGCGTCATGAAAAAGAGTCCTAAATTCAGAATTCTGGGGTAATTCCACATGACTACGCTACATGAAATTACGTGAGTTATGCCGGCCCCTAATTAAAATAGCTTGGTGTGTTGGTTAATAGGGAACTGGAATAGATGGCGGAGGACATCTCAACCAGGATGAGAAATCACTTTGTGAAGTGAACACAACTGAACCTATAGCTGTGGGGATGGGTTCAGATGATTAAGAGGGAAATTGCACCCTGAAAAGTTTATGTGTCTTTTGCTAGTCCATGAATACATTATATAAAAATGATGGCTGATACTAAAGACTTTGAATGGGAAAGTGCTCAACCAAGATTGAACCTAGGCAGACTGTATACAGACACGCTTTTGGAGAGCTTAGACTTCCACTTCATCTATTGCAGTAAGTGGGATTTAATGCTGGTGGATCAGAAGCCCATATGGGCTGATCCGGAAAGGGACAAATTGAACTCTAGACCACATACAATATCAACCTATACATTTTAAAACCTGAACATTTGTGTTGATAGCCCAATTATTAGGGTGATGATTTCTACATGTTAGCATGTTATAGGAAGCTTGGGTGGATCATCTATTGCATCAATTTATTGAATCAATTGGCATCTAGATGGCATACTGCTGCTCATTGCGGGCTTGATGATTCACTGTAAGGCATAGAGAGATCGTTGTATCCTGAACAACTGCTAAATGTATGAACTCCATGAAGTCATGTGCCATGCTGAGTTCTGAATTTTATTAGAACCAGTGCTTCAATGACAACATCAACAGTTAATTCACTAGCTTAGAATTAGGCTGTTGCCTGACCCAAGTAATTTACCTGTATTTGTGGTCCTATGATAAATATAATACCTAGAGGTGTGGGCCACCGTAGGGGTGGTATCTGGTGTATATAGAGTACTTATTGACTACTAAGATAAATCCACAAGATTGCACAGGCAACTGCTACTACAAAAGACTATACTGACAAAGTTTGGGCTTCTTTTCCCTTAAACTACAATAAACATATGAGGAAGGACAGTCTTAGATTCTCTTATTCCAAAATACTAAGTAACTGGCATTGGCCGGCAACAGCAGCAAAGAAATCTTCACAATCATCAAGCACTTCACCACACCCATATTTGCTACCTGCAACATAAGCCCATCACAAGACTTGTTTAACAACCCCTCAAACTTCTTTTGCAACAAAATCACAACCTTATACAGGAACTTTCCCGCACAACCATACCCCCGGGCCATCTCCAGAAGTCTCCCAGTGACAATGAAAACAACACAATCACCACATGGGACTCCACTAGAAAAGAGGAAACAACAACAATCATGAAGTCTGTTCACTCCGGGACCCTGATGTACCATGCCCTCACCCCCCTTTCTCAGCACCTCAATCAGTACAGCCACCATTCCAGAATCATGGAAACATGCAGCCATCAATGCTCTCTAAAAGAATCCCTATACTGACAAGACCAAACTTGCCAATCTCCCTTCTTCCCTACCCAGACAAAGTTTTGTAAAAAGCCAATAACACGCGCCTTTCTGACCACCTCGCCAAACACCAACTTCTCGAAAACACACATTCAGAATTTAGACTCAACCACAGCAGGGAAACTGCCCTAATAGCAGAAATGGATAACATCCAGATGATCATCATCATGACTAAAACCACTGCCCTCATCCTTCAAGACTTATCAGCAGCCTTCAACACTGTCTCCCATCCCATCCTAATCCAACAACTCTATCAAACAGGCTTCTATGAGCGTGCCCTTGAATGGATCTGTTCTTTCCTCAGAAAAGGAACTCAAACTCTCAATGCCTCTCAATGAGGGTAACTCTTAAGCACACGATCTATTCTGGGGAGTCCCTAAGGCTTCTTGCTGAGCCAGACACTTTTAAATCTACATCCAATTGCTTCACACTGAACTGGGACAGGACCATAGTGCGGTCTTCGGAAAAGACGCCTCACAATGAAACCCCACCTGGAGGCCACAGACCGTGGGCCCATACCTTGCTCATTAGCAAGATACCTTGGAATCATTATAGACAACAATCTGGACATGAATTCTCAAGTAAACACAGTGGTCCTGTCGTGATTCAAGACCTTAAGGATTATGAAGAAAATAAGTCGCAACCAGACAACACCAGGAAAATGGACACCCAACCCCTCATCGCCAGCAGACTAGACTATGAGAACATCCTGTAAGCAGGGATAACAAACCAGTTCACAAGAAGGCTGCAGTCCATCCAAAACACAGCAGCCAGATTAATCCTCAACCTTCCATGCAGAGCCCACATCATCCCATGCTTTAGGAAACTTCACTGGCTCATGATACACATACGTGCACACTTCAAACTTCTGACCCACAAACCAGGTCTCACACACCTGCTACTGAGCACCTGGATACTCTCACAGGTGATAAATGAGCTATAAAAACACTTTTGCCATAACATACCATAACATTGGTCCCCATTCGGACTTAGTAAGATTAGGCTTCCGAATCACTGAAATCAAATTGTTGGAGAGGTGATCAGCCTAGGTGCAATCTGGCTCGTATTCTGTGGCTCTGTCTCAAGATCCCAGTATATCCAAGTATATTGGGTGGCTGAGTGGGTGGTACTGTATGGGGTGTATGGTGCTGGAGTCATAAAGAAGGCCCACTTAGCACTTATACATGATTTATCTGCCATAGCAGGGATACCAGGACATGGTGTCTTTGTTTTGTGATCTTGCTGGCCTCTGCTATATTCTGCATACTTTGACACTTGAGGAAGCCCACAAACCCTACTTAAGCTGAATGGTTGTCAGAGCTAATGCGGGCTGAATTGCATGAGTGTGTAGAGCATCTAATAAAGGACCAGCTGTCTACTTTTAGACCTTCACAAGAACTCCTATGGGATAGGCGGTGACTGGGAAGAATAAGTGTTGGACGTGGCCCTGCTTGCAGGGTCATCCCGAACTTTTTCACCTTTCCCCCCTAAACTTTTTGCTGTTTGTGCATGATTGAATGCTGCGCAATGACGTGCAGAGGTTTATTTTCACCAGTACAGAAATGTCACTTTTAAAATGGACGTGATTGCTGTGTGCTTTGTGCCACCTTCCTGAGGAGGGTTGGGGGTCTAGTGTTAGAAGTGACCAGGTGCTCTACACCTCCCCCACAGTGACAGTTGAGACTGGAACTGCCAGGGACTTTCTAGAAGCTTCTGGCTCTTTCTGGTAGGTGGGGTGAGGTGTGTATATGAAGGGGGGCTGTGCCTCCATGTCCTCAGACTGAGCGTGGGTTTGATTGAGAGGAACACTCTGCCAGGAGGTACCGCCGCAAGGGCCTGTGTGCTGGCCCCTGAGCCCATCTGTACCCCTCTGCTGTCCACAGGGCCAGTGAGAGTCTTTGCTGTAGTGAAGACTGCTATGTCAGGTGGAGTGCCACTTTATGGGAGATGATTCAGAAAAGGGGGTGGTGATGAACAGAGTGCCTGAATTAAGCAGACCACTCTTACCCAGTCCAAAGATCAGGGCTTGATCCATCACCGTTTTTTAGCTCACTGCACCATCCCAGCTCAGAACTTGGCTATATGCAAATTAGTCTGTTCCTGTCCCAGTGCATGATGGGAACAGGGCAAACCAAACTACCACGCCAATTCTTATACTGGGAAGGAAACAAGCTTCCGGGGACCGGTTTCTGCCATTTCAGGCGTCGTCGGCCCAGCTTGCTTGAATCCTGATGGTGCAATGAGCAAGGGACTCACATCTGAGTATACCCTTCCACGCTTATGGTGGACAAAATGATTCAGAAAAGGGGGTGGTGATGAACAGAGTGCCTGAATTAAGCAGACCACTCTTACCCAGTCCAAAGATCAGGGCTTGATCCATCACCGTTTTTTAGCTCACTGCACCATCCCAGCTCAGAACTTGGCTATATGCAAATTAGTCTGTTCCTGTCCCAGTGCATGATGGGAACAGGGCAAACCAAACTACCAAGCCAATTCTTATACTGGGAAGGAAACAAGCTTCCGGGGACCGGTTTCTGCCATTTCAGGCGTCGTCGGCCCGGCTTGCTTGAATCCTGATGGTGCAATGAGCAAGGCACTCACATCTGAGTATACCCTTCCACGCTTATGGTGGACAAAATGATTCAGAAAAGGGGGTGGTGATGAACAGAGTGCCTGAATTAAGCAGACCACCAGGATTCAAGCAAGCCGGGCCGACGAGGCTGAAATGCCAGAAACCGGTCCCCGGTAGCTTGTCTCCTTTCTGGTGAAGAATTGGCTTGGTAGTTTGGTCTGCCCTGTTCCCATGATGCACTGGGCCAGGGACAGACTAATTTGCATATAGCCAGGTTCTGAGCTGGGATGGGGCAGTGAGCTAAATAACGGTGATGGATCAAGCCCTGATATTTGGACTGGGTAAGAGTGGTCTGCTTAATTCAGACACTCTGTTCATCACCACCCCCTTTTCTGAATCGTTTTTGGCCACTATAGGTGTGGCAGGGTATACTCAGACATGAGTCCCTTGCTCACTGCTCCATCAGGATTCATGCAAGCCGGGCCGACGAGGCTGAAATGGCAGAAACCGGTCCCCGGTAGCTTGTCTCCTTTCTGGTGAAGAATTGGCTTGGTAGTTTGGTGTGCCCTGTTCCCATGATGCACTGGGCCAGGGACAGACTAATTTGCATATAGCCAGGTTCTGAGCTGGGATGGGGCAGTGAGCTAAATAACGGTGATGGATCAAGCCCTGATCTTTGGACTGGGTAAGAGTGGTCTGCTTAATTCAGACACTCTGTTCATCACCACCCCCTTTTCTGAATCACTTTATGGGAGATGACTGCTTCTAGGAGCTGCTGTACTGTACTGATGAGTGCCCACTGTCTACTGATCTTGCCCAGTCTGGCCTGCCTGCTCTGCTGCCCTAGCCTCTCGTGAGCGCTATACTTTGACTGCCTGTATTCCCAGGAGGTGAGGAATGTGGGCACTACTTCCTTGTGTGGACTCGGGATCCTCACCAGCTCCCTAGCGCCTGGGAGGCACTACTTTCCTGATTGCCAGAGCAGGAGCTGACGCCTGCAGCGTGGTGCTGTCATAGCGCTATATCTACATCCCCAAAGAGAGGAGGAGCGTGGATCCTGCAGCTGACGTCTGGTGAGGGAGTCCCCCTGCATGTTCCCCTAGCACCTCGTGGGCGCTATTTTTGGAGTGACTGGGCTCGTCCTGCTGCCTAGCGCCTTGTGAGGTCTGTAGCGCTTTCCAAGCACCTAAGAACTTTCTTGCCACCTAGCGCCTCGTGAGCGCTATCTTCTGGTTGCCTGCACTCCAAGGAAGTGAGGAGTGTGGCCGCTACTCCCTCGGGTGGTACCCTGGGACTGTGAGCAATCAAGCGCTTCGTGAGCGCTGCCTCCAGCCCCTACCCAGGAGAAGGTGCGTGGGTCCTGCAGCGCTGTACTGCCAGAGTGCTATATTCGCATTGACTGTGCTCTGCGTGCTGTCTAGCTCCTCGTGAAGTGCTACAACTGTTTTCAAGCCCCCAGGACTCTTAGTCCTGCATCCCACGGACAGCACTGCATTTGTTTTCCACAACTGCCCCCGCTGGAAAGTGGGCAGCTGCCACGGTTGGATGTTCCTCCGCCTGAGAGTCTCCGGAATGGGGGCTCCAGTTTGTGCATTGTTGGGGTCATGTGGTGTGGCCTGCTGATTTCATGTGGATTGCTTCATGCTAATGATTTCATGCCGAGGTGTATTTACAGAAGGTGCCCTGCCAACTTTCTGGGAAGGGCCTTTGTACAAGTATAATCTAGTTTAGGCTGATGAGGCTGTCGTGCCTACAATTATGCCGGCAGTATTGTTTATGCAATGGGACTGGTGCTAATAAGATGCCTACCAGCTCAAGTGATTAGGCCCTATGCTGATGGTATGAAGTAATACCAATGGTAATGTGATTTGCCCTAATGTGTTATCCATGCTTTATCCCAATGGTTTCATGTTAATTTGATTTATGCTCACATGTTTTATGCCCCAGGCTCAGGATGTGTGCCTAATGTTATGTAGGAGCTGTTTTATACTTCATGCCTACTGTATTCATGCTTATGATGCTTTTCTTTCCCTAAGGCCTGCACTTCTGGTTTTATGCATACTGGGCCCAGGACTCATGCATTATGCATATATGCTCATGACGATGTCTCATGTGATGCTTTATGTTTATGCTTAAGGCTAGATGCACTGTGGCTAAGTGCCTGATCTTGCCAGGAGGTTCTGGCTGCTTTACGTTTATTACTGAGACTCACCTACTCTGCAATCCCAGCGGAAGGCTTCACTCTAGCGGTCACGCACCAGTCAAACAGCGCATCAGCCTCCCAGCCCACCTCTCGCCGCACCCGCTCCGCGGGTGCCGCTTCGTTGGTGTGTGCTGGTAGAGGCGGCTTCCTGAAGAACTGAGGCGAGGACACCAGCACCAAGGCAGCAAGGCGGTAAGGGGCGCGAGGGACCAGCGGGGCTGCGAGCGTGCGGGGACTTCATTTCCCAGAAGTCCCTGCAAGACCAAGGAAGAGCTTCCGGTCCGCTCTCCCTGCTGGCCCGCCCCCCGCCCATCCAAGTCCGCTAAAAGCGCCCTTCTCTCTCCACCTTGTGGGACACTCACCTACTCTGCAATCCCAGCGGAAGGCTTCACTCTAGCGGTCACGCACCAGTCAAACAGCGCATCAGCCTCCCAGCCCACCTCTCGCCGCACCCGCTCCGCGGGTGCCGCTTCGTTGGTGTGTGCTGGTAGAGGCGGCTTCCTGAAGAATTGAGGCGAGGACACCAGCACCAAGGCAGCAAGGCGGTAAGGGGCGCGAGGGACCAGCGGGGCTGCAAGCGTGCGGGGACTTCATTTCCCAGAAGTCCCTGCAAGACCAAGGAAGAGCTTCCGGTCCGCTCTCCCTGCTGGCCCGCCCCCCGCCCATCCAAGTCCGCTAAAAGCGCCCTTCTCTCTCCACCTTGTGGGACACTCACCTACTCTGCAATCCCAGCGGAAGGCTTCACTCTAGCGGTCACGCACCAGTCAAACAGCGCATCAGCCTCCCAGCCCACCTCTCGCCGCACCCGCTCCGCGGGTGCCGCTTCGTTGGTGTGTGCTGGTAGAGGCGGCTTCCTGAAGAATTGAGGCGAGGACACCAGCACCAAGGCAGCAAGGCGGTAAGGGGCGCGAGGGACCAGCGGGGCTGCGAGCGTGCGGGGACTTCATTTCCCAGAAGTCCCTGCAAGACCAAGGAAGAGCTTCCGGTCCGCTCTCCCTGCTGGCCCGCCCCCCCGCCCTTTACGCCTCCTACTTAACAACATTTCTCTCCCGCAGCGCGGGACGCAGCCCGGGCGAAGACAGGGCAAAGACAGGGCCGTTTGAGGCCGTTCGAGGACGGCAGAGGACGGCCACGGCCCTGTCACCCTGAACTCCACGTCGATCTCCCAGCCCCCCACGAAATTCAACGCACATCACTGGGACTAAGGATGCGTCCCAAAACAAGAAGTGTGTCAAAGAAAGCGACTCTGGTGACGCAAGTGACCGGCCCTATAGACCTTTTCATATCCAGGGTCAATGACACCATTGACAAAAGCATCATTCTACTGGAGAAAAGAGTCTCTCTGGACCTTATGCATGCAAAGCGATCATCGCTTGGTTCACTTGCCACTGTAAATTCCCCCGTTCACCAGGTGGCGAATAACTGCTCTTTGTCACTGCCATTAACCATCGCCCCTACGCTTACTGTTCCAAACTCCGTGGATTTATCCGTAACCCAATTGGACTCTGATCAATCATACGTCGATCTCGACGCAACCCCAGATTTAGAAGCCTGCCAATCACCGGTTGAGAAATTAGATCAGAGTGCCGTCAGTAATCCTTTATCACCTGATCCAGAAACGATCCTAGAAACAACAAAACCAAGGGAAAATATTTCCACCCACTCCAAGGCAATGCCAATCACTAATGAAAAACCAAAGACAAAAATAAAGAACCACAACTTGATCACACCTACCCCAAATTCCACGGCAGGTATCCCCTGTTGGGTGGAAAATATGGTCATGGATTTAAAATCAGACCTTGAGTCCAAAATCACAGCGCAGATTAAACCACTTATATCAAAGTTGGATAGACTCACGTCATTAATCAACACCAAATGCAGTTGTAAATCAAGTAGGATTGGCCCAGCCCCAATGCAGGGAGCAAAGGAAACACCTCAAAAAAAACCATCTAGCACTAAACAAATAACAGTTATAACAGACAAGTCTAATTCCTCACTAATCAAAAAAGCGGCAGTAACACACTCGTTTGCCAAAAAAGGGAGCAATCTGGACGCCCCCCAAAACACACCGGAGGCGGTAGATCCTTTTTCTGCCATACAAACAGGCCCAGAAGCCCAAGCAAAAACAAATAATAGACAAACGAAAGGAAACTCCGCCATTCCAGTAGAGACATCCTCCCAAGTAAAACCATCTGATCTGAAGACTAAGCAACCTCGGCTCAAAATAATTAACTTACCCCCGGAAGCTTCTCCCTTCGTGGTGGTGTTAACAGCAGTTCCCCCACTGAAGGAGGGTGCTAGAGAAACTTTCGTAGAGCTGAAAAATAAATGCGCCCAGTGGCTTCAACTCCATAGACCACTACCTGCCCACATTAGGGGCGACATCCTCTCTGCACGTAGAGGAGATTGGGTTGGCAGAAGCACGAAGGCAATAGCGGGGGACGTCATCAGCATCAAATTTAGGGAGATAGGGGCATCAAATTATATTTGCAATTCGCCTAATAGAGGCCCTGCCACACAAATAAATCCCCTTCCCTTGTCCTACTTCCTACCCTCTTCCTCGAGGCAAAATTTCTCCTCGTATGTACACCCATCAAACACTGGTCCCATAAATTCCTCTGAATACAACATGTATCATCCCCAACGTTACCCAAATAGGTCCAGCTCCTTGCAAAATTTACAGCATTCAAATTTCCAGTGGCAACCACAAGCCTCATTTGCCCAACCCATATACCCTGTCACTCAATTTCCTGTAAATCCACCTCAGTATCCACATCATACCACCCAACAATGGTGGCAACCCCAGCAATACACGCACTATAACACCCATTCATGGCAAAAGCCGCGGCAAGGATGGTTTCCCCCATTCAACCCACTAGGCCTAATTCATCAAGCCAGAGATAGGAATGAATGGAGTGGACAGGATCAATGGACAAAGCATAATGATCCCATAGGCTGGGATAGCTGGAACGGCCCCCAATTAGCAAACAGATATAGTCCCCTGGAGTGCGTTGACTGACTACCACAACCTCAGGAACACTCCCAAAATCACACAGACCATCTGGAACTCGTTGAACCCCCACCAGCCCCTCCAGATCCAGAGATTCCACCTATTTCTAAGAAATTAAATGAATTAAAAAGAACAAAAAACTCAAGGGATAACTTAACAACTCTGACCCTGAGCTCGTGGAATATCGCTGGACTAAGGACAAAAATAGAGGATGGGACAATCCTGTACCACACGCTTAACCGTCAAGCATTGTGTATACAGGAGACATGGTCACTAAAAGAATATCACCTGCAGGGGTACAAGACGTACTCGTCCCTCGCGCAGCCAGGACATACAGGTAGACCAAAGGGAGGTCTGTGTATTTACATAGCGAACACTATCCAAAACGTTAAAATAAAGGTCATCGAACTGGCACCAAACTTGCAGATCCTTGGTCTTTACTTCAAGAAAAGAGAGTCAATGATTATTATTAATTTTTATAACAATCTGGATGAAGTGGACTTCGAGAGAGTTTTGACCCATCTCCACGAAAAACTAACCACCCTCATAATGCAGCAAGGAGAAGGAGGCTCGGCAATAATAGTATGGGCAGGCGATTTTAATCTCCACGCCTGTACCCAACTAAAAAGAATATGCCCTGGCATGGTGACAGAAGATGGCCTCTTACTTACCCATTTCGCGCACAACAAAATGGGAAGGCAAATGAACGATCTCCTATCCGATCTGGACCTCCAGATAGTAAACACCCTGGACTATGGGGAGAACTCACTTGCACCCACCTATATAGGAAGAGGTTACCAAACTACGGTGGACTTTATAATTATATCAGCTTCCTTACAATCAAGAGTTAAGACCTTTGAAGTATCACCAAATTCCCAAAGTGACCATGCAATACTAACTCTGGAAGTCTCACTAACTTATCAAAATTGTTCTCCAGTAATAATAGCTAACGCATTGACTCAGGAAAATATCAACGTGGATAAAGTAAACGGGTACACTATAAAGTGGGAGAGGATAAATCCGGAGGAACTCACCAAAGAGCTAATAAGATCAGTCCATCCCCAAATTGAAATCTGTTTGGATTTAGCTACTAGCGATACGGAGCTCTTAACTAACTTCGCCCAAATTATGGAAACAATTAAGGTGTTACTTACAAGAAAACAAAAATCTGACCCATCTCGGGTCACTGGCTGGTTCAATCAAGAGTGCACTAAGGCACATACAAAATTAAAGTTAGCCTTAAACAAAAACGAAAGGGACCCCAGAACAATAGCCACTCTTAGAAGTGAATATCAAAAAACAAGGAAAAAGAGGAAAGAGGAATTGAAGCAAGCGCTGTGGCACGAACTCCACACTAGTGCCCAGGAAAAAAACTCTATAGCCTTCTGGAGAATTATAAGATCTCCCTATCTGGTGGATGCTACTTCCCCAAAAATCGAAGCCGCCATAGATGCCGCAACTTGGGTAACACATTTTACTAGTATCTTCCAAAAACCAATTTATGACCAAGAGTTGGAAGAAGAGGAAAAAATATTCCGACCATACCCGATAGATATAAATTTCGATATCTCTGAAATTCTTGTGGCATTGAATTCTACCAAAAAAGGGAAAGCACCAGGGCCGGATGGCGTCCCGGCAGACCTTTTTAAATATCAAACAGAACTTTGGGCACCAATTTTAACAAGGGTCTGCAGCGCTACGGCAAAAATAGGAATTCTAGAATCTTGGACTAGGTCCATTATGGTGCCGATTTTTAAAAAAGGCAATCGTATGGACCCCGCCTGCTATCGCCCAATTTCCCTGCTGGACTCACTGGGGAAAATAGCAGGAAGAGTGATATTAGAAAGACTGCAGGACTGGGCGGAAGAAAGAGGTGTCCTATCCGACCTTCAATTCGGATTCAGAAAAGGATTAGGTACTGTGGAACAAGCCCTAAATTTATCGATAATCTTCGGAAAATATGTGCATGCAAAGAAAGCAAAACTTTATATGACCTATGTAGATTTGTCCGCGGCCTTCGACTGCGTCTCCCACTCAAAATTGTGGTCCCTTTTAGCACAGATGGGGATTGACCAACCACTCCTGAACTTTTTAAGGGAACTTTATTCCAATCCATCCGCAAGAGTTCGCTACGGGACAAAGGGAGAGCTGACTGCGTCTTTCACAGTAGAGCGTGGGGTTCGACAGGGTTGTGTCCTGGCACCCTTTCTTTTCTCCCTCTATACCAACAACTTGGAGGTTGAGTTACTAAAGGGTGCCCGTGACCTCCCATTGGCCAATCATCGCCCGATCCCCGCTCTGCTGTATGCGGATGACGCCGTCCTCCTCGCACAAACTCCCCGTGAACTCCAAAGGTCCCTTAACAGATATTCCCAGTTTATGAGAACTCTTGACCTCCACATAAATGTGAAAAAGACTTTCATAATGCAGGCTGGAGTCGGGAAAAAACAGCAAAAATCCATCTACCTCGACAGCCAAAAAATTGATTCAACAAATGAATACTGTTATTTGGGGGTCATGATAGACAACAAACTCTCCTGGAAACCAGCAGTAGAAGCCAGAAAACATTGTTTTAAAAGAGCACTAGCCGCATTGGTGTCGTTTTCTCAAAAATTAGGAAAACGTCCACCCAGGGAACTGCTAACCATATATAAAGCCAAGTGCCAATCTACAGCCTTATATGGAGCAGGACTATGGGGATACACGGACGTTACTTCTCTGCAAATTGCAGAAAATAAGTTTTTTAGATTCATTCTATCTGCCCCCAAAACTTCCTCTGTTTACGCCTGCCACTTAGAATTAGGGGCACCATACATCGAAGATCTTGCCAGAATACAACCACTCCTACTTTGGCGACGTATTTGGGTGTCAGACAAAAACGACCTCACAAAATCAGTATTGGCGGATGCAATGTCTCTGGACTACGCCTTAAAAATCAAATGGCTGGCCTATATCCGGACCTTTCTTAGCGATCTTGGAATGGAAGAATATTATCTAAATCCCGAAAAAATTGGAGAACTCGCAAACGACAATTTAAAAAATCGAGCGTTGGATCATTTGACTAAATTGAGACTTCAGACAGAAGCCGGAAAACAGTCGGTGCAGCATGCTATACTGGTCCAATCTTCCCTTTCAATGCAGCCCTATTTAAAACTTGACATTGGCACCTTCGAACGATTTCTCCTGATAAGATTCAGACTGAACATATTCCATAAATTGGTGGTTTTCCCAATACCAAATGTTTGGGATTCAAATGTACCCCCGTGTCCATGTGATGGGACATCAGGTCAATCCACCATCCATACAGTTCTGTTCTGTAAATTTTATCAGGACCACCGCAAACTTTGGCTATTGACCCTTTTAAAAACTTGGGGTCTTAGACAATGCAGAGCAGCCATGTTGAGCTTGCAGCTTTTGGATACCGAAGCCACATGTTACCACGTCCTGAATTTCCTAAAATGTATATACAGACATCGGAAAAACCTTTAAATTATAATAGTACTGTAATTTCTTTTTGCTATTTTTAAATTAATTGGTAAATCAGACCTCACTGAAGTTTTTTAACTGTAATGCTTTTATGGATTGTAATAATCCGAATAAAGTTTATATTACTTACTTACTTACTTACTTACTTATTACTGAGACTTACATTCATTCTAAATGTGCTGGTGATGGTTCTGGCAGCAGCCCGATTGGCCCTGTCTTGTAAATAGTCCCCCTGTGAACTGTTCCCCGGTGCCAGTTGACACAGTTTATCTGTTCCTGAGATTACATTCTACAACATGTTGTCTTAATACAAAAAGTTATTTTCACATCACCTGGTGTGGAGTCTCTTTGGTAGTGTTTCCGGTGTGTCGCCTGTGGGTGTGCTGTGCAGATGCTTTACACAATGGCCTGAAGTTTAGCCTACCCGCTCCACACCACGCTACCCTGTTTCTAACATTGGTGCTCAGCGGTGGGATAGGACTTGTGTTTGCGCAGTTACACGGCGACAACCGGTGGCACTACAAATTCTACACATAGAATAATCACAGGTTTTGGGGATTATTATTTCTGATTTTGTTGTGCTCTGAAAGTGGCATTTTGAGTTGCGCACTCCTGTAGCAGCCCTTGCACTTAGGTCCCTTGTCTTGCACTGCGTCTCCGTGTCTTGTCAAAATGGAATCTGCCTTTGATTTTTACCATCTGTTCAAGTACAGCGTGGTGGAGTTGAGGGGGTTCTGTGAGGAGAGAGATATAAAAGTAAGTGAGTCAGGCACCAAGCCAGGCCTTCAGGGATTCCTGATTAAATTGCATGAGGATGAGTGGGACCGTGAGCCCTGTGAGCAAGAGAGAGCCCTGGTCGTATGCCAGGAGGGTGGCCCTAAGGACCCTGAACAGGAGGTACAAGATGACAGGGCAGGGACACCAGTAGGTAGTGAGGACCCCATAGATAGTGAGTTCCTTGCTGGGTCCAGCCCCAGGGGCACTGCCCCACCCCTTTCCCTGTCCCCAGAAGAGTGGGTAGATAGGAGGGAAGAAATGGAGCATCAGCTGGCTCTGGAAAGGCTCAGAGTGGCGCGAGAGGAGCTGAGGATGAAAGAGAAAAAACTAGGGACCGAAAAGGTCCTTGCACAGGAGAGAATGGCTGAGGCTGAAAGGGCCTTCGCCAGGCAGACACTAGCTCAGGAGGGTAGGTTGTCCTCTTAGAGTAGTTTCAGGAGTCTGGATTCACCAGTTAGGGTGGGATCCAATGGTGGCAGCAAGAGTGATTCCAGTGTAGGAAGTCCCACCCCCAGAGTCCAGAAGATGGTACCAGGTTCCCGGGAAGAGGGATAAGGGTTGAAATTTAGGGGCAACATGAAACTGTCCCACCAGTCCTGGGATGAGTTTGTGGAGGTGTGTTGGACTGCACGGAAGGATTGGATGGTGGATAGCGCGGTGAATGATTGGGAAGGGCTGTTCCATGTTATTATCAGGGAGCACATGCTCAGAAATTGTTTCCCAAGGTTGTGCCACCACCTGTCTGACCGTGGGCTCTCCGATCCCAGGGAGCTTGCACAGGAGGCAGACTATTGGGTGAGTGCCAGAGAGTCTGAGGTAGCATTGGGGAGTGATCCTGAAGGGAGTGGCTCAGGGGTCTTCCAACCCAGAGAGGTAGAAGAGGTGCCGAATAGCCCAGCTAGGTCCCAGGGTAGTGAAAGGGTTGTAAGGCCTCATGTTCGGTCTCCTAGGAGAGGGACTGAGACAAGGAGGGGTCCCGAGGTGCCCCAACCGCAGTCTCAGGGCCTGGAGAGTGCCATAAGGGAGCCCCAGGTAGGGAGCCTAGGCTGTCCTGATAGGCTGTCCATGCAAGGGGAGCCCCTAGAGTCAGGAGAACCCGGGGTGTCTGTACTCAGAGCTCCAGGGGCTCTGGGTGTCTGCTCAGTCACAGGGTTCAGACCCTGGGCTGGGATGCCAGGTTCAGGGACTGCCTGACCTGGAGGGTGGGACACCTGTGATCAGGGTCCCTACTGGTTTGACTTACAGGGGTACTTCTCCAGGTGGGAGGGTGCAGAACTCTGGGAGGGGGTGCAGAGGAAGGAAGGACTCACCTCTGGCACCAGGGCAACCTAAGGGTTTAGACCCCAGGTTGGTGGATCAGTTGCAGGTTCACGGCCCTGGGCGAGTGAGAAAGTGGTGGTCTGAGGGTGCCCCGCATAGGAGTAGAGTGCGGACCCCAGAAGGATAGGTAGGGGGAGGAGCACTTCACCCCTGACTGCTGGTCAGCCTGAGGGTGCGGACCCTAGGTGGGAGGTCCAGTGGCAGTTTGGAACTGCACAGGGAGGAGTAGAGTGGCCAACGGGTACTACGGGCCTGGGGCTACTGCCCCCCACTCTGTGAGGTGGCAAGGACCCAAGAAATCTGGATGGCCTAGGGGCCGGTCCTGGCTGCAACCAACTATAGAGTACCAGTGGGGTGGCTTAGTTGGTCCAGGGAGTGTTGGCAGAGGGAACCACCTGGGTCCAGAGTGGCGGAGAACCTGTGGGTGCCCCTGCAGTTGTGGGCCTGCATCCATGTTTTCTCACCCTAAGCAGGGAAGTCCATCAAGGCATTGATTGGTCTACCTTGGCTTTTGGCTGGGAGGGGGTCGTGTTGGACTTGGCCCTGCTTGCAGGGTCATCTCAAACTTTTTCGCCTTTCCCCTCTACCCTTTTTGCTGTATGTGCGTGATTGAATGCTGCGCAATGGTGTGCAGAGGTTTATTTTCACCAGTGCAGAAATGTCACTTTTAAAATGGAAACATTGCTGCTTGCTTTGTGCCGCCTGTCTGAGGAGGGTTGGCGGTCTAGTGTTTGAAGTGACAAGGTGCTCTACCCCTCCCCCACAGTGACAGTTGAGACTGGAACTGCCAGGGACCTTCTAGAAGCTTCTGGCTCGTTCTGGGAGGTGGGGTGATGGATGTATATGAAGGGGGGCTGTGCCTCCATGTGCTCAGACTGGGCGTGGGCTTGATTGAGAGGGGACACTCTGCCAGGAGGTACCACCGCAAGGGCCAGTGTGCTGGCCCCTGAGCCTATCTGTACCCCTCTGCTGTCCACAGGGCCAGTTAGAGCCTTTGCTGGAGTGAAGACTGCTATGTCAGGAGGAGTGCCACTTTATGGGAGATGACTGCTTCTAGGGGCTGCTGTCCTGTACTGATGAGTGCCCACTGTCTGCTGATCTTGTCCAGCCTGGCCTGCCTGCTCTGCTGCCCTAGCTCCTTGTGAGTGCAATACTTTGACTGCCTGTATTTCCGGGAGGTAAGAAGTGTGGGCACTCCTTCCTTTTGTGGGCTCGAGATCGTCGCCAGCTCCCTAGCGTCTAGGAGGCACTACTTTCCTGATTGCCACAGCAGGAGCTGACGCCTGCAGCACGGTGCTGTCATAGCGCTATATCTCCACCCCCAAAGAGAGGAGGAGCGTGGATCCTGAAGCTGACGTCTGGTGAGGAAGTCCCCCTGCATGTTCCTCTAGCACCTCGTGGGCGCTATATTTGGAGTGACTGGGCTCGTCCTGCTGCCTAGCACCTTGTGAGGGCTGCAGCGCTATCCAAGCCCCTAAGAACTTTCCTGCCACCTATCGCCTCGTGAGCGCTATCTCCTGGTTGCCTGCACTCCAAGGAGGTGAGGAGTGTGGGCGCTACTCCCTCGGGTGAGACCCTCGGACTGTGAGCCATCTAGCGTCTCATGAGCGCTGCCTCTAGCCCCTGCCCAGGAGAAGATGCGTGGGTCCTGCAGCGCTGTGCTGCCAGAGTGCTATATTCGCATTGACTATTCTCTGCTTGCTGTCTAGCACCTCGTGAAGAGCTACAACTGTTTTCCAGCCCCCCGGACTCTTAGTCCTGCATCCCACGGACAGCGCTGCATTTATTTTCAACAACTGCTCCGCTGGACAGCAGGCAGCTGCCACGGTTGGGCATTCCTCTGCCGGAGAGTCTGCGGAATGGGGGCTCCAGTTTGTGTATTGTTGGGGTCACATGGTGTGGCCTGCTGATTTCATGTGGATTGCTTCATATTAATGATTTCATGCCCAGGTGTATTTACAGAAGGTGCCCTGCCAATGTTCTGGGAAGGGCCTTTGTACAAGTATAATCTAGTTTAGGCTGATGAGGTTGTCATGCCTACAGTTGTGCCTGCAGTATTATTTACGCAATGGGACTTGTGCTAATAAGATGCCTACCACCTCAAGTGATTAGGCCCTATGCTGGTGGTATGAAGTAATACCAATGGTAATGTGATTAGCCCTAAGGTTTTGCCCGTGCTTTATCCCAATGTTTTCATGCTAATGTGATTTATGCTCACATGTTTTATGCCCCAGGCTCAGGATGTGTGCCTAATGTTATGTAGGAGCTGTTTTATACTTCATGCCTACTGCATTCATGCAAATGATATTTCATTTACGCCTCAGATTCATGCCTGCTGAGGCCTAATACTAGTGTGCTGATACCTGATAATGTGGCTTATGCCGAGCTACTATGAGTAGGCCTCAGGTGATGCGAAGAGATTTATATGTTGCGCCTAATGGATTCAGGCCAACCAGATGCCACAGCTAATGTGTTTATATGTGTTAGATTTGGGGGTCTCTGGTTGGCACAAACAGGGACCCTCTCCTCCAGTCAGGGAAAGGGGATTACACACCTAAAAAAAACCCTGCTGACCCTCTAGGTTGCGTGGCGCGAGCAGTTCAGGCTTATTTCAGAGGCGTTGTAAGTTAAGCAGTTGTGACCACATACAGTAACCCAGTGACAACACTACAAATGGACACCACACAGGTTGTATATAAAAAGTAAGTAGACTTTATATAGAGTTACCACAAGACCATAAACGACAAACATACACCCTATGATTACTTTAAGATGGTAGATTACGCTTAGTTCAGTTCAGTTCTTAGATGCGACACTCTGCGTCAATGTACCTTAAGTTGCGTTGCACTTCCATGACAAGCAATGTCGCAGCGATGGGAAATGCGGCAAAGTCAGGTGAAAGAAATAAAGACGTGAAGATCTTCCAGATGCGGCACGCTTCTCGGGATGCGAGAAACTCTCGGTTTGATGCGTGGACTGGAGCGGCGACACCCTTACGATGCGACGGCAACAGCTCCAGCGGCGACACTCTTCTCCACGATGCGGGAAGCTTCTGCTCGATGCGACAACTTCAGAGGCAACATCCAAGATGCAACGGCAGCAGCTCAGACAGCGGCGCCCTTCTCGGGAATGCGAGGTGCTCTTGGTCGATGCGGTGCAATGCGACAGTTCCAGCGGTGACATCTTCCTTCTCCGGAGTTGCGACGTCAGGCACAGCGACGGCGACACGCTTGGACCTTGTTGCGAGATTCTTCTCCTGATGCGGTGCAGTGCGACAACCACAGAGGCGACACTCTCCTTTTTCGGAGTTGAGACGGCAGCAGCAGCAACGGCGACACGCTTCCTCTTCGTTGCGGCACGCTTCTCTCTGATGCGGTGCAGTGCGACAGTTCCAGCGACGACACCCTCCTTTCTCAGGAGTTGCGACGGAAGGCACAGCAACACGCTTCTTCTCGTTGAGTCGCGCTTCCAGCTCCTCGCGACACGCAGTTCCTCAGAAGGCCCAAAACAGCAGCAGGCACTTCCAAAAGAACTCTGGGGAGCTGGGGGGGGGGGGTGAAGTCTGTTGTCCCTGAGACTTCAGCAGGAGGCAAGCTCTTTTGCAAGCCCTTGGAGATCCTTCACAAGTTGAAAGCAAAGTACACAAAGTTCCTTTCTCCTTTCTTTGGCAGTAAGGCAACCACTGCAGGCCAATCCCCCAAGCAGCACTTCAGCTTGGGAATAGTCTCTCCTCAGTTTCTTCAGGATCCTCTCCAAAGTCAAGGTTTCTTCTTGTAGTCCAAAGTGATCTAATTTCATGGGATCAGGGTCCCAATATTTATATCCAGAAATCCTTTGTTCTCTGAGGGGAGAGGGGCCTTTGCCCAGTCCAAACCAGTTCTGAAGCACTCTGTTTACCAGACTTCTCCTTACCTTTCACAGTGCAGGGCATGCACATCAGACGCTCCCCAGGGGGTGGAGCCAGCATTGTGGAAGGCAGACACAGCCCTATTCAGAGTTCAGGTGCACTCCTCCCTCCCATCAAGATGCAGATCTCTTTATTCACCAATGGGTGACTCAGCCTGTCTCCTGGAATTCCCCAGCCCTGTCACTCACAGAAACCAGACATAGGAATACACAAACTGGCAGAGGCAGGTTTGAATGGTTAGACAAGCAAAGACCTACTTTCTAAAAGTGGTATTTGCAACCACAGAATATTAAAATAAACTTCACTAAAAGATGTATTTTATTATTCTGAGTTTGGGCATACTAAACTCAAATGTCTACCATGTTCTCTGAGCCTGTTGGGATTATAAAGTGTAACAATTCTAACAGCCCATTCTGGCCTATGAAGAAAAAACAGGTAGCCTTGCAATAGTGACAAACGAAAATGGCTGTAATTCACTATTGGGACATGCCACACACATCAGGGCTTGTCCTACCTTATACTTACAATGCACCCTGCCCTTGGGCCTACCATAGGGGTGACTGATATGAAGAAAAGGGAAGGTTTAGGGACTGGCAAATGGGTGCACTTGCCCAGTCAGCATGACAGTACCAGACTACACGCAGGCTCTGCAATGGCAGACCTTAGACACATTTTACAAGGCTGCTTCTGTGGGTGGCACAACCAGTGCTGCAGGCCCACCAGCAGTATTTGGTTTACACGCCCTGGCACACTCAGTGCACTAGACTAGGGTCTGACACGTAAACCAAAGTAGCCAAACATGGAATCACTAATCCATACATCAATTTTCAATAGGGAGCATTTGCACTGTGGCACTGAATAGCAGTGGCACAGTGCCCAAAGCATCTAACATAGCAAAAACAAATGAGGCAACAGCAAAAAATGGAAGGGAGAACCACGCCAATGGTGCCAGGTCTAACAATATGTATAAAGGATTTGTTGAGACCTTAATGTGCCTAATGTGCTAGGCCCCATGCATATGTTTAGGCCTACTCTGATTGATACTAATGTGATTCATGTCTACTGGTTCTGTGCCTAATGTTTTTCATTCCAGGCCTACTGCTAATGTTATGCCTCAGGATTGGGCCTAGCATTTTTATGCATACTCTGTTTTATGCAAATGTTATTGATGCCACTGAGGTGCGGACTGAATGCATACTATGTATTTCACTTCATCCTCATGTGCCGATTGAAATGCCTCAGGTGTTATGTTCATGATGATAATGCATTTCTTTCCCTAAGGCCTGCACTGCTGGTTGTATGCATACTAGGCCTAGGACTCATGTTCATGCATTTATGCTCATGATGATGTCTCATGTGATGCTTTATGTTTATGCTTAAGGCTATTTGCACTGCGGCTAAGTGCCTGATCTCGCCAGGAGGTACTGGCTGCTTTACGTTTATTACTGAGACTTACATTCATTCTAAATGTGCTGGTGATGGTTCTGGCAGTGGCCCAATTGGCCCTGCCTTGTAAATAGTACCCCTGTGAACTGCTCCCCGGTGCCAGTTGGCAGTTTATCTGTACCTGAGATTACATTCCACAGTGTGTTGTCTTAATACAAAAAGTTATTTTCACATCACCTGGTGTGTAGTCTATTTGGTAGTGTGTCCGGTGTGTCACCTGTGGGTGTGCTGCGCAGATGGTTAACACAATGGCCTTGATTTTAGCTTACCCGCTCTGCACCACGCTACCCCGTTTCTAACAATAAGTGTCTGTGGTAAGGTCGCTACACAGAGATACCCCAACATTTGCGCTTGTTAAATGAGGCTCTGGTCCAAACAATAGGAGGACTGGAGTGTAACTGTTAAAATTGCGTGAGAGTCGTATGGGGTAGGTGTCATTACAGTACTACCCCAATCCTAATAACCTTAGAATTGTATAAGGTGCCTCAGGGTACACTTGGTTTGTTTGTCGGTTTATATACTTCATTGGGATAAGTGTGAGGGATATTTCTGTTGTTTCCCCCAATATTTTGTCCTCATGTATGACATTGGCCCCGAAATATAAGATGGAATTGATCTGGGAGTGCAGCAGTACGAATTATAATGAAGGAAGTGAACCGATTAGGGCCATCCGGGTCACTCGTAACCACCACCTTATTCAGGTACACTTGAACAGAGCCCAATTTGCCCAGTCTCTAAGGATTGCTGCAGAGGGACTGACATCAGAAAACATGGTGATACATTTTGTACAATTCAGAACCAAAGAAGGCACGCCCAGACTGGAAATTTACAGATGGAGGCAGCTACAGAAAGGAGGTACAGAAGGATAAGTTTTGATCGTGAGATTGGGCAAACACTATTGCTATGCCAAGGTCGTTCTGCCTGTGCCTACCGCTGGACTAGTGGGAGCAGGCCTCTATCTAGTGGGAAAGGTATGCGGTAATAAGAACATTGTATTCCTTAGTACGTCAAGGCCCAACCTTGGAGAAAATGAAATTTACCAAAGCTGCTTCTCACCGAGGCAGAGAGAGTTTAGTTTTGATCATGGATCGAAATAGCGTCAAACATAACATGGTGCTGCAAATGCTACCTTATGCAGAACAATATATAATCAACACAGCTAAGACATTTTTAATCTAACAATTGCTTGATCTCCTTTAAAAGCCTAATTTAAGCCATTTATGGGAGAGATTGTCTCCAACTTTACCATCCTCCTTAATTGTTGAAGTTTGTCTTGACCATTGGACTGTACTAAAGTTATCAAGCCCATACCCATACCAAGAGACTGCCAAGCTTGCCACCTAACAGCTCCAGTCCACCCCATTAAACTGCGTTTTCACATCACCCAATATTTAAAGCAGTGGATCCCACATTTTTATCCTTTTGACCGAACTATTAGAGCAATCCAGCCTACCAATATACCTAGCATGGGCCACCCATTCAGGGATAGAGGGTGGTATGGGGGAGACCCACTTTGTGCATATTTCCCTTGATGCTTTCATTATCAGAGTAAAAAGCAGTTGGGCCCAGTTTTTGATAATCCCCATCACCAACAAGATTCCCAAAATTAACCAATTCAAGGCTTACCTGTAGCTCTCCCTCAAAGAGTCTCAACAAAGATATACCCACATCCTGCCAGAAGAGTTGGATTACTGGACACTGCCATAGTAGATGAACATCATCTGCATTTTCTAGTGCACACTTGGGGCACAGCCTCTTCTTGATTCCTCCCATCTTTGAGAGCATCTTTGGAGACCAATACACCCTGTGTAGAGTAAACAAATGGTTCCTCCTCAGGGGTGCAGATTTCACTATAACTCAAAGTGTAGACATAGATACGTGCCATAGGTGTAAGATATCTTACCCCAGCAGGTCCATATTCCAAATACCCTCAGGCAGTGTTGGAGGGCTGCCCTCCTCTCATACCAACATCCAATACCACTTGGACACTACTTTCACATAACACTTGTCTCTCATTATCTCTTCCTCCCATTCGCATTGGAGCCCAATGTCTGATTGTTTAAGGAACCAACTTGCCAATTGGTAACATTTGAACCTAGATAGAGTGAAGTTAATGCTGATTGCTAAGGAATCCCATGATACCAAGGAACCTTGTTAAACTAACTAACCCCATCTTGTAAAGTCTGCCATTGATAATGGAAAGGCTAAGGCATTCTACAGACATTGAGGGGTCCCAGGTGATTTCCATAATGGGGAGTTACAGCTATAATAAGGAATTCTATGAATCTGTTTATCTTGGGTCCACAGTTTTCAAGCTGCCGACAGAACCTTGAATTTAATCTTTTTAAAGTACTTAGGGTGACCAAATTTAAAAAGAAAATAGTTGCCTTCACCTGGAAGGTTTTTTGTTAGAACCCTAAGTCGAGATGGAATACTTTGTTGTCCATTAGCAGCTGTCTTACATTTTTCAAAGAGAACGCCCATTAATATAGCTGGAAGTCCGGGAGTGCTATCCCTCTATCAATTTTTTTAATTACGTTTTTTCCAAGCTATTCATACACTTTTGTTCTCTCACATGAAACTACTCAAGTCACCCTGTAGCTTTCTAAACCACTCAGTTTTAAAATGTAGAGGAAGAGCATTAAATATGAAATTTAGGGAGGATCATCATTTTGACTATGTTTGCTCTCCCCAAGATAAATAGAGGTAGATGTGCCCATGAGTGTAGCAACTTTAATAGAGTGTAGCAATTTTAATAGAATTAGGTTTCCAACCTAATTCTATTAAAATTAAGGAATGCCATCTTATCCAAGTCTTTTAACTACCCTTACCTCTAGATATCTAATTTCTGGGCTTTCTAGTGGGGTGTCAGATGTACCATTCCAAGTCATAGTCTTCATCTTATCCTCATTGACTATGTATCCAGAGACTCGCCCAAAGGCACCCGTTAGTTCCATTATAACTGGTAGTGATGCCTCCCGATTGCATGTGTAGATTATAAGATCATCTGCATAAAGTGCTTCTTTTTTAGTCTTGTCTAAATATCAAAAAGGCAGTATTTCTTGTTCTGCCCTTATCCTTCTTGCCAAGGGTTCTGCATATAAATTAAAAGGAAGGGGTGACAATGGGCATCCTTGTCGAGTACCCCGACCAATAGTAATTTTGGAAGTAAGGGACCCATTTATTACTATCCTAGTTGTGGGGGCATTAGAAATTATCATATAGCATTGAGATAGTTGTTAACTAGTCCATTCTGTTTCACAACTTCATATAAATAAGGCCAACTGACTGTCAAAGGCTTTGACAGCATCAATCATTATAACGGTTAAGGGGGTCTTTATTGTAGTAGCAATGTCAATTGCACTCACCAAATCATGAGTTAAATCATGGAGATGCCTATGTTTCATAAAACCCTTATGATTGTCCTGTACAATGTTTGTTAGCATGCTGTCTGTTTTAGCGAGTATTTGCATGAATATTTTATAATCACTATTGAACAGGGATATTGGCCTGCTTGAGTCACATTTTTTGGGTTCTTACTTGGTTTTAGAATTAATTTTATAACTGCCTCATTCCAAGAGGTTGATGAAGGTAAAATAATTAATATGGATGTTGTACAGTAGCCCTCATCCTCCTCGACCTCTCAGCGGCCTTTGATACAGTCTCCCACCGCATCCTAACACACAGGCTTCATGATGCAGAAATCCGGGACAAGGCCCTCAACAGGATCCACTCTTTCCTCTCCAGCAGAAAGCAGCAGGTCAGAGTCCCTCCTTTCCTCTCGGACACTACACCAACCACCTGCGGAGTCCCCCAGGGGTCCCCCATCAGCCGCAAGCAATTCAATGTCTACATGGCTCCGCTCGCCCCCTCATCAAAACCCATGGACTCAACATTGTTTCATACGTAGACGACACCCAACTCATCCTCTCCCTATCCAACTAACACACCGCAGCCAAACACAACTTTCAAGAAGGCATGGAAGCTGTCACCACATGGATGAAAAGCAGCTGCCTACAACTCCGACAAAACAGAAGTACTCATCCTGGGCACACACCCCGACGCCTAGAACGAAACTTGGTGGCCCCCCGCCCTCGGAAGCCCACCCACCCCCACGCACGCAACCTTGGAATTATCCTGGATTCTGAGCTCAAAATGGAGCGCCAGATCAACTCTGTCGCATCCTCCTACTTTCACACCCTCCGCCCCCTACGCAAGACCATCAAGCACAGAAAGACTGTCACTCACGCCCTGGTCACCAGCAGACTTGACTACGGCAACACACTTTACGCCGGAATAAACAAAAACCTCACCCGCAAGCAACAAAACATCCAGAACACCGCCGCAAGACTGGTCCTCAACCTGCCAAGACACTGTCATATCTCCCAGCACCTGCGCACACTCCACTGGATCCCCATCAAGACAGGAATCACCTTCAAGATCCTCAGCCACGCAAACAAATCCCTCCACAACACCGGGCCAGCATACTTGAACAGCCGACTCAAATTCCATGCACCCCAAAGGACCCTACGATCAGCCAAGCTTCCTACGCGGTTGTCTCCCATGCCAGAAACATGATTGATTGATTTAACCACTCCTTACCTTCTATTTGAGGAGATTTTATATCATCAGTATATAGATCTTGAAAGAAGTCCCTAAATACTGTGATCTTCCAGACAACGTTCTTGAATAAAGCCAATCTGCACCTCTTTAATCTCATTCCGGATTAGATCTTGCCGTGTTTTCCAAACTAATAACTTCCTACATCCTTTCCCATACTAAATATGAGCCAGTTTGCTTGTGTACCTTCCTTAGCCTCTTTCTGTGCCTTACCAATTCTAGATTCATATTATCTTAGTTCTTTTTTCCCTACTTTTCCTTAATGCGTTGCATAGCTTTTTATTCTTCCATGAATATATTCCTTGAAAGTATCCCACACAATGTGCACAGGGGCAGAAGTTCCATTTATCTAAAAAAAAGTCTACTGTAACCTTCTTTAAAGCCTTTACAACCTCCTGATTCCCGAAAAGACTTCAGACTAGGGTCCACCTAGACTCCAATTTGTGGCTCTGAACATATATTGTTAATTTTACAGCCGCATGCTACGAAAGATGTTCTGGTTGGTGCATAAATGTCAGAACATGCTTGATTAGCCTTATATTGACTAGGAAGAAATCTATCCAGGAGGCATGTAATTATTTTTTATTATGGTGGGTAAACTCTTGTTTAAGCCATGCATTTGATCTCCAAATGTCTATTAAACCCAGATTCTTAATGAGCTTCTGTGCTGCCTCCCTCATTTTAGGGGTGTTTACTGTTGGTCTTACTGTAGCAATATGTTGAAATGCCTCCTTATGATAATGTGGTACCTCGTGTCAAGCAGGTGTTTGTATTGTTCCCTGAGTGGAGAAGGATCATCTACGTTTGTACCATAATAACCCACCAGTGTGTATCCTATGCTGTCTATTTTAATATTGGTTATTGCCCATCTGTCCCCTATTTCCACAGTTGAACATTCTAGCTTAACTTGTGTGGAAATTTTAAAGAATATAGCTACCCCTGTCACGTTACAAGATTGATTAGTGCATACCGATTGCGCTACCCATTTATTTGTCTTAAGAATCTTATCCCATTCCTTGCAGCGCTGGTGCGTTTCTTCTAATATTATTATGTAATTATTGGAGAGTTTGAATTATTCCAAAATCTTTCTCCTTCTGTTATGAACCCTGAGTTCATTCCCGTTGCAGGATAATATTCTCATTTCGCCCGGGTTATGTACCTCCTTTGTCATGCTGCCTTTTTGTTTCCGTCAAGGTCACTTCCTTTTTTCAGAACATTTAATGTCACAAGTGAGGGCCATATTTTCTTCGTTCTTTCCCCAATGCTCCCCACCTAGTGCTCATAATTGCAAATACATGTTTGTGGCCCCACTTTCCTCCACCCACCCCTACCCACCCTGGGGGATGCACCCTTTATCCAGATGGGGGTAGTACATTTTACCCCTAAAGCTCGGACTCTCTGGCCTAACTTCCTATAAATTCTTTTGCTCTTTAATTTGGGTGATCAAACCCTCACCCTCAGTGGCTTACTTCATATTGTACATTGCGCTATTCCACATGACCTTTAATGTCGCGGGGAACTTCAGCAGTGCATTTGCCCCCAGTGATTTTAAGGTTGGAATATGTTTCCCTAGCTCCCACTAGCGATCTTACCAATGTTTGATCCTACGGTGTAAGACAAATCTCCTTTCAGAAAATGTTTACTTTTAAGAGCTGCTGAGAGAAATGCTTCTTTATTTACATAGATGCGAAAATGTACTAACATTTTTAATGATTTATCCCTTTTTGGGTTTCTCTTAAATGGGCCCCTATGTACTCTTTGAATGTCCTGTTCTAGGTCCCAGGGAGGAATTTCAGGCATTGCCTCTTTAAGCAAATCTATAGCAAAGCCTTTCAAATCTCCCCCTTCCAATCCCTGAGGAAATTTAGAAGCCTTAGATTATTTCTTCTGGACTCTAATTCGTCCCGATCTCTTTTTCACCAGTTTTTAGGGATTGAATTTCCATATGATTAGACTTAACCTCCTCCTTTAGTGCTCCAAGTGACGTTTTCATCGTTGATAACCTTGCTGTAATATTCACCATTTTGGCTTCAAGGTTCTGACAGGTCTCCTGGATTTTTGCTTGATTTGATTCAGAGATTGCACATTTTTCCTTAATATCTCTTGAAAGTGAGAGTAATAAGGCACTCGCGTCTAGGACCTCCACGTTGTTAACTAGGGTTGCATCTTCCATGCAAGAGGGCGTTTGTGCCTGTCTCTCTTCCATATTATCTTCAGATAATGCAGAGAATCTATTGGAGGTAGGAAGCTCCATCACTGTTGCCGACTGTGGATGGGGAACCTGGGGAAGCTTAATTGGAGCAACCTTCTCCATTGGGGTTGTCACATTTGTTGGAGGCGTGTTACCCTGGAGTTCTGTCTACCTTACTTCAAAGTAAGACATCAAGGATGGTGTGACCTTAATTGTACACCCTAGAATTCTAGTGTTTCTCACAGCCCCCCTGCTTCTCCGCTTGGCTTACTGACTGTATGGTTGTCTGTACTGGAACGGGTGGGAAAATACCTATCGTATTTGTGCTTCGCCTTTTGTTAAACTCCCAAACCCCTTGATCTAGGAAATGCCCAAGCTCAGCATTCCTTACAGAGTATCTATTTTTACCTGTGACCGTAGCGGCTTCTGCGGTAGTTGTTTCTGGCAGACTAATCGAAATTGCCTTCTTCTTCCTAACTCCACTGATCTTTCCTGGGGTAGCTGTTTTCCCTGCAGTTTGGGTGCTTTGCTTCTTTTTGGTGCCATCCCTTGTACCTATCTGCAGCTTGGTCTGCAGCTTGTGTCCACTGCCTCCGTGTGCAAAAGTGTGGCTGGATGTGTGCTGTAGGTGAGGGACTTGCTCCTTGTGTCCCCCACCACCTCCTCCTCCCCACCAGGTACATGCTGCAGGTCCTGTTGACTTGTACTAACGCTGCTGGCCGCAACAGCTGCAGAGACCTGCTTGCCGATGTGAGCCACCGCCCCCTGATCCCGATGCAGCTGTCTAGCAGCAAGGAACAATGTAGAGCTCGATGAGGACAAAATGCCTGAAGCTGCGGACAAAGGGAATCCGGAAGCATCACGGTATTGGCACAAGGGGTCAAACATGCTGGTAAGAGGATGTGGTTGCGGGTTTATTTCAGTAAATAAACGCTCATGTAAAGTGCCGTGCAGTCTTAAGGCACAGGGTCAGAGCTGATTTGCATATAGCCAGTGTCTAACCCAGGGTGGTGTGGAGTGCAAAAAAACGATGGATTTAGGCCCAGATCCTTGTACTGGGGTGAATGTATGACATTGTTCTACATTCTGTCCATCAACTGTGTGTTTTGTGCAGTCTTAACTAAGCATGCCAGAGATAACAGAGCTCGCGGCCGACATGCTAGCTGGCTGCCATGTTCCCCCCTATGCTGGAAATATTTCACTATCTACTATTAAGAATTCTCTCTTTCCATATCATCCTACCCAAATTTCCCCTTCTCTTTCCATGTAAGTAGTATTTTTGGAAGGGTATATGATCATTGTCTAGATGGGTGAACTGATCAAATCTTCTGCATGACATCTGGAGATATTCTAGGAGGCATGTTGCCATTTATATTTTCTTACAATGCACTTTGGAGTCCACTTCAAATATCTGTATTGTGTTTTTTGTTGATTAGAGGGAATGTTCTTCACTGATTTTGGCAAAACTCGAAAAAACAAGTTTTAACAAAAAAAAGATGAAAACCATGTAGGTCTTGCTTCTGGAGATTTCTATGTGGTTCCTGTGAAGAATATGAAGGCAGGAGAGATTTGGGGGGAAGAAACTGAATGGGGGTGGGTGGGGGGGTAAGTAAAATGGATGTCATAGGAAAGAAATAGCAATAAGTGAGCCAAGCAGCTGCCATGATGACTTCGATTGGTCTGCAGTTTTTAATGGCCGGACAGTCTCTGACATGCCAGAAGAAAAACTTTTGCAGTGGTTAATACATCCAATTTCATAGAATATGTTTTTACATATCTAGAGGTCTGGCTCATTTTGCTGGAAATGGAGGTGCAGTATGGAGTAGAGAGTGACCACGAACCCTTAATAATTTGTTTAGCTTTGAAATGTTTCAAATACTACCAGGTGGTCAGAAAGTCTCTGGGAGCAGTTGCAAAGCTAGAATATTGCAACAATATGGCAGACATTAGATGTAAGCTGTTGCACTCTATTAATCAACTAGTATGTCTGAAAATGAACGAAGTAATTAGAGTCATGTCATTAGTGGGCCTGATGTGATTAAATCTTGTGAGCATGTAATCACAAAGTTATCATTCGACACACCTTGTAATAAGAGGGTAAAAGTTCAATTGAGTAAGTCAGAGTTTGAATGGTTTGACGGAGACTGTGTACCAAAGAAAGCGCAACTTTATAGAGCTTTGAGATCACAGCTTTGATGGTAAGGAGACTGAGGTTTCTGAAGAAAGAGTGCAAGTTACTTATTCTGTTTAAGACAAAAACAGGTGCAGTGGAAAATTTGGCATGCATTGAAAACAGCATCTGCAGATAGAAACAGCAAATGATTCTGGAAAATTGAAACTTGGGAATTTTCTGACAGGTTAAGCATCAGGAAACAGATGTAGGGGTTATAAAGTGGGTGGAGTATTTCACTCACTCTGTGAAGAGTGTAAAAAATGGGAGATCAGCGGTTCCACAATCAGTAGAAAAGGCTGGAATAAGAGAACATTGGATTGCTCGTATCTCAATTGCGGAAGTTGAAGGGGTAATTCAGTTTAAAAAACCCTCCGCACAGACATTAAATTATAGGCCCAAGTATAAACTCATGTCCTTGATTCCTTATTAAGCAGTCGATTAGTCCCAGGTTTATGTTCTTTGGTGATACTCCATCCATTATTAAAGAAAGCTAACTGCTCCAATTCAGCACATTACTGGCCTATTTTTCTGCTGGTGAGGCAGGGGAAACATCTGGCATAGTGCTCTTAAAATGAATTGAGGAAAACAACAGATTGGGTCATCTTTATGCATGGTTCAGAAAAACCCTACATAGTTACCCAGGCATCCTATGATCTGCTTAAAGTATTCTCAATATAAAGTCTGCTACTATAGTTGACATTCATTGATCTAATGACTACATTTGACTTTCAGTAAATAACGAAGAGGTGAAGGCTCGCTTAACTTCCCTCTCAAATACACTAAACAATGAAAGACAGACTGCTACCATAGTTCTGGATTCTGTGGCGCCCCTCACTCATATGAGTCGTGAAACCCATTAGGTTTTTGAAAGGACTCTTTCCAAAACTCTGAGGCCGCCAAAATAGGTAGTATGCGGGCTGACACATTGACGAATGTGTGACTACAGGGTCTGCCCACTCTGAATATCCATGCCACAAAAGGACTACCATATTATAAAAACATTCAGCATGACAACGAAGACCGTACGTTACGTACAACCTTGCATCTACCACGTGTCATAGTGTGTATGTGGACACAATGTAGGAGTTACACACCGTTATAGCGGTATTTTGGTCTTGAAGACAACTATTCTCACCCTGCAGACACTTATTAAGGAGGTGGCTGAAACATGTAGACCTAGGATGCAGGGGATCACAATAATCTCCTATCGCATTCACCTGTGTTTTTAATCTTGCCTAAGGCTCACATTATTAAATGTTGCCTTGAGTGGTGGGAGACCTTAAGGTAATTTTGCTCTTTTGATCCCTAGGACACAAAAAATCAAACCTGCTCCACTGTAACCTAGTCGTTGTAGCACACCCAGATGCATTAGGCGTCTCGGGTGGGAATCATATGATGATGAATCCCACTAACTAGTGTTAGTAGGTGAGGGCTCTTTTAAAACCTAACGGGTTTCCCGACTAATGTGAGTGAGGGGCGTTGCAGGATCTAGAACTTTGGTAGCAGGCTGTCTTTCATTGTTTGTTAGTTTGATTTTTTTCATTGCAATTTACTGTGGTCGACTTTAGATCAACAGGGAATGCCAGAATGGATGATAACGCATTTGCAAACATTGCATGACTACAGTGAAGGTCCAATTTGAGCATTGAGATTACCGTATAGAGGCCTTAAGGTTAGATAATGGGGTATGTCAAGGTCATACCCTGGTCCCACTGCTGTTTAGATTATTTGTTAATGGTTAGTGTGATTATATACTAAGTTGAAACCTGATGTGTACAGATGATGCAGTCCTATTGGCACAAACGGGAAAGCCTCAGGGTTTGAATCATACTGCTTGGACAAGGATTTGATGATTGATGAAATCAAGGCACAATAACATGGTAGTGAATTATAATTCTCATTTGCTAGCCAAATATGAAATGTTGTGCGCAATATTCTTGAAATTAAAAAAAGTGTGTTTTTTACACATATTGGGGTGTTTGGGATAGACTAAATAATATTTTGATAACTTCCTCCTGATAAGGATATTACTTTGATCTTATCATATTGGAAGTTTTATTAATTCAGAAATTAAACCTTAATGTTATTTAGGAATCAAATGATGGACAAATGATGAAACACATAAAACTAAAGTCAATATATTTATCTGGAAATTATATCATTTGATACAGTCACAAATTTTAACAGTTTGTGATTCAGTTGCAACGTAGTTTAAAAAAATGTGTTAAACAATTGTATGGGAGAATGTGTATGCATGGGGGCTGATGAGGAGTAGATTTCCACGTCATGTTTACTGGGAATTTTGTGATTTCTGAAAGAGGCTAAAATCTATTCAAATCTTAGATGGAAAACTCTCATGTGTACAATTTGCACATTTATATAGTAAATCAAGGCCAGTGTGATTTGTTTTGAAAAACATGCTCAGTTGTCGCCCATTTCTGTTACCACATAGATCGGTAATTCTAGGATGAGAAATTATTACACTAATCTGAGATGCCACCTTTAGAATGGGAAATTACCAAAACAAATCTAAGTTTCTTCTTAGATTTCATAAGGTCATTCCTGAATTCTCGTTTCAGCCCAATATTGAGTCCCTTCTAAAGAGGATAGGCATGCTTAAATGGCCTTTCTTACTCTCTGCATGCAATGATAATTTCTTTAGCTGTTGTAAAGGAGACATTGTCCAGTAAACTCATGCTGGTTTCAGTGTACTGTTTTCAACCTTGATTCCTCCTTCTACTCAGATGTGCTTAGGTCCACAACCTTTCTTCGGAAGCCTCATGGATTCACAGGTAACAGTTTTTTCCAGGAACTAGTGAATATGCACTTCTTCTCTCATTTCACATGATGGTGAGCACACATACTAAAGAAGCAACAATCAGAAGGAAAAGTAGCCACCAAAGAGACAGTGTAAGACTGCGGCAGGCGTCATGGACACTGGGCAGGGCAGCAGCACAGAAAACATACACAGAAATGTCTCCTGCTCCTCTGAGCCTCAGTCAATCTTGTCCTTCCTGTCCATAGTTTAGGTCTACAAGCATGCATGTTCATGAAGGCTGATCCTGACACTCAGTTGTGGAATAAAGTTCATCAGATGAATAAATACAGCTATTTCACTGAATAGTCTCACCAATCAAAGGAAATATTTGAAGGTATGTGATCTGTGTGGATTTCCATGGAAACGTTTCCACAAAGACCATATATCATATTACTGCAAAAAAACATCATATTTCAGTGAGTGGAAAAAAACCAAAAATTTAAATTACAATCTTACTACTTCACAGTAAATCAGTTTCATTGTTTTATTGCTAAGTATGAAATAAATAAAACTGACAGCATAAAGGCCATTGTAATTTGCAGTTAATTGCATTGTCCTATAAATATCACAACCTTACATCCGGAAACTTGCAACTCAATACCCAGACTGAAGTTAATAGAAATCACAGTATGGTGTGTACATGTAAACGTAACACCTATATCGAAAGTACACAAACAATTACTTGCTAGTTCCACATTTAACAAACAGGGTCTCACATAACTCTAGCTTTATTAAAAAAAACACTAGGACAATCTTCAATGTTTTACTTTTCCTGTGAACGTAAAATAACACAAAAACACATTTTGCATGGTTAGTGTTGTTTTTTTTTCAAATATATTATCAATGTTCTGTACAATTTTCATTATTGATCGTTATGCATTGAATTCTATGGGCAGTTAAATAAAGCATAGTGCAATGTACACTGAAAATACTCCATCAAAGAACACCAAGCAGAGATAAAGCAAATCGAGGAAATATGACTCGTTCATGTGGAAGCCAGTATATTAGACAGATGCATCTCAGACAGTGATTCCATAGGGGAATTTTTCAAAAGTCATCAGATAAAGTTTCATTGAGCTCAGGAGTGCCCCTCAACATTTTTGTAAGGGGCAGCAATAGGAGATCTATCTGCATGATCTGTTTTTTGTAATGCATGACAATGGGATCGAGAACCTTTGTTTATCTAGAAGGTTCAGATCTGGGATGCTCCGTTGTGGAAAATATTGTGACCCTGCTACGCAACTGTCAATACTATGGAGGTGTTAATGGTATGCTTGTATTTATATTGATATGTATGCATACATTGCTTATGACTAGTTTTGCTAATATTGTTTAGTTTACAAATACGAAGTTACAGAAGACCTATTACCTCTATATTATTCTTCCGATCGAAGTTACAATGTTACATTTTTGTAACAGTTTGTGTGAGATATGTCAGAGTGAGGGATTGGATCCTTGGTCCTAACCACACACCCATACCACTTCTTATGTTTGTGACGTGATACCAATGAAATGATTTATTTCTCTCAGTATTACAATTTTATTTTAATAATTAGAAGTGAAAAAAATCATTGACAAAAGTGGCTGTGAAGATACAATCCAAAGTATGGCATCTGACTTGCAGCCTACAAAATGTATTATGTATGCCACTTTCAGAATCTCACACCATAAAACTTGCAAGTAAAACAAAAAGTTAGCTGTAAATAACATTTTGAAGATCATTTTAGGCTGCATTATTGTTTGGTAATATATTTAAATGTGTAATCATTTGCATTTACACGCCACTTTATGAAAAAAAATTGTTAATAAGGTTAGAAAGCAAGAAACGTTTAACACTGAAAAGCTAAAGGCCACAACCTTTAATGTAAAGTGTTTTCCCTTCACATGGGTAAGTGTATATGTACAGTGTGGCATAATGTCATGAGCGATACATTCTCCCCAAGTAGTATATGCATATTACACAATGTTTTATCTCTCCAATGGGACTAAAATACATGCTGTTCACATTGTCATAAACATCAGGTGTTTATGTGTCGAAGTCACTCACTGTAGAGTTGGTCTGCTTTAAAAGGTACATCCAAAGTGGAAGCAAATGTTCACACATACTGTCTTCGGAATAAGCAAAGGCACAAAGTTAAGTTTCTTTGAGCCTTGATATATAAATTTAAAGCTCTAAACTTACCATTGCCAGTTGTTTATTACAAGAAGGTGATATTTGAACTGCTTTTGTACAAGTATGTTTTTACTAAGAAATTAAGTAACATGAGTTGAGAAAAAGAACTGTTAAAAATCTATACCAGTTCTATTGCGTGTTTACTACTTGAGTAATGAGGTGTACAGCATGGTAGCACAATGGTTTTGTGCTCTCTCAAAGAATTTGTCATAAATAAAGGAGGTATTGGCTGTACAGAAAGGTAGCACAATGTTTTTGTGCGCTGTCAAATAATTTGTCATAAATAAAGGAGGTATTGGCTGACAATTCACTGTATGCTCTACATTGTCGTCACTGCAAACATCTGTGACTACTTCCTTGAAACCGTGAAAGGAATGATAAAGACTGACAGAAGTTGGAAAAATATGAGGAAATAATGGAGAGAGTGCACAATGGAATCTGTTGTGTAAAAGCCGAGTCTCTACACTATGCTATTGTCTAAAATGCAAGAGGTCTTCCTTGAATTTCAAAATATGTAGCTTCTGGTTTTACTCTTGTTAGTACTTTGATCTCACCTATCTTTTTAGAAGTCAAAGGTACCTTTTAAAGACGTACTGTTCATACTTTCCATCATTTAAGTTTCTTTGTTCACCATTAAAATGTTTCTCTGCTTAGTTCAACGTTAAGTTGGGGTACAAATACTTAAATTATACCATATTGTGTTAATTAATTTTATGTTTGTTATTATTTTATATGGATTGTAATTGCTCGTACTATGCCCCATGGCCAACAGAGCAGTATAGTAGAGATTATGATAAGTTATGCATTCATATGTTTCGCAGAGAAGGGAGTATTTACAGAGAATCGGAAAAATCAGGAGAATAAAGTATAATGATCCCAAATGATTTGAGATGTGTAGACATTAGAGAAAATATTTTCAATTCCGAGAATGGACATACAATTTTGCACATAGCCAGGAGGCCCAATGTTCAAGAATCCACAGTATCACAGAAAAGGGCACAGTATATATATATTTCAAGGCACTACCTAAGAACCAGAGGTCCTCATTTGATGTTTGACTTCACAGACTCTTTTTTCGTTGAACATCAGTTCTTGTTAATATCACAGCAGCGTTAAGGATATATAATATAGTCATAAATATAGGCTTCGGTTTTAGAGATGCAAGCTACTACAACTATTTTGTTGCCATTTTGCCCAACAGGTATCAGAAGTCAGGTGTAAGTCAGTTTCTTTGTTTATGGTAGTTGGTGTAGTCCTAAAGCAATGGAGTAGGTATTTTGGAATCACGAAATTCCCAGAGCTGGAACACAGACACATACATGTTAAGCATACCTGAGGCAAAACTTATTGAACCAGCCAGTGTGAAATCTTAATCACATATATTTGGACATTTACCATTTTCTAAAGGACCTGTTTAGATGTTTAGAAAAATCAGTTTACCTTTACTGTAACAAAACCATTTTTGTAATGTTCAGAAGATAGGCTTCAGATGTTAAGCAACTGGGACATTGGTTAACCCAGCCCTTCTTATTGCATTCATAGCTAAATACACAGTAGTACTTTACAGTGTATCCCACGCCTCTTAATGGTGCATGATTGCACACTTAAATGCTTCCAAACAAACTAGTCGCAGCACTGTGCTTAAAACTACACAGAAGAATTTAAAGAAAACCAGGTTACGTGTTCACTGGCAATCTGGTTAAATTGGGTCATGTGCAAGTGCAATTTATTCTTTGACTAACAGAGATAACATTGATGACGAAAATAGACAATGTTCAGAACAGATTGTATCTGGTCAGAAAATAACAAAGGTCTTTAAAACAATTGAATAGAAAAATAATGTAAATGATTTCAAAGAGCATAGGATATTACGAGAAAGGATCAGAGGACATCTACCCTCAGAACAATTATGTTCTCCGAGTGTCTCTGGGTTTCACCTAATCAGAACATATCCAGAATCAAACCCAACTAGATTGAACCAATACAAGTCTTCCTTCGTTGTAGCAGCATGGCCTGAGGAAGATGCCTCAGCAACAATCTGGATTGCAACTCTGGACCTATAATACAATTCATTCACAGAATTATTGTAAGCCCCAGTGTGTCCTTCCCATAATCTACTGTTTTTGAGAATAGTCGTCTTGTTATAGTCTGAACTGTTGCAACAGCAGACACTTCTGTAAACATTTCAGACATTTGTCTCACATTCTGTTGTTCAGGAAATTCTTTGTCCATCACTTTGTAAGAGAATGCTAAGGAGAAAACCAACACATTATATTGATTTGACTCAGAAGGGAATTTGGTTGGGTAATATTCTGACAAACAACATCTTTCAACCTTTTTAAAAGATTGAAACTAATCAAAACATGTTCTACAGTTAGCAAAGAACACAAAACTTAAATCTATTGAGTAGGAGATCACAGTATTTGCTTGAATTCTTTCCACGTCGGACAATCAAACCACTTTTTAAATACAGTACATTGTTGACAGATATCTAGACTTAAGACCATAGCCACAGTTTGATACACGCCTCAGGATCCAATGCAACAAAATGAACAACTCCATGTGTTATCTCATGACACTACAAACTGGAACATGGAGCAGCTCAGAATATTTCTCAAAAGACAGCAGTCTGGGACCAAGTTAAGCTCCACCTACTGCCTACAGCACATGAAGCTGCACTAGAACTTTTAAGCATCAGGCTCCCAAACGCTAAACGCTCATCTGTCTGCTAAACTAGACTGGTTTCCCTAAATAGTTTTCTCCGTGGTATTCTCTTTACATTAACCTTTTGCAGGATTATCAGTCCGAATGTCTCCTTTTTGCTGCCTCTTTGCAGTCTCCGCTAGTCGACAAGACAGCTCATCTTAGTAACACAGTGTGACGTGAGGCAGAGAAGGACTGCCATCAAGGATTCCAACTGCAAGAAGTTTCAGGTGTACATCAGACATTTTCCAAGACATCTAAGGGGACAAGGCCTTTCTTCTTCCCGCTGCATACTTTGATAAAGCCATTGTGTTCCTCTTCCGAAGATGTGCATATCTAATTTAGAAATAAACAGAGAGACGGGTGAAGGGATTCATGGAATGCACAACAAATTTCCATGTAAGACCAAATATAGTTACTCTGTGTCTCAAATAAACCATGAATGAAACATCAGACAATTAGAGTGATTCAGAGCACGTTTACAGCCAATGTAAATATTTTCTCAAAACATAAAATGAAAGAAATATCTTGTGATCTTTATGTTTCTTCAAACGATCAAACACCCTAATGTATACACAAAAGAGGCAACTAATACAAATTCGAACTTGGATCCTGGTAACCATATTCAATGCTTACAGACTATATAGCTTTTCACAGCTTGTCTTTTCATGCTATTCTGCTAGGGCCTTGTGATCTGGTACGGCTGTGTGTACGATTAGAGAGACGACCAACCACCAATAATGTAAAAGAACAATACACAATGTACAGTTTATGAGCAGGTTTTGAAGATTTTGAGAATTTGGAATACCGGAACAAGAACCCACATCCAGAGATGTAAGTAGACATACAAAATGTGCAGTAACTACCATGTTTTCGTTATTTGCACAGATTATGGGTACATTGATAAAAGGGATTTTGGAATATGGGTTAAACACTTCAGTAAAACAGTGAAAGTGCATCAAAGCAAGGTAAAATATGGGCAGATGAATACAATGCAAGTGATGTATTCATCCCAAAAAACAGGTGCAAAGAAAACTGTGCTGTAGTGGTTTTACTGAAAGTAATGTCTCCCTTTTTGCATGTATCTAACAATCCTACGTGAAGACCCAGTGGAAACGAAACTGATGCAGCATGGAACTTCCACCTTAATTTTGCACAAGACTCAGAATGAGCATAAGTGTCTCTGAATTTAGATATTTATATTAATCTGTAGGAGCTTCTGACATAATAGAGTATCCAATCACTTACACTTGTGATGGTATATACTCAGCCGAAACCACAGTCTTAAATAAGAGACTAGGATATGCACCCACAGCGAAACTGAACAAATTCCAGCTACATTGCAAACTTGCGGAATTCTTCCGGAAGCTCAAACTCAAAGCTTTTTTTGAGAGCATCCTTGACTAACCACACCCAATGCGCAAGGTGACACCCACTTTAGGATCAAGTCCTCCTTCATCCCACCGCCCAGTGCCATACCTCTTGAAATTATGGTGTATGAGCAACCGGTCTTCAATGAGATTGAATCCCTAAAGGAAGACCACACCTACCAAAACATCAGCAATAAGGAGCGAGATGCCCTGAGAAGCCTTACAGCCAACAAAACTATAATCATTAAACCAGCTGATAAAGGCAGAGGCACAGTCATCCAGAATAAAGAGGACTACAAGATAGAATGCAAACGGCTTCTGGATGATACAAAGTACTACCAACTCTCACTCCGGGATCCCAGTGACAGGCTCAAAACCAAAATTCACAATCTGGTGGAGGAAGCTGAGAGCAACGGCCACATCACGAAACAAGAAGCCCAGTTCCTCACTACCAACCCAGTAAAAATCCCCTATTTTTACACAGTCCCTAAAATACAAAAAAAACAAGAACCCCCCTCCAGGACGCCCCATTGCATCTGGAGTAGGGTCACTGCTAGAACCCCTTTCACGCTACTGTGACTTCATCTTACAACCACTGGTCCAGTCCACCAACACATACCTAAAGGACAAAAAAGATCTCCTGGGACTCATCAACAACTTGGATTACAACCCAGAGACCACATTCCTGGTAAGCCGAGATGTGGAAAGTCTTTATACAAGCTTGCCCCAAGATGACACCCTCATAGTACCAGAACAAGAATTGGACAACACCACCTGGAACTACTAAACACCTAAGAAATTCGCATTGAACTGTGCCACACTGGCACTCAAAGACAACTATTTCGAATTTGAAGGCAATATCTATTTACAAAAATATGGAACTTCCATGGGAAGCGTTTTCGCACCTAGTGTGGCAGGACTGTGTGTCCATAACTTTGAAAAGACCTGCATATTTGACATTAACACGCCACGTATTCCCCAGATCAAATTCTATAAGCGATATATAGATGACATCTTGCCTATCTGGGAAGGGGACGACCAATCCCTCCTAATCTTTTACCAATGACTTAATGGATGCGACCGAAATCTCAAATTCACAGACAACTGTCAGAGGCACCAAACGATTTTCTTAGACCTAGAAATAGAAGCTGTGGATGGAAGACTCAAAAGTAAAATCCACTTTAAACCCACAGCACGTAACTCTCTATTACATTACGCCAGCTTTCACCCCAAAACATTACGTGAGAATCTTCCGTTTGGACAATTCCTCAGATTACGCAGGAATTGCAGTGATATCCAAGGTAACAAAATACAGGCGAAATCCTTGAATACCCAATTGTAAGTCTGAGGCTACCCCAAATATCTGACCAATAAGGTCAGCAAATACGCACGAAACCAGAGCAGGTAAGGACTACTAGAAGCCAAACTACCCATAGACATGCCTATTCCCCTTACATGTGTTGTTATCTACAACTCAGTAGTGAATAAGGTTTCCCACATCATCAAAAGAAATTGGAAAATACTGCACACTGGCAACCTCAAATGGGAGAAACCCTTACTTTCATACAGGAGGGCCAGTTCCATAAAAGACACCCTGGTATCGACCCGCCCTGCTTTACCTTCGCTGATTCCCAACACAGTCCAGAAAGCTTCGATCTCCCCAACGTTGTACACCACTTCCCATGCGGGAATTGCAGTGTTTGTCGCATCGCTGAAACCACAAAAAGTTTACAACTAGAACCCGGCAAAACGTGGCATATCAGACAGCATACTAATTGTAACGCTGCCAATGCAATTTACTGCATCATTTGCCCATGTGGTCTCACATATATTGGCATGACGAACCGTAATGTAAAAACCCGAATATGCAAACACCACAGCATGATCCGGTGTAAGAAAAACACTACACACCTAACTAACCACTTCCTTGAGGCAGGACACACCACTAATGATATGCGATGGGTGGTTATTGAAATATTGGCACTTAAGATCCCCAACATTCAGTGTAGCCGGCTAGAAAAGGAACAATGCTCGATATATCGATTATCCAGCCACCAGACAGGCCTTAGCGATAACATACCATGGAACTCCCTAAGTAAATCAGTATGACTGTCTATCCATATATCCTTATGTGACAACTGGGGTTATACATAACATCAAGGGATCAGCACTATATATAGTCACCACCAGCAATCCATACCTCAACATTGCTGTATTTTTAAATTTTCACATACCACCAGTAGGTGCATTGCATATGGAGATTAACGCTCAGTTTTGCGCGTTCTCCATCCTAACGTGACACCTGAGGAGACACATAGTAACAGGTACTCAGCATCGTGTGTAGTCACCACCAGTAAATATACTTTATGTTGCATCCCCATATTCCACCAGTAGGCATAGGTATAGATAAACGCTCAGTCTTGTTTGCTTTCCTGGCCATTCCCATACAGACGCTTTGCCAAGCGCTGACACTAGCTTTCATCATGACCATTCTAACATGGCGCTGAATCGCGACACCCAAAGTGCCTCAGACGGTGCCATCTCTCTACCAATATGTCGCTCACAAATGCGCTATCTACACTTCCCACCAGCAGGTGCACACCGAGATTAGCGTTCTCTACATAAGCGTAGGGCTCAATCACCATTCTCATTTGAATAGGGCGCATATTTCTGTGCTCTTTTGAGCCCACCCAAATGCCACACAATGCGCCTGAGAGGTTGCCCACATACTACCAACATGGCACCCACGCTTGCGCCTATCCAACCATGCACACGCCTGAGGGGTCACCTATACACTACGAACATGACGCCCACGCATGCACCTTGCCAATCATGAACTCTCGCTCCGGTTGCCTATGGGCTCACACACACAGACACCACAGCTTTATTCTATTTAAACTGGGCACTTCCTCCAGCACAGTAGCATCCAGGATCACGGGAGCCAAATAGGTTGCAGTGGGTGACGCGTCTTGACGAAGTAAGGTTCTTGTTCCCTTTCTCTACCGGGCATACCCAACGGACCACTCCCACAACGATACTCTATGCAGGACGTTGCTCTGATGGTTCCCTCGTGTCATCCGCCGAGTGTGACTATAGACGTACCCCTCCTGGACCCTGATTTTTCCTGCCAAACACAACATTCAGTGTACCTATTTTTTACCTAGCTGTGCGCAATTCTTTTTTATCTTCACATAATAGCTATTTTCTAGCTGATTAGCCTCCTGTAATCAAGGCACTACAGATACTCCTCCAGCCAGTGGCACTACATAGATCATATCAGCATGCCGTAGCCACTAAAGTCCAGCATGCAACACCCTACTCACTACCCAATGAGAGCTATATGTGCACCTACATAGCCACTATATTTCTCACCTGGGGTACATCTCATGGCAAGACTCACTTATTGTACCTACCGATCTAAGACTTGCATTTAGGCACTCAAAGAATTAGGAATACTTAACTGGTATGCAGAAGATTGCATTTTATGTTGCATTTCTGTGTTTTGTCTTGTCTTTTTAATTACACAGGTTTTTTACAATGGGTTCGTAAGTATACAAGCTCCATCGATCACTGTCAAAATACCTTAGCGCGTATGTTGCTCACCTTTCACGTGGCATTTTTTGTCACTCACGCACTTTTCTTCTGGTCCTGAAGAAAGCCCATTCACATTGTTACCAAGGGCTGAAACATGTAGACCTTTTTTGTTGACAACTATGAGTAAAATAACTCCAGTAGTTGCAACACAGATTTTTAACTGCATCATGGGCCGCTACTAATAAACTTAAAAGGCAAGGATTCCCAGAGACACTTTTAACCTTCACAACACCACTTCACATTTCCTACACCACACCAGCTCCGCTGTACACAGGCGTCGTAGCACAACCGGGGGGCATTCGGCCACCCGGTTGGGACCCAAATGATGAAGCATGATATCAAACAGGTTGGTGTGTGAGGGTTTTTTTATCACAACCTAGTAGTTTCTTGGCACTGTATTACATAACAGTAAGCCTTGATGGTTCATTGAGTGGGTTCGTCCACATTGTTTCTACATAGGTATATACTCAGGGCCACTAGAATTATGCTATTCAGCGGCTGCTACATATTCCCTCATAATCATGGATTAGTCGCACGTGTCACGTAATCTTATAATCCATCATCTGATGCATAATCTGCAGATGTTAGCATAAAAATTTTGTTTTCAGCTTAAACGGATCAAAAGTTACCAAAACATGGCAACACATGTTCTCGAGCAATGACAAGCCATTCACATGGTTGAGTGGTCATCTCTCAATTGCTTATTGCTGCATTTTCGGGTTAAACTGGTTGAACTGGTACTAAGGAGGTGAAATCTTTGTTCACATATGTAAAAATTAAAAAGTAATAAAATACTGCTACCCAAAAATGTGACAGATTATTTCACATTTAGTCAACGCTGCTTCATAATTCGGTCCTTTTCTGTCACATAATTCCAGTGGTCCTGTACATGGAAAAAGCAATTCTAATGTGTAAGTGAATCACGTTCCTAAAACAGTTTTACTGTCTCATGGATGGTCTAAAGATTAAAATAGTTGCTCTGAGTGACAATAGATGGAGATGTTTCACTACAGATATAGAATCACAGATTATTTCGACAGCAAATCAGAACGAGCAGCAAATCCACCCATCCATCCTATTTTGGGAACAGCTTTATGAACGTGACCCTTAAAGCCATTTAAATTATTATGGGGGAACTCATGCAGAGTTTCTGATGGAAAAATTGAGTTTATAAAGACTCAATTTTGCTTTCATTGATAGATGTTTAATACTTAAAAACATTTTAAATGGACAGATATTTCCCATTGTTCAAAATGCCAGGACGGTCTCATTAGATTACAAGTGACTGTCTCTAAAGCTCCTACCTCAAAACTTTGACATTCCCGTTATTAGGTCTAGCCTGGGCAGCGCATGCGCTGCTCTGCGAGGCATGCTGCATTGAGGTACAGCATAGAAGTTCCGCCTATTTCTCTTCGCTATTTCCAATTGGCTCCTGATACTGTCCTTGCGAAAACATTGATTTTCAATTGTGAATAGGCTTAGTAGTCCCTCCTTGGTACTTCCTTGTCTGCATTTGTAGCCTCGCATAACGACTGGACTTTTTATTTGTTTCGTTACACAGTCTGCTTTATAAGTTGTTGAGCACTATTCTTTTAATCATCACCTCCGCCAGGCCTTTGGGGTTGGTGGTGCACCAGATGGGATGCAGCACCTGCTAGCTCCATTTCTGTCCCACAGTGGAGCGTTTTCTCCACCCTTCTAGAAAAGAGCCCAGATTTAATCAGCAGACTTAGCTTGGTCTAATAGGCCATTCTGTCATGGGCTTGGGAGGCAGGAACCTGCTAGACTCTGCACTGTCAGCCCAGCATAATGAAACATCTCAGGAAGGGCTGAGGAGCAGGCACATCCAAGGTGTCCTGCACATACACTCACACACTGGAAGGACATGTTCCTGAAATCATGCAATTGGAAGCTGTCCTTTGGGCAGGACCTGTCTCTATCAATCAATCAATCAATCAGTGACACTTATAGAGCGCGCTACCTACCCGTAGGGTCTCAAGGCGCTTAGGGGAGGGGGGGGTGCCGCTACTGCTCGAACAGCCAGGTCTTCAGCTTCTTCCTGAAGGAGAGGTGGTCTTGGGTCAGGCGCAGGTCGGTCGGGAGGGAGTTCCAGGTCTTGGCGGCCAGGTAGGAGAAGGACCTTCCTCCTGTAGTTGCTCTTCGGATGCGGGGGACGGCGGCGAGGGCGTGGTTGGCTGAACGGAGGTGGCGTTTGGGAGCGTAGAAGTTGATCCGGCTGTTGAGGTAGCTCGGGCCTTGGTCGTGTAGGGCTTTGTGTGCGTGGGTGAGGAGGCGGAAGGTGATTCTTTTGTTGACGGGGAGCCAGTGAAGGTCTCTCAGATGTCCGGAGATGTGGCTGTGTCGTGGGATGTCGAGGATGAGTCGTGCTGAGGCGTTCTGGATCCGCTGGAGTCTCTTCTGGAGCTTGGCGGTGGTACCGGCGTAGAGGGCGTTGCCGTAGTCCAGTCGGCTGGTGACGAGGGCCTGGGTGACGGTCTTCCTGGTCTCGGTGGGGATCCACCAGAAGATCTTCCGTAGCATGCGTAGGATGTTGAAGCACGCCGAGGAGACGTTGTTGACTTGCCTGGTCATGGAGAGGGAGGAGTCCAGGATGAAGCCCAGGTTGCGTGCATGGTCTGTCGGTTTGGGTGCGGTGCCCAGGGCGGGAGGCCACCAGGAGTCGTCCCAGGCGGAGGGTGAAGAGCCCAGGATGAGGACCTCCGTCTTGTCCGAGTTCAGTTTCAGGCGGCTGGTCGTCATCCACTCGGCTACCTCTTTCATCCCTTCGTGTAGGTTGGCTCTGGCAGCGGCGGGGTCGTTGGTCAGGGAGAGGATCAGCTGGGTGTCGTCGGCGTAGGAGATTATGCTGAGGTTGTGTTTGCGTGCGATGGCCGCGAGGGGGCTCATGTAGACGTTGAAGAGGGTGGGGCTCAGAGATGATCCTTGAGGGACGCCGCAGATGACTTCGGAGGCCTCTGACTTGTACGGTGGTAGGCGGACTCTCTGTGTTCTTCCGTCGAGGAAGGAGATGATCCATTCCAGCGCCTTGTCCTGGATTCCGACGTTGCTCAGGCGCTGTACCAGGGTGCGGTGGCAGACAGTGTCGAATGCCGCGGAGAGGTCTAGGAGGATGAGGGCCGCTGTTTCTCCGTTGTCCATCAGTCTCTAATGCACATAGCAGTTTCTCTTTAATGCATTTCTTATTTACCCTTTCAATATTTCCCCTCCTCCTACACTTACAGGCACATGCCTCAAAGACTTTTGCGATCGCAAACAGTGCGATTCGCAAAAATCGGCCGTTTGCGATCGCAAAATTAGCTTTTCCGATGCATCAAGGGTCAAGGCCCTCACAATTTGAGAATTCGCAATTAATTGTGAGTACTCAAATTGTGATTGCATTTAAGGAATCGCATTTTGCAATTCCTTAAATGCAATGCATAAAAGTAAAAAAATCTGCGATTTCGCTAATAGGGGGAGCAAATTACCATGAAGTTGACCTTCATGGTAATTTGCAAAAACTTTGAAAAATGCACTTTTGTGCATTTTTCAAAGTTTCATGTTGCGCGCACACATGCCCTTAGGGCATGTGTGTGCGCAACATATGTGCACTGATTAATTTCAGGGGTGCAACGGGTTGTCCTTCTGACACCCTGGCACCCTTGAAATTGCATTCTCAATTTGTGATTCTCTAATTGAGAATCGCAAATTGAGTATGCCTTCCCATTCATTCTTATGGGCCTCTAGGCCCATAGGAATGAATGGGGAGTTATTCCTTAATTGCGACTCGCAATTTGCTACTCGCAATTAAGGAATGTTTAGAAATGGCTATTTTTGAGCAATTTCTACATGCATTGGCTTTTGCGATTCCTTAATTGCGATTCCCTAAAAATCGCAATTAAGGAATTGCAAAAGCCAATATTGATGCATATGCCTGTAAGTCCCTGATGCTTTCTCTTTTCATCCATATTTCCACATTTTTCACACATGGAGATTTATTCCATAGATACCCCGCTCCTTGTCACACCATCCAGAGGGCGTAGGATCACACTGAAAAGAAAATCTCTGCTGCTGTAATACTCAGCACGATACCCACTGTAGGGACTCCGCGCTTTCTGTCTTAGTTTTTTAACTTTAAAGCTGAGTGCGGCACCCACTTCAGGGATACCGCGCTTTCTGTTTCAGCTTTAACAAAAAATGTTTTAACTTCAATGTGCAGCCCACTTCAGTGACACCACCCACTCTGTTTCAATAAGTTTTTACTTTAATGCTGAGTGCGGTGTCCACCCCAGGGACACAGGGACACTGTTCTCTCTGTTTCAACTTAAAAAAATCTTTTTTAACTTTAATGCTGAGCGCAACGCCCACTTCAGGGACACCGGGCTCTCTGGTTCACCTTTTTTTTTTCAACTCTAGTGTTGAGCGTGGCGCCTCCTTTAGGGGCACCACACTCTCTGTTTCAGCTTTCCAATGCAATTGGTCTCACAATTGCGAGATTTTGAGCTATTGGCACTGTAAATGACAATGCCTTTTATTTATGGGTTTAAAAACCTGCAATAATAAAAGGAATTGTCATTTACAATACCAATAGGTCAAAGTTTTGAAAATATGAGACCTATTGCATTGTAAGTGCTTGTTTACTTTGTTTTGCCGAGTATAGACAGTCTAAACAGAGTCCCTTTAGCTAAAGCACTGTGGAGCACTGGAGGGATTTATATATGTATGACAGTAATTTGGAGTATTATGGAAGCTCACCTCCGGCTACCAACAAGAATCAAGCCTTCTCATCTATTACACAGAGGTATATAGAGCCCACAAACCGACGGATCCCACAATAGTGGACACATTCCTTGCTGCCTTCCCATTGCCCCACATCGCCCCACCCGACAGGACCACTCTTGGTGCAGTAATCACATCTACGGATGTGACACAGGTGATACAGGCCTTGGCCAGAAACAAGTTTCCGGGTCTTGATGGCGTACCATTGGGATATTATCGCACTTTCTCCATCCTCCCGGCTCCTCGACTTGCGGACATGTACAGGGCGGTGCTAGAAAGCAGTGAACTCCCGGGATCACTCTGCGAATCACTGATTGTCTCCTTAAAACCAGACCATGACTCGCGACAGCTAGGGTCCTACCGACCAATCACACTGCTAAAAGCAGATTATAAGATCTTTGGTAAAATACTAGCAGATCGCTATGATCTAGTCTTTCCGACACTGGTACACCCAGACCAATGTGGGTTTGTCTCAGGTAGGTGCACCTCCCAAAATATCCGGTGATTATTCCACATTCAGGATCAGATGCAGGACCGTTATCCCTGTGCTGCATGCCTGATTCTGGATCTAGAAAAGGCTTTTGATACCCTGTCCTGGCCATATATCTTGGCTGTACTTCAGTGCATGGTGGTTGGGTCTAACACTACAAGCATACACAAGAGGAATATACACAACACACACATCCAGAGTCCGACTGGGTCCACACATAACACTTCCATTCACAGTATCTAGAGGCACACCACAGGGTTGTCCGCTCCCTCCCCCCTGCCCTTTGCTCTGGTGATGGAGCCTTTGGTGATTTGTCTTCGGGAATTGGGTATTCCACTAGCAGGTGTCACCCATAGCGTATCCTTATATGCACGACGATCAACCACCTTATGTACGCTACATTTCAATGGATCTCCCACCCATCTTTACCACTCTAGCAGACTTTGCCACAGTGGCTGGCCTTAGAGTCAACTGCACAAAAATCTCTATATATCAACTCAGCTGTGACCTTCTTTCACAACAGGTATGTGCTGGGGGCATCGGCCTTACTTGGAGTGCTTAAGCCCCCTGCTACCTAGCCATACAACTTTACTGTACCCCACAAGATATATATGAAGACAATCATCGCAAAGCGCTCGTGGGCATTCGAACCCCAATTGGCTTTTGGAAAACCCTTCCATTGGCCCCATTGGGGAAAAATCCTTTTACATAAACAAAGAGATTCTATCAATGTGTGGACATGTATTTTATTTGTTGGTTTTACAGTGGTGAAAATATAGTGAAAGTACTCTCTCTTAGGGTGATAAAGATGAGAGCGCTATGTGCTTTTTAAAATACCCCTCACACACTAAAAAAATCCAGTAGTGTCATGCTTCATCATTGGGGTCTTACCGTCCCTCTACGGGGCGGGGCGTGCTACGACCTGACCGACTACGCGGGAGCACTGAAGTGGTGACAGGACTATGTGATGGTGCAAGGTGTCAGTGAAAGTGTAGGGACCTAACAATGTGTGTGAGTACAAAAATTAAAAATCCTCTGGCTAGTAGAAAAAAACAATTTATTAGCTTCTCTAGCTGGGGACGTTAAGAAGGGGGTTTTGGGGTTGAGCCGATCGCTACAACCTGGTCTACATGTTTCGTAGGCAGTCCCCTACTGCCTACTCATCAGGACCTTCTACTGGTCCCTACGAAAATAAGCTCAGTTGCTAAGTATTGTCAGCCTGTCTTCCTAAAAACTAACAGTAGTGCCGCTCTGCTGAACACTGGTAGAAGTAAGACTTAGGGACTATGCGGACAAAAGCGCCGCGGTGAATTCCTACCGATTGTCAGCTCATGGGGCACCACGCACTTGCCACAACAAGACCACATTTGGGTCACTATTTTTGATAATTTTTGCTTCCCAGGGGGCCAGCTCATGCCCTGAAGCATAAACTAACAGTGGAATTTTACTGTTAGTTTTTAGGAAGACAGGCTGACAATACTTAGCAACTGAGCTTATTTTCGTAGGGACCAGTAGAAGGTCCTGATGAGTAGGCAGTAGGGGACTGCCTACGAAACATGTAGACCAGGTTGTAGCGATCGGCTCAACCCCAAAACCCCCTTCTTAACGTCCCCAGCTAGAGAAGCTAATAAAATGTTTTTTTCTACTAGCCAGAGGATTTTTAATTTTTGTACTCACACACATTGTTAGGTCCCTACACTTTCACTGACACCTTGCACCATCACATAGTCCTGTCACCACTTCAGTGCTCCCGCGTAGTCGGTCAGGTCGTAGCACGCCCCGCCCCGTAGAGGGACGGGAAGACCCCAATGATGAAGCATGACACTACTGGATTTTTTTAGTGTGTGAGGGGTATTTTAAAAAGCACATAGCGCTCTCATCTTTATCACCCTAAGAGAGAGTACTTTCACTATATTTTCACCACTGTAAAACCAACAAATAAAATACATGTCCACACATTGATAGAATCTCTTTGTTTATGTATATCGTTTTGGAGGGTGATTCTATCAACTCCTCTGCACTTCCCTTATTGTTTTGAAAAATCCTTTTAGTCAAAATGGTCCTGGTTCCACGCCTTCTTAACATTTTGCAATCCTCCCAGTCTTCTCCCCTTCTTGTTCTTGAAAGAACTAGACACATTACTACATACTCTCATATGGGGTAACGGGTGCTGACGAGTCGTTCTGACTAAAACGAACTACCAATAGACCAGGGTGGGCTGGGAGCCCCGTCATTCGAAGCATATTTTTTGGTGGCTCGCCTCCAGTGGCAGTCACTCTGGATGAGGGGAGATATTCTGGGAGAGACCAGTACAGATGCAGGACCTTTGCCTTTACCAGCGTTCTGCCATCTACTTTTACCAGGCTCCCGACCAACATCGACATACCCATTACAACTGGCAATGGCACAGTACTGTATGTGATGTATGCACCATTAGTCAAAAGACACCCAGCTATACACCCCCTTGCTACCCCTTGCGGGCCTGCCCTAGGGCCGCTTGCAATATACCAGGCAAACTCTCCAGATTTGGGCAGACCACTCGATCCTTGAAGTGGGATCCCTCAGGCAGTCGGCTCCTTACATTTGATCATCTGGTAGAGAAGGCTGGGCTCCCCAGGTCAGTTTCTTCTCCACCGACAACTAGTATTGAATTGCCACAGTATATGGCATGTGACCGAAAGCGAGCCAATGACACACCCAGTCCTCCACGATATATTTTAAATGGGCCCAGGGTATTTGTATGTGAAAGAACTAGGGGAAGCAAGTATGCGAGGGAACCGCGACCCCGATAGATCATGTAATGTATGTGCCATCAAAAAGACGAGACAGAAACCCAAGTCAGAAAACAACTCAAATCATAAAGTTCATGAGGGCACTAAAGTGAGATCCTGTTTCAGGTGTGGAAGTATGAGGCACACGGCGGAATCAAGCAATTGCTCGGCACACAAACTTGTACTTGTTTAAAATGTAAAAAGACAGGTCACTTTTTAAGAGTGTGCAGGAGGGGCCAAGTTCCACAATTTAAGAAAGCAGTGAATTGTGTTGATAGATGCAAGATGCCAGCTGTGGAGGACAATACAGATGTGACCAATGGGGAGGAAGTGGAGGTGCATGTGGTGGGCGAAGAAAGTACAGTTAACAGGTGCAGGTACCAACGTCCTGAATGTGTGGTCAGAATGAATGGGAAAGAAGTACAGGTATGGGTCGCTTTCTGTTCTCTTTTCACATTGATTGATGTGCATACATTGGAGAGCATATAAACAGAAGAATGAAGGCCTGCAATGTTGAACCTGAGGGGTATTGTGGTGAGAAGCTACCTGTGTTGGGGTATTTTACAACTGAGTTGGAATTCCTGAATAGGAAAGCCCAAGGGAAGGTGTATGTGATCGAAAAATGAAGTTCCTTATTGAGATGGAAGGAACAGTGTGAGTTGGGAATTGTGTTAGATCCAAATCATCCTAATCAAGTATTGTTTCAGAGGCTCCTTTGGAAATTGGCTGGATCAGAATGTTTCCTAAACTGTTCAGGAAGGAGTTGGGATGTTTGGCGAAATTTGAGCATCGTATTGTGTTAAAGGAAGGGGCTGTACCTAAGGTGTACAAGGTGAGAAATGTTCCTTTAGCGTTATGGGGGCAATTTAAGGACGAATTAGCAAGACTCTGCAAGGAGGGGGCAACTGATCCAGTTGAGGGTGCAGGATGGTTGAGTCCAGTCGTTATAGTCAGGAAGCCCAATGGAAAAATTCAAATGTGCATGGACTTGGAAGACGTCAATAGTTGTATATAGGTAGATCATCATCTCCTTCCGAAAATCAATGAGATGTTGGCTAGCATGAAAGGAGGAAGATGTTTCACTACTTTAGATTGGTCTAACGAATATCACCAAGTGGCAGTTAGAGAAGAATTCTAGGCATTTAATGTCATTTCTCACACCTGAAGGGGGTTATGGATTTGTTTGCATGCCTTTTTGGTTAGTCTCAGCCTCTGCTGTATTCCAGAGAGTTATGCAAGGTGTTGAAGAACTTTTCAAACTTCTTGGTGTTCCAAGATGATGTGTTGGCGTGAGGTGAGAACGAAGGACAGCACAATGTAATATTGAAGGAAGTTTTACACAGGCGAGAAGATGCTAGTCTCACCATTGGGCTGGAGAAGTGCAAGTTTGGCACCATAGAAGTGGAGTATCTGGGGCATACCCTGACGCAAGAAGGAGTGAAGCCTAAACTCAAGTAAGCTGAAGCCATTGAGAAGCTTGTTTCCTTTCCAGTAAAGAATTGGCTCGGTAGTTTGGTCTGCCCTGTTCCCATGATGCACTGGGCCAGGGTCAGACTAATTTGCATATAGCCAGGTTCTGAGCTGGGATGGTGCAGTGAGCTAAAAAAACGGTGATGGATCAAGCCCTGATCTTTTGACTGGGTATGAGTGTTCTGTTTAACTCAGATGCTCTGTCCATCACCACCCCCTTTCTGAATCGTTTTGGCCACTATAGGAGTGGCAGGGTATGCTCAGATGTGAGTCCCTTGCTCACTGCACCATCAGGATTCAAGCAAGCCGGGCCGAAGACGGCTGTAATGCCAGAAACCGGTCCCCGGAAGCTTGTTTCCTTTCCAGTAAAGAATTGGCTCGGTAGTTTGGTCTGCCCTGTTCCCATGATGCACTGGGCCAGGGTCAGACTAATTTGCATATAGCCAGGTTCTGAGCTGGGATGGTGCAGTGAGCTAAAAAACGGTGATGGATCAAGCCCTGATCTTTTGACTGGGTATGAGTGTTCTGTTTAACTCAGATGCTCTGTCCATCACCACCCCCTTTCTGAATCGTTTTGGCCACTATAGGAGTGGCAGGGTATGCTCAGATGTGAGTCCCTTGCTCACTGCACCATCAGGATTCAAGCAAGCCGGGCCGAAGACGGCTGTAATGCCAGAAACCGGTCCCCGGAAGCTTGTTTCCTTTCCAGTAAAGAATTGGCTCGGTAGTTTGGTCTGCCCTGTTCCCATGATGCACTGGGCCACGGTCAGACTAATTTGCATATAGCCAGGTTCTGAGCTGGGATGGTGCAGTGAGCTAAAAAACGGTGATGGATCAAGCCCTGATTTTTGACTGGGTATGAGTGTTCTGTTTAACTCAGATGCTCTGTCCATCACCACCCCCTTTCTGAATCGTTTTGGCCACTATAGGAGTGGCAGGGTATGCTCAGATGTGAGTCCCTTGCTCACTGCACCATCAGGATTCAAGCAAGCCGGGCCGAAGAAGGCTGTAATGCCAGAAACCGGTCCCCGGAAGCTTGTTTCCTTTCCAGTAAAGAATTGGCTCGGTAGTTTGGTCTGCCCTGTTCCCATGATGCACTGGGCCAGGGTCAGACTAATTTGCATATAGCCAGGTTCTGAGCTGGGATGGTGCAGTGAGCTAAAAAACGGTGATGGATCAAGCGCTGATCTTTTGACTGGGTATGAGTGTTCTGTTTAACTCAGATGCTCTGTCCATCACCACTTCCTTTCTGAATCGTTTTGGCCACTATAGGAGTGGCAGGGTATGCTCAGATGTGAGTCCCTTGCTCACTGCACCATCAGGATTCAAGCAAGCCGGGCCGAAGACGGCTGTAATGCCAGAAACCGGTCCCCGGAAGCTTGTTTTCTTTCCAGTAAAGAATTGGCTCGGTAGTTTGGTCTGCCCTGTTCCCATGATGCACTGGGCCAGGGTCAGACTAATTTGCATATAGCCAGGTTCTGAGCTGGGATGGTGCAGTGAGCTAAAAAACGGTGATGGATCAAGCCCTGATCTTTTGACTGGGTATGAGTGTTCTGTTTAACTCAGATGCTCTGTCCATCACCACCCCCTTTCTGAATCGTTTTGGCCAATATAGGAGTGGCAGGGTATGCTCAGATGTGAGTCCCTTGCTCACTGCACCATCAGGATTCAAGCAAGCCGGGCCGAAGACGGCTGTAATGCCAGAAACCGGTCCCCGGAAGCCCTTTTCCTTTCCAGTAAAGAATTGGCTCGGTAGTTTGGTCTGCCCTGTTCCCATGATGCACTGGGCCAGGGTCAGACTAATTTGCATATAGCCAGGTTCTGAGCTGGGATGGTGCAGTGAGCTAAAAAACGGTGATGGATCAAGCCCTGATCTTTTGACTGGGTATGAGTGTTCTGTTTAACTCAGATGCTCTGTCCATCACCACCCCCTTTCTGAATCGTTTTGGCCACTATAGGAGTGGCAGGGTATGCTCAGATGTGAGTCCCTTGCTCACTGCACCATCAGGATTCAAGCAAGCCGGGCCGAAGGCGGCTGTAATGCCAGAAACCGGTCCCCGGAAGCTTGTTTCCTTTCCAGTAAAGAATTGGCTCGGTAGTTTGGTCTGCCCTGTTCCCATGATGCACTGGGCCAGGGTCAGACTAATTTGCATATAGCCAGGTTCTGAGCTGGGATGGTGCAGTGAGCTAAAAAACGGTGATGGATCAAGCCCTGATCTTTTGACTGGGTATGAGTGTTCTGTTTAACTCAGATGCTCTGTCCATCACCACCCCCTTTCTGAATCGTTTTGGCCACTATAGGAGTGGCAGGGTATGCTCAGATGTGAGTCCCTTGCTCACTGCACCATCAGGATTCAAGCAAGCCGGGCCGAAGACGGCTGTAATGCCAGAAACCGGTCCCCGGAAGCCTATTTCCTTTCCAGTAAAGAATTGGCTCGGTAGTTTGGTCTGCCCTGTTCCCATGATGCACTGGGCCAGGGTCAGACTAATTTGCATATAGCCAGGTTCTGAGATGGGATGGTGCAGTGAGCTAAAAAACGGTAATGGATCAAGCCCTGATCTTTTGACTGGGTATGAGTGTTCTGTTTAACTCAGATGCTCTGTCCATCACCACCCCCTTTCTGAATCGTTTTGGCCACTATAGGAGTGGCAGTGTATGCTCAGATGTGAGTCCCTTGCTCACTGCACCATCAGGATTCAAGCAAGCCGGGCCGAATACGGCTGTAATGCCAGAAACCGGTCCCCGGAAGCCCTTTTCCTTTCCAGTAAAGAATTGGCTCGGTAGTTTGGTCTGCCCTGTTCCCATGATGCACTGGGCCAGGGTCAGACTAATTTGCATATAGCCAGGTTCTGAGCTGGGATGGTGCAGTGAGCTAAAAAACGGTGATGGATCAAGCCCTGATCTTTTGACTGGGTATGAGTGTTCTGTTTAACTCAGATGCTCTGTCCATCACCACCCCCTTTCTGAATCGTTTTGGCCACTATAGGAGTGGCAGGGTATGCTCAGATGTGAGTCCCTTGCTCACTGCACCATCAGGATTCAAGCAAGCCGGGCCGAAGACGGCTGTAATGCCAGAAACCGGTCCCCGGAAGCTTGTTTCCTTTCCAGTAAAGAATTGGCTCGGTAGTTTGGTCTGCCCTGTTCCCATGATGCACTGGGCCAGGGTCAGACTAATTTGCATATAGCCAGGTTCTGAGCTGGGATGGTGCAGTGAGCTAAAAAACGGTGATGGATCAAGCCCTGATCTTTTGACTGGGTATGAGTGTTCTGTTTAACTCAGATGCTCTGTCCATCACCACCCCCTTTCTGAATCGTTTTGGCCACTATAGGAGTGGCAGGGTATGCTCAGATGTGAGTCCCTTGCTCACTGCACCATCAGGATTCAAGCAAGCCGGGCCGAAGACGGCTGTAATGCCAGAAACCGGTCCCCGGAAGCTTATTTCCTTTCCAGTAAAGAATTGGCTCGGTAGTTTGGTCTGCCCTGTTCCCATGATGCACTGGGCCAGGGTCAGACTAATTTGCATATAGCCAGGTTCTGAGATGGGATGGTGCAGTGAGCTAACAAACGGTGATGGATCAAGCCCTGATCTTTTGACTAGGTATGAGTGTTCTGTTTAACTCAGATGCTCTGTCCATCACCACCCCCTTTCTGAATCGTTTTGGCCACTATAGGAGTGGCAGGGTATGCTCAGATGTGAGTCCCTTGCTCACTGCACCATCAGGATTCAAGCAAGCCGGGCCGAATACGGCTGTAATGCCAGAAACCGGTCCCCGGAAGCCCTTTTCCTTTCCAGTAAAGAATTGGCTCGGTAGTTTGGTCTGCCCTGTTCCCATGATGCACTGGGCCAGGGTCAGACTAATTCGCATATAGCCAGGTTCTGAGCTGGGATGGTGCAGTGAGCTAAAAAACAGTGATGGATCAAGCCCTGATCTTTTGACTGGGTATGAGTGTTCTGTTTAACTCAGATGCTCTGTCCATCACCACCCCCTTTCTGAATCGTTTTGGCCACTATAGGAGTGGCAGGGTATGCTCAGATGTGAGTCCCTTCCTCACTGCACCATCAGGATTCAAGCAAGCCGGGCCGAAGACGGCTGTAATGCCAGAAACCGGTCCCCGGAAGCTTGTTTCCTTTCCAGTAAAGAATTGGCTCGGTAGTTTGGTCTGCCCTGTTCCCATGATGCACTGGGCCAGGGTCAGACTAATTTGCATATAGCCAGGTTCTGAGCTGGGATGGTGCAGTGAGCTAAAAAACAGTGATGGATCAAGCCCTGATCTTTTGACTGGGTATGAGTGTTCTGTTTAACTCAGATGCTCTGTCCATCACCACCCCCTTTCTGAATCGAAGCCATTGAGAAAGCCCCTCCTCCCCAGGATAGGGATCTGTTGAGGTTGTTATTGGGGTAGCTGAGTATTACGCCATGTTCGTGCATCATTTCTCAGACAAAGTATACGTGTTGAGGGCAATCATGAAGAAGCGTGTTAGTTTTCAGTGGACGGAGGACTGGCAAGTTGCGTTTATGCTCCTAAAGAGGCTATTGTGAAGGCAGTTGCGCTCAAGTATTTTGATCCTGAAGATAGGACTATTGTGGTGACAGATGACAGCAATTATGGACTGGGGGCTGTGCTGATACAGGTACATGACAAAAAGGAGAGAGTGGTGACTTTTGCGTTATGTACTTTGAGAGGTTTGGAGAGTTCTTACTTTATGGTGAAAAGGAAGCTCTTGCCTGTTGGTGGGGTGCACAGCATTTTCGTACTTTTGGATGGGCTTGGAGTTTGAATGGTGCACCAACCCTAAACCTCTTGTGGATCTGTTCACCACAGCCGGTGCAGGGCAGGCCATGCCTCGCATTGCCAAATGGTTGTATCGGTTGCAGGAGTACATGTTCTCCAAAAAGTATGTTTGTGGAACAAATAACACAAATGTAGATTGTTTGTCCAGATTGCCATTAGCCTGTTATGATGAGAGTGAAGAGGCATGTACAGAATTGTATTCCATGGGCTTGTAGTGATAGATCGCATGTGGTGCAGGAGACCAGAATTTATCCTATAACTCTGCCTGTATGTCTTGGGAAATCGTCGCCGTGGATATTTGTGGGCCATTTGAGGGGGTTGGGCATCAGTGAGACATATGCCATTGCTATGATGGACTTTTTTACAAAATGGCCTGAAGTGGGTTTTGTGAATGAATCATCCCAGGGGAAATGGTTTAATTGAATGATTCCACCGAGTTTTAGGTGGAAGCATTCAATTAGATATGGCTAGCAACTTGTGCTGGAGAAGACAGTTGAAGAAGATGTTATGGAATTATAAAGTCACCCCCCCCCATTCTGAAATGGGAGAAACTCTATTCAGTCTTTTTAAGAGAAGAGTGCCATGTATGGCGGTGGTTCCAGGTTGGATGGCCAGGTCTGCTCCATGCTGTGTGGACTATCTCAAGTTGTGTGAGAGGGTTGATAATTATCGAACAAGATATAAAGAAAGACCCAACGAGAAGGTGAAGATGCTTGGCAAGGTTTTCACAAGTGGCACTTGGGTCGGGTGTAGGCTGACAACCTTAAGAGGAAAGGAAATTCCAAATTTCATTACAAGACCGGAGGCTACATTATGCATTTACCTTTAATGCAGACGCAAGCAGTCGCATACATCACAATATAAAAAGTTCCAATTAGAACAAAGGCTACAGATAAAGGTCATGAGACAACAACAATCAGCCTCTTTTAAATGTGGCTCCCAAGCAGATAAGTTGACCTTTACTTTATATCCTTTCTCAGTTTTACATGTATTTATTGTGCTTGAATATTTTATCCACAGGGTGTGTTCATGATGTGGCCTGACCATCCATCCCCTCTCTCTCACACCCCTTCCCCTCACTGATCTCCAATTTATGGAGATGTATCTTCCCTTTCGCTCCCCTATCCCCACCTTTGTCTGTTCTTTATGCCTGACACCCGATTTTGGTTTCTCGCGCTTAGCGCGTCCAATCAAAACCTAATGTCTTATATCCTGCCGGTTTAAAATTTAGCGCGTCTGGTACCGCTTTTCCCTTTGCGCGCTCAGCGCGTTGTGGCATATGCTTAATTGAGCCCTTCTTTACACAAATACGAGCCAAGCGCTGCCAATAACTAACGCTCGTACGGTTTGAGCGACATGCCTCCTCCCCTCGGAGAGCCCTTCTCCTCTCCTTAACTGGGAGCGAACTGTTAGAGAAATGGTCCTTAGCAGGAGCGACGCGTCGTCGCCCTGTTGCTAAGCTTCTTTCTCCTCTCCTCCGGTCCTCGCTAAGCCGATGTGAGGCCGGAGGAGGATTACCATAGCAACTGTGAAAGCTTGAGCACGGCGCTGAACAAAATACTGAGAGTTGGCCCGCGTTTTCGCTCAGAATTGCTCTCCTTCACTAACATTCATTATTATATCCCTTAAAAAAAATTAAGAAAAAGGTGATTACCCATCTCTAGAGCTTTTGGCCCAAAGTCACGCACTCTTAATATCTTACCTCTGGCTCCTCTGTACATATTATCTCTTACCCTTGCCTTCCTACAATGTCCAGCACTGATTCAGATGAGGCTTCTGCCCCTACAGCAAATCTAGATAATGACTCATTTAGGAACATATTCCAACTAGAAATGAAATCTTGCATGTTGGAGAGCCTTTCACATTTTATGTCTTCCAAATGCCCCCACCTCCCCCGGACGAAGACGCAAGACAGTTTTTAGAAAATGAGTCTGGCTTAGGAGGTAAGAGACAGAAGAAGAGCAAACATGGAGACAAGAGCATGGGAGGTCTTGGCACCTCATTGAATAAAGTAGGTCCTGGCAGCTCGTGGACTGATGGAGGTCTTCGCACCTCGAATCATATGGGTTTCCTTGGCGGCACAAAAGATACAGGTGTCCCAAGCGACACACATGAAAGAAATTCTCATTATGGCACTGTAGATGGCGATTTAGATGATTCTGAATTTGTAGACGAATATGTCCTCGATCTCAACGAGGAAGACCAAGATTTCAGAGATGCATTTAGAGATGCATTCGAGGATGCCCCATCTTCCTCAAAGGACGTGATCTTTAATCCCTTAGGTAAAGAAATGCTCTGACCTCAGGATCTCAAACATCCTCAGAGTTAAGAATGGTCTCCGCAGGAATGCGTTGCTAAGTTCCCCTGGAGATTGATCTTTTTGCAAGCAGGTTGACCTTCTAACTCCAGAATTATGTCAGCTGGATGCCGACCTGGGTGCTCTGGCAGTCAACGCCTTCCTTCAGTCCTGGAAAGAAATCCGAGGATATGCTTTCCCCCCTTTCACAATGATTCAGAGGGTCCTTTAGAAAGTGAGACTGGAACAATGTCTCCTTCTCTTGATAACTCCCTTCTGGCCTTCCCAGGCATGGTTCCCGACCGTTCTAGAGCTAACTTGCAGTCTTCCTTTCTTGATTCCTTCCTTAGGGAATCTTCTTACAGATGTAGACGGTTGAATTCATCCTCTAATCCAGAACGGGAGTTTATCCCTTCTTGCCTGGAGAGTGTCAGGAGATCTAACAAAATCTCAGGCCTTTCGGAAATGGCTTCAACTCTCCTCAGAGAATCTTGGGCACCAGGCACTCATTACAGATACAACAGAATCTGGAAACTTTGGGTACGTTGGTGCTTGGAAAGGGACCTGGATCTCTTGGAGGCCCCTATCGTTGACATAACCAACTTCCTTTTGAACAATTTGAAATGGGACTTAGTTACAGATCCATCAACTGTTTTAGATCTGCTATTTCCGCCGGTCATACCCTTGTCAACGGCAAGACTATTGGTAAAAATTTCATCATCTGTAGAGTTATGAAAAGTATACGCCTAAGGAGACCTCCTAAAGCCAGATATGAAACGCTTTGGGATGTTAATTTGATTCTTAACCACTTCAACAATTGGCCTTCCAATTCTTTCCTTAACAGGAAGAATCTCTCTATTAAACTAGCTACACTCTTATGCCTTGTTTCTTGTGGAAGAACTTCTGATATCAGAGCTCTAGATATTACCAGCCGTTCTTACTGTATGTTTGGTGTCAAATTCGGCATCCATAAAAGAACTAAGACGATGTCCGATTCTATATTTTATCCAAGCTTTGATCTTTTTCCCAATCTCTGCGTTGTTAGATGCATGAAAGAACACAATCTCAGAATGTCTGAACTCCGTCCTCAAGGAGTTAATCAATTACTTATTTCCTTTGTTAAACTCCACAAAGGAATTAGCTCCTCTTCTATCTCTAGATGGATCAAGACTGCAATGAGCTTAGCTGGTATTGATTTAAATATTTTTCAAGCTCATTTCCTTAGAGGTGCTATGGATAGTAAATCCCTTTGGTCTGGATGTAAGTTAGACGACATCCTGAAAGCTGAAGACTGGTCTAATGCCAGTACTTTTGCACATCACTATTGTAAACCTATTCAACACATGTCTGATGTTGTTTTAGAGAGCTACCAACATGCATATTGTAGCCTCCGGTCTTGTAATGAAATTGCGATTCTCATATTAACATGACTAGAGAATTTGGATTTCATTAAAGACTCGGAAGCTGACATTATCCCTCTCTTCCCACCTCTGATGGCATTTCAATTGACAATACATTGAGTAATACATTTTTATTGTAATACTCTTTATACTAGGTCTATCAATTTATGTTTATGAATATTTTGATATTACCTTTCCTTCTTGGACTAATTGCCTTATCTTTTCAGATAATGCCTGATTGCTGTTGTTTTTGGCACCTCATCTTGGTTGGAGCATTTTCCATGGAATCCTTCATCTTCCTCGTTGATGTGTTCTACGTATGAAGACTGTTCCGAAGTTGGACATCTGAAGTTTTTTCGCAAGAACTCATCTGTTGTTCATTTAAAAGAGGCTGATTGTTTTTGCCTCATGAACTTTATCTGTTGCCTTTGTTCTAATTGGAATTTTTTATATTGTGATGTATGCGGCTGCTTGGGTCTGCATTAAAGGTAAATGCATAATGTCAGCCTCCGAGTCTTTAATAAAATCCAGGTTCTCTAATCATGTTAATATGAGAACCGCAATTTTCTGCACCAAGGAGGGTGGTGGAAGTGTTGGGAAACAAAGTCAAGTTATCAGATGGCAAATGGTGGAACTCTAGGAGGGTGGCCTGGTGCAGTGAATTTTCCTATTGGATGAATGTGGATGAAAAGTGGATGAAAAAGAAGGTGGTCAAGTACTGGAATGGAAATCTGAGCGAACCTAGTGTACGTATCAGAATCAAACCTTAGGGTTGTGTGATTAAAGGCTTGTTAGAGTGTTTTAGGTATTTTGTTAGGGCATTTTTAATTACCTTAGTAGTTTAGTCAGTCTTTTTTATAGAAGGGAGATGTGTTATGTTTTCTAGCGGAATGTTCCACTTCCAGAATCTGATTTGTGGATTCTGAGCAGCTGGGAGTAAGTTACTGTGGAAATGCATCTGGTCACAGTAGGGGCCGTTCTCCCTCTCTCAATAAAGAAGCTTTCTACCTTTAAACTTGAGTCCTGATCTTTTCAAAAGGTATACTTTACTCATGTTGAAAAATGGGATTTTGGTTGGCTAGGGGGATCCTCTCAGGGCACCTAAGGCCCATCAGCTCTCTCCTTCTCTGCATGGCGGCTTCCGTCACCCTACCATCATAAGCAAGCTCACTAACTTAGTAAGCTATGCTGTGCACAACAGACTGTCATGTGGTTGACGCATTAACTCTCGAGTTTCTAGAAATGACCCAGAGAGACACTGCACATGACTACCAGTCTGCAACCAACAATAAAGAAGATCTTATCTGTGATGCACAGGCTTTGTTTAGGTTAGATGTTGTGTACTTACTGCTCCTGCGGCACTGCCTAGCCAAGCGATTTTTCCTTGATTGCTTGCCTGTTTAGCATAATCACATTATAATAATGCCTGACTAAAGCATGGCCCCCGTGAGGACACAGGCCTCTTTCAAACCCCCACCAATGGAATTAACATATGCAAAATGTGTAAACTCGTGTACTTAAATTCCCCATGATAGGCATGGTTTTTACATTCATCCCACAAGATTAAAAAACATTTCATGTGTTTTTATGAACAATACCCCTTAACTGTGTGGAATACGAAAGTTCAGGAGAAAGCTAAAGCTTTCTCTAGCCAGTTTCAAGAAAACCCCATAGAGAGGAAGACTTGTTGACTTTGCTAGTGTTTGTTTACGTTTCCTAAAATTATCTTCACGTGCTCTCACACAGCCCTATCCAGAAATAACCAAATATTTCAAACAGAGCGAAACCATTAATAAGGCAGCAAATGTTTAAGCAATCAACTTATATCCTTGAAGTATATCTCCAAAACCGCAATGTCTCTTCAGAAAAACGAGAAGCCAATTTACATTTTAAGTTTTAGTTTTGCACTGACCATTTGAATATTTTACCGGTTTTTTAAAGCGATAAAATAATGCCAATTTGTTTACTTTTACTTTTAGAACATATCTGAGAGGCGGCATGTTGTGGGTTTGCAAAATACAATGGCAGATTTATGTACCCTGGTTTCTGGTAGTTATATAGTTCTCATGTTATCACACTAATAAATTAAATGTCAGGCAATAAACCAGTCCTGAAAGATAAATTTAGGTGAGACGGTAGCTATTTAAAAACTGACACTCCAGCCTTCTGTCTCAACTTAAGATTTGATGAAGAAATAGGCAGTACATAAGCTGTAAACAAACCAGACGTGGACACCTGGCACACTGCAGAGACAACAAGTGAACAACAGCTGGGATCTAAATCCCGAACGAGCCGCAAGCATTTATTATCACTGTGGACAGGCTCTGGCAGGAAAGTGCGGAAAGGCTACTAGAAATAATTTCTCATGATATTTTAAATCCTTTGTGGGCATTTGAGATTTCAAGATTTGACATTGGAGTCTAATTTTGTCCGATTCTAACTTGAGTAATAAGAAAGTATGCTCGTTGTTTTGAACATGTGCTCTTCTGAGCCTGGAAATATAATTCAGTGCTTTAAATAGCCTTGTTATTTAAATGATTTTCAAAGTATTTGCTTTTGTTGTAGCATTCATTTGACTATCCACCTTCAAATGGTATTGAAGTATCGACAATACACAGTTCTGCATGTGAATAGAAAACCTTTAACTATCAAGAAACCATTTTTGAGTAAATATAGGGATTAGGCAAACTGTGGTCCACATTAACATTAAGTTAACAGAAAAGGCAATTAAAAAAGCAAAAGAACGCCATTTTTCAAACCAGTCGTTTGGCTTTCTTTAGTGCATGTCAAAGAGATACAAATCACCCAGACACTCATTCATACAGAGAGCAGGCACATATGCCATGCAGATACATAAGATAAAAACAAAATGCACTCAAAGAAGCTTATGGAGATACAGAAAAATACACGTACATATATCACCATATCTACCCTCAGATGCACGCAGATTGCACACTTACAGGCAAGCATACCCTCAAAGATAACACACATTTAAGCTCACATTTGCACATAAATTGATGGTTAAACGCATGTGTGCATGTTTGTTTAGGTTCATAAACATCCAATCTTGAGTGAATACTTCGATGAATAGATGGTTGATATATGGATGGATGAATAGTGTGGCTTGACAGGCAGATGAATGAATGTATGCACAAATGCCAGCGCATAGTTATATGTGTGCATAAACGTATGATGTGCATGGATGCATGCATCGCAAAGGGTGAATATTTTACTGAATGAATGTAGGTGGATGGATCAGTGGATGCACTGGTGAGGTTGGATTGATAGACAAAGGCATAGATGTGCATGCATGGTTGGATAAATGCAGGGGGGAAACTAGAGGATTCAATAAACCATGAGTGTGGTTAGATGCATTGTGGTAGGTTGACTGGATAAATGAATGCAATGTTGGTAGCAGATGCACTTATGGATGTATGATTGAGCAGCATATTTTGCATGAGTGGATGGATGAGAGTTGGTGAATGAAATAATGGCTGAGGTGAATGGGTAGATATGTGAGTGAGATTAGGTAACTGATAGCGCTGGAATGTTATGCCATTTGTATGGGTGCATCATAATCATACGTAGAGCGCACTTGCACATAATCATTTGTAGTATTAATGTGAAGTGTTAGAATTGTGAAATGTTTTAACATGAAAAGTGATGTATTTTAGGCCATTGAAAAGTAACATGAAGAATCACCGTAGAAAATGAATGTAACTAGCAGAAATTATTATTATGAAGAACCAGAGTTGTGTAACTGATCACTGTTTACATATAAGAGTGCTTATTATTCATGTCATTTCATATGTAGGTAAATGCATTACTTGAAAGTGCCTTAAAATTATGGCAATTCGTAAAGCTTATATGTTGCTTATATGATGTGATAGCACATGTATGCTTGCATAATTGTGGGTGCTTGACAGTTGCATGAGTGGATGAATAAATGTATGGATTAATGTAAGTATAGCTGAACAGAAAAGTGTTCGTAAATTGCAGAATCAGAGTATTTAAGTAGGTTGTGGGTATGTGGATAAAAATGTTGATGGATACATGAAGGCATATATAGATATAAATAATTTTTCTTAATTTGTTGAGCCATATTAAACATGCTTTGACAAAGTCAGTAGGCCTCACTAGAATTACAGAAGCAATGGAATTCACATTAACATTCCCATCAAAAGCACTTATTGACATTTTTCCATGTGGCTGGGCTTGTGTTTTCAGCTATAAACCAGACCCATTGTCTTTGGCAATGAAAATTGAAAAGGATGCATATTCTGTACTGATACTGTATTTTGATTGTCAATAAATAGCTAGAACAAAAAAGAACCACCTTGGAACTGGTATGTGTAGTATAGTGCTTCTGCAGGCCTTATACTGCCGACCACATGCACCCACTCATACCAACACATTCATGTAGACACTAACTGTCTCACCACGTACACACTCACACAGCTTCCCCAAGAGTCTCATTCATGTGTTGGTATGTTATGCTTACTTGTATAGCAAGCTGATCACCAGTGAGGGTATTCAGGCATTTCCCATGTGGGTAGGCTGTGGTCTTCTAAGGTAAAGTTATTGGAAAAGCCAGGTCTTTAGCTTCTTGCAGAAGTCAAGAAGCGATGAGGAGGCTCTAGTGTGCTGTGGGAAGTTGTTCTACGCTTTGTGAGAAATGTTCAAAAAGGGATGACCTCTGGCTTTGTTTTTGTGTATGCAGCGTGTGTATGGTTAGTAGAGGTTCGGCTAGGTGGAGGTGTCTGGGAAGTTGACGGAAGGGTATGCAGTTGTTGAGGTAGGTGGGGCATGTGTTGTGTAGTGCTCTGTGTGTGTTTATTGGGAGCCAGTAGAGTTCCTTGAAATATGCAGTGAGGAGGTTGTGGTGCGGTAGGTTGAGGACAAGTCATTTTGTGGCATTTTGTATGGTTCGGTGTCTGTTCAGGAGCTGTATGGGATAGATGAGAACGCTGCCATAGTCAAGTTAGCTGGTAATCAGGGCCTGTGTGACTGTTTTTTCTAGTTTTCTCTGGTAGCTACTCGAAAAATGTTCACAGCATTCTCAGGATGTGGAAACAGGTGGAGGTCACCACATTTACCTGGGCTGTCATGTCTGATGAAAAATGCAGTGGTGTCACTTAAATGAGTAACATGGTTGGGCTGAGAGTTGATCCTTAACCCCATCCGCGCTAAGCGTTTTACCGCTGTGCGCTAAAGATTCGCAATTACCGCGTTACATGACGAGCTCAGCTCGTCATGAGCGTACGACAGGCGTACTTCATGACGAGCTGAGCTCGTCATGAGCGTGGAAGGGGTTAAAGGAATACCTGGAGGAGGTTCTTGGCTTCCGAAGTTATCAGATGGAAAGATTTAATAAGACTAAATTCCTTTTTTTCTGAATCCCCCTGCCAGTAACTACCTTTCCATTCCATCCCCAACTCTCCACATCCCCATCCTCCGTACCAGAGCGAACCCAGCTATCAACGCATGTATTTACCCCCAGCTCAGAGCAGGTAGTGAATGTTTGCGTTAAACCCTACTGAATTGAGAATTCCATGATGTTCTGCACCCAAACAAATGGTTGCCACATAGTAATTCCATGGTGTTTGACTTGTATTAGGACAGTACGGTGGCTGATTTCTACATAATAATGTTCCAACTCATAATCAGGGCCGACATTTTAAATACTGTGACCAATATCATTTATCATCCTTACTATATCTTCCTTTTTGTGATGCTCAAAATCAGGTATTTACTATAATACATTTCTATTGGACAAAAATGGCATTCATAGCACAAAAACAAATACAGCTGAAATACTTCTTGTTACTTTCTACTTAAATAATGTGCGAAAAACTCACCATCTAACAAATCATTCTGTAATTTTTGCCATCATTTTAATGTTCTGATTTATAATATGAATGCTTTTAAAGGTACTTATTGACATGAAATAGTATCACCCGTGGCTTCACCTCGTGCTCTATGACACCACTTTGGTCAATATTTAGCAGAAGTGCACTCGCGCTTAGATAATATTGCTTAATTAGGACAGTGGAATGCCGAGAGCTACATTGGAGACAATAGAGTGACAAAGGGAAAATAACTGTGGGTGTGCACGTTCTGCTCCAACATTCCAATGTGTAGTACAATGTTTGTCTTTCTACTTTTCACTGTTTAATTTAGAGTATTCTACCCTCAGTGAGTGTAATATGCTAATAGCTTTATACTCTGTGTCTCAAGATACATCAGTCGTTAAATGCCCTCTCCCTCATTATAGATCTAAGCTGTATATTTATACATTCTAGTAGAAGACATTTAGAAACTGGTATAGCCCTCATCAATGGGCTACAATACAGTACTGGAACATTGGAATGTTGGAAGCTCCATTGAAGACAGTGAAGTGACTGCCTGTTGTCGGGGTCTATAAATTCCAGTTTAGGGCCTTTAACAACCAGTATAGCCCTCAGCAGTAGGCAACAAGGCTATATTAAGACCTAATGTCTCTTCTACAATCTGATGCAGAGAATTAATTCACATTTAGGGGTTTCTCTATCAACTGAAAACCCTAGATGCAATTTTCAGTTGTTGGTTTTGATCAGATACATGAAGTCTAACCTAACAGGACCACAATGGCTACGGTTTGATAAGAAGTGGAAGCACAGTGAGAATATCAATAGTCCCCTGTTGAGCAACCTTTTTTGTGGCATGTCAGGAGGGTGATGATGTGAGAGACCAGGACAGAGCCACACAACATCCCACCTTGCCAGTTTATATTGGTTTGAAAAAAGCGGGAAATGTTCTTAAAGCCATGCACATAACCTGATGTACTCCATGATAGGAATGTGCATACCAGCTCACTAAAGTGGTGCTCTACCTGATATAATTATATGTGACTGCAGTTCCATATATCTGTGTGTGACTGTCCTCTGGTATATCTGCATGTCTTCTTCATAATCAGGTTATGTGCACTGCCCCATGTTGTTTTGTGTGCCAATACTCCTTGATATGTCTTTGTGTGACTAATTCAGTGAAGTGGTGATGTGTTAACTCTTTATGGTGTGCTTGGCAGTGTCTACAATATCCCGGTGTATCCTGATGTTCTTGTGAGCGATCATTGTGTCACTTCTGTGTAATTGCCCTATGGTAATGACCTGATTTATATAGTGTTTCAAACCACAGTTTGTCTAACTCTGTCTCTGCTGTAACTAGCTGGTGTTATTGTTACCCAATGTATTGGTATCAAATGTAACATTCTAAGAGGAATAAAGGGCTGAGTTGACATTGCAGGATTCAAAGTCCCTTCAGTTGTGCATGGGTGTGGAAACTCTGATCATATGCTTGTGTAGCACAGATCCATAATGTGCCCACTGCTGCCTTGTGTTACTGTGAGGGACTTAACATTAATGTGCGGAGTGCGGTATGTCTCTATATCTGCTTCCTGGTGTACCTGAGAGAATGCCCTCTCATATGCATGTGTGCCTTCTTCCTGTTGTTACCATCTGTACGTGATAGATATTACTGCATGTGTGTGGTCCATGGTACACCTTTTTGAGACTGCAATATGACATTGTGAGTCTCTATAGTCTCTATAGTTACTTGATATCTCTGTGTGTGACCGACCCATGACATGTTCCCGTGTATGCCTGTCTGATTCAGTCAGAGAAGACAAATAGTATTTTAGTGACTGAGGATTAGGAGAGCAAATGACCAGAGAACTTTTGCTTGGGGCTCCCGCGGTGCAGGATTAACATTTGCTCGCACTTTGCTTTTTCTGTGGTGGGACTTCATCCGCTGCTGCCTCACACCCAGGAGGAGGAGCTGATCATCACATTTAAAAGAGCTTGGGACTCCCGATTTGTGGGATATGCTCATGCCCATGCCCGGGCAAAGACAGGGGCAAGGGCGGGATGATCTGTGTCCATCCGAGGACAGACGTGGCTCGGCTGGTCCGCCCCCCTTGGTTTTTTAATCATTTAATCTTGTGGCTTTGCTGGGAGTGTTTGGTACCTGAAGGCACAAGTGTGATGGGTATGGGGAAATCTGGAGCTGTCTAAGGAGCAACCCCTGATCCCAACTATTGCAAGCTTTCTTATGAATGTCATGGGTGCACTCAGAGATAGATAGAGTGCGTGGAAGAGAAGCTGGGGTAAAATAAAGAAAACACATATCATTGGCATGATAATGGTGCTATTGCAAGGCTTTTTTCCGCAGGCCATACTTCAAACTGAGAGTCTACTAGAGAGGCCTCTAATACATGTGTTCCTAATGGTGACCTAGTGACTGACAATAGTAATGTCCAGATTGAAAGTAATTAACAAATGGGTTCTCCTACATTTAAAAAGAAAAAAGACACTGGCAAGCACACGTTTCAGAAAGCCTTCTATTTTTGCCAGAACTACAGCTATATCAGAGACTAATACAGCCCCCTGAGTAGGAGCTGTGAAAGGAGCTTTTGCCAACTAATGTGCCACCTCCGATGGAGGGAGATGATCCAACACATTCTATGTTTATCAAGGCTGTTGAGGCAGCCTTGGTCAAATCATTTGACCCAGTGCTCACTTTACTTAAGAACCTAGATTCCTCATTAAAGCTTTTAATAACTCAGAAGGGGCCTAAGGTGGCATACAAAAGTGTGTGGTCTTTGGGTTATCCATGCAATAACAGTCTTTCTCGAGTAGAACCCGCCCAGATTGGAAATACTGGTAACTTAGCATTATCAAGTCCACAAGCACTTATCTTCAGTGTAATGACTGTTCCCCAATGCAGAGCTCTTTTTCTGCAGCAGGATATATGGGGATAGCCTGTTGTACATTAGTTACAGGGCCAAGGGGGACAAGAGTAGATGATCATTCAAGGAAGAGCCAAGGCCTCAGACCACATACTAAGGTTTCGCAGTTGCCACCTGATTCCATTCCTCTTGTGATAGTGCTTAAATACGTTCCTGCACTGAACAATAATCGGGCACAGGATGACACCCAACTAAAACATAAAGTTGTACATTGGCTGGCCAAATAATTGGAACTGCACAGCTGTGAAACTTTATACGATAACATATTCAATGTGCAACAAGCAAGCTGGGTAGGGAACAGCCCTAAAGGGGAACCCAGGGACTATGTGGAATTTCATTTTAGGGATGCACACATGGTAGTTCTTTATTGAATAGGTTATGCTACGTTCAATCACCCTACTGCTGTATCAAGGCAGTGCCTCTGGGATATTTTTATAAGCCAGCCAATATAGTGCCTCCCAGATCTACCACCCATTTAGCTTCCAAGTGCACACCAATTGTTATTCCAAGACACAACCGATTCACACCCCTCATGTCCGTAGATTAACTGACAGGTTTGACGCTGCATTTGGGTGTAGCTCTGCAGATGAGTCAAACTTTGAACCAGGATTCCAAGCCTGAGCCTGGTGGATGGATATCCCCTGGAAAGATGTGTCTGTATCTGTGCCCCAAGAGCATGTGGGGTTATGCTGGAAAGATATCTGTCCCTTTAGCTCCCAGACCTCAGGTGGTGAGCACTACTGAAAGAAACCTAATGTTGGCCACAAATATGGCAACACAAACTGGGACTGCACCAAATGTTACTCTACAGACTGTTGCACCTAATCGCAATTTTGAATGTTTGTTTTGGAATGTTGTGCGCCTTTTGAATAAGGTGAATAATGTTGATAGGATTGATTTGTTTAGAAATCTTCTATTTATGTGTCTTCAAGAGACCTGGGTTTGTGAAACAGTCCATATTGATGGGGTTGTGTCTGTTTTTACACCAGCCACTTAATCAGGATTGGGGCACCACTGAAGTTGACTTAACATTGATCCCTACCGTACTTGACAGAAGGATTTTGAAAACGTATTTTAATTCACCATATTTTCTAATTATTTCTCTGCTGCATGAGACCAGGGATGGGTTTATTAACGTTATTTTTTATCATAATAAAATTAACTCTTGCAATACAGACATAGTAGCTACCCTTGATCAGACCATAAGCAAGGTATTGAATGAGCTGAATATGGAATATGGATTTTATGGTAATTTGGAAGGGAGAATTTAACTGTAGGTTCTGTCCAATTTGCAGAAGCTCTGTTTGTGGTGTACTGGGACATGATGCTGAGGATTACTCCCACTTTGAGTATAATCTGTGTGGCAATATCCATAACTTTATTACGAGCAAGTACTCCCTTCTTATTGCGTTGGATTTTATTGCTGCCCCAGTCCATAAACATACTACTTTTACAGGTAAAGGACTGGGTAGTTAGATTGATTGTATTGCCTTCTCAGAGAAATACAGAGACAAGGCTGCTGAATTTTTGATCCTACAGAATTGCCTGAGAGATCGCGACCTCTTGACCCTCTCCTTGCTCTGGGTAACTTGCAGCAACAGGTTATACCTACCATCTTACCAATAGAAGCCTATCCAAACAATGACATCCCCCATAAATGGGCAACGGTGGACTCAGGGCGTCTGTTAGATGAACTTATAGCAAGAAATGGGCATCAGTTAGCGTTGTGTCTGGACACTGAGTTGGATCTCTTACACATGTTGAGCACATTTAATTGGAGTTGTAATACCATAACTGAGCTTCTAACATCTGCAAAGATACGTAGGTAGTCTAGTCTAGGCCCCAGAAGCAATTCGATGGAGCATGCTCGCAGGCACATAGAGATATTATTTATGCCCTCATATGGATACTTAGGGAGGGGGTGAAGTTATGTAAATCAAAATATAAGCAGGCCATCTTGAATATGAAGTCTGGGAACAATTGCGTGAGGCTGGCTTAAAGAACAATACTTGCCTTTTTGGAAAACGGTCCATGCCCCTTTCTTTGGAGATAGCCATAACACTGTCCTTAATGCATTCACCTTGTCACGTAAATGGGTCGAACACTTTTCCAGGGTATTTGTTAATAGTACTGAATCAGATAAACATTCTGACACTGTAGTGATCGACCACCTGGGGGTTGTTTAGATTTGGCACCCATTACTGTGGGGGAGGTTACATCTGCGATGAGATAGAGTGCAAGAAACAAGGCCCCAATCCAATCGATCTTTTTATTGACATATAGATCTATGGGAACCTCATATTGTTAATGTGTTAAGGAGTGCTGCCCCTATGGGCTTGCCTAAGTCATAGTCTAATTCCATCATCGTCCCTATCAATATGAAGATTGACAGAGAAAAACCCTTGATGCTACTCATGTCCCCAATCACTTCAACAGCCAAAGCATTGAGTAGGATTTTATTGGCTAGGTTGGAGACCTGAGTGGCAGAGAAGGGCAACTTTTGAATCATTCAGTGTGGGTTTAGGCAGGGCCTTGGAATAGTTAATCAATGTTTGAATCTTCATTTAATCCTTAGTAAATATACGCAGGCAAAGAAGAGTTGTTTATACTTAGCGTTTATGGATCTTAACTCAGTGTTTGATTGGGTGAAAAGAAGGACGCCTTTGGGGGAAGATGATGGAAATGGGATTGTTGCATTTTTAGCTCTTGTGCACAAAGATGTGACTGAGGGCATAAGGTATGGGGCTAATGGTGAATGCACCGCTCTGAGTAAAATGGAGGATGGTGTGAGACAAGGGTGTGTGCTGGCCCCTTTTGTATTCTGTCTATTCATCAATCATCTTGATACCTTTTTATCTCTAGGGGAAGCAGATACACTCAGGGTGACTCGAAGGAAACTCCCTGCATTGTTACATTACCGGGTCAGGCCCACGTAGCAAAGCAGCTTATTTCTTACATTGTCCTCACACCATTTCTAGCTGTGAGCTTTTGCACACATTTGCACGTGCAACAATGTTGGATTCGTTTCTCTGAAACAAAACTTGTTTTTACATCTAGCTTTGCACAACATCATCATAATGCCCTGAACATCATGTACAAGGTCTTGTTTCATACTATGTACAAATGTCGTCACTATCTGCATCCACGGGGGGACAGGGCTATCTACATATCCATAACATCACTAATCTAAGAGTTTATCACAAGGCTGCTTTCTATTTTAAAAGATGAGCATCCCAATAGATTTGTAGAGGAGGTACTTCCGCCGACACCGTGGGTCCTTGCATGCTGAGAAATCACCACACAGCAGTCAGACATCTCGTGAGGGGTGTCCAGTTCGTGACCAAGACAGGGTCCTTCACCCTATCCCATCTGGTAATGGGGTTGGATTATCCCTTGGGGGGATTCTTGGCTCTGCACCTACACACACTCTAGGTACACTTAGAGTATGGTCCGCATAGTGGGAGAACGCCAGATTACTGTCTTGTTTAGCACCATGGTAGATCTATTTCTACTCTTTACGCTTTTGATGCTTGTAATCACGTTTATCTGCTTCTGTCTCCTAATCATTTCAGCACACGTATTTATGCAAGAATAACTTTGGTTCACTAAATATATACGTCTCAATGTGTATTCTCTGTATATTTCCCTGAGAATAAGTGAGCAGGAGTGACTGACCGAAAGGTTCTGTACTGTTTCCACATTCCCGAAGAGATCAAGGTGATCATGTTCAGTGCTACCAGGAAACCATTTGCTCCCTGGTATGTTAGGGGTGCTTGCGGTGGCATTGTGAGCTAGCTGGTCTATGGGCCAACATATCTTGTGGGGTTTTCGGGAATCAGTCTTGACACTTAGCCCTTAATTTATGTTGTCCAAACAATGCGCCGATCCTACAAATCAGTAAGAACTACACAACAGCATTGCTTTATGCAGATGATTGTGCTTTAATATAGCGCATGGACCTACAGAAGCTGTTGAGTAGATTTGTCTGGTTCATGAGTGATCTGTGACTAATGACAAATATAGTCGATTCACAACACTTCCTCCAACCTAAGAGCTAAATTTATTAATGATGATAAACTTATATGTGTCCCTACCTTCCCATATTTGGTGATACCCTTTGATTGCAAAGGTACCTCAATGCATTTAATGAAGGTTAGAAAATCCCAGTTTGAACAAACTACAGAGGCACTTTTTATGTTCATTGGGCAGTTGAGTTCTAAACCGCTGGATGTGATGGTCAACATTTATAAAGCTCGCTGTTGTTCTGTTATGACATACAGTGCTGGTGTCTGGGGCTATTGAGATAGGTTGCGCTTACAGGTCAGCTGGGTCGTTTTCTTGAGAAGACTTTTGTCTGTTCCCAAAAGTGTGCCCACTTTTCTTTGTCACTTGGAGTTGGGCTCCACTTATACTGTGGTACTCTATCTGACCCAAACAAGAAGCTTTTTTGAATCAGGAGGTAATCCCTGACTGTGTATGGCTTGACCATGCTCATAAAATCCCATGGCTTCGATATGTTAAAGAACAATTCGTTTTTTTAGGAAGCCCGGAATGCTTATTTATCTCGCTAGTCATCACTGCCCTATCCAAAAGCTGATTAAAGAAAGAATTCCTTGCTATCTGTGGAAAGAGAAGAGAAACTCAAGAGCTTGGAAAGGAGAGGGTGGCTGCTAATCATCTGTTAGTAACCACAAATGTATGGAGCCCTATCTCTCTTCTTTACCTTATCATTATCAAAGATGTTCTTTGCTTAGGTTTAGATTCAACATAGCTAATTTTTCGGTATCTTAACCAAGTGATGCTTACTGTGACTCATATCTTGAATTAAGTCTTTGTGACGCCTGTTCAGCTCAATCCATGCTGCATTTCTTCTTTTTCTGTGAAATGAATGCTGTACCACGGAAGCAGCTTTTTATTCCATCGCTTTGGTATTTGAATATTAGAAGGTGAAGGTCAGATCTGCTCTATTTGGAGCTGCTATAAGCCGAATACATTAGCACAATGGTTCATAAGTTTATCTCTGCTGCTATAAGACTCAGGTGCAGGATGGGAAGTAACGTTTTAATGATTTATTTATTGAGTTGTTTAGATGTTGCATTTGCCTTCTGTACATTCATGCAGAAGTCATTTAATGGGCTGAATCGTTGCAGTACGAATTCTGGCTGTTGATTAAATTTAAGCCATTTGCTGCTGAGGACACATTTGATCTTGCTTACCTGTTTAATTAAACTAATTATTAGGATGTTTTTCAATCTAATTGTTTTTTATTCTATGTATTCTTTTATGGTTTTAACAAAACAAATAAACATTGTCTGAGAGTATTCTAGTCTGTGAATGCTTTCAGTGTTCTCGCATGTGATTGTTCTCTCATGTTCCTGTGTGTTTTATTAGCCCACTGTGATGACGAATACACCACTTGCACTGGTTGCTAGCTCCTGGGACTGATGGGCTTTCACTGCAGTGCATTTTGACAGCCTACAACGAAGGGTGTGGCTGTGGATGGGCTAGTTCAACATGTTTACAAAGGACAAAGAGCATCCTTACCTGGCTCGCTGCCAGGCACTCCAGAGATATGGTCCTTTGCTGACTAGTGTCCTTCCTAGCATAGACCCATAGAGATATGGATTCTGTAATGTGTTTTATGTTAGAATCTTTGTAGATCACCTAGTTACTCCATTCGGAATGTGCTCATGCTAACAATCCCTCACAGAAGCCTCATGACCCTGCCCTAGACCTACAGTCAGTTTTGCCTAAAGAACCAGGTTTTTATTTTTTTTCCGAACAAGATCTCGGAAGGCTCCATTCCAAGATATAAAGGCATGGAGTTCCATAGTATAGTAGCCAGACGTCTAAAGGATCTGCTACCAAGATGAATTCTGTTGACCCTAGGGATCACTATCAGAGCAGTGCCAGAGGATCTGAGATGTCATTTGGGAAGATATGGTTTGATCAATGGGAAGAATTAGCAGGGTCCCTTCTGATTAAGTATTTTGTGACAGGAATAGAGTGCTTTAAGGTATATTCTATACTTAATGGGAAGCCAGTGAAGTTAAGCAAGTTCAGTGCCCAGGGGGTAGACTCTCAGGATGTTCAAAAGCAGGCGGGCAGTGCCATTTTTTACTCTTTGGAGCTCTCCCAGCCTGTCTTTCGAAAACCCTAGATGGAGTATGCTACGGTAGTCCAGTCAAGATACCAATAGAGCAGGACAACTGCCTTAGTAGCATCTGGAAGGAGCCCCAACATGTTTTGGAGCTTTCTTAGCGCTCTGAAACAAGTGCCAACTGTGGCGGAGATCTGGCTATCAAAGGAGAGGCTGTACTCAAACCAGCAGCCAAGATTGTTTACCTTTGATTTTGGGACAGGAGTGGGGCCCAGATCCTTGGGCCACCACGCAGAGGCCCAGATTGAGGGTTGTTTCCCTACCACTAGGGCCTCTGTTTTCCCTGCGTTGAGTCGCAGACAGATAAGATCCATTAATTAAGTCCCGTCTGCAAAACAAGTTTGAAAATAGTCTGCAGCGCTCCCATCATCCTGTAAGGTAAGGATGAACTGAGTATCGTCAGCGTAAGACACCATTCTGACACTGTGTCGCTCGACCACATCAGCCAATGGGCGAATATAAAGATTGAACAGGGTCGGGCTTAGCGCTGAGCCCTGTGACACTCCCTGCTGTAGGGAGAGGGTTTCGGAGGTACAGGGTTTCTCGATTAGCTCAAAGGTTTGGTTGTGAAGAAAGTCGAGAGTACTTCCTGATGCCCTGTCTCCATAACCGATTCAGTAGTAGACCATGAGGTACAGTATCAAAGGCCGCACATAGATCCAGCAGCACTAAGACAGCAGCCTTACCCTCATTAGCAGGATTGGGGACTGGCTCTGCCGGCGTTTCTGTTCTGCCCGCCACCCGCCCGGAGGAAAGCCTGGTGAGTGATTGATCACAGACTGCGGATTGGGCATCTTTAAAGATATTTAATTGTACCTTGCCTGTTTTACATTGATGGTTGCTGCTCTGCGAGTGTGGCAGGCAGAAGCCCCGTGGAGCGGCTCGAGGTGTTCTGCTCACGCATGCTGGGCTGAGAGTTCGTTGGTGCATTCCGGGCGAGAGTTTGTTTCTGAGCACAGCGGAGCCTGGTGGGTGGCCGAAGCTGCGAGGGTTCCCGGAACGCGGCGGGAGCATCGAGTGGAGCCTGGTGTGCAGCCGAAGGCACAAGGGTTTCCTAAATGCGACAGGAGCCGCAAGTGAGGCCTTGTCCACTAAAAAAGCCACAAGGGTTTCCTGGTTACAGCAGGAGCCTCAAAGGTATCAATCCCTTCTGTGTAAGGTAATAACAAACCCTCCATTTTGATTGCTAGTGCCCTTTTACCATCAGTGGAGCTGCAATTCATTTTGATAGAAGTAGAGCAGCAGAGCAGAATAAGGACCCTGCGAGGACACTGTGAAGAGCTGCGTGGGATTGGAAGAGAATCTGTGAGTTCAGGAGACAGTGGCCAACGTGAACAAAGGGGCGGCGGTGGATGAAGCCTGCCAAAGGCATCTGCCTATAATCTCAACTAAGTGGCCATCTGTATTCATTATGGTGTCTATCAAGGCCCGGGTGGCCCCTTAAGCCTAATCTGGAAACAGGCTTCAAATCTCCAGCAGCACAAATAATCAGCGGTATTAGTAGTACATTTAACTAACTAACTAATGACTGATATTTAACATCGGATGTCTGTGAGATCCGTATAATCGCATAAAAACCTGTGAGCTAGGGAGTGGGAACTCGGCGTTAGGTTTGGTGTTGCATGAGCGGCGCACCAGTGCACTGACGCTTTGGAACTTAACCTCCCTGGCGGTGTTGGCTGGAAGTGGACAAGGGTATTTTTTCATGGGATCTTGCTGGCCTAGCAAGGAGTGCCTCACGGTCCAACGTTCCTACCCCGCAGGATCAAAAAGCAGGAGGGCAGAAGGGACCAGCAGATTAAGCGCACGGCCGGCCACGATGCTCCAGATAGTACTCGTTGGCATAACCAGGACGACTGAAATCACTACTGAAATATCACTAAGTGATCTTCTACACACTAATGGCTTATAAAAAATTAAGATCAAGAACTATCTTTATGAAGAGGATGGGAACAGAAGAGGCAACTAGAAAGAGCGCTGGGAAGATGACAAGTACCGGAAACTCTGTATAGATCCCCGGAATTAAAAAATATTTCGCAACACTAAATCCAGATGATCAGGGGCAATCACAAAAAGACTACCAGATAGTCCAAGAAAAAAAAGCCAACATTGAGGATGGAAAGAATGGAATACAAACCATCGATCTAACTCAAATACAAAATCAAAGAACACCAGAGGTCCCCCCCAAAAATACCTTAATAGACCTGGAGGATTCAATTCCTAACCTCACTGCACTGGAATCAATAATACCAGAATCATTCAAAATACAACAATCTCAAGAGTATAACATCACCTGTCCAGATATTAATATTAAAGATCTGATATTTCACATGGGAGCCCAAAAGGAGACACAGAATATCCAGAATAGTACTCCACAAAAACCATCTGATCAAGATGGATTCCTTGAAAAATCACCAGACCTTTCTCTTTTTAAAACTACAGGACTTTCGAATAATTACACCCCAGTATCTAAATCTCTGTTCACTCTGCAAAGTATCCTGGAATCAGTCCTTACTCATTTAGGGAACATATTGGAAAACTCTGACCAAATGCTTGATACCCAACTGGGAATGCTAAAATATCTAGTAGAGAAAAAAAGGAAGAAAGAGCAATTAAAATCAACATTAACTGCAGGTGTTTGTAAATGTAAAATGGAAAATACTCCTAAGCCAAAAGTTGAAATAATAAAAGCTCTTTCCCCACTGAAGAAAGTAATCGCAACTCAAACTGGAAGGAAATTATCTAAGGAACTAAAGGGCAAACAGGATCATAACCAGATATATTCCCTCAGAAAACTCTTGAAGGAGGAAAACAAATTAGAGACTCAGCAACCGCCTGTAGCATTTTATCCAATTTTTACAAAAACAAAAATCAAACCACAACTGAATTTGAGCAGTCTGGCAATTTCACTCTCTAAAGCAACTGCTGATACTGAGTAATCCAATAATGCAATACAGGACGCAGATATTACAAATAGCAAACGAAAACAAAAGAAGATTAAATCAAAAAGGAGAAAGGCGTTAAGAAGGATCGAGAAAAAGAAAACCCGTAAAACAAGATTCCAGAATATCTCTCCTTCACCAACCCATTCACTAGATAAAGAGGAAAAGACAGAAACGCCTCAGAACTAAAAGGTAAAAGAGCAGAAGTGGCCTGTGAAAATACAAAGAGTCGATTCTAACCAACTTAACAAACCTAATCCAAAGGCAAAACATGTTTTATTAGTAGATCCTGGACCCACGAAGCTGGCATTAAGAGATATCCCAAAAAGATCTTTTACCATCGAGAAAAAGAACCCACAAGTAGAGATCAGACCAAGCCATCTGGAAATCGCTGAATTATTCCCTTCAGGTGAAGCTCCACCTAACCACGACCGAATTATCAGTCTGCTTTGAAAGATCCAGCCGTTACAATCCCTAGCGAGAAATGAAATAAAACCAGTTACGTTCCCAGAAAAAACTAATACAACAACAGCGATTGTCGAATTCTGGTCTCCAGTGATACCTGGAATTATATTAAAGGAGAGTGAGATTCTCCACAAATATGGCTACGATTTGACCCCAGTAACAAATCACGAAGCCCAAAAGAAACAAATAACTGAAGAATCCTCTAAAACGCAGCGACTGAATCAAAGCCTTAATATCATGAACAACCCCCCAGTCCACTATGCAGAAAATATATTGGTCTCCATAGAGAATGGTGTCAGAGGAATCTGGCAAAAAAATACTCCTAAAAGGGAAATAACAACGAGGGATTACTCATGAGCCTGGATCTCGGAGACACTGAACAGTAACAAACAAATTAAGGATAACAAATCTTCCGTTTAGCACAGGCTTGATTATCTGTTCTTGGAATATTGCTGGGAAAACTCAAGATAAGATGGCTGAAATAACAAAAAACAGTCCAGCCATAGTGGCCCTGCAAGAAACCTGGTCTACATCAAATTTCGTACAAGAAAAATATTACGTATGTGATACTCCTGCCGAGCAGGTTGATCGGGGTCACGAGAAAGGTGGGATAGCGATTTTGCTTAATGAAGATTACAAGTGGGCCCAAGAAATAATTCCAACTAACTCAAGGAATTATCAATGTATCAAGATTAAGATTGGGATAAACTCTCTAGAATCTCTAAAAGATCTAATAATTTGTAATGTTTTTATCCCCCCGGGAGCAAAAATGGATGTACTCGCTATAGAAATTCTAGAAGACATCGAAAAAATAGTAGAAGGACAAGGTTATCCATCACTTTTCATCATGGGCGACTTCAATGGGAAAATATCAAATGAGGTACTTCAAAAACGGGCAAGTTTGCACAAAGAAGAGGCCCTAGGATTCCCCGTTCCACTATTCCCTAAAGAAAACAAAGCCGATAAAAGAGGGAGAATTTTAGTAGCCTCACTACCATCGTTAAGTGGAATAATACTAAATGGTAATGTAGAAGGAGACATTCCTCCTGCCTCAAACACAAGACAAGGGAACTGTAGTTCCTCACTCTTGGACTACATGATTTGCACCTCGGATCTGTTTGGAACAGTTTTACATCTCAAAATTAAATTTGTTCATGGCAGTGACCATGCTATCCTACAAGCAAATACTGAGTGGAAGACACAACTTCCCTCGTCAAGCCATATTATGTATATTCATAGCACAGTCTTGGTAAATCTGGCCCAAAGACGGATTCAATGGAATTCTGCAACACTCAATAAAATTATCACCATAATCAATTCAACGCCGCTGTTGCAAATAATTTACTCTAATAATCCGATAACAAATTTCGAAATGGCTATTAAAAATGTAATACAAAAACTACAGGAAAAGTTACACCAATGGGGAACAACAAAGAATAAATACTATAAACCAAAATTAGCTACTAATACAAAACAATTAAATAAATTGATAAGATTGCAGTTTCTAGAATACTCAATATCCAAACAGAGAGAAATCAACAAACTGAAAAATCAACGCAGGAGAGAAAGAGAAAAAAATTAGAGAATAACTCAGGATAAAAACTGGGTAGATATGCGGATAGCAGCAACACAAAACAACCAACGTGCCTATTGGAATATAATCGCTAAAGAAACAGGCACGAAAAAAGCATTAAAAGCTATCCCGGTGCCTCCGACAGAATGGGAATCATACCTTGCCAATCTATATAAACTAAATTCCAATTCAGAAACAACCAATAATTTGGCTAGAAATCCCAAAGGAAAATCTTCAAATATTGGAGCTCCAAGTCCCCTGTCAATTGAGGTATTTATAAAAAGGGCAAGAACGACGGGAGCAACGGGTCCAGACCAAATTCCGATTAAGGTCCTCCAATGCAATCCCAAAGAATGGAGCAAGATGCTATCCCCCCTGTTTAACCATATTTTCACCACCGGGGAAATCCCCAAATCTTGGAAGGGGAGCATTGTAATACCCATACACAAAAGGCTTCAAGGCTTTATCCTGGCAACTACAGGCAGATAGCCCTTTTAGATGCAACAGGAAAGATTTTCACAGCAGCAGTATTAGACCATCTAAAGGACTGGGCATTCTCTTCTGGACTAATCCCCCTATATCAAGCCGGATTTAGACCAAAGCACTCGGTCTTTAACAATATTGCGGTGTTGCAAACCATCTTAGACAAATACGTGGCTATAAAATCCCAGGTTGTGTATGCTGCCTTCATTGACTTTACCACCGCATTCGATAGAGTGGATAGAGGAACACTCTAGAGAAAGCTCAACAAAATGGGTATCCCGGACAAATTACTTTATATAATAACATCATTACATTCCGGGACTTGGTGTGGTCCAAATGGGGAGGGAAAAGGGTCTCACAAACCCTATCCCGACTCCAAACGGCCATAGGCATGGATGCCTTCTTGTTCCCCTACTGTTCTCCCTTTACCTTAGCGACATGCCTGAATATTTTAAACGGATATGCAATTTTCCACCTAAAATTGCCTTCCACAAAATCCACACCATGATGTACGCAGACGATGTTATCATTTTAGACCTAACACCATTTGGTCTGCAAAGAAGCCTCCAAGCACTCCACAACTATAAGGGGGGAAAACTATTTAATATCGACCATCACGAAAACAAAAATAGTTCCGTTTTCAGGAAAGAAACAGAGTACCACATTTAACTTGTCTCTAGGGGGAAAGTGTTGGAAGTGGCAAATGAATATACCTATCTAGGTTGAATCTTCACCAAGTCTCTACAAAATAGGCTCCATACTCAGAATCTGACTCGTAAATCTGACGTTCATGTGGGGGCACTTTCACGGTTATATGCTGCAACTGGACAAAGACACTTTTCTTCTCTACTTCAGGTATACAGCGCCAAGATTCCACCAGTGCTGTCATACGCTCTTGAATACATCCCAATAAGCCAATGGAACTTTCTAGATCTAAAAGAAGGGAAGATCTTACGGAAGCTAACAAAGCTGTCCCAGGCTGTACCAGTGCAAGCTCTCCGCCTCGAGTTCTCATTAACCAGCTCCTATGCTAGAGGAATTGCCAATATCATTAGATGGGCATACAACCTCCTTCATGCGGAGAAGGAACGCTTCGATCTCTACTTAAAATAGAAACATTTGAAAAAGAATCTCCGAAACATGTATTCTCAAGGAAAGTTTTAACTGCTTTTAAGTTATCTATTGTTAATATTAATTTGTTAAAGTCATGCACACCCGCTCAGCTGAAGCTCTTTTTAAAACATTTTACTCCAAGACTCAGTTTTGAACTTGACTCTCAGCATTGCACTAAGTTGTCTTTATATAAAAATTTCGTAGAATCTATAGTTTTTAAGAAAACACAACAGCATATTAATTTTAATTTAAAGCATGGGACCCCGGAGATTGATAGTGCTGCTCCGATTTGGGATACTTCCTGTAAAAACAGTTACATATAGGTGGCTACCAAAAGAAAAATCAAGCACTATATGTAACCTGTGTGATTGTGGGGAGCAGGACTTGGAAGATTTGTTGCTCACATGCCCAAACGTGACAGTGGTAAAGGCAAGAAAAAGGTTCTTACGACCAATTTACACAAAATGTAGAATTAATTCTGTACAGGAATTGACCATACTATGTAAAGCTCCGCCAAATGAGTTTGTCTGCTACAATCTATACACATTTTTAAAACCTATTTTAACTTTGTAGTAGAATGAAAACCTTTCTTTTTAACAAAACTGTTTACAATTATATATTGTGTACTGAATATTTGTGGTTCTCTGTGGAGAACTAAACCAAATAAATTAACTTGAACAGTACAGGAGAGGTATTCAGAAGCAATAAGAAGAGCAGATTCAGTGCTGAAGGGGGTCTGAAACCAGACTGGGTCTCATGTAGAAGTTCTCTCTCCTCTATGAACTTCATCGATTGCTGGTTTTCGTGTCTTTGAGTCACCTTTATGAAAGAAGGTAGCAGAGATATTGGCCTGAGATTTTCGGGTTTTGAGGGATCAAGTGTGCGCTTTTTTATTAGAGGGATCACCGTCACATGTTTCCACTCTGATATACACACTCAGTTGCGAAAGATAGATTGAGCAGATTGCATAGCACAGGGGCATTGCTGGAAAAGTGGGTTCCCGTGGACACCCTGATTTGACTTTGGTACAAAGAGCATGGGTCTTATCCACTGATACAGTATCTATACTGATCAGACATTCTGGGGGGGGGGGGGGGGGTTGGATGGAGGGAGACCTGGAGTGGGGAAACTGAATCTGGCTTTTTTGGATAGGAGGCATATATGGTAGCAATTTTCTTAGGAAAGAAGTATGCTATCTGATTACAATTATTAGTTGTGGGGATCATAATTGCAGAGGCTCACTCCAGGCAGGTGAGGGACTTCACAATTCTAAAAATCTCCCGTGACAAATGTTTTGCCCCTTCAATCTTTTGAGCAAGATCAGAGTGGAACTGATTTGCCTGTGATACTCCTTCAGCGCAGTCAAGTACATGATTTTGCCAGAAGTCTGGTAATTCTTGTGCCACAGATGTTCAAGGCACCTGCAATTCTTTTTTGTAGATCGGAGATCCTCTGTAAACCATTCAGCAGTGGGTTTTGAGCTGGAAACATTGCATGCTTTCAGTGGGGCTGATGAGTCTAGCACCTCACGTATCCAGGCTGTTGCCTGGCTGTTGGCAGTGTGAGGACAGGGGTATAACTGAGGGGTTTTGCGAATCAGAGCCGCAGAAAAGTCAGGAGGGACCATTTACATGGTTTGATAGTAAGTTCTTTAGAGCAGCCAGTGATGAGCGAGAAGCCATTAATCTTAAAAGGAATAATGAAGTGGTCCGACTAAGCAGTAGGAATTGGGGCGGACACACTTACCTGGGCATTCTTGGCAAAAATGGAATAAAGAATATCACCCAGAATGTGGGTTGGGGCTCGTACTAGCTCATTTAAGCTAATAACCCAAGGTCTTTGTAAGGAGATGTCAGTTGGCATGAAGGGCTGAGCAGTGGAACTGCTCCTGGTGGGGTCTCTAAACTAACTCTACTTATTTCATGGATCTGAAGAAGAAATAAAGCTATGATCCTGAATATCACCTACAGACTATGGATCTTTCCTTATTGTAACAGTCTTCAACAAGACGAGTGCCATTGTGGCAGCTCTCCACTTCAAATGCCAGGTTGAAGTTGCCTAGTACTAGGAAGATGGAGTATTGTATGGCATATGAAAGAATAAAGTCCAACAGGTTGGTAGCACATTTAGAGACAGGTCCAAGTGGGCAGTAGATCAAAAGACCTGTTAAGGAGCAACTACTTGTCAGAGATAGAGAGAAAATGGCTGCCTTGCAGTCCGTGATCTTAGCCTCCAAAGAACTGCAGCAGAGATGCTGTTTGAAAATAGTTGGCAGCCCACCTCCATTCAGGTCAGGTCTCTCAAGCCTCAGAATAGCATAATCTGGGAGGGTGTGGCCTCAAGAATGTCGGGGCAGACTGCGTCTGCAGCCAGGTTTCCACAAGGAACCGTGCAGCAGGCTGATGTTTGGGAATTAGGTCAGGAATTTTGACTTTGTGCTTGGGAAGAAACCAGCAGTTGAGTAAGAAACCCTGAGTGGACTTGGGGCTACTGTCCTCAGTGTTCGACATAGGCATTGTGGAAAGGGTGAAGTGGCACTCACCACAAGACTTCTTACCTGAAGATAGATCCATAGTGTGGTGGCAGCTTTCCATGAAGGCAGGGGTGAGGGATAGAAGGCTAGACACTGACTAGCATAGAGTAACAGGGCAAAATTGCCAGGGGACATGGCCCCTGACACCGTCCAGGTGCGGACGGGCACAGACAGGCTTACCGTTGGTGCCCCGAATCGGCGCGCCTACAGAGTGCAGATGTGCCATACGTTTATAGCCCGACTCCACGGAGGGAGTGGCCATAACGTCAAGAACAGGTCGGTAAGGATCAAAATACGAACTGGAGCAAGGACACTCTGCTCCAAGCTGGTAGGCTCCCCTCCCAGATGGAACTACCAGGAACTTAAAATGTAATTACTATAACAATGACAAAAAGAGTGAGAAACAAAAACAAAAAATCAGTTTAAGAACCAACGGGCTGACCTAAGATGGCCGCCGACCAGGGCGTAAGCCAGGCACCTTCCCGCGCTTAGTGCGCTTACAAGGAACTTAGCAGCAGGTATCAGAACTCCTCCGAAGAGGAGTGGCAGGCAGCAGAAGTGCTGAGGCAATGAAGTAATCCACTGGTTCCGCGCAGCTGGCATACGTTTATAGCCTACCTCCACAGAGGGTGTGGCCAAAAAATCAAGAACCGCACACGTTCTCAGGGCATGATTCACAAATGGCTTCTGGACTCATGTCTGAAGCTTTGCAGACGCGGAAGATGAGCCGTGCTCGAGATGGAATCTTTGCACTGCAGTTTCCCATTGTGGAGATTCCGTCATGACTGTGAAGCCTATTACATGGCTGTGCAGACTTTGCCTCGACTGCGGAGGCTCTTTGTGAATTGGGCCCTTAGCAACTAGAGTCCTTAGTGAAATGACTTTTCAGTGGCCTGGAGGTTGTTAGCAAATGTGTTCTGTGAAGAGGTGGACTAGGGCTTTAAAGAGGAGTTCAGGGGTTTGGGTGTAGTTGTGCCAACAGCCTCCACCACTAACCACACAGTATAACACTCCGGGGCAGATTTATGATAACTGGCGCATCCCCAGCTACGCCACCCATGGTGCGCCGCATTTACAATGCGGCGCACCATGGGGCAAAAACGGCACAGATGCGTGACGCATCTGTGCCGTAAAGGTGGCGCATTGCTGGAGTTGCGTCGCAAGCGCGACGCAGCTCCAGCAATGCTCGGGGGTGCCCTATCTGTCCAATGCTGCGTCAAGCCTTACGCCTGCGCAGGGTTTTGACGCAGCATTGGCCTGAAAGTGACTGAGTGAAATCTTATAGATTTCACGCAGGCACTTTTGCGAGGTGCACCTGCCCCGGAACGCCCACATATGGCGCAGGGCTTTACAACGTGACGCATCTGCCTAGATGCGTCACGTTGTAAATGGGTCGTAGGGATGCGCCACGTTTACGCCGCAGTTGCGTGACGCAAACGTGGCGCATGACCAACATAAATCTGCCCCTCCGTATGTCAGGGATGCTGGTGTGGTGATGGCAGGGACACTGGCGAAGTGGAAGATGGAAAGATCTGGTGCAGCCTGCTGCAATGCAAAGGTGGGAATGGTGACTCTTCTAAATTGAAACATTTTTGATAAACTTTTTTAGGTTTGACTTGAAGTTTCATTTGCAAAATTCATGGCAAAAAAATATGTAATTTACATAGAAAAAGTGGCAAATGATCAGTTCCAAATATTGGATGAGAATTCTATTACATTTATCTTTTTACCTTAAAACCATGGTTTGGACCTGTATGCATTTTTTATTCCTAAATATGAAGCCACATACCATCTTTACTTTCTAGTATTAAAATGGTTTCAGCATTACAACAATTGTTATCTTTTATGTCCCACTGCAAGTGAACTGGACATGCTGGGGCAGGGAGTACTCGCTGTTAAGCCTTATTCCCCGTACATCTTATAAGTGTTTTGGTTAATTTGTTCATGGTCATTCCTAAATTTTGGTAGACCTCCTAGTTTGTGTCTTTCATATTTTGTCTCTGTGGCCCAGATGTATGAATAATATTTTAACTAAACATGTAGAGCCAGAGACACACACACGGACATGCAGGCACCTCCCCCTCACACACATATGTCTCTGTGTGTGATGTGTATGTGTATTAGAGTGAGTGTGTGTGTGTACATCTAGTCCACATATTATTCATGTGTGTTAGTGTGTGTGGTTGTGTGTCTAGGATCTGTGGCCTTCAATCAACTATAGCTGAAAAGCAAGAAAGCTAGTAAGCTTAGGTGAACTTTTCCTCTTTTTGTCACATGGAAGCTAGAAGCAGGGCCAGCTCTAAGGCAGTGTCACCTGTTCACCCGCACTGGGCACTGACCTGGAGTGGGGGCACTGACCTTGTCAGAGGGGTGCGCTATGCTTAGCAATAACAGTAAGATTTCAAAGAACCAGCTGCAGAGATCCTTGTTCGTCTAGCTTTCAGTCAGCAATTAAGATGTCATGATAACTCTTGTGATTAATGTGTAGTAATTAAGACCACGCTGGTATGAAGTAATCCAAGTAGGTTCATTCAGGTAAGTACACAAGTAGCATACATCTCCATCAGCCGGTGTATATGTGTTGTAGGGCAGCCCCACCAGGAACAGCCTGCTAGCTGCTCAGCCCCATCCACCAAATGTCATCACTCATCCAGTCACCCAAACATTCCACTCAAGGTCCATTTACCAACATTCCATACAGAGTACACACACACACACAGGCTAAGCAGCTAGGAACAGGATAGCATAGGAAATTAAATGTAATGCAAGAATACTACATAATGTTCCTGCGAGAGGGAGAGAGATTGGAGTTTTGTCTAGTGACGCTTTTGGCTCGCCATAAATTAGCTGCAAAGAACAGATCTGTATTTTATGTGGACAGCTGAGTGGAATAGTAAAGCCAGCCTCTATCAGCGCGTTAAAACAAATAAAATGTACTTGAGAGAGGGGCTACGGAGAGTTGAGGGGCACTTTTGCTGGGTAGTATTGAGGGGAATCGAAACTAGGTCACATGTGGGGGAGCACCCAAAATAATTGTTGCACCGGGTGACACCAACGCCAAAGTCAACCATGGCTAGAAGAGAAGTGAATCAAACACTTTATTTTTTCTCAGATGTTCCAATTTCTTCTTTGGATGGGAAACTCTGCTGAGATTTCTTGTAACAAGACAACAGAGATGTAACCTCTAATCAACTGGACAACCTTTCATTTGCAATCCGATCTCTGAGGCAGCAAGGCGAGCATCAACTGTATAAAATGTTCCTCAGACATTTTCCTTTTGCCAAGTGTTGAGGGACTTTTAATCCTGTAGTCGAGGACCTTATTTCACCGTAGAACTTCTTGGCACCACAGGAGCATGTGGGATTGCTGAAAACAAGTCTGCTTATCATCAGAGGTCATGCTCATCTGTGGCCTAAAGCTACAACTTGTTAGTGCTCTGGAATACCTCCATAACCTACCAGAATGTCTGCCTTACATCTGTGGATTCAAGGTCATGATCATCTATGGCCTAGATGTAGAGCGTGTTAGTGCTCTACAATATCTTCATAACTTACCAGACTAATAAGAGTTTGCAGAAAATCTCATTGAATTAATCGACTGATATATAAATTGTAATATTTATATAATGCACAACTTCCAAACAATTGATAGCCACAAACATGTTAAACAAACATAAATCTTGAGAAAACTGAATGAATTAGAGCAAGACCAACAAGCATCTTCATATGGGCATTATACTGCCTGTTCTCACAACTCGAAAAAACCTATACTGAAGTTGTCAATACACTTTGATTCTGAATTAAACATTGTAAAGTATAATCACTTACTTTGGAAGGTCCGCTGGAGCTCACTTCAGTAGAATAAATTATCTCCCTCTGAGCAGGGCAGTGTATTCTTTTCACCATAGCCAAGCAGTAGCCACTCTTATTTATAATATAGCAAAACTGTCTCTTAACAGTGTGAATATGTGGTGCACTGTATGGTGGCCCCTGAATGACACATCATTGCTTCCTTTTTGCTTTTCCTAAATTTTGCACTGCTTTCTCTGTCTTCTTTCCCCGTTTTTTAAGTGCTTTCTCCTTGCTTTTCCCTTGTTCTCACTGCTTTCTCCTTGCTTTTTGCCCGTGTTTGAGTGCCTTCTTCACGCTTTTCCCTTGTTTTCACTGTTTTCTCTTTGCTTTTTTCCCAGTATATGAGTGCCTTCCCCTTGCTTTCCCAATGTTTTCACTGATTGAACAGATCACCACGAAGAAGTTAGCAACTCCAGAACCTTGAGACACCCACGGGGGATTCGTCACGCTTTAGAAATCATTGATAGATTGATAATAGTACCCCTCCACTGCAGACAAGCTCAAATGTACATTGTCACTGTCCTTGGAAGGAGTCATAGGGATAGCCACATGCTTCTGGTCTGGTAAGAGCTGAGCTCCTCTTGCCTATACCGGCCTCAATACAGTTTGCGCCTCTGAGGTTCATTACTATCTACAAATGTAAATGAATATATGATCTGTGTCAATGCGTGCATGAGTATTGGGTGACATATATCAAAGCTATTAGCTTTGCCAGTGCTTATTTTAATAGACGTTCACCTTATTGAATATTTAAACATTATTAAAAACTGGGACTCTCATCTTGAAGTCCAGAAATGTACTACCTGCAACAGGCACTAAAATGAGCTGGGCAAAAAAAGGGTCAAACATAAGCCAACTATTATACTTTTTAATTTCTATAATCTGAATGAAAGTTTACACACATTTTTCCAAAAACTGATGCATGAAAGTGAGAAGGCTCTATTTGATGCTTTACTTTTATAAGGTAATTATTTTGCTGTAAAGGAATAGGAGGAGAATACCAGGAGAGCTCGATTTGTCTCTTTCTCCATTTTAGAAAAATGAGCAGCGGGAGACTGACACCTTGATTTCTATTTTTATGACTAAATCACTTTAGACAAAACGTTCACAGAGATTTCACATCTGACTAGCGGCTGAATCATCGTCTTGTCTGCAAGGTAAACAATTAACAGAAACAGTGGGGTGACAGCCACTTATCATTCCAGGCATTGTTTTTAGAGCACTGCTACTGCTCTCCTACTGCGGGGAAGTGACTTTTTCAGGACTGTGAGTAAGCGAGGGTGAGCGTTGTTCTATTGTGAATTGGAGAGGAGACCTCCTCTCATTTCTAGTTGATGTAGACAAAGTGACATACCAAGATGTATGAGAGAAAGTGTTGTTTTTGCTCTAGTATTTTAAGAAAAAGTAATATTTCAATGTCAGAGTTCCTTAAGAATACAATGTGGTGTTCAGTTTAAAGAAAGATGAATCTTTTTACTTAAATTAGGGAGAAATTGCCATTCTAACTAGGTTATTTTACTTTTCAATATTTCATTCAGAATCAAAATATGCTAACTCATTTTAATATAGGTTATGTTAGGTTATATTCAAATATGCATGCAACTACCTATGGATAAATGCTGTACTCTTCTCTTCCAAAGCTCATAAGGTTTTTTGCAAATGCTGCTAAAGTATCTATATCAAATATTAGGATATGTTACATTCACACATTGACTTTGAAAAAATGACCCTAGTGTGGTGTAGATTTTTCACATTATTGATGACATCGCTAATTGCAGTTGAAAAGGTTGTCAGGTGGGAGATTTACCCTCAGAAAATAGAAGTACTTGTAAATTGCAGAGGGTGTTGAGCTACAGTCTGTAACTAGATGTAGTTGTAAATAATGTATAGAAAAGGCCACATCCAGCCCAAACTCTCCTTTTTAGGCCTCACCTAGGCAGCACATGCGCTGTCTCTTAGAGACATGCTTTATCCACTGTGTGTGATTTTGATTCATTAATTTGTGTGTCCTTCCCAAAAGCTTGCTTCTATGTGGGTAATTTGTTTTTTTGTCCATCCTTCTTGTGTTGTGCGCCTCTCCATGGAACAGTGGCCTATTACTTGTATCCTTTCACTTTTGTCTATTTCAGTTCAAGTATGCACACTATTTGTTTTTTGAAGGTTCCCTTATGTTCCTTTGTAGTGTTGATGCTCCTAGCGCCGTTTCTGTAAACAGCACTGTAAATCTTGTTCTTATCTCATCACATTTTTTGTTTTGCCTTTTCAGTCCACCCACCCCCTTCCTCATAGCTGCTTGCTCCCTCTACCATCGGCTGTTCTTTCCGTCTCTTCCCCTCTGAGTCTGCTTTAGCTTCCCGGCCTCTCGTTACTACTGCTTCCAATAGAGAGTTACACGCACATGTGAGACCACCAATCATCACACACAGACCCAATGCATTAACACTAATTACAGCACCACATATGTAAACCCAAAACATAACAGCTATGTATTTTATAAAATGAATCGTTCACTTTTGTCTATTCCAGTTCGTGTATGCGCTCTATTTTTTTCGTTTCCTTTAGCCCGTGTTTTGGAAATGTTCCCTTTTGCTTCTTTGTAGTATTGATGCTCCTAGTGCAGTTTCTGTAAACAGCCCTTTAAATCTTGTTCTTATCTTGTCACATTTTCTGTTTTCTGAGTGCGCCTGTCCTGTCCACCCACCCCCTTCCTCATAACTGCTAGCCGCTTCTGTCGTCAGGCTCTCTTTCTGTCCCCTACCCTCTTAATCCCACTTTAGCTTTCTGGACCCTTTTTACAACTGCTTCCAACGGAAAACTACATGCGCACGTGAGACCGCCAATTATCACACGCAAGCACAATGCATTAACAATAATTTTCGCAAGCATATATGCAAATCCAAAATGCTAGAGTTATGTATTTTACAGAAACAAGCGATTCACTTATGTCTATTTCAGTTCATGTTTGTGCCCTATTTTTTTTTTCTTTCAGCCAGTGTTTTGGGAAGGTTCCTTTGTTTCTTTGTATTGTTGATACTCCTAGTGCCGTTTTAGTAAACAGCTCTGTGAAACTTGTCCTTATCTCGTCACATTTGCTGTTTTGAAGGGGACCTATTTCATCCACACACCCCCTCCCTTCTCGCAGCTTACCCACTCCGTCATCTGCTGCTCTTTCTGTCTCGTCCCCTCTGAGTCCCGCGTAGCTTCTTCGCACCCCATTACAACTGCTTCCCTGAGAGCTACGCCCACACATGAGATCACCAATCATCACACAGTGGCACAATGTACTACCAATAATTGTCGCAACCATATATGCAAGCCCAAAACTTTACAACAATGTATTTTATAAAACAAACAGTGTGCAGTCTTGCGGCTACCCTGCATGTTAAAAAAGTTAACATTCAGGAGCAAGGAAAACAGTAGGGCTGGGCAACAAACCCCACTCCGCGCTCTGCTCAGAGTGCGAAGTTCAGCAAAACTCTGCTGCCAGCCACAGAGCAAAGTTTACTAGCACAAAGGCACCCCCTCCTAGTTTGCAAGATGGGAGAAAATACAGTATATATGTGTATGTATGTATGTATGTATGTATGTATATTACCTACTGGCGGTCGCCAGTAGGTATATATAGTTAGGATTTTTTCCCTATGGGATTTTTGAAAATTCTATGTTGAATAACTTTGGCGTTTGTGGATGGAATTGGCTGAAATTTTCTGGAAAATGGAACATTTTGTTTCTGAGCAGCCCCTGAAAATTTGGGGGGGGTTCGTCCAGGGGGGGTCGAGAAAAAAGGGGGGTCCCAAAACGTGTTTTTAACATTGAGTTTTCCATAGGGCGGTTGGCCTCACTTTTAGCCCGAACGGCTGAATGGATTTGCACGAAACTTGGCAAAATTGTAGGGACTGGTAGCCCGATGTGCCTTTTCTAGGTCTCAATATATGTGCTCCAGTGGATTTTGAGAAATTAACGTTTAAAAAAAGATATATATCTGTAAGCGCGCTCCGGGCAGCGCTCCGGTCCGCGGACCTTAAGCGTACCAAAACTTCGCGTAGCTAAGCTGATTGGCTCTCCGGTGTCTGTCAACATTCCAAACAGTCCGGAGCGGCCGCCATCTTGTCTCTCGGTAGGATTGAGAGACAAGAGGAGGCCAAAACAAAGGCGAAAATGACCATAAGGGGGCATACTAGAACCTCCCTGACCCCCTAGGTTTAATGTGGAGGTTTTAAAAGGGCCCCGCGGGGCAAAAAAAACAAAAAAAAAAATATTTTTTTTTTGCGTGGGGAGCGCCCGGTCCGCGAACCGGGAAGCGTTCTGGGCAGCGTACTGCAATGAAAAATGAATGATAGACTTTTCAAATGCTGTATGTTAATTGATTGTTGTTTTTGTTGATTATTTTTTATTTTCTTTATTTTTTAAGCATTTTTTTTAATGTGATTGTGTTTCATAATTTATTAAACTTTCTAACATTTCATTGTCAGAAATTTCATAATTATCATGGAATATACATTGTAGTCTCTGAGGTTGTAAAATGTCCTCATTTGCAAGGAGGTTATCTACTGCTTGTACACATTGCAGTAGTTCATTGTCCCAAGTTTCATCGAAAAATTCAATGTCAATTTGATCAATTGTATCAATCAATTCTTGGCTGCTGTCTTGCAGGTCCATTTCAAAAGAAACTTGGTTTTCGCCTTCCATTTTGCCTGAAATTTGAATTAAAAAAATATATATTAGTAGAGATAGGGCAATGTTGGGAATAATTTTAGATAGGCATTTTTTATCAGTGAATTTATCTTTGGGCAGTGTATAGTATCAGAGTGGAAGTAGGAATATAAAAATGTGTATGTGATTTAACGTAAGTAAATTCATAATTATACAAGAGAAGCCTAACTCCATCATTAACTATAACAGAGAAGTCTCTCTAAATCTATAACTACTACAGAGGGATAGTATATATCTATCAGAAAAAGTTTACCATATTAACTTATAGTGCACAATATACTTCAGTTTTAAAAATAAAAACTTACCTTTAGAAAGAAGTTGAAGGAATTAGTGAAAATACTATTGAAATGTACAGCAAGAAGTAGTAGTCAAAATGGCTGTGTTTTCTTCTCTTCCTTTATATATATTCAGGTATATAACCAATGAAATGTCAGGTAAAAAAAATAGAAAATGAAAGTAACATTTTCATTGGTTGTCAATTCCAACACTTCAGATGTGTTTTGTGAAGTAATTTACCTCAGGGTATTTAGAGAGGTCTACAGGCTAAATGACTAAATGGAATTCCAATCAAATTTGTGAAAATGGTAGGGATTGGTATGTAGTATGAGCTAATCTATATTTGGTGAAATTGTCTCCAGTGGCTTTTCTGTGAACTACTTTCCCACCTTTTTTGATGGTGCGCTTCCCAGGGAGCGACCCGGTACGCGAACCGCTGAGCGCCCCGGTTCGCGAACCTTAATCGTAACGGGAGTCCACCATTTTGTGTTTCGGTCGAATTAAGATACAAGATGGAGGGCAAATAATGTTCAGAATGGGTAGAAGGGGGCACGGTAGACTTATCTTGACCCCCTAGGTTTTGTGAGGGTGGCTGAGGAGGCCCATATGTGCGAAAAAAAAACATTTTTTTAAAAAATTTCGCGAGGTTAGCTTCCGGTTCGCGTACCGGGTAGCGCCCCGGGGAGCGTACTTTGTTGAAAATTAGTGAAAAATGTTAGAGTAAAATAATAATTGTGAGTGAAGAGCTTTTGGGTTTATGGTACATTTAGGTACTTATAAGTAGGTACAAATGCACATTCTTAAATTCAGAGTGAAAACTCTGTTGCCCTCATCTGAGAAGTGAACTCCATCTCCTCTGTAGATATCTTGCATGTAGTAACGCAAGTTATTGTTGTACAGGGAGCCCATTCCATGGTCTCTCATGTAAGCTGAAACAGATTTGTTTACATGCTTCCTCGACTTCTCAATTTGTGGACAAAATTGGTTTGACCACCTCCATTTCTGTCTTTGGCATATATTTGAATATACCAAGGCAGTCTGAGGAAAAAGTGCCATTATTGATCAAAGGTGTCCTTTAAAAGCATTTCCAGACCTACACCAGTCAAAGTGCCCAAGTCATTACCTCCACAGTGCACAATTAACAGGTCAGGTTTGGGCAAATGCATAAAGGTTTTCACCAATGGTATCAATTGGTGACATTTTAATCCTCTGTGGCCAAACCACTTAATTTCCACATCTTGTAAATTGAGGTTAGGTAATTTCCTGTTTTCAACGTACCTTTGAGCCCAGTGAATATAACTATGTCCAACAATCCAGACAGAAAACATGGTGAGAGAAGGTTCTCCTGCAGTCAGATGAAGTGTGGCAATGAAATGGCAGTTGAAAAAATGAGAGTTTAAAATGAAAAAAACTGTGGAGTTTCTGTGTTCATGAAGCAGTAACAGTGATTGGTGGATTTTGATTGCTGAAAACAGAAAGTTAGGGTGCACGGATGTGTTCTTTGAAAGATGTATTTTGAATGGTCAATAAAAAATCATTAAATGAAAGAATGCACTGGATATGCAGGTGCACTGAGAGTTCAGAGTTCAATTGCAACAAAGTTGTGTGAACTTGCAAACACCAGAAGTCTTCCAAGAGGTGGTTGCCATGCAGAAAAGACAGAAAGGGCAGAGGGGGGAAGGGTTTTCATTTGAAAAAAAGTGAGGGAAGAGTTTTAATTGGGTGACATGAGAAATATGTCTGAAGAATTACAGCATTTCTGTGCTTTTGATAGCTGCAGACTCTGGAGTGCATACCTTTTGCTCTGCTGAAGACAAATTGGTGTGTTTCTGAGACTGTTTTCAAACTCAAAGTATTTGCTAAGGTGAGAAAATATTTCTTTAATTTAGATAGAGAATAGTGTGCTTTAAGGAGAAAATTATGAATTATGTGGCGCAAATTGATTGTAAATATGCTCCCACCTGTGCATGGAAAATTTAGATTTTGAATGTTTGTGTTACATAGCCATGTTAAAAGTGACCCAACCATGCAGGAAAGGCAATCAAAAAACGCTTTTATGTGTCTTAAGGACATTTTAAGTAATTTTCCCATGTGCAGTGATTTGAAATTATGAATTGAAAATCGTTTTTGAGGTAAAGGAATTGTTTTTAAATTTATGACAAGGACATAATGGTGTATGCTTCTTTATAAGGCAATTGACTGTCCCTGATGTTATTTTTCCCATTTTAATGTAAGACTTTTCTCTGTGGCGCAAATTGCTTGTAAATATGCTCCCACCTGTGCATGGTAATTTTAAATTTTAAATGTTTGTGTTACATAGCCATGTTAAAAGTGACCCAACCATGCTGGAAAGGCAATCAAAAAACGCTTTCATGTGTCTTAATGACATTTTAAGTCATTTTCCCATGTGCAGTGTTTTGAAATTATGATTTGAAAATCGTTTTTGGGGTAAAGGAATTGTTTTTAAATTCATGACAAGGACATAATGGTGTATGCTTCTTTATAAGGCAATTGACTGTCCCTGATGTTATTTTTCTCATTTTAGTGTAAGACCTTTCTCTGTGGCGCAAATTGCTTGTAAACATGCTCACACATGTGCATGGAAAATTTAGATTTTGAATGTTTGTGTTACATAGCCATGTTAAAAGTGACCCAACCATGCAGGAAAGGTAATCAAAAAACGCTTTTATGTGTCTTAAGGACATTTTAAGTAATTTTCCCATGTGTAGTGTTTTGAAATTATGATTTGAAAATCGTTTTTGAGGTAAAGGAATGTTGTTAAAATTTATGTGCGCCATATGCCCCCAAATTTATTTTTCAGGGGTGCAGCAGGGTGTTATTGAGACACCCCTGCAGCTTTGGAAAAATTCCTAATTTGTGATGAGCACATTGTTAATCGCAAATTGCACCTTCATTTATATGAGCCTCCTAGCCCATGGAAATGAATGGGTAATTTGCAATTAGCAATTTTCTCATCGCAAATTTGGAATGGTAAAGAATCGCTATTTATTCCTTAAAATTCGCTTTTTTGGAAATGCAATATAGTTATATGATACATATGGCGGTTGATGTCTAACAAGATAAGAAGCTTAGGCATACATTTATGATGACTGGCGCAATGAAGTAGAAATCACTTACTTCATTGGTAGAGCTTTACATGTATTATCTCCTCTTTATTCTTCATCAAGCGTAACTTTAATCTGCAATCCTGAGTAGGCCTCACTTTAAACAAACCTCTGGATAGGCCACATCTTGTTGTTATCTTGATTTAATCATTTAAAATGCTAGGGACAGATTTATGATAGGTGTATGCCTCTTTTGCGCCACTTAGAAAACATTGTCCATGGGGAAATGACTTAAAATGTCCTTAAGACACATGAATGTGTTTTTTTAAAACGTTTGCAATTTTTTTGGGTCACTTTTAACATGGCTATGTGACTCAAACAGTCAAAATCTAAATTCGCCATGCACAGGTGGGAGCATATTTACAAGGAATGTGCTCCATGGGGAAAGGTCTTATAATGTAATATGGGAAAAATGACATCAGAGACACTGAAATGCCTTATAGAGAACCATAAACCATTATGTCCTTGTCATAAATTTGCAAACCATTACTTTTCCCCAAAAACGATTTTCAAATCATAATTTGAAAACACTGCACATGTGGAAATGACTTAAAATGTCCTTAATTCAAAATGTGCGATTCCTTAAATGCAATGTATCAAACAAAAAATATGTAAAAAATTATATTAAGGATTTGGAAACTCCCACCAACTTCTAGTTTGTGGTCATTTGCGAATTCTTTTCAAAAAGCATTTTTTTCCAAAAAACAAAAGGTCCCATATGACGCCCATACATGCCCTTAGGGCATGTAGGTGTGCCATATGCCCCCAAATTTATTTTTCAGGGGTGCAGCAGGGTGTTCTTGAGATACCCCTGCACGCTTGAAAAAATTCCTATTTTGTGATGAGCTAATTGCTAATCGCAAATTGCAACCTTCATTCCTATGAGCCTCCTAGCCCATGGAAATGAATGGGTAATTTGCAATTAGCAATTTGCTCATTGCAAATTAGGAATAGTAAAGAATTCCTATTTATTCCTTAAAATTTGCTATTTAGGAAATGCAAAATAGTTTGATGGTAGATATGGTGGTTGATCTGTAACAAGATAAGAAGCTTAGGGATACATTTATGATGACTGGCGCAATAAAGTGCACATTACTTACTTCATTGGTAGGCCTTTACATGTATTATCTCCTCTGTATTCTTCATCAAGCGTAACTTTAATCTGCAATCCTGAGTAGGCCTCACCTTAAACAAACCTCTGGATAGGCCACACTTTATCGTCATCCTGGATTAATCATTTAAAATGCTAGGGACAGATTTATGATAGGTTTATGCCTCTTTTGTGCCACTGTGCGTCACTTTTATGATGCAGCGGTGGTGCAAAAGATTTGCTATGAGGCGACAACATTACAAATTGATGCATTTAGGCAGATATGTCATGGTGTAAAAAAAACGTACCACATGAAACCGATGCAGCAGTGATGCAAAAGATGCACCATGTCGTAAGACAGGCCTCACTTGGGGCCATATGTATCAAGCTAATTAGCATTCGCAAAGATCAAAATTCTACGAATTTTGGCCTTTGCGAATGTTAATTAGACAAATGGTATGTATCAAACAAGTTTGATGCAAAATAAGGAGTAGCAAAATTTGCTAATCCTAATTTTGCAATTGCACTGAAGGATTTGCAAATTTTGTGACTACTTAAATGCAATGTATCAAACAAAAAATATGTAAAAAATGACATTAAGGATTTGGAAACTATTGTGGTAAATTGGTGGTAATTTGTGAATTCTTTTCAAAAAGCTTTTTTTTAAAAAAACAAAAGGTCCCATATGACGCCAACACATGCCCTTAGGGCATGTATGTGTGCCATATGCCCCCAAATTTCTTTTTCAGGGGTGCAGCAGGGTGTTCTTGAGACACCCCTGCACCCTTGGAAAAATTCCTAATTTGTGATGAGCAAATTGCTAATCGCAAATTAAACCTTCATTCCTATGAGCCTCCTAGCCCATGGAAATGAATGGGTAACTTGCAATTAGCAATTTGCTCATCGCAAATTAGGAATGGTAAAGAATCGCTATTTATTCCTTAAAATTCGCTATTTAGGAAATGCAAAATATTTTGATGATACATATGGCAGTTCATATCTAACAAGATAAGAAGCTTAGGGATAGATTTATGATGACTGGTGCATCAACAGGGATGTGCCAGTCATCCTGCGCCGCTGTTCCGCCACCCATGGTGTGCTGCATTTACAATGCGGCGCAGCATGGGGCAAAAACGGCACAGATGCTTGACGCATCTGTGCCGTTAAGGTGGCGCATTGCTGGAGTTGTATCGCAAGTGCGATGCAGCTCCAGCAAGGCTCAGGGGTGCACCATCTCCACAATGTTGCGTCAAGACCTATGCCTGCTTCAAGCAGGTGCAGGGTTTTGACACAGGTTTCTCCTATCTGATTGTAAATGCGGCACACCATGGGTGGCAGAGCAGTGGTGCACGTTAACTGGTGCATGCCTGGGGATGTGCCATTTAACATAAATCTGCCCCTTTACATTTAAGTATGTGCAGGGGACACAGAGTCGGTGAGGCTTATCCAAGGTTAAGAACAGATGAGTCCTGTTCAGTGAAAAATTAGACATAGGCTTCACCTGCTCAGCATCGCTGGACATGGCTAAATAATAGCTGCAAAATGTTACTCTTGTTAAACAATTTTACTATTATAATCTGTGAGATTTGTCTCTTACTCTGCAACATCTCATTGTTGTTATCTTTCTTTAAAGATAAAGACAACCTCAACATGAGCGACAATCTGCAATCAGTTGATTTTGACCTCATCATTGAACTTGTAATTGAAACATCAGTGGATGTTGATCCATTGGATGATTTAAATCCTGAGGATGAAGAAGAGCGTGATGAGGATGCAGATTTGTCCGAATTATATGATATAGGATGGGAAGCTGACCTGCTTGAGCCTTTGGAAATATAAACATTTATTTTTAAAATTTATAATTAATAAAAAGTAAAAAGGAAACCGTTTAATTTAAAAATAAAGACACCTTCAAAAGCAGGTTATGTGTAGTGTCTTCAATAAAATATTAAAATATGCTCATAAAATTAGATCAGATTCACATATAAAATAGCATAGGTAACATAAATATAAATGTCATTTCTTTTCTGGTATTTCTGTATTGTAAATTTGCCAACGACTAAAAAATCTTCTAATTAAAATGTCAAGTAGTGTGTTAAGTTTTTTATCACTGTTACTGATTTACTGTTTGGTAATAATGGTTAATAACATTATTTATTATATTTTTCCACAGATTCAACTGCAGATCATTTCAAGATTTCACCATGCCTACAATAGAAAGACAGAGAAAGGCTGCAAAACGTCAAAGACAGCAGGTGAAAAATAATACGCAGCAGTCCTCTAACAAAAAGATTTGTCAAGTCACGAAGAAAGCACCGGGTAAGAGCACAAAACACTTTATAAGAAATATGTGTAATAAAAAAAATATTACTACAGAAAATGTTTCAGTCCATAAAACGAGAAGGAAATCAAATGGAAAAGAAAGGCCAATGAAAAATGTTACTGCTAGAGCAAGAGATAACTCTGTGCATGATAGTAGAAGGAAACAACAGTTTAGGGAGATTCGTAAACGAATGTTCCGGAACAGGATAATTGGCAATTTGTTAAAAAATATTAAGAAAGGTCAACATAAACTAGTTTTTTATAAGACAAAAAAAAAAGTTGAGAAAGTTATTGATCAGGCATTTGAAATTAAACGTAAGTTATTTATTTTGATAATCAATAGAATTAGGAAGCTAAACAAGGCAATTTTTGATTTCAAAAGAAATAGTAGATGGAAGAGAATAGTTAATCGTAGTAATTTTTGTGAAGTTTTTTCTGGAGAATGGATGCATAGTTCAAGCTGTGAGGCATTTTTTAATGAGGAGAGTTATTTCCAGGATAATGATTTGGTGCATGCAGTTGACACCAGTGGTCGTGCTTATGAAGTGAAAGATGGTTGTCCAGTTGAAAAAGAAAAACTTGTGACAACAGAGGCAGAAGAGGTGTTAGGTAATGAAGTTTTAGGAAGACGTGCTAAGGGTCCTGTGTACACCTGGAAGTGTAGTAGTATTTGCAGTGTGCGACAGGATTCCATCAATTTGCTTTGTGATTTTGTACGGTCATTTAATAAGAAAAGTTTGAAGCAGAAAATGATGTTGTTGCAAGAATTAGATCCTTGCAGAGTAAGAGAAGTGACAGGTTTGCATGGACATTCACTGGCTTGTCTTTCCAGGAGAGTATGCCAGAGTGTTTTTCATCATTTCAGGATGCTAGCAGTGCATCATAACAAAGTGAGGAAATTAGTTAGAATGTTGTATTATGCTAAGAGTCCAGCAATTATGCTTAAACAATTATGCGCTGCTCTTTTGCATGGTTCTGAAATAGATGTGAAGAATATATGTGAAGAAATTGAGTTTTGTTACTTTGGAAGTAAAGAGGAGAATGTTGAAATTGACCAAGAAGAAGAGGGTCTTGTGGAAGATAGTGTACATGTTTCCAGTACAGATAATTTCCAGAGGGAAATTGCGACGTTTGAGGTGAAATCAAGTGAGAGGCCGAATTTCACTTGTGTGTGTTGTCGACGCACTTATTATAAGAATCAGACTAAGTTAGTGGATTTATATGCAAAAAGTGAAAGGGAAAATAATAGTGAATGGAAGGATTTTGCAACATACTTGATGGTAGAAAATTGTTTTGATTTGGGATTGGATCAACGTGTGTGTACTTATTGTTCTTGCAAATTAAATCAAAACCAGATGCCTGCTAGAGCAGTTCATAATAATCTGGAATTGGTTGAGATTCCTTCTGAATTGAAGGATTTAAATACTTATGAATCTATTTTGATTCAAAGTATCCATCCCTTTCAGGCTATTGTAAGAATGGAGCCAAAGACAGGGAAATTGCCTCCATCAGATTTACAGAGAGGATTAAAGGGAAGAGTTGTTTATTTGCCTCTAGATTTGAAGAAAAACATTAACACAATTGGAGTAGAAAAAGTGGAAGAGGAACCTCTGGTTATCTTAGTTAATGGGGTTCCGACAAAGAATAAGAAAATATGGCAAGATTTAGTAGATGTTAGGAAAGTTAAAAAGGCAACATTGTATTTGAAAAAAAATAATAAATACTATAAGAATGTATATGTTGCAGAACAGGAAGTAAGTGAGGAAGAGGATAGCGATTTGTGTGCTGGTCAAATTGAGAAAGTAGAACCCTCTACTAGTGAAGAAATATATGAACATTATAGTGTTCATCCTTTGCATTCCAAGGAAGTCATGGGGAATGCTATTGAGTTGTTTCAAATGAAACAAGCCAAAGGGAGTCCCATTAGTGTTTGGGAGGAAAGTTTGGAAGCTCGGTGTTTCCCACAGCTTTTTCCAACAGGTCAGGGAGGAAGATATGATGAGCGACCTCATCAAATTCCTGCTTCTGAATACCGGACTTTGCGATTGTATGCAGGAGATGCTAGGTTTCGACAATGCATTCCTTATTTGTTTCATCTCCTGTTTGAAAGCGATCTGTCTGGACTGTCATATGCAGTGAACCACATCTTGAAAAGTGGTATACACATGCAAAACATCTCGGCAAGTGACTTTATGGATAAAGTCAATGTCCAAGACAGTATTTTGGATTCTCACCTGATTAATCTCATGGCGTGTCAGCGTGGTACTAATGAGTACTGGTACCGTCGTCATGGTGATTTAAAATGTATGCTGAGGAACTTAGGTACTCCCACATGGTTCCTCACTCTGAGCTGTGCCGAGTATGGCTGGGAAGACTTACTTGAATTTCTACGAGAGGCAAATGCTAACGTAGATAACATCGAATTCAAGACACCCGGAGAACTGTGCTCTTTGGATCCAGTCAATGTATGTAGGTACTTCAATCATAGATTTGAAGCTATGATGTCTTTCATCATGAATAAGAAGAATCCACCTCTTGGAGAGGTGTTGGATTTCTTCTGGAGAAAAGAGTACCAAGCAAGAGGTGCTCCTCATATACATATGTTGCTGTGGATCAAGGATGCACCTAAATTTGGAACGGATCCAGAAGACTCAGTGATGAGTTTCATCCAACAGTATTCTACGTGTGCTGTTCCAAATGCAAAGGAGAAGAAAAGCCTAAGAGAAAAAGTTCTGCGTTTCCAAAGCCATCGATGTGGAAAGTACTGCCGTCGTAAATTCCGAAACAAGGACAAGTTCTACACTAAATGTCGTTTCGGCTTTCCACGACCGGTGATTTATAAAGGAAGAGTAAACAGTTTGATGTCTTCGTTGCGACACAATGTCATGAAGAAATCACCTAAAAACACTTACAATTTGAAGAGGAACGAAGAGTCCAAGTACATCAACGACTACAACCCGGTGATTTTGTCCATGTGGAATGCTAACATGGATATACAGTTTGTGGCTGATAACTGTATGGCTGTGGCTCGGTATGTGACGTCTTACATCACCAAAAAAGAGAAGACAGAATTGAAGGATATGTGGGAGGACATTTCCCATGAAAAGAGCCTCAGCAAGAAGTTGTACAGTTTCAGTCTGAAGATGTTGTCGCATCGAGAAATCGGAGCGTACGAATGTTCTGACCGGTTGTCTTCAGCAAGTCTCTATGCCAAGTCCAGGAGTATCGTTTGGGCGAGTCTTGGTCTTGCTGCAACGCGTAATCGAGTTCTCAAACCTGTGCGGGAAATTGAGTATTTGGCGGAAAAGGAGCCAAACAGTACCGACATTTTGAAGACAAACATGTTGGATACATATTATCCAAATCGAAGCAGTCACCTCGAGAATGTTTGTCTGTATGAGGTTCTGCAAAATTACATATTCAAGAGGAACATCAAAGAAGATACTGAGAAAGGAGTGTATGCTGTAATAGGAAGTGAGGGATGTCTGGTCAAGCAAAGAAAATGCCACTTGATAAACCATCGAAAATTGAGTGGCGAATCTCCTGAAAAAAAGGAGTTTTTCTATTTAGCACTTTTGCAACTTTTCAAGCCTTGGCGTGCAGAAGAAGAACTGCTTGGAGATTTTCTCTGTTACGAAGACTCTTTCAATGCCGCCAAGGAGACCATAGAATGTCCTGCTTTTCCCAAATATGCAGAAATGTTGAATGTGGAAATTGAGCAGGAAGCAATGATTGCAGCCGAGATTGCCAGAGACAGTTCTCAGGACAGTCAGAGTTCTGCTTCATTGAGTCAGGATCCACTAGGAGGACCTGTTATTGAAAATGAAGCTGCCACTGCTATGAATGAAGTGGAAAGAGCCATGGCACATGCTCAGGAGGATGCGGTTAACTTAGAAGAGTTGGAAAGACAACTTAACGTTGAGCAGAGGAAAATATATGACGAAGTTACCATGCAAATTGATCATGGATTAAGTCATGATAAGAAAGAGTGCTCATGTACGTCGTTGAAGCCTGTCCGACTGTACGTGAGTGGAGAAGCGGGAACTGGAAAAAGTTTCCTCATTAAAGCAATTTCATGCTATTTGCAGGAAAGGACAGAGTCATCGCTGTCTTGTGTTGTCACTGCTCCAACTGGACTGGCAGCACATAATATTAAAGGGATTACTTTACATTGTTTACTGATGCTGCCAGTGGAGCATGACAACAAATTACAATATCACAAGCTATCTGGAGATGCTTGTTTTGAAGTTTCAAGAATCTTGAGGAAAATGAAACTTCTTATCATTGACGAAGTAAGCATGGTTTCCAATGTCATGCTTGCTTTTGTGCATTTGAGGATGCAAGAAGTTCTCAAAACAGAGTATGATGTGTTATTTGGTGGCAAACACATCATTGTTTTCGGAGATCTTTTGCAGCTGACACCAGTGAAAGGGCAACCTGTGTTCAAAATGCTCACGCATGAAGATACCAGGAAGTGCCTAGGCAGCATTGGCAACGTCAATATATGGTTAAACTTCAATTATGCTGAACTGCATGAAAATATGCGTCAGGCGAAGGATGAAGTTTACAAGACTATTCTACAAGATGTTAGAATTGGAAAAGTGACCGAGCATGGGAAAGAAGCTTTACATGCACGATTACTGTCAAATTTATATCCAGAACAAGATGTTGTGCCTGAGAATATTTTTCAGAAAATTACTGAGAAGAAATCTGGAATATGTTTGATGCCAACTCTTGCAGAATGTGCCAAATTTAACAACAAAATGTTGCATTTAGAAAAGCAAGAGATTGTGAAACTGGAAGCTATTGATAGAGTAGAGCATATGGGATCAACAATTATTTTGTCTGAGAATCTGAAAACAAAATTGGATTCATTAGAGAAGAGTATATCTAAAACTGCAGGTTTTGAAAAGACTCTGAATGTGTGCTTGAACTGCCGTATAATTTTAAGAAGGAATTTACATGTTGAAAGAGGTCTGGTAAATGGATCAATGGGTAATGTTGTTGATTTTGTGAAATACAGAAATAGAGATGGAATTGAATTTTTAAAAATTAAATTTGATGGCATTGAGGAAGTACAGCTAATTGCTCGTTGTTCTGCTAGATTTTTGCTTGTAAAAGACTTATATGTTCGCCGTAAGCAGTTTCCTGTTTGCTTGGCATATGCGGTGACAATTCATAAATCGCAAGGTTTAAGCGTAGACAGTGCATTGGTGAATATTGGCAGTTCTGTGTTCAAGGAGGGTATGGCATATGTGGCATTGTCACGAGTTAGAACTTTATCGGGATTGTACTTGATTGAGTGTGATGTCACAAACATTTGTGCGGATCTAGATTGTGTTAAGGAATACAATAGGTTAAGAAGAGAGTATGCGCCACATTTGCCTCAGTATCCTTTGTTTGAGAAACGTGTGGTAGGCCGGAAACGAAGAAATGAGAACAATACTGGGGAGGTTGTAGCAAAAAGACAAAAAGTCAATGAACCTAAAATTACAAGCAGAAACAAAAAGGATTCTGTTGAAGATGTTGTTGGTTTTCAGTTTGAAAACAGTTCTGGTGTCAACTGCTATGCTAATGTAGTGGTAAATGTTTTATTTTCTCTAAAAAATGTAAAAGAAGAGATTGTGGTCAATTCTGATCAAAGATTTTGCAGTTTGTTAAATTCTGTGTTAGAGAAATGTACCACTGATAGAAGAAACATAGAAAGTGTGTCTGAAATTCGAAATCTGTTAGACAGATGTTCAGGCCAAACACAATTCTCTCAAAATATTCAGCAAGATTGTCAGGAGTTTTTAATGTATATGCTTGATGTATTACATGCTGAAGGTGTAGATGTAGATCAGCTGTTTGGGCTTTCTTATCAATGGCAGCATGACTGCGAGAACTGTATGGTATCAAGTACTACTAGTGTAGACTCAGAAAGATTTATATATTTAACTTTGCCAGACAGTAAATCAGTCTCTTTTAATAAGCTAGTAAAAGCAGCTGATCACAACATGGAGTGTAGCCAATGTAAATCTGAAATGATGTCCACATTATTTATACGAACATATGGCCAGTATGTCATTTTAATGTTCCAACGATGTAGGCCTGATGGAACAAAATTGACAACTTTAATTAAAAATGTTGTGGCTTCACAGTTGTCAATATCAGGAAGGACTTTTGTAACTGCAGCAATTATATATCATGACGGTCCTTCAACAACATCAGGACATTACACAGCTTATTTAAAGTCTAGAAATGGCTGGTCATTTTGCAATGATTCTGTTTTAATTTTCAAAAAAAAATTGCCGTATGACCTTAAAAACTCTTACCTGGTGTTTTTAAAACCAAAATTTTAGGGAAAGAATCTCGGGATGTGCTCTGTGGAATTTCAAGAAGTTCTAATGGCTCCTACACAATTTGGCCTTGAGGATAAGTGTAGTTCAGAGACATAACTTCTAACCATAGGACTGGACATTATGGAGAAATACGTGCACTTTGAATTTTTATTTATTTATTTTTATTTTATATTCTTATATAGCGCAAGAATCGACCCCTTACGAGGTATCTCCGCGCTTTTGCTCACAAGATGGAATAGCTACAGTAACCCAGAAATTGATGTTATAGACTGATGTATAGAATGTTTATTCTTCCTGGAATAGGACGGTTTTTAGATTCTTCCTGAAAGAGGAATGGTTAAGGGTTTGTCTTAGGCCAATAGGAAGGTTATTCCAGAGCTTGGGCCCTACCAGGGAAAAGGCTCTGCCACCTTGTCTGGTTTTTTTGACAAGTGGGGTTTTAAGTAGCAGTTGTTTGCTTGACCGTAAGGCTCTGTCAGGTTTATAGAAGGGTAGCTTTTGGCACAGATAGTTAGGGCCTTTCCCGAACAGGCATTTGTGAACAATACAACAGATCTTAAACTTGGTGCGTTGTCGTATTGGCAACCAATGCAGTTCTCGCAACAGGGGTTTGGAAGGGGTTCTGGGGGGGGCATTCAAGACCATTCTTGCTGCTGTATTTTGGACTACCTGGAGGCGATTAATAGCGCTCTCGTTGGCTTGTATGAGGAGTCCGTTGCAGTAGTCGATTTTGCTTATCACCATAGTCTGCACTAGGGTCTTTCTATAGTTGTCCGAAAGGTAAGGGAAGACTCTTCTTAACAGACCAATGGTGTGAAAGCATGCCCCAGCAACTGCGTTCACATGTTCCTTCAAGGTAAGATTTTGATCCAACTTCACCCCCAGATTTTTTACTGTTAGTTTAGGGGTGGGTACTGGTCCCAGGTCTAAGGGCCACCAGTCGGGGGACCATAGTAAGGACGCTTTACCAAAGAGCATTAGTTCCGTTTTTCCAACGTTACATTGGAGGCGATTTACAGCCATCCAGTTGGAGATGGCCCTCATGCCTTCCGCGAAGTTGTCCCTAACATTGGAGTTGAAGGAATGGAAAGGGTAAAGAAGTTGGGTGTCGTCAGCGTAGGACACCGGGGTGAATCCGTATTTTCTCACAATCTCAGCAAGGGGGGCCACGTACACATTAAACAATGTGGGGCTTAGGCATGAGCCCTGTGGCACCCCCTTCGTGAGCATCCTGGAAGAGGAGCGGTATGGTCCCAGGCTGACGGATTGTGAGCGACCGGACAAAAAACTCTCCAACCAGGAGAAGGCTTGACCTCCTATGCCCACTCCCTGTAAACGGCTCATGAGGATCTGAATGAGTTCAGAAAAACTGTTTCTTTTTATAAACTAATTGAAGCAGCCAATCAAAACATGGAGTAGAGGGAATGTAAGTCTGCAATGCTGTCTACTGTTTTACATTGCTTTGTGATTAAAAGTGATGTAGAGAATTAAATAATTGTAGTAGTCATAGGGGTAGTGTAAGTCTGCTTGTATCAGTGTCATAGGAAAAGTAGAACATGACTGAGCAAGAAGGGGAAGATATTACTATTCCAGGATTGTGAAAATGATCTTCAACATTTTAATTCTGAAAGTTGCGGAAATGCCAAATGACGGGATTGGCTTACAAGAAATCCAAGAGTTATCAATGGCTCTGACAAGATTTGGCCTTGTGGAAAATTGTGGTAGAGAGCAAGAAGTCATTTATTGCATGTAACGTGTTTTTAAAAACGATGGAGATTTTCTTTCAGAAAGTGGCGGGCTGAAAGTAATAACAGCACAAAAGAGTGTAAGCTGTTCATAGGACATCCTTGGACGTCATGGAAAGTAAGTTAACTTTAAGGAGTTCTGAATTTTGATTTCTGATGTTGTATGGGTTTTTTAAACACAATCATTTTGATTGTGTTTTTTTTTCCCCGCTGTTACATGATGAATACCTTCAAGTCACTGTTTTTAGTGAATTTTGATACATTCTGAGAACAGCAAAAATAAACCATTTAACATGTATAATTAATTCTGTACTGTTTGCATTTATGATGTATATGTAGAACTGAGTAGGAGACATGGAGAAGGTGAGGCTTCTGTAAGTGTCAAAGTTGTTGCATGCAGTGCTGCACTTCTGCGTATTCTTTCATATGCTAGACTACATCTGCACAATGAGATACCTAAGCAAAGGAAACGCAAGTGATGTGATTGAGAAATGAGCAAAATAAATTGCACGTATTTCAATTACATCACCTGTGTTTCCTATCATTACGAATCACATTGTGCAGATCAAGTTTAGGTCTGTCCAGGGAAACATAGGAGGTTTCTACTTTGTTGAAGAGTGCAGTGGACATGACTCACTTCATTGGTAGACTTTCACAGATATTATCTCCTCTGTACACTTCAACAAGTGTAAATCTCATCTTGAACTCTGAGTAGGCCTCACCTCAAACAAACCTCTGGATAGGAGACATGTTATTGGAATCCTGAAGCGACACTTTTCTGAAACAAGAGCAATGAAAAAGATGCACCATGTTTTAAGATAGGCCTCACTTCATCTGTATCAAGATACTGTTAGTTTAAAATGTATATCTTTAGGACTGTGTAGGGGACCTGGAGAAGCAGAAGCTTCTGTCAGTGTCAAAGTTGTTGAAAAACTATTTGTCCTTCAATCTTTTCCCTTGTCTTTTGTAATTTTTAAATACATGTTTTAATATTTTTCAAATGTTGGTTCTCTCTTTCACAGATTGAAAGTATAAAAATAAAAAGTGAGTAATTTAACGGCAATTATAAGGTAAATAGTTGTACTCTTTTCGTTACATTTCTATCACATTCACCTACTATTAGATCCACTGCTTCACTTCTTTAACCCTCAGTTTCCTGCCTTTGCTACTTTCCTCATTCCTTTCTCTATTACCTACTTACTCAACTCCTTCCACTCTTTTTCTCAGTCCCTCTGTTCTCATAGTTCCTCAGTCTTGTTCACTCACTCCGTCTCTATTACTCTTAGTGTCTGTGAATTACTTTCCCACCTTTTTTTTTGGACCGCTTCCCGGGAAGTGGCCCGGTTCGCAAACCAGCAGCGTTACGGGAGTCCACCATTTTGTGTTTCAGTCGAATCAAGATACAAGATGGAGGGCAAATAATGTTCAGAATGGGTAGAAGGGGGCACGGTAGATGTATCTTGACCCCCTTGGTTTTCTGAGGGTGGCTGAGGAGGACCATAGTTCTTCACTCTTGTTCACTCTCTCTGTTTCTATTAATGTCACTGTTTCTGACTGATCAAAAAAAATTTTTAAAAAAAAGAACAGTAACTATAAGGGAAGGAAACAGACAGTTATGTTAAAAGAAAGACAGCTATAGGGAGTAAACTAAGGATACTGTTACCCGCAATCCACTGCTGATGATGTTACTGACCATGTCATGAATGATGTAATATGTGACATCATCAGCAGTGGATTGTAGGTAACAGTATCTCTTGTTTACTCCCTAGAGCTGTCTTTCTTTTCACATAACTGTCTGTTTGCTTACCTTATACTTACTGTTCTTTTTTTAAAAAAATATTTTTTTTGGTTAGCTTCCGGTACGCGTACCGGGTAGCGCTCCGGGGAGCGAACTAAGAGAAATAGAGGTTGGCAGAGTTCCAAATATTCTACCAATTTTTTTATAACGGGGAGGTAGTTCTGAAAAGAACTTTTTTTTTAATGTTTTTGTTGTTTTATATTTTTTTTAGTATTTTTTGAACATTTTTTTACTTTTTTTGTATTTTCTGAACGTTTTTATATTTTTTTTGGTTTTTTTTTGGGGGGGGGAAACAAAAACGATCCATTGTAAAGGGCTCAACAGGAGCAACAAAAAAAAAAGAATTTATTTTTTGGGGCGTCTCGGACAAACATTAACATGATTCTGAATAGCTCTCATAATCAAAATGATGCTACTTTCCCTGTAGCAGATGAAATCGCCGCAGTGCACGCACACTTGCTTCACGTGCCCAAACAACATTTGAATGTTTGGGATCATCTCCCTCGCCTCTGGTCCCGACACCTCTGGAACAACCAATCTTCTTGCCATTGGGAGGGGATTTTGTTGCTCATCACGTAGCTGGGCAGCACTATAATTATTTGGGTGCCACCTACTCATATGCCGATGCATAGTGTGATTGCCGTAACTGTATTTTTTTTCAGTTCCCCTTGACAATCTATCACCGCATATACGGCAAAACACGTAGCGTGCATTCACTTTTTTTTGCCCCTCAGGAAATCTATAGAATTGCCAAATGTAATTCTCTTTTCGATTGTACCTCCTGGGCTCCTCTGGCAAAAACCTTGGCTCTTCCTCCTCTTCCTCCTCTTCCTGTTCTTCCTCTTCTTGCAAAATTACTTCAGCAGGTGGTCCTCTCTTCTTTGGATTTGGTGGAGGTGGTGGGTTAGAACCAGCTGAAGCTACTAATGAAGCCATGTCAAAGTGTAAATAAAGGGTCTTTCTCTCACCAAGATGAAAGTCAGAGTGAGGAAAGAAGGAGGGGTTTTCATCATTTGGGAAAAGCAAAAGTTCTAAACCAATGAAAAGTGTTCATTTTAGATCACATGACCTAGTATTACATCATTAGGAAACCAAAAGTGAAATGAACCAATGAAAAGTGTTATTACCGAGTCACATGACCTGCTGTGTTTACGTTACGCGGTCGGCGCCGCGCCGCGGATCGCTTCCGGTTCGCGTACCGCTGCGCTTCCGGGTACGCGAACGTAGCACGTCATATGACGTATCAAGCGAGAACGCGAAACGTCATGCTGACGCGACGCGTCACGATGTTGTTTTCTAACGCGAGAGGTGCGCAAACGGAACGTTTACCGGTTCGCGGACCGGGTCGCGGCTCCGAATTGAGCTAACGGGAAGCTAACCGGTTCGCGTACCGGGAGCGAAACAATAAAAATAATTAAAAAAAATTGTATTAAAAACATGTAAAAAATATTTTTCGATTTAAAGAAGAATACATTGTAAAGGTTTTGATATTTGCTATTAAAAAACCATTGAAATTCACTGAAAAAACCATAGGTTATAGACCATATATAGTTAGGAATTAGCATTTATAAAACCTTGAAAATTCACTGAAAAAACCATAGGTTATAGACCATATATAGTTAGGGATTAGCATTTACAAAACCTTATTTTACTCACACAAAACCATTGAAATTCCATATATAGTTAGTTGTACTAACTATATATCGCGCACCCGCAATCCACTGCTGATCATGTCACATATTACATCATTCATGACATGGTCAGTGACATCACTGATGACATCACTGATGACATCTCAAATGACATCACTGATGACATCACTGATGACATCTCAAATGACATCACTGATGACATCACTGATGACATCTCATTTGACATTACTTATCACGTCACTGATGACATCATTCATGTGATAATACGATGAACTTTTTCAGACTCTAATATAACCTTAGATACACTCATTGTAAACAGACACTCACAGACTGTCACTCATCCATGGAGTTACTCACACACCTAGTCAGTCATGCAAAGAATCAATCACACCTCCATTTCCTCAACTATACAGTTATACACACCTTACTTATTCAAACATATACTAACACATATTTACTCTCTTATACAATCCCTGATCCATACAGCCACTCACACATTCACTGGCTCTTATGCACAGTTATTTATATATGTCAACTCTCACATGTACTGTGTTTTACATATGTACTTACTTTGACATGTAGCACTGAGATATCCATTCACTCACCAATGCACTCATGCACACAGTCAACCGCCCATACAGCTGTTTCCACATGCACTTTTGAACCCATACATCTAGTGAATCAACTGCTCACACATCTATGCACAGAGTCATACACCTCCCAGCCACCCACACACACACTTAGTCTCCCATACAAATACTTGGGCAACCAATCAATAACCCATATAGTTACTCATATAGCTACTGATCAACACATGCAGCAGTTTACAGAACAACAGACATAATGATGCACAAATTAAGACAGTTTAGTCACTAACCCATGCACTCAGTGACACACATTTAATCACTCACTCATACAGTCAGTCAGGCACCTACTAAATCCTTCATCAAGACACTTATACATCCACTCATTCTTCAATATGTAAGACATATTTTAACTTTACAGAAACATACAGTCACTGGATGTTGTCATCAGTGATGTCATCAGTGATGTCATTTGAGATGTCATCAGTGATGTCATCAGTGATGTCACTGACCATGTCATGAATGATGTAATATGTGACATGATCAGCAGTGGATTGCGGGTGCGCGATATATAGTTAGTACAACTAACTATATATGGAATTTCAATGGTTTTGTGTGAGTAAAATAAGGTTTTGTAAATGCTAATCCCTAACTATATATGGTCTATAACCTATGGTTTTTTCAGTGAATTTTCAAGGTTTTGTAAATGCTAATTCCTAACTACATATGGTCTATAACCTATGGTTTTTTCAGTGAATATATATATATATATATATATATATATATATATATATATATATATATATATATATATATATATATATATATATATATATCCATTTTAGAGGAAATAATGCTAGAGGAAAAGATACTGCACAAATGTGGGTGCACATGATGGAAAATATCTTTCTTGATTTATTTTCTTTCCACATGATATTCCTTTCACAATACTCCTTAGCATCAATAACACCATCTTTCGCCTGATGCAAGAGCCTCCAAGGATGTATGAGAAGAAAGATTTTCACTGCAGAATAATAGTTTGTTTTGTGTAAGCCACTGACAATTCCAGCTCGTGATATGTGGCCTTGAAGCGACTGTGCATCACACAATGGCTTCTCCTCTTCTTCACCACCTTGCCCTGTCTGATTGAGTTCAGTTAAGAAATGCCTATTTCCTCTCTTTTGTTAACAGCTTCAGTCGTGATCAGGGTAATACACAAAAAGGCCACACCCTTTGCATGAGCAGGCGGTCCATCTGAAGGCTTCTGCAGAGAGAAAGAAGAGCAGCAGGATGCAGAAAGCCTGTGTACAAGAGGAGATCAGAGTTAACTGTCAGCTTGGTACTTTCCGAACCCACACTGCTTATCAGCAGCAACAAATGGGAGCCAAACAGCTGTTTATTTAATGGGCGTTAGCAAGTGTCAGCAAATAAGACCCCACGCTCTTCTCATAAACTGACAATGGAAGTCAGCAGGCTATCTCCGGTCTGAAAGTCTGAACCCACACTGCTTATCAGTAGCAGCCTCTCAGCAAATCAGAGCCCACAGATTGCTGTAACTCTGCGCTGCTGAGTCATGGGAGGCAGAGCTGCGGGGCAAGCCAGAGGGAGTGGGCTTCAGCGGACATGGTGAGTGAGTCCCTGTGTGGTTCTGTTGCTGCCGTGGTGGTCTGGTGGTCCGGGTTAAGTTGTGGCCGCTAGGGTGGGGGAGTGTGTATGTCAAGGGGCACTACTTTAGGGTGTTGTTTTCTTGCTTTCTGGCGGTTGACACTGGCCCACCTCTGTCTGGACTTGCTCTAGCGTGAATATTGTTTATGCAGGGACAAATGGCTTGCTTATTCTGGTGCGGAGTGCAAGGATTGATTGTAACTCTGTTGGTGGCACTCCCCAGCTTGATATTACTGTGGGTGCTGGGTGTAGCTGCCTTGTAGTTCAAGTAGAAGGTGCTGTTTCCTTGGCTTGTCCGATGCTGTGGGTGGCCAAGCGGTGCTTTGCCAGCATGCAGAACTTGGCGGTAACTCCACAGAATTCCATGTAGGGAAACTCTGCAAACTCTACCCAGGCCTAGAAAGCAGTTGTGTGAGCAATCTACTTCGCGCTGCATCACATGATTCAAGTTCGCTGACGGCTTGCGCAGAGACGAGGTGATTTACAAACATTGATTTGCACTTTTATATCAAAACGCATCAACAATACTCCACAAACCAGCTACCACGTCTATCATATGTTGTGATGGCTCTGCCTTAAACAATATGCAGCACTCCACTGCCTTTCAATTAGGTTTATATATAAATACCATACACATACAACTTCTGTACTGAATAGAGGCTAAACTAAGACCCCCACTCCTACTGAAAGAACCAAGCCTCTGCGTGGCAGTGTCGTAACACAGGCCCCCGCAGCCCCGCCATGTGGGGGTCCTCAAAGCTCCAGAGGGTCCCCTCAGCACATTGGTGTGGCCAGAGAGCTAATGATTGAGTCTAGAGGGGGCCCATTTCACGTTCCTTCCAAGGGAGGGCCTTCAACTTTCGTTTTGTCAGGGCTGCGTGCTGTGCTAAAATGGCTTAACAAAAGCATGTGATATAGCTCGCTGAACACATGCCAAAGGGAGCCTATGTAATCTTCAGTAATGGTTTCCAATGCCATTGAAGTAGTGCAGGGCATTAATGCTTCAGCTGGCAAAAATCATTTGCAAAGCCAATAGGTCTACTGAGGCAGACAAGACATCCAACATATATCACATACTCAGCAAACATTAAAAATATTTTATTGACAAAGACACAAACAATCTCCACTTACTATAGACACAACTACTGTACAATAGAGAAAACAAAATTAGAACCTCTCTCAAAGGGAAGACCTATAGTTAGGTTATTGCTTACAACGGTGCCCTTCCTGCTCTCTGCACCAGGGGTGGAAGTATTATCACTGATCAAGATTAGGAACAAAAATATCTGCAGTTTCAGAGACATCACAAATGAACTCAACAGTGAAATGATATATTTCCTTTGATGTAATCACTGATGCAGTGCTTAATTTCATAAGTTGGTTGCCGAAGGAGGCCATTGCACTCATTTCTTGGGGACTAACACCTTTTTTATAGCATCAGATGTTTATCGAGAGCAAGAGACAGAAAGTGAAAAGACAGAAAAAACATCTTAAAGAGAGAAAACAGCAACCTGCAAGAGTGAGATAAGGGGGTAGGGAGTGGCTGGTAGTAGATTAAAGAGGCATAAGGTGGATTGAAGTCTACTTAGCCTAGGTATTTGGCATGGTAGAATATAATTGGTCTGGCTGCAGGCCTCTGAGCAGGGCTTTTGGCACATCGCTTTTTACAAACTAAGCACTCAAGCACTGTGGTGATATAAGTTCCTATCTCACCAGTCTATATGGAACTCAAAGGCTGCTGCAGTTCCACTCACTAGCAATGCATATCCTTGTAAACATTGATATTTCTTTCAAAGGAAGCCTTGGCATGTTCCACATTCAGGCACCCTTAAATGGCTAAGTATAGAATAAATCGTAAAAATAGCCAAAGTTTGGCAATACATTTTATAATTGTCTCCTGAAGACTTATTTTTTAAGCATCAAATTCATTTGTAACAATTGTTACACTTTGACGTACACATCATCAGTGTGTTGCTGAATTGCCAATGTTTTGAAAATTCTTTTGATCTCATCAGTTTTTCCTGGGCAAGGGAGAGGTCAAGTTCCCATAGGGTCCCCTCTGTTATGGTTCTCCCCCATTATAGGCTCTCATAACCGGTATAACCCTTAGCAGTGGACTACAAGTCTATAATTTTCTAATTGGGAATGGGAGATCTCTGGGCTTGGTTTTACAAACCATTTGCATCAGGTTTGAGTTGCTTTTTCAATGCAAACTTAATGCAAAGTGTTGTGGTGGGATTTACAATCCAACGCAATTTACAATTTGCATTGGGTTGTCATCCAAAGTAGTGCAAAGTTGCCCAATGTGCAAATTTGCTTTACTTTGCCTTAAGGGGGCAATCCATGGGACCACCAAAGCGTTTTAACCAAATCACTAGCTACAAAGAGTTGTAGACAGGGTTTGTCCCAAAATCCTGCTCCTCCTCAAGGCAAGCATAACAAAGAGAAAAGTTTGATTCCTCCTAGCTTTTTTTCATTGTATGCATGTTTGCTGCAGCGTACAGCACACATGCAAAGTGAGAAACACCTTAAAGCATAGTTTAGGTACTGCAAGGGGCCCTTTCCTGGACAAAAAGAATGTTTCCTACAATGCAGACCCTTGCACTATGGCGCATGGCAGCCAAAAGTACCCCAGTGCAGGAAGAGAGCAGAATAGTGCTACACTTTAGTAGATATGGTGCCATTCTGCTCTATCCCATTCATGCAATGTAGTGCAGCAACTTTATTTTCTGCACTGCTTTGTGTAAAGGTACATAAATCTGGGAACTGGGGGGGGGGCAGGACATGATGTAATCCCTGGAGTCAAAGACTGCTGGCAGTTTCCGCAATCTCCTTATATTTATAAGAAAAAAAATACGACTATTGTGCTTATCCCAGAGATTTGGTGTAACATTCTTCATTTGACTACTATTGCTAATGGGAGGTCAGTGCAGCTGCCCAACTTCTAGGAGCTGTATCATTTCACCAATAGCACAGAGTAGGATCGCACATATGTCTGTCTTGGTCTCTTCCTTTCTGTAAAGCAAATATCTTGAAAAATAGAGAGCGGATTTACCACAAACCACAAAACAGCCTACTCTGACTGAAATCCTATTTTCATTACAACTTAGATGTAATTCCGTTCCATACAATCTGTTGTAGCTCAGAATAAAATTACAATGAGCCACATGTATGTAGCGTTTCACTGATAGAATGTCAATGGTAGAAATATCGCCCAAAAAATATAGGGGGTCATTACGATGGAGGTCGGATTTTCGTCTGACCGCCATCGTTGCTGGGCTTGGGACAGGCCGCCTGTAAGACAGCCGTCTCACACATGAGATTACAGTGCGACCACCACTGTGGCAGTCGCATTGTGTATCTCTAACATTGCGCTGGGTACTGCTGGCTGCAGCACCCGCCGCAATGTGTCAGCAATGTGTAAGTGCCATGCAATGCAATTATCTGCACTATGTGGCAGGCACCATGCGGTGCCTGCCACTTAGTGCAGGACATGCCTGTGAAACCCCCAACTCCAGGGGGGCCCACAACGGGCCCCCAAATACTATCCCCGCCAGCCTGTGAATGGCAGTTTCACCGCCATACACCGGCTGGCGGGGATGTAGCATTGTAATTTGGCGGAACGTGCCTGCACACCACCATTTTAAGCATGCTGACCGCTGCGCCAGGCAATAGAACCGATTGCCTGTGGCGAATCCATGGCAGGCGGCCTTTGCGCCTGCCACGGTCGGTGTCAGATTCCCCAGCCATCCTAATTTGGGCAGGGGGAAAATCGCGGTCCGATGGCGAAGGCCTGCCACCGCACGGCTAGCGGTGGTGGGCCTTCCGTCATCATAATGACCCCCCTTAGATAGTAAAAATATTGACTCCCTATACTTGAACAGTACAAAAATAGAATAATATATATTAAATATATAAAATATGAATATTATCTTTAACAAAATACATTTTATTTGATTTACATTTTAACTAAATATAAAACTATACTTAATAAAAAATATAAACCAACAAACAATAATGTATACATATATATTTAATTTTTAAACATTTACATGATATAAAAATGAAATATGTATATATATCAATTTAAAATTAAAAAAATTCTATAATTAATTAAAATTTCAAACTATTAAAACAAAATTTAAATGTACATTTCGCAGCACAATAAATACAACAGTATGGAAATGATAGATTGCAAAACAATTAAATTTTCAATTCCAACTGCACTC